>NC_138577.1:41153312-42353312 GCF_964289735.1 Phaethon aethereus | reverse complement strand
TCAGTGTGACAACTACAACAGCCAGGCAATGTTAGGAAGGTGGATACTTCTTAAAAAGTAGGTTTTTCCTTGCTGAATCATAACGCACCTGTGTTACATCACTTCTGTACTCCAACTTTTCCTTTGACTGCCTTCTTGTGACTAGCAACTTATTAAAATAAATGTAAAAGCTATTTCTCACTAAGAAAGGATTGTACTTAGACAACTGGTGGAGCTTTTTGCCTAAATTGTTGTTATTGTTCAATAACGACATTTGAGAAGAACTTATCTTAGTTTGAGAAAAAGTTCTGATCATCACCTTGATAGCCAAGTAAGATTTAATATTATCAGGCAGAAAATAAGATTGTACCATTTTAGGACTATTCTTTTTGTCAGAGAAATCAATTTAAAACAAGGGTGATGCTGTATTTGCTGAGAAACTTTCTCAGCATTCTTCTATGTTTTGCACTATTGCTGCTTGGTTTTCTCCTTTTTATTCTCTTCTTATCTGAAGAGTATTTGTGAGTAACACAATGCAACAGATTTGAAAGAGAAGAATGTGCAACATGTATGAGATTGCTATGGAAGGAAAGTAAGTGGTGTCTGATTATCAGAGCGCTAAGAAAAATGAACCACAAATACATGAATCAACTGGATTAACTCTTCCTAGCTTTTATGAAAATCATATGTAATCTGTAAATATGTTTACTCACATTCTTTCTATTGGTACTCCATACAAATGGTACATCAGCACAGCCCTGTGTTAAAACTTTCAGACAAGCCCCTGTAATTCAGAGAAATGTCACTCTTGGGCATAATTTTTTTCTTTTTTTTATTTTCTCAATTTTTCTGACATGATTTCTTTTTCCCAAAATTGCATCCTGCTGTCACATATCAGAGACAAACTGTCCAATTAATTAACGTTGCAATATGTTCATTGATATAAGCTATTTAACTATCAAAATAATATGACTCTGCTAAATAACCAGCTTGATTATGTACTTTCTTCCTACTCCTCATCACAAGCGTGATTGTGTGCTCCACAAACTCTACAGCACTCTGAGATTACTGTGATCCCGAGCGTGTCAAATTTAAAGCATGGCAGCTGAAAAGTGGGATTTTTTCTCAAAATCACAGATTGACATTACAGATTGCATGGAGACCACTTCAATGTGCTTACAGAGGTGAAGAACATCAGAACAGAAAGACAGTCAGACCAAAGTATCCTGTCTCCAACATTTGCTAAAGGCAATGCCTATGGAAGAGCATAAGAATAGGGCAAATGCACACATAAAATGGTGAGTGGTGATGGTGTCCTAACACCCATACATTTATGGCTTCCTGCATTTGAGGGGCTTGTAAGTCCTTAGAAACCCTGAAAGTGGCTTCTGTTCTGTGAACATTGTCCAGTCCCCCACCAAACTCATTTAGCCTTTGTGTATCAGCAGCACCGTTCAGAATAGAATCGTCAAAGTACTTGCGCAATCCCAATGATTTGGCCAAGAGGTCAGTTGTGGAGATGCCTAAAAAACTTACTTTTAAAGTTTAAGAACTTTGAATGAATAACATAGGAAAGCCTGAACATTGTAAAAAAGTGGTAAAAAACAGTAAGGGAAGAGAAAATTACTTACGCACAGATGTGTCTTTATATTCAATATCATGCAGCATATGTTTATTAACTTAACTTTCAGAATCACAAACATTTGAAAAGGTTAATTTCAACTAGAAATAGAATCTAAATAAAACACTGCAAAAGCAGAGATAATTTGTTACTAATTATGAGTATCTAGTGAAAAGGAAGCTCTGCAGAAAAAACTATTTCCCTTTTTTTAATGCAATTAAGAAGAATTTACAGCAGCTTACTCTATATCCCACAGCTGATTACATGGTTTCAGAACACAACCAAAAAGAACCAAAGGCCAAACCTAAAGCTTGTTGAAGCTGGAGGAGGACTCCCTTTTATTTCAATAGGCATTAGAAAAGACTTAGAAGGAGCAACACAGTTCAGAGGATCTGTACTTATGTATGCCTTTATATTTGCAGTTTTGAAGGAAAGCACATTTTCTGTTTGCCCAGGTTACCTTCAGCACCTTGTGAAACCTGTTTTAATTTGATGAGTCAACATGGTAATAATCTAGATTCTAATGTTTGTGCATTATCCTCCAATTCTTTTGGGAGTTACAATTTACAGACATAATGTACACAACAAAACACCATTTCTGTGTGTAAGACCTCACTCTCCTTGGTCAAACACCTAGACAATTATCATAGCACTGACTTGTTAAAAAAAAACATACTGTAAAATCTGTCATTATAAAGGAATACAAATTAGAACTAAAATAATTTGTATATAAGAGTCTGAAAGAAGCACACTAATGTGTGAATTTTCACAACCAAACTTGATAGTAAAATTGTGGCTTTTAAAAACCTCTTCAGATCGGAGGAAGCAATACAGAGTGCATCTACTGAGGAGCTTAAAACAGTGCAGAATATGGGAATACTTCTTGCTGGCAGTATGTCTCCGATAGACAGCATATACCAGGAGAGTCTCCTGCTGATACCTGGGTAGATTTTAAGACTGTGACCCATAAAGCCTAAAATAGCTTTATACTTCACTACTTAAGAGAATGCTTCCTACTCCATGCCGTATTACCATAGCTACCATTTGCAGAAACCTTTGTATTTCTTTCCCACTTCATAAAGAGGGCTGCTGGCAGGGTGTACTACAGAAGGGCATCTTTACCTTGACAATAGGAGCACATTGCACCAAACCAGAAGGGACCTTTTGGGTCACTGAGTCTGTTCCTCTGCTGTCAGAGGTCTGTAACTCCTTTATTTAATGCAATATTTTGCCTTCCTCAGTTTCTGAGTCATTGTGCATCCAAACGTACTGCTGTTGCATTGGCAGTGTCAGACGGGCAGGGCAGCTGAAGATGCCTTGTAAGCCTGTGTTACAGGACTTGAAAGATTTTTAAGTGTCGAGACTAATGATTACCTGACCTGCGGTAAGATGGAAGCACTGCTACTTTAGCAAGGCGAACCTTGTTAAGACTTCATGGTATCTAGTCTGATGTCAAATGTATTCATGCACACGCGCATGCGCACGTGCATGTGTGTGCACAAACTGCGCAGCTACATGACAGTAGGTATACCACACACTGAGTGAATGGGATGCCACAGGATGTGCCAAAGTGCTGCACTATCCTACAGCTTCTTCTAAGCTCCTTCCTCCAAGATCAGCGTTGACACAGCGAAGAGAAACCGAGACACAGAAGTTATCTGTGGGGACCAACAAGCATGCCTGAACCAAGAAAAACGTTCTCTTCTCCCATGTAATTCTATACCTCATACGGGTATATTCTTAGAATTACAGAATCACAGAAAATCTCAAGCTGGAAGGCACCCAATAAGGATTATTGAGTTCAACTCCCTGCTCCTCGCAATACTACCTAAAACTAAATCACATGATTAAGAGCATCATCCAGACACTCCTTATTCACTGTTCCCATTAGATTAGTAGTTATTATAGCAACAATGGAGTTGCACTAGCACAAAACTAGCTTTATTCATGCAAATATAGCCCTATAAACCTTCACAATGGAGGGAAGGAATTTATTGTGCATATGCTTTACAAGTTCCATGGAAGCAACAACTAGAGAGGTTCAGAGAAAGTTTGCTCTATATATGTGTGATTTGAGTTATATGGCCTATGGATATATATATTTGTTTTATATCCATTAAAGCAAACTGGAAATGCCCCTCGGAAGTTTGATTGTTTGATACATGCTAGAGAGTATTATGGACAAGGGCAAGGACTGCAGAACAACTTCACTTCAGTATCCGATTAATAACATTTTCAACATTCTGTATACTCACATAAAAGACTAAATTTTCTGTCCAGCAAATGTTACAAATAGGCATGCAAATAAAATTAACGAAAGATGATAGAACGCATGCGAACAGTTCTTTGAAAAATGAGCATAGTACTAATTAACATATACTAATTGTGTATGTTGGGTTTTTCAAAGAGTGAAAAACTGGTGTACAAATTCTCCGGCATTTATCATCTCTATAAGAAGTCCACAGGCACTTTGTTCCCTTAGGCTCTTGAAGGCACAGTTGCACATTGAACATGTAAGCTTGCTAAATCAGATTTTCCCCATTAGAGTCCTCCCCTCCCAAACTCACAAAGTGACTGGCAGGATTTTCCAAACCACCAGAGATGTCAGCATACACTGGATATGACTTATAAAGTTTTAACTAGCATTTGCATATGCAAAATGAGAAAAACTTAATTGGTTTAAGCTATTAAAATACTTTTTTCTAGAAAAATATTCTCGTTCTACAAATCAATGCCCAGGAAAGTGACTAATATAAATACAGTAAAGGTAAGAGAGAAACTAAGTGGGTAATGGACTGACATCTGAAAGGTGTCTGACACTGTGCAATGAAAATGTGTACAACAGAAACTGTATTTGAGAAAATTGGATCCCGGGGAATCTACCACTTAGAATCTACACTATCTTGAATCCATGCTGTATCATTTCATATTTCAGCTCCACGTGTGTAATTAGCAAGCCATTTCCTCTCATTTGTGCATGTATATCCTTGCTCTCAGCCAAGAGTTGTCAAAATAAGTGGATCAAAAGAAATTTTTAAAAAAGGAAAGCAGCAAGTTGTATGTAATCCTCACCACTCCATCATTTCCTTTGTGGTGGCCATCTGAAAGATATAACAGGAATGTTTTCTTATTTTTTGTTAAAAACCTAGCCTGCTTCTGGCACATTGCACACAAATGAAGAACAAAGAAATGTCAGTAGGCTCAGACATTTTTCTATTTTCATTTGTGCTTAGTCACAGAAAATGAATTGGCATCATAATTTAACAGAATTCTGTTTGGAGTTTACTCTTTTTTTTTTTTTTTTTTTTTTTTTTTTTAGTGCCTAAATAGAAAGGAATAAAGTAACACTAATGTGAAACTGAAATCTCAGAGTACTTCTGTTGTCTTTCTCTCCTGATCTCTGGGGCTTAGGCAGCCTGCAGAATATCTAATTAACACTGCCAGAGAAATGTCACACGAACACAAAAGCAGAAGGAAAAACACTGCATTGATTGATTTTATGACCTCAATTTTTACGTTGATAAAGGAGGCTAAGAGGGCTTCAGAAGGTAGTTTTAAACACAATTTTATCCCACAAGAATGATTCACTTCATTTGACAGATGTCTTTGATAGACATCTATATAGACTTTTTCCATATAGATTAGCTGCAGCTATATAGAAATACAATTTGTTCTAGCAAGGTATGAAGAAACCAACACTCTCCTTTGAACTTCCTGCATATAAGGAAAATTTCCTTTCTATTACTAGTCTGTTTCTAGTTCAGCTAGCATTCTGTTTGAAGGCCATTTCTTATTTTGTTGGGTCTAGACCTCCTACATTTCCTTTAAATTTTTAAGAAGAATCTATCTGAAAGCATTTAATAATTGATGTGTTTAACTTACTTTCCTTTGGAGATAGAATGCCATGGCTAAAAGGCTGACTTAAGCAGTGTCAGCCTTGCGGCTCTTGAAACACTTGAGTTACTCCAAAAAACAGAAAATAAGTATTGCAAATATCCATAAACATGAACATTCAGATTTCAGGATATAGCCAGGTATTTATTTAAGGTCCTTCAGAAGTTGAGCCCTGTGAAATGTGGATTTTATTTCCCTGATTATAAAAATTGCTCATGATTTTGATAGAATACATGAATGATTAAAAGGATGGATAGAAGATAGTATTTTGGCACAAAATCTGTTTTATAAAGGATTATTTCATTATCTTAAGAAAAAAGTCCTCAAGAGAAACAGTAATCATTGGTTGGTTCCTCAGTGAAGTGGAGAAGCTGACACAAAAGCAGACTTCTGTTGGTGCCATTCAGAGGAGATGCTAATTTATAAAGCCACAGGAGTCACAGAGGATTCTGGGCTGTCCCAAAACCTGGACGACTGACTCCAAGATAGGGCAGGGGGAAATGCCTCTTGGCCGTTCTGGACTGCAGTCGTACATACTATTTAGGACAAAACCCTACCTAGGGAACAAGGCTCTGTGCTTCCTTCTCCCAGGGAAGCATACCATGGTAAATTTGCCTTTGCGTCTTGAAAGAGTAGGGAGTGGCTACATAATTTACTGGGACGGTGGTAAGAATGACCCCAGAGTCGCACTGTAATGACTTGTGGCATTTGCACCTACAGAAGGATAGGATATCAATTAGGTTTATTGTCTAAAAGCAAAATCAGTGCAAGGTAGCTTACAGATACTTTTGTTCCCGGATAACATGTGAGAAGGAATATTCGTGAAAGGAGTAAGAACTTTTGTTAGACATGAACAGGGTATAT
Source organism: Phaethon aethereus (assembly GCF_964289735.1). Classification (NCBI taxonomy): domain Eukaryota; kingdom Metazoa; phylum Chordata; class Aves; order Phaethontiformes; family Phaethontidae; genus Phaethon; species Phaethon aethereus. The sequence continues at coordinate 42,346,954 of NC_138577.1, read as the reverse complement.
AAGAGAAACAAGGCTGAACCAGAAGTTGTGATTTTTCTCTAGAGCCTTTGAGAAGCTTAGCTTTCCACTTTAAGTAGTGACATCTTGCTGGTACTGGCTCAAACTAGAACCCAAATACTAACTTCTGAAGTCAAGGAACATGGCACTGCCCACACATCCCTTTGCTGGAGTCTACATAAAAGATAAAAAGATCTCTTTGCACAACAGAAGATTTACAAGTTGACATCAATGAACAGAAGGGAGTCACTGGATGATTTTGTCAGCTATTCTGGCACAACACATGGTGTTTTGCTGAGACTCTGTGCTTACCACTAAGAAAAGTACAAGTCACTGTTTCAGATTTTAACGGTACAGTGGGCTGACATTAGGGCTGACATTATTTAGGTGCATGTGTCACACATGAGCACAACACAAATGTAAACCCTGCTGCAATTCCCATACATTGAACACTGTTTGCATAGGATTGGTGGGGTAGAAATATGGAAGGAGTCTGTTTAAAAAGAAAGGCTGTGGATGAGTGGTTTTCCTCAGGGCACCTTGCAGCTTTCTGCCAGTTTCCAACTGCACAGCTCCCTGCCAGCCTCAGCAAGGCAGCTCCAATGCATCTCAAGCATTGCGTGCCTTCCCTGGTGGTTAGGGAAGAGTGTTGCAGAGTGAGTCAGAAAACCAAACTGATGTCTGGAAGACAAAGCAGCCTGGGAGAATGGTAACAGCATCCTCGAGAAATCCACGCTTCAGTTTTTAAGGCTGAGTGTCTTTAGCTGTTCATGTTTTTTCCATTATGTGTTTTGAACATAACTCTTGCAATAAGCTTCTTATACATGAACATTGTACATGGATTTCCTTTTAAAAGCATGACAAATTGTCGTTTCTACAATAGACGCCGTACTGAAAATTAGATTTTTAAAGATATCTTCTTCTCTCTCTTGTATTGCTGTCATGCATTGAATCTGAACTTGCAAGAGGAAAACAGTAAAAGATTAATAGATCCAATAGTGCACAAGTTTATTTCTGCAACTGTGAACATTTTTGTTTTATTCCAGCTAGAAATATCATTTTACTGTCTGTTCTGAAAAACTTTATTTTCTGCCTCTCTGTGGTTTCCAAGCTCTGCTCAGTGAAAAATTTAGGCACTACTTATAACTATCTACAGTATGACAAATTAGTAAGTAAAAGACACATGCAGCTCTGATATCCATCTCAAGAGTTCTCAGTTGTTGTATTTTCTATTTGCTGCACACTTATTTTGCTCTATTTTCCTTTTATGAAGCTATAGGACTTAATGCCCAAATTATAGTGGAATATCTTCTTATGTGAAGACAGCTGTAAAGAAGCTTCTTCCCTGTACTTCCCTCACTAAAAACAAAACTGAAAGCTGCAGATTTCCCCACCACCATCAGATAAACAAAAAAGGTTAAATATTCCATTAATATAAAGGTAAGAAAAAGAGTAAGAGAGGAACTGACACAAGTAGGCTACACAGAATTACAGTACAATTCCAAAATGAAAAGTTGTACTGTCCAAAAATCCCAGGTAGAGGACTTCCTCCCAGCCAAAATCATCCATGTTATACTGGTGGTAGGCAGTGAAGAATGCACTTGAGCAATATAGTTCTTTATATGGCCGTCTAATAATCTCTTAGGCCTAAATACTGATTAAGCTAACTGGGATCCTACATAAGTTTCCTCAGGCAGCGTTGTTTTTTTTTGAGCTTTGTGAAAGCTGTTGTTTGTCTGCATTACTTCAACTATGTGGGAATAGCTCCTTATGTGGAGGAAAAATATATGTGAATGGTTTATGTTTCATATTCGACATTATTCTTAAAATGAAATAACTTGTATAAACATTTTGAAAAAAATTACACTCGTAACAAGTGGTTTACAATTTTGATAGATTTAGATGTAAGAGGAGAACAACACACACTAACTCTTCTTTTGGGTAGTACATTTTGTACAGCCTTTTATAAGTCATCTCACTATTCTATTAAGAAGGAGAATCAATTTTTTCCCTTTTATCTTTGTATGGAGTCATGGGGTTACTATGGAGTACAATGTGCCACGTTTGCTTGAAACACAGATGTACATACTTTTATGCTGACAGCATACACTGAAGAAATTCTAATAAAAATAACATAAAAAGACCCCTCAATGCTCTGCTATAAAACCTGATGCATTTACTTTAAAGCATGAAGCCTAATAATGCAGGAGTTCTTTTCTGCAGGGGAAAAATAGTATTTAAAGCTAGATAAACGTACTAGGTTAGAAAGAAAAAAGATCATTGTAAGCAATGCAATATCAGCTTATCTGCAGTGATTTCATCTGCTGGAGCTAGAAGTAAATGCACTTCCACATTTTTTATAGAGAGGGAGAACTATTACCATCCGTCTCAGATGGCACTGAAATCTGTTCACAGCTGAAAAGATTTAGAACATTCACCCATCCATAATGGATCCTTATCCATACCATCTGATTTTCATATCTTCTCTAAGCCTCTTTGTTTTGCTCCGTTCCTAATGTAAAGGGCTGAGGTTGTCCTACTGTTGTGGAGATAGATTGGAACCAGACAACATGAAATGTTCAGTGCCATTTCCATGGTTTGCAACATGCACAATACCTTGGGAATTATGCAAGATTTACCTAGGATAAGCACAGGCTTCTGTTATTATTGCCTGATGAAGATTACCAGTGATATTTCGAAGAGCTAAAAATACATTTTGACATTGTTTGTGTTTCTGTAAGAATACCATAATCTCTATAAAATTTTCTTTGTTTGCTTCTCCACACTGGTACTGCAGATATCTGCAAGTCCTTGCACCCTCCTGATCTGGAGAAAGCAAAGTGGAATCCCTGCAGAGGGGAAATCTTCAATTTCTGAGGCAAGAGATAAGCAGCTTTGCATATTATTTTTCAGAGTACAACCCAAATGCTTTCTAGCATTCCCCAATTATGTTAGATTTCAATATTGATTGAAATTATTGTTCTGACATCTTTTATTTATGAACAGAAGAGGATGTTGGATTTTGGGATTTAAACATTGTCTTTTACGTTTATTTTGGAGATTATAGTATGCTTGTGATGCTAAATATAGTTTATCAGAAGTTTTCCGTTTTAACTGCATAATTGGGTATGTATCTGTTATTATCCAGAGTACTAGCAGCTCTAATGTAGTGATATTTTCTAGCTGAATGCTGAAATTAAGGAGGATTTCTGTCAATGGAACAATGGTGTTACCCACTCTCAGTGGTTTCCCATGACTAATACCCTATCAGACAAGCTGACTGCCTCGCTGAGAAATGGCCACTGAGAAGTGAAAGTGAGTGTTCACCAGCGGCACTACTGTTCCTAAAATGACAAGCATCAAGTGGATCAAATGTATCTCAAATAATAAGTCACTACCTTTTGCTTCTTGAATGTTTCTGTACAAGTAAAGGCTACACCTATGAATAAATTCAAAATATTTCAGTACTAAACTAGGCTTAAAATTGTGATATTCCTCAGCCATCTCCTCAGAAACACATTGATAGCACCCTTCAGACAGAGACTTTTAATCAGAATGACTATAAATCAAACAAATAAATATTTTCTAGCTTTGATTCCTGTGGTCAAACTTCTGTTCACTTTTTTGTTGAAATCAGACATGTATAAACAGGTATGTTTTAACATCAAATTTAGAGCAGACATTCAGCATGAGGTATTGTTTCACTGATTGATTATCCATACTGATTGACAATCTGCACTACCCCCCTTTCAGCCTGCCCCCAGAATATTGCCAGTTTGTCTTTTGCTAAAAAATTGGTTTTTCATGCTTGAATGCATGAATTCTGAAGTTTATCAATAATCATCTCTAAGTGAACTGTGTGTGTATTAGCTATAGATCAAAAGAGATTGACAAATGAAAAAAAGACTAATGAAAAACTAAGAAAGGGTATAGGGAAAGGTGCTCTCTTTGTCACTGAAATGGACACTGTTTCTGAAAAATTAGATGGTAAGTCTTCAAACTTAAAATTCTTTCACCTCATCAGGGAACTTTGTTTCTCCAAAGGAAAAAAAAAAATTAGTCATCTAGTAAAACCCATTGCTTTTTTCCTACAGAGCTTAATTTCTTAGACCATCATGACTACAGCATCTCCAGCACATGGAAAATTGAACCAAAATAATTTCCTTAGCATTTCTAATAGCAAGGAATTGCAAACACATTGTGTTCTTCCTTCCTTTCACATATATTTCAGCTCAAGAAGTAATGCTTATAAGATGAATGACTTTGAATCGCCTGTGTTCTTGAATTCTTTCCAGAGATTTATTCTGGCTGAGAACTGAAAAAGTCATTGAAAGGTATCTATTTTGATCTGCAACTACGTTAGGCTCATTATCAGTACTGTTAAATTGGATTACGCACAAAGCCAAATTTAGTGTTCTACATGACAAAATGAATAGCTACAAGTACACCATCAAGAGATATATTTAAAGCAAGTGCTAGTAAGAGTGAATGCCTCATTGATGCTAAATGTTTCAAGAGGGTGTTACTGGGCAAGGATGTCAGGCAGTCCTATTTTGAATGATTAGTATTATAGAAAGGCCAATTCCAAGATTATTTGGAAAACAAATTATAAAATTAAATGTTATATCTAGAAGAGGTTAAAAAGACGAAGAAGAAAACAGAAAGACAATACAGAGACTTTTGGCAATATTAAAAAATTGTCTTGATATTTTTAGAAAATCACATTGTTCTCCAAAACATTTTTCTCATCTCACAACTTCATTGGGTCAATTTGGCTTCTTTTTATCTTGATATAATTTGGACTACTGACGCAATGCAAATAAACACCAAGAAACTTCTGCAAATTAAATTTTTCTTCTCTAATAAAATCCCTTTAGATTCCTCAGGGTAAATCTTCACCAAATATCCAATCATGGCACAACTTCCACAGGGGACCTTCTCTACTATTATAATTCTTTGCACTTGAAGAGGAATTCCTTCCCTCTAGCCCTCCTTCTCAAGTTCCTGGTGACCAGCATCTTGTGACCAACATCTTATTACCAGCTACAACCAAAAGAAATTTACCCGATTTTCCCAACATTTTTCCTCATGTGCGAGCAGTTCTCTCTCTTTCATATTGTCCCACCGTCAGCTCTTTCAGCTACTGAAGCACACTGCAATTGTGTGCTTAAGAGATAAGAAACAAAGAAAATAGACTGTGCAAATGCCTAAATTCTTTATTGTTAATTTTTTTCAAGAATGAAGTTAATGGAGTTCATTTGCAGCTTTAGAAAGTGGTAGGAGCTGAAGTAGTAGACAAGAGGCATAAGGAGACAAAGAAAAGAACAAGCTGGATGGTGGTATTGAAACACAAGCAGGTTTATGGGGCAGGAGACAGACTTAGGGAGGTCACAGCTAGCTCCCCCCACCTCCTACATTTCTTTCTCTTCTGCACTGAAGAAAGGAAGATGAAGAGCAATAAAAGAACAGTTGTTAATTTCTAACCATTATGCTTTAAAAGCCACTTATTTTTGCAAGGCACTTCACAGCACACTTGCAGCATTCAAAAGCAGAAAATCCCTCATTTAGCAGCAGTAAATCCTGCATCTAGCAGTAGTAAAGACAGCTTCTGGAATGCGACACTCAAAGAGTTTATCATCTCTGTGTCTCTTCGATCCTTCCCAGATCGAACTTCCCAGTGTGATGTCCTTCTGTACAAAAAGGTTAATTAATCAGTACTTATAGTGTACTTTGAGAAAAAAGGCTGCACAAACACTAATATTATTCCACGGTGAAGCAGAGATTTCAAGAATACACATATGACACAGCATTAGCTTAGCTTTATTAAAAAAATCCACCAAGAAACCATAAAATACAACTGTGCATAGAAAGAAACCTATTACTAAGCATGCTAAAGCATATGCTATATTGGCAAGCTAAATTGTTTCCAAACAGACAAAAAATGGCAGAAAGGGAACCCTACATGTCAAGTTAATAACTGTTTCTTTTGTGAAGTATGAGATCCTTATAAAAAACCCAGACTCTTGTTGTATAGAAAACCTTCCCCCTTTTTGTAGCATGCATTATAAACCAATCACATAATTTAACTAAAAAATCATCCTCAGAACTTGGTCTCCTATTAAGCTGTTTTTTTCTGTATTGCATTATTTAATTCATGTTTTTTCTGCAAAAATTTTAAAAAGTGGGAATGTTGTTATTTAGAATTCAACATCAGCAAAATTTTAAGGTATTGCTTCACAATAAATGCTGTCATTAAATAGATTTCATTTTTTAATTTACCATGGTACATGTGTAGTAAGGTCATGAATAAAACAGTATTTCTGAGTTTCAGTATGCATTATGTAAAGTCAGAATATAATACTTGTCATAAAATGTGCTACTTTCACTGGTGTATTGTAAAGCAAAAACAAAATAACCACAAATTAGAACAAGTAAAAGAAAAATATAACAACAATCATTAGAATGAAAAATTAAAATACGGTATAAGGATTTCGAGAAGATTCAGAGTTTTACTATTTATTTTTCAAAAGAAACAAGCAACTTCTTATTCTAATTTTGAGCAATAAATGACTATCTCAGACTTTCCTGTCGTTCAAGAACACTGAGTTTCTGCTACAGTCAAACCCTCCTGTCACTCCATGTAGAATCTCACTCCATGAGAAGGATTTAGGCCTAAGTCTGTGGTTTTAACCAAGAGGAGTTTTTGATCTATTTAATGAAATGTTAATTTGACAATTTCTTGAATATTGTAGGAGAATTACATTAGCTTAGCACGTCATATGGAAAGGATATGCATAATTATCCATGAATATTGAACTTTGGAGTATTGTTGAATTTTATACTCTTCAAAGATCATTTTTTTAATCATTGGGTGAATGATTGATAAATGAACACTGAAGAGGACACGAGAGGCCTGTAAAAACAAAATTATAATAATACCTAGAATAATGAAAAAATATTTTATCTTCACTTTTTGTTAAAGCAAACAAAAAAGAAACAAACAAACCCTCAACATTTCCTCTGTGAGGAACAGTGAGTTATCTTACAGTATTGGTGTCTCAGCAGTAGAAATTAATTTTTATCTTGCACACATATCTCTTCAGCATTTAAAGGGAAGTGGAAGCATTCATTAAATTGAAATCATAGTGGTCTGAATGCCTAAGTATGCTGAAGGACAGACAAAAGCTCCCATTCTGCAGAGAGTTGTGCACGAGTAGTGCAAGGTCTATGAGTAGTCCCATTAGGCTATGCAGTGGGAGCATCTGAGCACAGCAAATCACTGAAGCCTGTGTTGGTGTGGTTTGAACACCAGTGGCCCAAGTCCCTGGCCATGTTGAGTTAGCTTTCCAAATGAAATGATTCAGAGAGCTATGAAAAAGTTTAAAAAATTACACCACATCTACACGATATCATGACATAAGCTGTTTATGTGGATGGGTTTTCCCCTCCTTTAATAAGAGATACTTTAGCAGGCAGTTAAAATACTCTTGCAAGAATTCTCTCACGCAACATCCAGCTTGTTCTGTTCCAACACTGTAGCTGTTACTTCAGCTATATTCATTAATATTAAAAAAACCACTGAGGTAGCAAAATTTAAGTCATGTCTGAAGCAGAGTATTGTCTCATCCTGCTGTTTGTTTAGAAACAGCAACGATAAATGATGCATATGCAGCCCTTGTTTCATGTGATATTGCTTAAAGCAGCAGCAAATCCCCAAGAGCATTTTTAATTACAAAGCTTCTTGGTCTATACAATAAACTCAATTTTTTCCATACACATGACTCTACAATAAACAGTGACTGTGTTTAGGTTTCCTCTAACTTTCCAGGCAACAGAATTCCTACAATTTTTTTTAAATCTCCACCATTTGAGGCAAGCCTTTTAAATATAGCAAGGAAAGCGTCCAAGGCTACAGTAATAGCTTTATCTTATGAAGTCATACTGAAGCTACCTGAGATAAAAAGCTCATTTCTCCCATTTCTTCCAAGGGCTCTTTCAAAAAATTTTGTCAGGCAGCTAAAATAACAACCAAAAGTGAAAACACCACGACCTTGTTCCTTCCAGAGCAGCTGTAGGAGCATTCAGCACCAGGAGCACATACCAGAGCCACTGTCAGCGGCTGGGGGTAGTGTGCAATGTAATTTGATATACAATGCAAGTATTAATTTATGATACCCTACTTTAGGAACAGACAGGTCTGTACATACACCTTGTTGCAAGACACTGAATGTGAAAAAACAAAGTCACCAACGGTATACACTTGTTACCATCCTGCACACCGGGAGGCATTTTATCACATCTGCCTTATGCCGAAGAGTCTTCCTTTGAACCTGCCTGTTCAAATTTTCCTCCTTTCTTCATGCATTCCCATTCTACATACCCATTTTGGCTTAACGACTTGTGCTGTGAAAGTAAAGGTGACAAGGTGCGAAACTAAAACCGCAAGGACTCAAGAGCAAGCACCCTTTGAGGAGGGGAATGAAGTTCGGTTTCTGGTGCACATTCTATGCTGCATCCCTTTACAGAGAGGAGTAGCACGACTAAACTTTCATTGGCTTAGAGGTTCATTTTCATGGCTTTGCAGGTTAGATTGAAGGTTATTTGTAGCTGCCTCGACTGTTTGGCAATGACTTTTTGTATGTCACTTCATTAGGCTCTTTGAAGCTTTAACAGTAGTTGTGGGGACTCGGGGAACATGAGGAAGGATGACTACCCAATAGCTTCTAATGGAGAAAAGTTTACCAGCAAGCAAGCAGCTGTGCAACAATTCTTCTCCAGGGCAGAATAAAAGTCTGACAGAAAAGCACAGTTCCTGATGGAGAAAAATAAATCTAGTGGAAAATCTATCATGTATAGCTAAGCTCACTATGAATACCACATACTTAGGCCTTAGGAAGAGTAACAGCTGAATCTGATCCTACATAAAAATATTGGCACTTCCTTATGCATTATATACTTCACATATTTATTAGCTGCTTCTTCTGAGAGCAAGAAATAGTTGCTAATGAAGGCTAGAATATGCAGTTTCATTAAAATAACTCCAGTCATATAATTTAGAGGTATCTATGCTATGGCTGTTCTTATACTCCATAAAATGTAATTACTTTCTACCAGAATTTGGTATTGCTGTATTGTAGCATAGCATCAGTCAACAGCAAACTTACAATAAATATTTTGAAATACACATAAAATTTCCATCTTTCATTAGAAACAATGCAATTTTAAGCCATTCTCAGCTTTCAGCACCATTTAGGTTTTTTTAGTCAAAAACTAAAACTGACACCTTCTTACACTCACCTTTTACAACCAAGTCTGACTTTTCATGCAAAATGCCGGAAAACTGCAGAGTGAGAAAAATGTGAGTGATTGAGCATCAGATTTCATAAGTATATTCACTTTGTATCTGCACGTAATAAGCTACAATCAACTGAGGACAGCAATGTTGAGAAAAGAAGATGGAAGAGAACGTATTTTTCCTAACACATCCAGTGCATTCATAGACAAATCAGAAGGTTGGCCGACTTCTAACAGCAACTTAAAAATCATTAACGCAGCGACTGCACACTTCCTTCTGTGTGTAACATGAACACATCACAACCCCTGTCTCATGAGTGGGATAACTTAGGCTGCAAACTTAGGTTTACTGCAAGCTGGTTTGTACCACTTAAAATTAATTTTTTAGTAAAGACGTAGTACTCATCACCAGCCCTCGCAACAGAGACTAGCTGTATTGCAACCCTAGCAGAACTGCCAGCACTGAGCTCCGCCACTGCCCTTGTCTTCAGTTTGCCAAACTCTCGTGGCCCGAAAGAACACGGAGTGAAGTGACAGTATAGTAGACGTAACACATGGTCCACTGGGTACAGTATATCCTCTTCCCCAAGATGAATATCCTTTAGGAGATTTCTGAGACCAAGGGCAGGTCAAAAAGAACGCAGGTGAGACCAAGGGTATTCAAAATGTGCCTAAAGGACCGACCGTTTTCTCCCAACAAGGTTGCTGTTCCCGTAAGAGGTAGTTGCCTCTCACAAGAGGTTTTGCTTTGAAAACTGCAGGCAGACAGCCTTCTGGGAACAGGTACTTTGTCCTGAGCTGGCATTTCGGCAGGGCATGCGTCTGTGAGGCTGCTCTTTAACGCTGCTGGTCGTTGTGCTGTGTTTCGTGGCGTGCTGGAGTGTTTTTGAGAAGATGAATGGTGAAAGCTAAGCTGACAAGCTTTAGAGGAGATCAAAAGGCCAGTCGCATAGCCAAGATGAGGTATGGTCACGATTCACACCAAAATGATTCAGATCATGTATGCAAGTAGTGAAGGACAAGGAAATTGTTTTTAAAGAATGTCAGAGAAAGGGCATTAACAGCAACATTTTACCAGGACACTAAAGCCTACTAAGGGTTGTCGCAGCAAAAAAACAAGTACACTTATCACAAATCAAAACACAGATTTGGGAAACCTACCAAGTTCTCTTTTCTCGTAAACAAATTACAGGCAATATGGCTCATTTAGGAGTGGAACGTTTATGTCCGATTAGGAAATTTAACTGTGATGTAGAATGAGTAGGAGGATCTTGGATCATGAAAAGCAGTGAATCAGCCCTGGCTGTCTACAACTTGCATGTTTTTCTTCTCTTCTTGACTCAACCTAGTCTAGGTGGCCACTGAAATATCTGTAAGATAAGAGTTTCAGGGAAACATTAATTTCAGCAACAAGGTGCAGATCTGGTTAAAGTTGGTTGTTCAGAATTCTCAGTTCCTCTGTCTACATATAATTTCAGATACTGCAGATGCCTTGAGTCTCTGTTTTTGTTTTTTTATTTTAGTTACACTTCTTATAATTTAAATAATTTCAGATACTGCAGGTGCCTGTGAGTCTCTGTTTTTTTTTATTTAGTTACATTTCTTATAATTTAAAAATATTTTACTGTTATGCTTTTGCTGTGAAAAATCCCAGAGTCCAATAACAAGTAGGAAATGAATAATACAGAAGACAAGAAGTTAACAATGTCCTGCCAAGTAGAGCTGTAAAAGAAAACAAAAATCAAATGGTGTTGTATCCTTTAAAGATCTTAGTTAAGATGTAGGAGGATCTTTAATATTGGTTACATATACTGACAGAGAGAAATAATGTTGCAGAACATCTTAGATTACTGTGATATGGTAAACATGTCACTAAAGGAGGGTCTAATGAGAAACTATCACAAACATGACAGTAAAGTTGTTTAACAAATACACATCTCTTTAACACAGGTAGAGAATTAACCTGGAAGGGCTTGAAAATTTCACAGGTATCAGAAAATAAAGGCAGGATGGGTTTTAAAGATCCCTGCTCCTTTTTTTCTAATAAATGTTATTAAAATGTATAAATTTTGCACACAGGCATGGTGGCACTGGCTTAAACCTCAAAGTGATTGTAGCAAAGTGTTTACATTAAGAACAATTTAGATGAAAACTACAGGATGAAGGAATGATATTGATGTTGTGTCAGAAATGTACCACTAAAAATACTTAAAGTGTTCCCATTACCAAGGTTACACCACATAAATAAATAATGACTGCCAAACATTTTTCACTATTTGAAAATTCACCTCTGGAAAATATTTGAAAAACAGGTGGTTACAAAATGCCTAGGCTAAAAAACCAAAGGTTAAAAACTAGAAAAAAATCCAAGACCACCTATTTATGAATGTCCATATTAGTTCATATATTGTTCCACATAGTGCAGTATCTTCTGTCAGCAGCACAAGTAGCAGCAGTGGGAGTAACAACAGGGCAAAAGTATACTGTATTTCTCCCTCATCCTATCCTAGACATTGTTTTGGGATGTTTAGACATTTAAGGGGCAGATAACAAAGCAACAAAGCAGCAACTTACATAAAAACTAAGAAATGAAGTAAGAATGGGACATTAACATGTCCATTAACATCCACACACTGATCTGTGTAACATCAGCTGGGCACCGCATCTCAGCTAGTCACCTTGTCTGTTTTTACAGTCAACGAGGAAAGAGAGGTGTGTTTTCTAGCATGGGAAAAATAGGTTTTTGGAGGATTTCCCCACACATACATGAGATACTTGCTAACTAGCTCACAGTAGGCAAGTCACGTAAACTCCTGCTCTATATAGCATTGATAATGCCTATGTACATTTTAAAATCCACAGCTTTCTGTAGCTACCTGCCATATTGTAATATAATGTTTGTGTAAGACAGTTCTTTTGGGTATAAATATAATTAGAAACAAAAAAACCCTGAGACTGAAAGTTTTCAGAGATCATGTTAAGATATATTATGTCTTTAAAAGAAAATTTCAATAAGTGCATTGGGGCTTTTTACCCAACAGTGTAATTCACCTGGATTATAGTTTACAGAGGAATTGCAAATTATACTTTAGAAAAAGATAGCTCATATGCTACAAAGCTATATTATTAGTAATGACACAGCTTTTATATGTAACAAAAATACAGTATTACTTAAGTACTACTAGCTTTCAGTTTAGCACAAGCAGAGCAGAAAGGCTTTCACGTCTGTTCCTTTCAAGTTTGTTCTGGCTACCCAGAGCACAGACTTGATTAGTTTCCACAGATTTGTGCTCTGTGCAACATTCATTGTTCTTCAAGTCAGAAGTCGGAGGGGAAAGAGGACCACATGAAATAAAGCAACCTTTATATACAGTTCTTTGCCTTGTCATACTTTGCAAGGAAAGAATGTAATTTATCAGGAAAGAATGTAATTTAGCCTGTGAATGAGTACTTGCTGTATTGTAATATGACATCTTCTGCTAACTTTTCTCCCAACAGGCTTATAAGTAAACCCAGATTCTGCATTTCTGAAGCTAGCTGGGATAAGAACCTGTGGGAAATGTGACTAGTTAAAGACAGCAACAAGCAGGCACATTAGGTAAGGGTAGATGGCAAATTGCAATGTTCGAGTCAAATGTACCAGACAATTAACAAAGGGAAAATATTTTCATACAAAAGGGCTGAAAGAGGAGTTTTATATTTCCCTGTATTCCTCCTTCTAAACTAACCCCCAAATATAATGGAAGTTGCTAATAATATCCAGATTTGCAGCTTGCTGTGTGTATATGCTTTATGGTCACTTTCTTCTAAACATTGGTCCATCCTTAATAAAAATAATGAAAAAAATAATAAAAACCCCTCATTGTCTCATTTGGCATATTAACACATATTTTTTATTTTAAACTTTTGTTAAAGTTTGCCTTGATGGTTTTTTTTCCGATTCTGAAACCCCATTCATCAGGATCACCTTCCACAGTCAGTTTTTCAGAGCAGTAGTTTCAGGTGGTGGTTAATTTTGGCACAAGTCTCCTTGCACAATTGCTCACTCAGTGTTGTTTCTGGTCTCTTCCTACACCAGAGAGATGGCAGAGGTGTTGATGATATGAGCAACCTGATCTAGTTGAAGATGTCCCTGCTCATTGCAGGGGGGTTGGACTAGATGATCTTTAAAGGTCCCTTCCAACCCGAACAATTCTATGATTCTATGATGCCTTTAACCATACCCTTTGTGCTTTTTCTATATGCTGTGCACAGCCTAGTGGTGTTACCAAATCCCCAAAGTGATATAATCCATCTAACTTCTCACATCTGTTTCCAAATGGACTTGCCTTGCCAAAATGTCATGATTGGCTTGGGCTGTCTGTTTTCATGTACTGCTATTGTGGTGTCAAACCGAGTTCTCGTTCAGATTTTGATTTGTAGCACTCTATAATACATACAGTCTTCAAGCAGAGCTGACCAGCCTGTGCTTTGAAACATGTCAAACGACCTGCTTGGTGAAACACTGTGGGTTGTTTTGTTTTGTTTTGTTTCACAAAGGCATCTCTCACTGAGTGTTTTTTCCCACAGTCTGAACCAGGGCTAGTCTCTCATCAGCCATTCAGCTTAGCCTTCAGAAATTTTTGACTGCCCTCTTAGACATAAGTACTTTGATCCACTCTGTCTCCATTTTTAAAGCTCGCTTACATTTAAAAGCTTATTGTTCAGATTTTTATACAAATATGCTTTATTAGAGATAAATTCCTAAAGTATTTATAATGCGATTTCAGTTATCCTTCTTAGTTTGAACTGAAAACTTGCCTAAACACCAATAGCATCAGAACCAGCTATTGATACTGCTACTAGTGCCATTTTCCTGCAGAGTATACGATTCCAGTGCCATGACATTTTGGGGAGACTTCCAAATTAGAGGAAATTTTTAAACTGTACCCACCTTTCACTCAAAGCATTTTTCCATTTCATTTTGGACTTGGCAGCATGTGTTATTCAGACCTTTGAAAACCAGCCAGATGGATCTCTGAATCTAACAGGTTGACCAGCAAGAAGGAAAAACATGGTCCTATGCTAAATATGTGCTGAAGAAGCCCCAGTGCCTCCAAAAACATGTCAGCCTGTTCTTCTGTTCCACCTGAGTGCCAGGAACGTTTACTGAGCTCTATGGCTCCCGCACAGAAGTCTTCTCTGTACTTCCCTACTCTATCCCTTCACTTCTCACCCTGGCTTTCTCTGGCACAGTAGAGGAAAGGATAGTTCCCAATTTCTCCTCAAAAACACCCTGTAAAACAAGAATGCAACTAATAAGTAGCCCTCACATCACTAATCTTTTCTGCTCCTGATATGGGTTAAAGTTAAAATGATTTTAAAACTCATTATGCATACTGTTCCTACGACAGCCGACCCAGATTCCTAATGAGCTTCCCTTGGTACTACTACTACTACTACTACTACAGGAATGAATAATAATTTCCTGCGGGTATATTTCCCATGTCTGTGCTCTAATTCAAAGCTTGGCTTGTCTGTCCTGTATTACATGCAGTGTGCCAGGAGCCTCCAGCTTTACGGAGTTTTTTTCCTGCTGAACCATTTCTCCCTCACTGGTTTGGAAATGGATTGGCAGCTCAGAGATGCTGCAGCAGCATGGAAAGCAGCCAGATGACAGCCATGAGCAGATGGCATTCTAGTTTGACAGGAGAATGAATTCTAGTTGTGTGATCAAACATTCATGGATCTTAAGGGAAAATCAATGTCTCCAAGAGTCAAAGCTCCTGTGTGCCTGATAACTGCTTTCAAGGTCTTGTGTACTGCTGGGAAAGCTATGACATCACTGTTTTATTTTGGTCTTGTATTTCACAGAAGGACATGCAGTAACTTTGAAGAGTTTGAGCTCCAATGTGTAACACACATCCACACACTGTTCTATATAAAGTCCTTTAATCTCTCCTGATAAGCTTGTTTAATCTCCCCTTATTCAATGATAACAGATTAAAACTTCAATAGGTATACTTGCCTGAGAAAGACTATTTTGTTGCGGGGTTGGTTTGTTTTGGTTTTGGTTTTTTGTGTTGTTGGGGTTTTTTTTGTGAAAAGGGCAAAAAACATAAGCAAGAATTTTTTAGAAATAAAATCAAATTAACCATGAGAAATGTGATGAGATTTAAAATTGTAAAAACTCTCTAATTATCAAGTGGACACTCTTGGACAATGAATTCCATCAAAATATGTGTGGTCTCAAAGAAAGTTAATAGAAACATGATTAGTCTATATGACCTAGTGCTGTACCTTTTCTCCTGATTCTAAAGTCTGCAATGGTAGGCAGAGCTGTTTTCCTATGGGCAATTTGTGAAACTTCATGGATCTCTTATAATCTCTCTCAAATGTTTGCTGCAACAACACCACTGAGGTGGATGATGCCAAAAATTAATTTTGTGTAGCCCTCAAAAAACTTCAGATATTTTCCACATACTTTCTAGTTGTTTGGATTTTTTTTTTAATTATAGTTTTTGAATATGATACATCTATGAACATGCATCTTTCCTTCTGTAGGGGCTTCATGGTGAATGGAGGTGAGTTTTGGTGTTTTCCACACAGCTAGCAAGTTCCACCTTCCTAATTTAATTGACAACTTTGCAGCAATCTATATTCATTCCTCAATCCTGAATTACTGCAAAGATTATAACATGTTAATTTTTGACTGGCACACAAATCAAGGCACCCAATGAAAATTTAGAAGCAAAATCCCTATAATTTATTCACTATTTTACACATCTATGTAGTCTTAACAAGTGCCATTATCTAAAACTAATCTCTGCTTTTCTCAAAGCTTAGATTATGTTTTTCTCAGATCCCTCTAGAAATATTTTTGGCATATGTTATTTTAACTTTATTGTGCAACTTGGATTCCATATTTTAGGATATTCCACAACCTGTGCAGTTTTCCCATCATCGTTACTGTCATAGTCACAATGCTTTGTGGACACAATTACAACATTAAAAGTTAATGAAAAGGTACCATTGTGTCAAATATAGGTTCCTTTAAAGATTCTCATATTAAATCTTCTTGTTTGTAAATAAACAAATGATTTTTCTAAAAATGTAGGCAGTAACTTAAAAAAAAAATCCAGGAACTTTTTCTCTTATTTGGCCTCTCACAATCACAATTTTTTGCAAGTCTCAGCAACCTTACAAATTGGTTGAGGCCCTTCTTCCGCTACTGTACCAACACCACAGAACTAAAAGGAGATGAAAATAATTTTGGTCAGAAAACAGATATGCTGACAGTAACTATCTCAGTAGAAACATACATCAAGTTACAAACAGAATGTTCAAAAGATCTGCCAGATTGGAATACAACTCCAGCTAGGACTCAGAAAGGGAAACCTCTGAAATATGGCATTTTTACTAGTCCTTGTGAAAGCAGCATGAATCATATGACCCATCAATGTGACTGAAAACTAGGAGTTTCCAAATAATTGCACAGCACTAACTGTGTACCTGTTACTCTTTGATAAATCACAAACACATCATCTTGCAGTGCTATTCAAATTCTATTTAATTTTAGCATTACATTAAATCAGCTTATTTAATACTAACAGGGAATATTTGAATATTTTTTTGGTGTTTCTGCCTCATTCCATACTCCACAAATCTGAAATCATTCTCACTACTGTATAAATCAAGAAGGAATTGCCTTCTGGCTGCTGGCAGTACTTTCCATCTGCAGAATTCCATCCAGTGCAAGCTAAACTCTGCTGTGGTTTAGCTGCCAATGAACTTGTTTGTCTTGTGTTGTACTGGATGATTTTATTCTTTCCACCACTACTCTGGATTAAGCAAGTGTCAGTGGTTCTCTACCATTTCCATGACATTTGCATGCACTATTTCAAAAGCAGGACACCAACTTCATTATACTTGAGATATAGTCATGAACACCCATCACTGCTCTCAATTCTTCAACAACTTTTAGGCAAGTATAAATTAACCTAACTTCATCATGAAATATGATTTCAGCATTAGCTTTTTAGTACGAGGCACCATCACATCCAGACACTTCTCTAGGTGTGCGGTAGTTCCCCATGTTCTTCCTTCACATCAACTTAACCTGAAAATCCATGTGTTCACTTGAAAGATTTTTCTCATTGTTAAGCTCTGAACAGTACCTTAATGATGCTTCCATTCTAGTGCCGTGTTTGAGAAATCAAGGCCAAAAATACTTTAAAAGCCAACTTTTTTAGAACACATCTTTGAATAATAAATTATTATTAGGTGTAGGAGAGATTATTTGTCATATATAGTCTAAGCCAACTCCAAATAGGTTTTTACCTGAAATGCTCCAAATGCTTAGTATTTGGTTCTTCATGCTTAAAGTAAAAGCATATGTAACTTGAAAATTAATAGTAAATTTTTTTATAACTATCTTCAAACTTTATCTTAACTGGGTGATAGAATGTTATTAACACCAAGTATTTTGAAAACACGAGAATCTGACTGCTGCTAGTGTAGCCTC
Organism: Phaethon aethereus; assembly: GCF_964289735.1. Classification (NCBI taxonomy): domain Eukaryota; kingdom Metazoa; phylum Chordata; class Aves; order Phaethontiformes; family Phaethontidae; genus Phaethon; species Phaethon aethereus. The sequence continues at coordinate 42,329,160 of NC_138577.1, read as the reverse complement.
AGATCAGATGTGTTTTCCTGGAAAACAGGTAATAATACTCATTTTAACATATACACTTAACTTGTATGTGTCAGCTATATCCCCAAGCTTTGTTGTGTTAAGTGTTGTGAATACTATTTCCCCTTTTGGTTCTGGAGTTCATTTGAAGCCTGATTTTCAGCTGCAATCTCACATCCAGGCTCTAAAGCACTGGGAGCTACAGACGTATATTCAGCATATTTGAAAATAAGGCTGCAAGCTGCTTCCTTGCACTCTGTTTATTTGTTCTGAAATCCAGATCTGCTGCTGCAGTTCTTCTTTTGAACAAGTGCAGTTTAAGGACAAACCTCTATGAACACATTAAATATATATTTTTTGTATGAGTTTACTGATTGAGCTTAAGAGCGATTTTGACATTAAATTCTTGGAAAGGTCTCTCAAAATCCTAACCTGTGCATGCTTAACTGCTTTTTCATGTTCGAGGTTTTTAGTTTAGGCTGAAATAACATCAGAATAAAACAATTTTAAATTATGTTATTCACAAAATATTACATAGTCAAAAAAAAAAGAAAAATCCTTAGGGCAAACCAACAGGCATCATTATTTTTTCATAATTTATCAATATTTGCTCTGAATATTTGGGTTTTTTGGCAAAACAAAACATAAACAGCTAAACCTTTCTGAAGCAGAAAGCATTATTTGGTTGTTACCTCCTCTAGGGGTGGGATGAGGTGGGGTGAAGTGGGTAATATACATAGGAGCAGCCTAAATTGAAATTTCATGGGAGAGCAATAACAAAAGGAAAAGGGAGATATATATATATATAAAAAAATTTTTCTCAAAAAAATTTTGATCTAAACATATCCTAGATTTTGTTCACTTCTCAAATGTCTGCTGTCTAATGTTTTTTTGGTAGTGAAAATTGCTTACAAAAATGGATGTATTTTATTTTTCTATTATTTGAAAAAAGCAAGTTAGGAAAGTGGAGATATTAAACAAATTGGGGTTTGTATGCACTTTTTTTTATTTGCACCTCTTATATGGAGGGATACAAAGTAAGTTCGATACGGCATAGCATAAAATTAACTCAAATTCTGTATTTACCCTGTAATATCTTATTATTGATTATCACTCTATTTAAGACTCAACCTGTGAGTCACAGGACAAAGGATTTATTATTCAAATGCTATAGTTCTGTATCAGGGTCACTGTAATCTCTCCAATGAAGCTATGCATCAACACTGAGATATATTTTAAGGAGCTGAAATGACCAGTAACAATCATTCATCATAAATGCATCATTCATTCAACATGAAAACTAAGGGGTATGTTATATCTGTTAACGTGTCCCATTAAGTATATCCATTAATACTGTATTTCAATATCTAGCTAAAGTAAAAGTTGTACTATAAGCTATCAGAAGCCAGACCAAAAAAAAAAAAAAAAATCCCACTAAAAATGCAACACAAAGAAAAGCCCATTTGCATTCCATATCAAAACAGAATCAAAACATTGTAGTACTTTCTTCAAAATTATTGAAAATGTATTTACTTGGATCTTCCGTAGACCAGCAGATTGTCCCTTGCCTATCTGTTTATTGCAATTTTCTTCTACCCTTAACTCCTGCCATTATCTCTGTTTGGAGTGTTTCTTCTTTGTTTAATTATAAAGTACTCATCAAGGCAGTAAAAGACTGTTACTAGAGTATCACTATACTCTGTTGACCAGAACAGCAACCTGCAATTGCTGAAAATGCAATTTTAAGATCCTGCTATAAATCAGGTAAAACAGAAACATCACATTGATCTCCTGCATCCGCAGTGAACACTTCAGGCATCAGCTGACCATTGATGGCTCTGGGGTTTCAGATCTCCACCTTCCCTTTGGCTAAAGCATACATTTATGAAAAATGTTTTCTTGAACCTAGTGCAGGCAAAACAAAAGTCAGTCTTGGGTCAAAATAATTGAAAATTTTCGGTCTGCCCAAAAGATATTTAATAAAAAAATTCCTAACCTACTTTATTGCTGTATAAATATCTACTGAAATAATAATGATAATAAGTAAACAGTTCTACGGTTTTAATTCTTGCTGGAATAAGTATCTGATTAGATGAGAAGGTTTACCATAAGTCTCAGACTTTAATCTGCAATTTGAATGTGTAAACACAGCTGCCTGATATGTTTCCCATGAGTTACAATGGGAATGCCGATACTCAGACACTACTATATGTTTTTAAACATTAAAAATAGGAAACCCCAACGACTCTCCCAGGAGGACTGTAAATGCGGGGCAACTTTGCTATAATGAAGAGAATATTACTCAGGGATCAGAAAGGAGAAGGGAGGCATAATGGTCAGAAACAACAGAAGACTAAAATACGGAGAGGTTTCATTAGCAAAGAAAAGCTTTTAGCGTACAAAGTACTTGTCAAGACACTAAAAATGTCTGCTGCTACCTACATTATCTGTAACTCACTGTGCTGGTTTTGGCTGGGCTAGAGTTAATTTTCTTCATAGTAGCTACAATGGGGCTATGTTTTGGATTTGTGCTGAAAACAGTGTTGGTAATATAGAGACGTGTTTGTTATTGCTGAGCCGGCTTGAGAGTCAAGTCCTTTTCTGCTCCTCACCCCACCCCACCAGCGAGCAGGCTGGCGGTGCACAAGGAGTTGGGAGGGGACACAGCTGGGACAGCTGACCCCGACTGACCAGAGGGATATTCCATGCCGTATGACGTCATGCTCAGCGTATAAAGCTGGGGGAAGAAGAAGGAAGAGAGGGATGTTAGAAGTGATGGCTTTTGTCTTCCCAAGTAACTGCGAGGCATGAGGGAGCCCTGCTTCCCTGAAAATTGGTGAACCCCTGCCTGCTGATGGGGAGCAGTGAATGAATTCCTTGTTTTGCTTTGCTTGCGTGTGCAGCTTTTGCTTTACATATTAAACTGTCTTTATCTCAGCCCATGATTTTTCTCACTTTTACCCTTCCGATACTCTCCTACATCCCACCTGGGGTGGGGAGTGAGCGAGCGGCTGCGTGGTGCTTAGTTGCCAGCTGGGGTTAAACCGTGACACCCACTAAGAGGGAGAACTGTTTGCCTTGAATTTGTCTCAGGAGGGTCTTTTACAAAATGCTTCCCTTCTAATAGTCACTGGTAAAGCTACATCATGAGCAACTGAATTGAAAAATTGAGTCCATTCTTACTGTGCCCAGTATTTTAGCCTTACATAGTCCTTCATCAGAGCAGTTTTCCGTTTCCCTTTCTTAAAGAAAACATAGCTGAACACATATGAGAAAACTAAACCTAAAAACAAAGAGAAAGCAAACTGAGGAATTTCACATTTTATACTAGTGAAGGGCAGGCATTGTTCATAATTACTGGCAGAGAGGTCTTACCTGAAGTAGTTCCTTGAATTAAAAAAATATTTCAGAACAACTCTACAACCAAGAAAAACAAGTCCTAAGTGAACTGGCAATTTCAGACTTTCAGCACCTTTATTTCCTGTTATTTTCTTATTTTTTAACAGCTTTTCATTTCTTTACCACTTTCATTTGGAAAGTCTAACCAATTTGTAGGCTTTTCAGAGTTCTACTAGAACAGCAATAGGCAAACAATTTCAAGCATGATTCCATATAATTTCCTACCTTCCTTACTGTTTCCATCACAGTGTCTCCTAACCCCTTCACCCCTCTGTCATTACAACTCACTTTCTCCCTCTTCTTTGGATTCCCCACTGGTCTCAAAACACTCAAGCACCTTCAGTCAAATTGTCTGATCATAGGAGTATAGGTAGCAGATTTTAAAACAGAAAACAAGGACTACAACACAAGCTTTAGCATGGGGTGGGAAAGACATGAGAAGCCTCATAGCAACTTGAGGGAGCTTTCAATGGTAGACAGCAAGAGTCGGGAAATGTAACAATGCATATATTCTTTAGTAAAGGATAAAGAATTTAGGACTGGAAAGTCTCTAGCATACAACACTACAGGCAACCTTGTGCAGCAATGGGGTTGAGAGTTTAAGACTTCTCCCTAAAAATAGCCATACTGACTCAACTATTAGCCAAACATTTTCTTCTCACTGTGACATAGGGAGACCCTGGGAAGAGTCAGCATTTATGGGATTTCCCATAAGTATCTTTCCATTGTCTATCTGCTGTCAAGTTCAGCAGTCTTCCAAGCTGGAAATTACTTAACATGTCCTCTTTAAATATTTTATACCACTACACTCCCTGGTCTTTCCTTGAATCTGTGGAAATTTCTAGCCATCACATCATTAGGCAAAGACATCACCACACCCACTGTCCATCACATGTCAGTGTGGAACCTGGGAGCTTGGAATGCTCATAGCCCCCAGTTTGTTTTTTCAATGTCAGCACTGCATTAAAGCCCATCCTTCCTGCCATACAGAATCGGTCACTGTAGCAGAGAAGGAGAACAATTCATTAAAGATGGAAAGAGCCAGTTATCTACAATCCAAATAAGTTTGACATCGCCAGCAAAATGGATTCATAATGAGGTATGACAGAGTCACTAAGTTTTGAAACTCAAATTCATGGTTAAATGAAAGTGGGAAAAGATTAATACACAGTGAAACAAAAGAGATTTTGTTTTCAGCATAAAGTTCAAGAATGAGATTTAGTACCTTTTCATTTAAGACAAGAGAATGGAAAGCAGCAGTTCTAATTGCACAACTGCAGCTTTCAATGCTGTATTTTCTCATTTAGTTAAAAAATTAAACTGTAATCACTTGTGGGACAGACCCATGGGTATATGGATCAAAAGGGTTACAAAAGTTCATCCCAAGTTTACAGTCAATTATCCATGAATTGCACTCCTCCAGAAAAGGTAACTTTGCACTGATCTGAGGAGGGAATCTGGCCCCACCATGATTTTTTGGATATCTGAACATTCTCCAGAGTGTTGAGATTACATTTTCTAGCTCTAAGTATTATTGTACATGAGGAAAAAGACAGGTGTACAGTCTAATTGTATCCATCCAAATAACAGGGAGACCAGAATATTGTTCCAGTTCTGGCCTAGGAGCTTCTCAGCTCTTCTCCATTATCACAGACCTTTTCTACTAAACCACTTGTATTTATGTCACGTTTTATTTAATTTGCAAACAGAATGCAAAAGTGACCTGAAATGTTCTCACTATCCTCGTAACAGTGATACTTGGGTAATACATACAGATGCTCTCACCACATTCACCCCATGCCCCAGCTTTTCCTTAGACAAAACATCACTTTGTTTTGAGACTGCCAAGTTCCTTCACTCAGTGGTTCGTCTGTCAAAATTTATCTGTAGAGTGCTACAGATATCCTGCTGCACAAATGCAAACATCTACTGAGTGGAAACTCATGGCTGGCTGTGAATGCAATCTTTTTCTCCAGGAATTGTGTTAAAAAGGTGAAGCAAATTATTTCATAGGCTGATCACAAAGTAGGGTACATCTGTCATTCAGCTGAATGTATAATAAAGGCGTATGTATCCACCCACCAAGATCCTGACAGATTTTCTTGATTCAAGAGAGAAACTCTGCAGAGCTAAGTTCAGAGTGTACCAGGTTTCTGTGAAGATTCTAGACAGGATTCATCTCTGCATTGTATCATTTCCCCTCTTCCACTGAAAAAGATTTACATGTTGTATAGCACCATTAAATCACTAAAGTACCATTAAATCAGAACCTTAATATCATAATAAATATGTCCAGAGGACAGGATCATTGTATCACACTAGCCCTATGTCATTTTAGGAGTTGAGAGAGAAGCATGCTTAAGGGCTATACAGAAGTCATGCTGGGGAAATCAGGCTTTACTAATGTGCTATACCTAAAGTCTGAAATGGAATTAGTTCTATTATAGAAGAGCTTCTGTACAGAACTTCCTATATTTTCTCAGTTTCTCCTAGATAACTAATACTGCCCTAGTGTTCTAGCTGTAAAGAATTAGAATAAAAATAATTTTCTAATGAACAATTTAGCAGAACAATGCAAAAAATGAATTTAATTTATGTTATGTAAAAGGGATGCTTTGGGTGTTTGTTTTTCTTTTTTAACTCCACAGCCTTTTTCTCACTCACACCACCAGTACTTTAATCCCCAATGTAAGTTCAGAACAGCATGCCATCAGAGGGATCCAGAGTGTGCTAGAAAAGTGTGTGTGATTTTTTTAACAGTAATTTATGAAACGTTAGTAACCTACTCAGCATCATATCATTCCTGCAATAGATGCAGGCATCAAATATGTTACTGCAAAAAGAAAAACAAAAAGACAAATCACCATGCACTGTCAGACACTGTTATGAAGAAACTTAAAATACTTCGAGCAACATTTCCATGTTCACCTAGACCCTTGTGACACATGCCCATTTTTTCCACATGTAAGCCACATGATAATAAAAATTCTATGGTTTTTAGCAAACTGTTTTATAATAGCCATATAGCATTTCATGCTGGCAAGAAATGTAGGCAATAGGAAAGATGAGAAATTCAGTATTTCGTACAGGAGTTTGGATCCCAGAATCTTCCAACCCATTTCCACTTTCCTGATTACCAGCAACAGATAAATTCTGATATCATATTGCACTTGGAATAACCTTGATAATGACTTCCCATATGAGAACACTGTTTTCAAGTTGAGAACAATCTATATGTATTAAACATACATAATAGACAGAAACAGCATTCCTTTAGCATTTCAGACACCAATACTTTGTGATTTACAAACTTACATCAGTAAGTTCAATTCTAAGATCTCACAATGTGTCAATTTCTTAGGGTTGAATCATGTCTGTATTTTGAAAATAAAATCTTAGTGGCAACTGAAAAAGAATTAACAAATTTCAGTAGTTAAAGGAAACATAAAACTGCTAACTAGAATATAGGTGCTTAAATAAATCCAGATTATTGCAAGGTGTTGGAGGTACACACAGAGAGGTACATATAGCTTTTAGAAAACTTAGGCAAATCCTCCTTAGCTCATCTTTAAGTAATGGAAACTCAGTACGTTATGCATAAGGAGACTAATTTCAACATCAAAATATTTGGGAAAGGGTGGAATATATTTTTTTCTTTTTTTTTTTTTAATATAAATATTTTCCAGTATCTTTAGGGTGAAAAGTTGGAGTAAATATTCATTAAAAAATGAAAAAGTGAAAGCATGAGCCAAAACAGATAATGAGTTCATTAAACTAGCCACATCCCTTAAGTATTTATGAAACTTGAGGAGAAGCATGAGGGTTTTTTTTTTTTGAAAAAAGCTTTTCTGTAGTTTGTAATTGCTAATAGGGTGATTGTGTCATCCTTGTCATAAATAAATAATGCCAGTAGATTAGCCACAGAAAAGGGCCAGGAAAATGCAGTTTTCTCACCAATTCAGTAGCATATTTAACAACTAAGATGAAGAGATACATGCAACCTGGACATATCCGTTACAATTTCACATTTCCCATAAATTATCTGTTGTAGTTTTCTTTAGCCTTGGTCTTACCTAAGGTCCAGAAAGTAAAAATGAAAATAATTCCGAACCTTCCAGAAAATAAAATCAGAACCGCAAGTGTCTTTCTACCCTTAATTGAACATCAAAACATCCACTTAGAATCCCTTTACACGTTGGCTCACCTCCCAGAATTTGACACCTGCAAGTTTGAACAATTTTGGATCTGTACTCCAGCAAAAAACTTGTTCATAAATATTTATAAACAACATGACAACTGTACACAAAATATGCATTATTATAATAAATGCGTTGTACAATCCTAATGATAGAGATCCAAAAACTAATACAGAAGGGAATTTCTGAGCAGCTTAAGCTTGCATTACAATAGTATCAATTCAAACTCAGATTCTTACACTATCCATATTGTTTCTTCTCAATAAATGGTGCTGAAATCACTGAGGATTATCCTTTTGTTTAATTTAGAATTTCTCTCCATCCACATATTTTTAAAAAGGCATTCCAGCTGAGTTTCTAAAAAAGGAGTATTTTTATTGCTTTTCTATCCATGAAAGCATAGTATGTGTTGAGTAACTATCTGAAAAGGCAATTGTTCCACCTAAAACTGTGTCCACAACTGCTTGACTTTTGCTCTACAAACTCTTTCACCACTTCTCTGCCCTGTGAATTGATGCAAGGCTTCATCCAACACAAGACAGATTCATACAGGGTCTATAAGTGTCAGAAAGGGTCATTCAGTTCAATCCCCTGTGTGGATAAACAGCACCACTTTCTTGAGTGGATCACCACTGCATGGAAATGCATATATGACACAAACCATCTAATTCTGATTTAAGAATTGCCAGGAAATAGTAGCTTCTGGCAACACTTACCTTTTGCAATGGACAGTGCTGTGTTTGTGGCAAGTATATGCTTTTTTTAGATTAAAACTTGCTGTCTTCCATCCATGGCTCCTGGTATACTTATCTATTAGAATGCAATGTTGTCTTATGAAGCGTGTAAGCGACACTGATCAAGTCACTTCCTAACTTTCCTCTTTGAGGAGCTGCTGGATTGAGCCTTCTGAGATCACTGCATGGTATACTGTCTCCCTGGTCTTTAACGTCACTTTATATTTTAGAATGGGGGAAAAAAATCCTCCACAAGAAACAATACCTACTTTTGACATGTTATTTTAGTTCTCAGTTGAGTTGGTACAGTGTTTTCATGCATATATCACTCTTACAACATTAGTTCTTGCTCCTCTATTTTTAACTGCATTATAAATGCATAAAACCTGCACTGTAGTTAAATTAAGGAATCAGAAAGCTAAGTGCTCAACTGAAACAGACATTTCTCCAACCTCATGAGAGCAACTATTCAAAACAGTCTGTATGAAGTAAATTCTGTCACTGGTTTTGAAAGCGTTTACCCACAAATCCTGACAGTTGCCAATGCTGAAGCAAAGCTTTAGCACACATCCTTGAAGCATCATATAAACATTGCCCTTTCAGGTATTGCAAGAAAATGTATTTATGCGGCAAAATAATCTATACATTGTCAGGAATGCATCAAAGAGATGAAATCATAAAAAGAAGGCAGACAATACTTGCAAAAGAATCATGTAAAAAAACCAGCCAGCTGGAGGCACTTGCAAGGTTCAGTGCAGAACTGTAAGGTGCAGTAAAGCCAGGCCTTACATGTCAAACTAAAAGCCTTTTGGAAAAGGGATTGTGCTTTTCTGACCCTAAGCACTGTCACACAAAACCCTTCAGTAAAGTGACAGACATCGTCAGAAGGTAACAACGCTGACCCAGGCTGCCTAACTTACACTTTTAGGCCCTGGTCCTAAAAACATAAATGCAGGCAGGCAATGTATGCACCTAATAAAGCCTTTTGATTTCAGAAAGGAAAAACACTTCTGCAAACAGACAGACACTCTCTTAATGGCCAGCAAGTTTATGTATCCTGTAGCTTTACTTATGCAGATTTTGTGCAAAGATGCTTTCAGTGAACTTAGAATGATTCACTAAACAGAGGAACTCCACCAATGTAGTAAGAGAAATACCTAGCAAGATACTCATCTGAGAAAAATGTTTCAATGTCCCTCTCTTTAAAAAGGGTACATGGCATACAACCTAGTTGAAAAAGTAAAATGCAATCAGTTTCTGAGTGTGGCTTCTTTGGGTTTTTTACTATCATGTTGTCACTTACTAGATAAGTCATACTAAACATGAAAGACTAATGCAAATGATACACTTTCCTCTTTGCATATTTTAAAGAGAAGCTTAATTCCCTTGTTTCTCAATTATTAGTTAGCAGCCAAAGATCATGATTTTTTTCCTCTGAAAGGCACCAGAAAATAATAAGTAATCATTCTCACATAACTCACATTACAACAATAGTAGGACCTTTGTAAATCTGTTAAAAATATGGTAGAACTGGTTTTGTGTGTCTTATTTGTTTAGCAAAAGCTTTTTTGGTCCTGTTTTAATATCGTAGCACCTTGTCAGTTACAACACCCGCAAAGGACTTTACAACCGACATGAAGAAATGTTTCAAGGTTATAACAGCAAACATGTATAACAGCAAACATGTTTGAACATGATAAGATTAAATTTGATGGAATATGTTCAGGGTGTCTTGTTATGAATTAGTGCATGAGAACACAGCAGAACAGTAGAGGCTTCTTCAAACCTCCTTACACTGCTTTCTGGAGTATAATTCAGTATGGCAACACACTGGGTGCATAAAGACACTGATTTGCTGCAGTTCGGTGTGGGGCACATCAAACAGCATGATAATAAATGAAAGCAGAGACTACACATAAAGAAGTTACTAGAATAAAGCTATTTTTCTGATCTTTAAACAACGTCTTACACAATGGGTTGATCCAGATTTCTTCTCTTTTTCCCTTTTTCATAGGAATCTCTTAATTGAATCCTCTTAATGAAGAGTGAAGTGTTCATTTTTATTATAAATTTCCTATGATTCATCCTTTTCATTGTCAGATTGTATTAAACATCCTTATGCTTCCTCGTCCTGCACAGTAGATAGATAGAATTCTGTCTCAAAAAAGTGTTGTGTTTTTTTAATGTGCTTAACAGTCTGTTCACCAGCTAGTAAAAGTGAAGCAGAACAGGTAAAATTCTGGTCCCTTCTGAGTTTATTTGGAAACTCAGCATTTCTTCCTGAAATTTTAATTCAATCTCCAAAAAAGAAACCTACCATTTAAAATTGTCAGTGAAACAAATATAGCCAGATTTATCAGGTACAAACAAGCATTTTAGAAATACGGGAAGGAACAGAAAAACAGCAGGCTGAAACTACCTGTGCTGAAGAGTCAGCAGTACAAAAAGTTTCTTACTGAGTGCTCACATCACTCTAAGGACACCATGATAATGTCAAAGAACCGAACAGGAAGACCTTGGCTTTAATACAGAAGACCTCAGATTTAATACAAAATTGGATTAGCAAGATCTTATTCAAGTATTTGTGAACTGGAGGTGCTGTAGATACTACACTGTATAAACTAGTGGATTAAGTAACTGCAATCTTATCCCTATGACTATAATGATCAGTGACTGAACTGCTGATTCAGCCTGCTTATTTAACTTTTCATTAATTAATGCACTCAATTTACTGAAACTTCTTTGCTTGAAAGTGTTCCATTGAGGCTTCATAATGTTCCTCTGGTTTCCTCAGGTATTCTCAATTGTGCTTGCTGTTCAACCATGAAGAGATGCACTTGACAGGTTCATACCTCTTCCATTAAATACACTGGTGTGTTCTTGTCAATAATGAAGGCTAACTGCACCCCTCTGCTTCTAGACGTAACACGTAGATCATTGCAGAATAGGTTGCACTTTACCTCTTAGTAAGGAAGTCAAAGGTGGTGATTACTCGGTGGAAAAAATACCTGGTTTCCAGAACCAGGCGCGTGATCATGGGTTAAAGTATATGTTGCTCAGTGGCCGAAAGGAGTTTGCTTTGTTTTGTTTTTTAAAGGCCCGTGATCAGCCACCAAGGTCTTACACTAGACTTCCAGCCCACAAAGAAAAGGCGAGGTTTTTTCCCAGTTATTTTCAAATTCTAGAACTCTGGCTAGTTTGATGCACCATACATACGGGTGGATCTGAAGATACTTGACACAACAATATAGGCCAAAAACCATCACGTGTCTTGGACTTACTCAAGTGTAAAAAAGCTAACAGAATACAGACCTGTGCCAATTTAAGTCTGTAAGCTTTATCTCTGCTTCTATTAATTCCTTTTGAATCTACAAAAAGTGTCCAAAAGCAAACTGCATATGACACATTTTACACTCTTATTTAGTTAGAACAAAAACTCACCTTTAGTAGGTATGAACGTGAACTTAAAAAGAAGATTAATTTCACACTGGAGATGAAATTTCTTAATATCTTAGAGACATTTAAAAAGTACACTTAAAGTGATGCGTATGTGAAGGCAAGTGATAAGTTGAATTTCTTTCTTTGGAGGAAGGGGTATTTCCATTCCCCTGCAGGTAAATGAAGTAAATACAGATGTATAACCAATAGATTTTGTGAATTTTAGTTTAAAAAAGCTAGACTGAATTTAACACTGCAGCCCATGGGGCTTGTTAAAATCTCTGTGAAGACCTAAGCACCGTCTTCCCCTATCTCAATGGGCTTTAAAATTGCTCTGATGCAGTATTAAACAACCAATAAAATGATTTTTTAACAAGAGAATATTACAAAAATTACTCTGCAAGAAGAGCTGAGCTTTGAGATAAAAGCAGTGCACACCCCTCCAGTACACCTTGCTGGGAGTCACAGCCCATCAGTGTAATGGCCTGCACTCATGGGTCTCCACAAGGAGCCCCAGAGGCTATCTGCCTCCAATTTTAGGGGGGCAGAAGCACTTGCAAAGGTGCTGCTGCAGTCCAAGGTGCCCAAGAAGAATCCCTTGTGTGACGTGGCAAATCTCCACCCAGCTACGCATAGGCATAGACGCTGGCAGCATGGATTAGCAGGGAAACGCGGGCAAGGGAAGAAGATGCCTTGCTGCCTCCAGAGGGAGGGAGGAGCTGGCATAGCCTCTCTCCCCACTCTCGACAAAGATGGGCTTTGCTTGTAGATGCGAAGGATGCCAAGCATCTCTCACTGCAGGTGACTCACATTTGGCACCGCCGGCACACCTACCCACACAGCCAGGCCAAAATGTCCAACCCAGAGCTGTGGGCAGGAAATCTCATCTCTCTGGGTAGCCGGGACTGTGGGAAGGAGGCTTTGGGGTCTTGCTACCCTAAGGGTCAGCTTTTTGGTGCCAGGCCAGAGATGAGCTCGCAGGAAATCAGGAGAGGGAACACAGTGAGAAGTGAAGGAAAAAAAATGCAGAGATACCCACTCTGGGAAAATCCTAGACCCTTCAACAAAACCAAACTCTCAATGCTTTGTCAAACACTTGTGCTGCTGAAAGGTTATACCTGTATAAGAGGCTATGACCCCTTATCTGTCCCAATACTAAAAGAGGTTTTATTACACTTACTGTGCTAGGTAAATGCCAAATAAGCAAGTACACAGATGCTTCTCGACACCATACTAAGCACAGTACACTGCATGCTCTTTTCAATAAATCTGAAATTTCTCTGATGAGGCTCAAAGAATTCTTCAGATCACAATGTCCCTAACCTTCACACGAACTGCACCACAAGAAACCTCCCCTCAGGCAAGACGGTTGTGTAACTACTGTAATGCACATCTTCCCAGTTCTCTTTTATCTTTCCACACTTCATTAAAAATCAAAAATTCAGACATCCATATTAGTTTTTGTCTGCAAACATAACATAGGCTTTTAGAGGCACTGTAGCATTAAACGAAGCATTAATATAATCTGCTTTGTGCAAATCAGCTTATTAAAAAGCCTTGTACCTGAAAAGAATTGAAAGATGCCATCCAGTGGCTAAAGGCAGCACGGAGTTAGTGCAAAACTGGCGGTAGGGTTCAACTACAATGACATCTAGTGGTCTAAGATATCAAACCAGTAGAACAAGTTTCGAAAACCTACCTAAAAACGGATGTTTTAATAACGTAACTTTTAAATTTAACTCAAATACAAGTTAATCCACCGTGTGACTTAAAATGCACCTTGCTAATTCTGTTGTATCTTATTTCTTTTTCATTTAAAAACATTGCATAACGCATATTCAGTGTTATTAGTAATTCTGAATATCTATTACACACAAAAATTATTTTAAAGCAAAAATAATGAAGGAATTATGAATGCACTTCTATTATCCCAATGGCTTTTAAATTAGTATTGCTTGTAAAGCTAAGTGTCATACAAGTTATTTAAAGGTAATTTACTTGGTGTATGAATCCTATGGGATTTAATCCAAAAGCATTCTTGTAGAATGCAAGTTATAGGAGGCTTTAGAATCCCTATTAAAAATACTCTATGGATTGGTATATTGGATAAATTACATTTGTGCAGAATCTCATTATTTTCCTGTGCAACATAGCAATATATCTGGACACTCATCATAATTTTCTTGTATTAGTAAGAGTGAGTACTCTCACAAATGAAGTTTGAAACAGCCATTGTACATTGCTTGCAATCTGTTATATTAAAATATGAATTCAGTAACTGCATCCAGTTTTTTCATATTATTTCTTGCATTTTCATATTATTTCTTCTGTTGCATATCTTTGAGTCTGGTTTCTGATAAAAACCTTAAAAGAGAAGAGATCAGGCTGAGTTGATTTCAATGCAGCTATTGCAGATTCCAAGAATACCATGCTCAATGAAAGCTCACCAGATGTGAAAGAGGGAAAGGAGAAAGAAAAACCTTTTAAAAAGCTCCATCAGGACCTAGATCTTAGTTACTTCATGCGACAAATATCAATATCAATTACATTGTGTGCCAGTACAAAAAAGACCTGACAGATACTGATACTAGAGAAACAAAGAATGATGGCTTACATTTTGAAAAGTCTTTTAGTCAGGTACTCTGAAAAGCATTATTTAATTAAGATAAATATTAACTGAAGAAGAAAGCGGTAACTTCTGTGTTTGCTTATAGGCTTTATATATTTTGTACAAGTTATGTACCTGTTGGACCAATCACTATACGTCTCTGAACTGAACATCTGGTTCAACATCAGTGACAATTATAGTGTTGGTTCAACACATTATACAGCTGAAATGCTGTGCAAATAAAGAAATAAATTGTAATGAGGAAGGCTCTGCTTTCCTGCTTACAGGTGTGGCATCACTGGCAGCAGTCCCCAATGACCCCGTGCTGAAAAGACCCAGACTTTAGCTCTGCAGTGAATCTCATTTTGAAATATAGGAGATGGAAAGAACAGCAGCTGATTTATGAACCAAGTCCTGGAGTAGTCATGCGGTTCCAGCCTTAAGTGTCAAGCCTGTAAAAGCATAGGAGTAAGAATATTATCTTATTAAAAGTAATCATAAGATAAACAGAATGGAGAGTAACAGACAACCAATCTGTGATTGATGTTTACTTTGAAAGAATAAAACTCATACACATGCACAGATTTTTTTTTTTTTAATTTAGCCTAGGACAAAATGAATACAGAGAGAAAAAAAACAATGGAGAAAAAGATCAGAGTAAGAATGAAGGAGTAGCAGGGTTGGAAAAGCTAAAAAAAAAGGGAATATATCTTTTAACACAAACACAGCATATCCTACAGTTAAGATACACTATTTGGCCACCCTAGCTGCCTGGAATCAAACAATGGCTCCATTATAGCAACAGGTTTTTCTTTAGCTAACCTTCAGCTAGCTTAGACACACACAGTTCTATACAGCTAATAATATAGGAATTTTGAACCTGTATTATTCAAATAAATCAATCACTACTGTAGAAAAACAATCCCATAAAAATTTGGTCCTTTTGTAAGGGGCTCACCTTTATTATAAATGCTTAATTACAGGACTTGAGAATCTGAGTATCTAACTGGAAGTGCACCCTGCAGCATGATTTCACTGGTTAAAAAGTCTTAGCTATATAAAACAGGTTAAATGCATAAAACGGTTGCTAAAGGAACTTGATACCAGACGCATCCATCATCTAAAAGCACTTCTTTGAGCCTATCTATGAGTGTGGAAGTTGCCCCCATCTGTCAGAGCAACATTTATTAATAAAAGGTCAAACTATACATAAATATCTGAACATCAGCTGTGCCATATGATTTCCTGACTGTATTGAGAAACACTTCAAAGACAGCAGAGGTAACTGCTCTTTATATTAAACTATTTATCTTTTTATTTAAAGAAATGTTCAAGCCTAAATAGTATTAATTTAAAGACATTTTTCTTAGCAGTTAAAGTTGATTGACAAATTGATGTTGTCACATTTGGATTTGTCAGATTATTTGGGTTTTTTTTTAAATCAAACCAGTGGTGGTTTATTTTTCCCAAAGAACTATAAAGATTTGTCTGTACTCTTGAGTCCATCCTCTAACTCAGCCCAGAGGGCACACAGGGTGACTTTGAGTTCATTTGCTGCAAACTATTCACTAAGAAAAACTCCCACTTTTCTATTAAAAAAAAGGTTTATAGAAAAAAAGATTTATATAAAAAATATTTTCTAAACTTGTTACATTAAACTGTTAAACTGGGACATTTGGAATCATCAGGGCTATTTTTCCAATCTTTTCATTCCAAATGTTAATTTTACCAGAATGACATACGCTGTTATTTCCAGGTACAGCTGAAAGGTACAACTAGCAATATATTTCCAAAGTTCTTCTGAATAACTATGCTCCTGAGCTCCAGTTTGAGAGTCAAAGTACATCAAATGTATTTACCAGATGAAAAAGTCTTTATTTAATTTCTATAGTTGCAAATTTGGAAGTTAAAATACAAAGAAAATTGATACAGTATAATTATTTAGCACTACTGGTCATTCTAAATACTTTTTAATACAATAAATTGTAATACCTGTATAATTTTCCCTAAATAGTATTAGCTGCCTTCTTAAGATCTTCCACTACTCAATGTTGTTATCCAGCTACCTACAGTTCATTACCAGGCGAAGATATTTGTACCACAAAGTGCAGCACACAGACAATGCACTAGAAAGGGGGGAGCATGTGAGGGGGTAAATATCATAAAAATCTTGGGGAAAGTTTAGCAGAGAGTGGGTGTATTTTTTTCTTACCAAGGCTTAGAATAGGCAGATAAAATCTGGTTGTGAAGCATTTTGACAAAAAGCAAAATTCAATTTGCATGATAACAGAACAAGTTGTTCCTTCTGCCTAACATGCAACACCCACCCAAGTCTCTCACATGTAAATTGAGTGCGTATTTTACTTCAGTATGAATTAAGAAAAAGCTGACTTTGAATTTTCTTTATGCAGAAGCTGGAAAGGGTTATGCCCTAATTCCACTGTTTTTTTCATTTGGTATTACTGGTTTTTTTCTGCAAAATATTATTTACATTAGCCATTCATCTTGTGATTTCTTTGGAAAAAATATCTTGGGTATTGAAAGGAATTGGTAATTAAGTTGCTGAAATGTTGTTCTAAAAGTAACAGCAAAACAAAAAAACCTTTAAGACACAAAAAATAAATTCTCATGAGTGACTAACCTAGGAAAGTAGCCTGAGGGATCTATCTTCTAATTAGAACTTCAGCTTTTTAAAAGAACAGAACTAAGCAGTGTCAAATGGTGCTTAAGTTTTTATTTATGGACCAAAAATAAGAAAGAAATTGTTTGCACTAAATAATAACTTTATGAAGATTAACACTGTTTCACCAGCATCTTAAGAGACAGTGTACAAATGTTTAGGAATCGGAATAAAACCACTTGCATTACATGGAAGCAAAGTATTTTGAAAAATCACATTTTACATAGATACGTTTTTCAGGATCCACTAAAACATGATTTTTATTGTATGATCACGAGATCTTGAACAGAGATACTAATTGAGTGAAGATCTGAATGTTCAATTTTATGACTAAAATACCAGTGGATGTTTGACAAAATGGTATAGATTTCCATGCAATACAGTAATGAGCCTATATTGCATGCAATACAGTAATCCATGCAACTGTGAGCAGTGAATTCCACTTTTAATGGAACAATCGGTATTTTGAATAGCCTTAGTAAAATTTTCTTCTGCATTTCCTAAGCTACAGCATGTTGTTGCTAAATAGCTACTTCTCTGGTAATGCTGTTGTAGTTGCTGCTGAAGTGATCCTTACACACTCTTTTAGTTTTACAGGAAATCTAATTGCTACTGTCAGCACACTGAAATATTAAAATAAAAGCTGCTGCAGGAGTTAATAGGAGTTAATAGAACTAGCACTGGCAGAAAATTGCACTTACAAAAAAGCAGAGTCTAAAACCATACATCTTAATGCAATACTGGTTACTGAACCAAGACCATGATATGTTGAGTGAATCGTGATTGCATTAATGATCCAGGTATTTTTCAGTGTTTTCATCTTCCCTAGTCTTAACACTATTCTATCATAGTTACTGGGAAAAATTAAAAAGCCTTCTATATGCAGTTGTCTTGTTTCTCTGCCAATTATCAAAAAAGAGTTAGCAGTTCTTAAGCATTCTAAGGTATCCTTCAACCTCAGCCTAAGAGCAATAGAGCCATATGAGATACAAGCACATGAAAGAGATTAATACTTAGAAACAATACCTTAGAAGTTGCTGGTGCCACAAAAGGTGTACCCTGAGAAAAATTATTTATAGAATAGTCATATGAGTCAGAGATTCGGTGTTTTGTATATGCTGAATCTTGCAGGAAACCTACATGCATTTTCTGATGCTAATTCTTCAAGCTATGCAATGGTTCAAGCTCACTATAAAAATCTAGGACAACAAAAATGAAATGCATTACCTCTACATTTATACTGAATGAGATGCAAAAAGGTAGGAAAAAATGGAAAAGCAGACAAGTGGCACATTTTGCTAGTGACATACAGGCCATTTCCCAGCCAGAATAAAAAGAGAAATCACCAGGGACCTGTTTTCAGCCCATGGTTTCAACTGGGTGGGGGAACGAGAGAAAAAGGGTGAACGAGAGGCAACTATCATAAGGGTCCCATGAAAAGCGAGCAAGCAAATAAACAAACAAACAGACAAACAACCCACAGAATCCCTCCCTAATTTCCACTTCCCCAAAAGCCCACCACCAACCAGTCAGAAATCCAGTATGCTCAGGCATCAAATGTTGTTGCTTGCTTGATATTAGCATATGTCTTTCACAATAACTTAGCTGCTTACTTATCAGCAGAGTCTCAAGATGTAACAGGGGACATTGCACAAATTAAAGTATCTTTGTGGAAGGTAGTAAGAAGTTGGTGAAAGCAGGAAAAATAGTTGTTGAAAGTTGTGAAAATAGTGGGAATAAACCAGGGACAAAAAGGTTCATTGTTTAAGGCAGAAGGGTTAATTTTCAAAAATTTGTTTGACATGCACAAATATCCCTACAAATATAGCTACTGAATTTAATACAGAATGGAATTAATTTATGTACTTCTAGTAAATAAAAATCTTTTTAAATTTTTAACAGCATATGTTTTTGTGATTCAACTGTCACTGTTTGGGTGGGTAGTACCAAAACCAATAAATGATGCACACTGCAAAAGGAAAAGAGTCGCTTAATAACATGGTCATACTTTTTTCCCTTCATGAAAAAGTATTGTTGCTCCTTGTATTTCCACTCCTGGGAAATTCTTAGAAAAGTTCCTCTGGATATAAAGAAAGAAATCTGTATACAAGCAGTTAAGAACCTTTCCTTCTTCTAATTTCTACCAAGTGCTTGTTCTGTATTTGGCAATATGTTTCTTGAGTAACAAAAAAGATTAATAAGACACAGGGAAAACAATGCAAGCATTGTGTAAGAAAACTGATTCACCATTAGCTTTTTTTGATCATGAGTAGAAAAATACCATAATTTCAGAGCAACAATTAAAACCATAATAGCAAACAAATGAGATCTTTGATACAGCCATTCAGTAACATACACTTCATTCTATACCACCGATTATATTTCTTGCTATTCACAGGTAAGAATTAATAATACCATTCAAATAACTATTAAAATCTAAGTGCTGATTACGGTTATGAAACATTTTCTAAACCTAATGAAAGAGTTATCTTCTTCTGGAAAAGAAGGAGAAGAGGAAAAATTTCCAAGCCTTACCTTATTCTCATATTGGACTACACCATAAGATGGGTTTGCATCATATGGTTTGAACAGACGGTTGGTGTAGAGGACTTCCTGAAGTCACTGTCAATCTTAATTATCCTATGATCCTCTCCTATAATTACATATATTTGGTGGATGATTATCAATAAAGTCTCTGTGCCTCTGTTCATATTTCTCTTACAAAAGTGCTTATAGAAATAAAAAAGAAAATTTAAAATAATAGCTTTGGTATCTTAAAACTTCATAAGAAGTTGGTTGTTGTGTAATAATAAGGTGGTTGTTGTGCAAATAATTTTTAGCACTAGGTGAAAGTGTATTTTCAATTTCTTCTTCTCTTGGCATAAAAATTAGTTCTTCAGTGATAAAATAAAATAAGTAGTGCTGGCCTGAAATAAAGATTATTCTTTATAGCTAGCCTTCCTAGCCATAAAATATACTTTCCCTGGGTGTTTGTGTCTCAACTATTACTGTCATTTTTAAATGGATGAAAGCAGTTGCTGCTGTTATGATCTGTGACTACCTCCTCCAAAGATTTAGCAAAGTAGGTGGGTAGGCGAAAAAATATTGGCATTCTTAGTAGAAGCATATGATCTTTTATTTTTATGACTGTTACCTTGCATTAAGCCTACATATTTTGTGTGCTTGAATATACTATATTCAACTACTATAAATTGCTCTGTACACTGCAATAAATAAAATATATTCTGTTCACGATTTCAGTGGGATTATGTAGATGGCAGAACAATTAATTATCTTGCACTTTTACAAAGTCAAAGATTATTAATTCTCTGACAGTAAAATTAATTAAGTTTAAAAAATTAAGATTAGATTAATTAAAATGATAATTTAAAAATAAGAGTATCTCAGTACTGCACTTTTAAAAAAAATCCTCTTTAAGTACTGGTCATACAGTATTATATAAAATATACTCCAACATGTTTTTAATTTTAAACATTATTCTTTGAAGTTTTTGGCCAGCTGTATTACTGTTGTGTTCTGCTGTCAAAAGTTTATGTTGCATCTTTACTGCAAAACTAAATATATTCTCTACAATATTCAATTCACATTGTAGCTATTAAATGTTCTGATACCTGAATTGTCTAATACGCTGCCACTTATTATTAGTTTTACATTATAAGTAATTATATATGCACTTAAAATGAATTTAGGTTTACTTATCATAATACAGTGCAACTAAAATATATAGGTATGAAACATTAGATTTTGCTTGTTTTTTGAAACAACTTGTTACAACTTCTTCTTTAGATTCATATATCTACTAATATTTGTGAACAAAAACATTTATTCTGACCACTTATTCCACTCAGACACACACAAAAAATGTCAGTGTTTTATTTGCAGTGGGCCCTCCTTCCACCTTCTTTACACTCTGATTTCAGTGTAATAGGAAATAAAAACAAACTTTGAAACCTTTTAATTTTTCATTTAACATTTTTTGCTAACAGAGCTGCCTAGGCGACGTCTATCACTCTTACATCAGACTGATTTTCTGTATGGGCACAAATCTCAATTTAAAAACTATTTGTGCTGGAGAATCACAAAAATGACTGTATCGAAGATTAAGGTAGGCCTACAAATACATGTGCATTAAAAAGTAAAATTATTAATGTCATGCTGTGTATTACTTTGATGGGGACTTGATATCCTCCTCAACTGACATGGTAGAATGGTTGACTCATCTACGTATGGGCACATTTGGGATGGTTCCCCCTGCATTGCCTGCTCAATGTCTCTGCAACCTCCAAGTCTCTCTTGGAAATGAGATTCTTCCCATACATTCCTCTATTGACCCTTGTGTGGGAAGGGCTCCTTCTCTTTGCTTTAAAGAGCATATCTGTATAAATTACTTTCTCAGCAAGCCTTCTCTGAATGCACTCGTTGATTTGGGCCTTATGTGGAATTTTATTTATTATTAATATACAATAACTGTGACGAGTATACTGACACATAACCAGTGGGAATGATGCAGACAGAATAGATGAGATCAGTGCTAAATAGTCACTGTAAGAAGAATAAGAACTGGGAACCAGCATCTCCAGTGCAGGACTGAGGGAAGTTTTACCTTCTCTTTCTTACAACAGCTCGGAAAAGGTTTTAGAATGGGTTGAACACTTTACTGTCAGAAGTTTTCTTTTGTATCCTTACTGACAGCACCATTGTGGGCGGGGTCAATTTCTAAATTGGATAAGGAGAGGAGAAAGTAGTGGGAGAGACTATCAGAAGAACAGCAACCTTCCCTGCCTGCTGCAAGCATCACAAAATGTTTCAACAACTGGTTCATCGAAGTATCCTCAAAGCCATCAGTGATAATACACTAGGACGGTATATCTTAGCTTAAAGACTAAGTGGCCGAGAAACAATTCTCCTCAAGGTTTTGCAGCTCTCTGGGAGCTTTGAGGACATTAGGGTTTGATTCTGCAGCTGGAACTGGTCACAGGTCAAGAAAATTAAAATGATGGAGCCACCAGCTCCAGAACATTCAATGAGGCGTGACTATGTCCAGACTCTTGCTCAAACACTCTGTCCCTGAGTCAACCAGACACACACGCTACAAAGTGGCTTTCCATTAGAAAACAGATTATGCTTCAGTAGCAGCATTTCAAAATTAATGCTTCCAAAAACATTTCACTCAAGAATTCAGCAGCTTTTGACAGAACTTGGATCAGAAAACTTCTCAACATTTCTCTTCTTTATACAATACACGTTAAAAAAAAGAAAAAAAACCCCAACTTGCATACCATTAAACTGGGCATAGTACTGGTTTTAAGAAAGTATATCTGATTCATAAAAGTTAGTGTTAACCATCCATTCAAAAACAATATAAATATGATCTACTTTAAATATGTTCTGAAGAAAAAGAATAATTGCAACTTATTATTGAAATATCACGTCAGCTCAAAGAAATTCCTAAGCATTTGTACATGGTCCCTGAGAACAGCAGCAAACTATAGAAAAATCAGTTCTGATTACACCTAAATATCGTTCTCTTCCTTAAAACTTAAAGTAAACAACGTGGACATCTAAAGTCTGGAAATAGATGGCACAATGGTACATGACGAAGTTCCAGAAACAGTTTATGTGCTATCATGTTTGATAAGAACACAATACTTCAATTTCTTGCATTGCACATTTTGCATGGGCAGGTAATGTTTTGCACTGGAGGCTTTTGTGATATGTCACAGAAATACTGAAGTGGGATACTAAATTAAAAGTTTGCTCTTAAAATTCAGAAATATTTTTGGGGAGAAAAATCTAATTTCTGGAGGAACCTTCCTAGGAGCTATACTCCGAGTTTGTCACCGCATTGCATCTGCAGAGTCCACAAGGGAACGTATAATTTACACAGCTCAATACAGGAGGTCTAACGCAGACTGACATATCCTCTGTCGAACATATCTTAGCATATGACTTTGATCATTCACTTTGAGCATAACTGCTTGTAACTCTATTCTATTAGAAAAAACAGAATACTGCTAGGACTTAAACGGACATTGTGAGACTAAAAGTTCAATTTCTTGACTAGTTGTGGGCCCACTAATGGAGCACTGAAGAGCTGAATATATATCAAACACATCTTCCAGAAAGTGCTTCTAGTTTTGTTTGCTTTCTCTACTTCTTATTTACGCTTTCCTGAAATGTCTCACTTCATCATTTTTGTTGATTTTATGGCCTAGATTTACCAAGGTTGTCAGAGACCTGCAAATTAAATGTCCCTTTGTCATATCTCTTATTCCTTTAGAAATTAATTTCCGGGAGTACTTAAGTATCACCCCTCTGAGTTTCTACCAGGAAGGCTCAGCCACAGGAGCTCCCCAGGAGCAGCTACAATTGCATCCACTTAAGGGAATCCACCTGCTGTGGAAAAAAGGAGTATCTCTGGTCATATAATCCTGCTTATGGACGGTGAAAGACACTACAGTATTTAATATGTACAACTGTGTGCATACTAGACATTTATTGATGAAAGACAATTACAGAATTTAGTATGTACAGTTGTGGTCTTCTGAAGGTATTAAGCTTAAAACTTTCTGAGCATTACATATCATTATGCAAAAAAACTCTTCCTCCATTTTAGGGTCATTTATTTCTCTTTGTACCTATGCTTATCTAAGAGGAAGGACACTCCAGCTTTAAAAGATTTCTCGTAAGATGAAAAACATCTGACTGAAACTTCCCTTCAAATAAAAAAAACAGCGATCGAGAGGAATCATGCTGGAAAAACATAGATAAATGCTTTGCTAACTCAAAAAAAAATCACATACAAAAGTTAATGTGGCAATGTTTTTCATTATTCACATAGACTAAAACAGTTTATAAAGTAGGATAAGTTGGTAAAAATCTGCTGAAATCAATAAAAGCATTACTGAATGTGAAGAACTGACACTATATACTGATTAAGGTAAGAAAGATGCATGGTAGAACATCAGCAAAAAAAGTAATACACAGTGAGTTGTTTTGCCTTGAAAATCATTTGCAAGTACACACAGTTTTCAAAAGATTTGACAATTACTGACAGATGGTAAGGTATACTTCAAGAAAAACTCTTTTTACTAATAATTGCCCTTAGAATATGACCAGGCAGGAAGGTGAAGATCAGCAATGTACTTTAAAATATTAAGAACAAATTATGTGTCTGGGCAGCAGTCTCCCAAGTCCAATTAATATTCGTATTTTTTACATCTCTTTCTCTCTCTCAATATATCATGGAGCAGCTTGTTTGTTGGGTAGCTTCTCTAGTATAAAATGCTCTTAACTAATGATGTTAACAAGAAGGTATTATGGCCTAGGCATTATTACCTTTATAAAGAGTGAAATCGTCTCTATTTATTACCCATATGTAGTCAGATGCACATTTTTTCAGAACTGATGTTCCAAGAAAAAATTTCAAAGAAATTAGCTTTAGAGACAATGAGTACACGCATTACCATGGCCTGAAAGGGTAATGCTGCCATGGCATAGAAATTTTTTACATCTTCCCAATTTACTTCAATAATTTTTCATGGAAAAATGTGAAGAAATATATTTCAGCACATAGGAAGTAAATGAAGAAATAAATTTCAGCACATAAGAAATAATTGAAGAAATAAGTTTCAGCACATAATTTTGTGACAATGCAGGGCAACATTCTGTCCTTATAAGAGTAAATTCAAAGGAAAGAGAAATTCTTCTCTGACAAGTGTAGATGCTTAAATTGTAGTTGATTTTTTTCTTATTTTAATCTTTAGCATAACGTCAAAACATTTGCCTGCATATCTGTTGAAATATCATCTGACAAAGAGAAAAACAAATTAGTTTGCCAGTTTTAAAAGCAAGCTAGGTGCATGAATAGGTAGCATGCAACATTAAATGCCCAATACCATTAGACCACTGCTCTTCCTAGTCATTCTAGTCATAGATGCATACAGATTCATATGCAAATTCTAAAACATATATCCATTTCTAAAGCTTGTATTTATTGTAAAGTTACAAAGAATTTTATTTTTTTAAATGGGATGACTTAATTTTCAAAGTTGAGATCCTTTATACACCACCTGCAACATTTCCAAAGCATTATGTTGGAGGAAGCCCAGAAAACTAAAAAAACTAAAAAAAAAAAAGAGGAGGAGGAAAAATCAGGAAAATATTTTCATCTCTTTTTTTGAAAATATTTTTTATTTACCTATACATAATGACTATGATTGAAACTAATTCTACAAATGCATCTAAGAAGAAAGTGAAAAACTCTTCAGTGACCATTTCATACTTTGGAGTTTCTTACTTGTAGACAAATGGCAAAGTTTTATTAAAAAATCACTGCTCTCTGCACAGCTTTATCTTATTGTCAAATAAGAAGTGACCTGGTAGTAGTGAAAGTTTCCATATGTCTTACACTTCTGGTTTAAGAGCAGCTTACCAGCAACATCAGAACACTTACAGAATCACAGAATCATTAAGATTAGAAAAGATCTTTAAGATCATCAAGTCCAAACATCAACCCAACACCACCATGCCCACTAAACCATTTCCCCAAGTTCCACGTCCACACATTTTTTGAACACTTCCAGTGATGGTGACTCCACCACATCCCTGGGCAGCCTGTTCTGATGCTTGGCCACTCTCTTCGTAAAGAAATTTATCCTAATATCCAATCTAAACCTGAGGCCATTTCCTCTCGTCCTATCGCTAGTTACCAAATCTTCATCAAAAGAAGGGAGATAGATTTACTTCATGACTGGCTTGTTGTCTTGTTTATGTTTGAAGTGTTCAGGGTTTTTTTTTTTTTTTTGAGCATACAGCTTTGACCTTATTAGTCTCTTTGCTCCTGTTTGTTAAATACTTGCCTCCAGTTTCATAGTCATTCACCACCGTGTCTTTTATACTGTCGTCTCCCATGATTTCCACCAATGCTTTCTCTTAAAGCACTGAAGGAGGACCCTTGTACCCTACCCAGTGACACTCTCACAGGATCCTGAGGCCTTCTGTACTGACCTGTGGACTTTTTTTCCTAAACTTACTTGTTGAGTTTGTGCTACATGTAGAGAGTAAATTCTGGAGGCAAGAGTCACATTCTTGCTATAAAAATCACTAATGGAAATACTAGAAAAGAAAACATTTTAGCAAAAACATTAGTTCTGAACTTAAAAAAATTTACAAATGCAGACACTTAGCTTTAAACGTGTATGTAGTCATGATGTTCAGCAGCACCATCTGGGTTTAGGCAAGATCATGCACAACCATTTTTTGAGAATCTAGGCCTAGAAAAAGGCTGAACAATTGTGATTTTAACTAAATAAAGTATTTCTGAAGTGAAAGTATTTGTGTATATGTTTTGGGGATATGCTACCCCCCGGTTGCAGGGTCGCACAGGACTGACAGAGTTAAGGTACAGACAGCAGATGGATCTCTACTGGGCTGCTGATAGGTGCCCGCCTCCTCCAGCAGAAAGGACATATGTGGGAAGTCCCACCTGCCAACACAGGTACCGTAACGCCTACAGGGAACAATCCTGATTTACTAAATAAGTTTTATCCAACCTACAGGATGTGCAAAATTGAACTATATTTACCCAAACTAGTCATTTATGAAAATGAACAAATTGACATATATTTGGAATTTGGAGCTCCAGTCTGAGCTGTATCACCACATCAGATGGCAAAAATCACATCATGGGGAACCTGTTCAGTGAATGGAAAACAGTCTGTTTTTTCAATCTCTGAGGAAAGCTTTGACAGACTGGATTTAAAATGTTCCTGGAATATTTAGCCATGGCATTCAACTTTCCAGTGATATTTCAGGCAAGCTGACTTTGTTTCTCTTAAATTAGACAGGGAGATGTAAAGTAGCAGCAAAAATAATTTATAAACATAAAACAGCTTTCACCTTTCCTGTATAGATCAGCATCTTTCCCTAAAACAAATTGTGCCAAAAAGTTACAAAGCTCTTTGCATATTTATCTACATATGTAGAAAACTTCAAAGCAGAACTACAAATTTAGAAGCTATTGACAGAAGACATCTGTTGCACCATCTGCACAAAAATTGAAGAAATAAACCCACCCTTTTGGAGCAGAGCATATTTTTCTTTTTGTTTTAAGCCTTATAAATCACTTAAATTTTAGTCAGTGTTAATTATAGCTCACCATAGAAGAATGTAATTTAAACCCAATTGTTAAAATCATATTTTAATGAAACAGTGAAGAGGCATTTGGATCAGAGTGTAGTAGTATAGAAGTGAGAACATTTTCTAACAATAGATTCTACCAAAGGTAAATCACAATGTAATACCTAGAAGCAGAAACAAAACAAGGAATAAACAAGTGGATTACAGCAGTATGCCTAGGGCCTGGATTTTCTTTCTAGATTTTCACCTGTAATCTCCCTGTAGAAATATTTGAAGTATGAAGAAAAAACTAATGTCCTCAAACTCCAGAAAACAACAACCCCAAAGGTGAACAAAGTTATAAGAACAAGAGGTGGGATTCAAATAAATGTACTGAAACAAATGAAGTATTTTACAGAAAACACTGGAAATAAGAAGGAACTGTCAGGTCAATGTCCTCACAAAGGTTTATATCGTCAGTTAAGGAAGGTTATTGAGATGATAAGTGAAGGGAAAACATCCAGCTGACTGATGAAGAGAAGGGTTTTCCAGACAAACTGGTATATTGATACACTATACCAAATGGCATATACCCGAGCACTTCTAGAACATTGATAAAGGTAATAAAATCTTTCAATTTCTCACTAGTTATGAGCAACTATACATTCAGGTTGCAAGACAGAAAATGCTACACTCTTCTAGGCACAGGGCAGCTTTCCAGTTAACTGAGAAAATAAAAAAACGTAAGAAAATTCAGTAAATAGGCAACATCGCTAAACTGATCATTAAAAACTAACAAGTATCTCTAAGCTTGTATGGAATTTCTGCAGCTGATGATAGATTGCAAGAAAACAGATAAAGTTTTGGTTATCAAATCAAACATCAGAAGAAATCCTGGGCATATGTGCCTGGCAGTTCTCATGTCCAGTTTATAACTGAATTAGTATTCAACTGTTCATCTGGAAAACACAGCAGACAGCAACAGATCATTCAAAATGTGCAGACCACTGTGTTGCCATGGCCACCATAAATTTCAGATAAACTCATGCCTTTTTTTCTCTCTTTTTTTTTAAAATAAAACAAACGCAAGTTTTCTGCATTGCTGCCCATCTACTGAAACAGGCATACTAAATCACATAAAGAAATGTGCCTGCTGTGGAAGAACCACCAAGCAGTATTTTTGGTGGCTTCTCTGGCTGGTTATAAAAGCAAATGTATTATTAGATCCAGCTTCAGCATCTGATCTTGTCAGCAGTCTTTTTATCAGATTTGCTTTTGAGGTGGGAAGCTATTAACTACCAATTCCTAAAAAAATGGCAAAACACTGTTGATAGTGATGAAGTCACAAGAATCTCCAGCAATACAGTAAAATTGCTAATGAAGGACTGATGCTGAACAGAGTTGGTTAAGGTTATGATTAAGAAATTAATGTAAGCAGCAGGAAAATTACTGTTTGTCTCTAGATTATTCCCTGTTAGTGGAAGGAAATCTGGTAGTGGAAAGTTGTGAGGGAATGAACATTTGAATTGCAGAAGAGAAACCATATCTCTTACATTTCATTCCGTATGTCCAAGTAGTAGATACAAGAAAATGAGCTGAGAATATCTCTAAATTCACAAAGGGGGTCTCAATTTTGGTAGTGTTTTTTTCCAAAAGTGATGGAGTGCTAAAGAGTTAAAGGGCAAGTAGTATTATCTTGGACAATTTGTGAAAAAGGCAATGAGCAGAGCAAGATTTAATTGCCCAATTTTCATCCTAGCAAAACAAAGAAAAATACTCTCTCCTTCCCTCCATCAACAGGGAGAGCTGTGTCAGCACCTCATAGGAAGTCCAGTGTTCTCTGATTTTTTTTATAGTGGTGTAAAAACAATACAATTTCTGGATGAAAGTTATGGTTAACCAGAATCACAGAATTACAAGCCACCACCTGAAGTCTGCGATTCAAATCCCTCATTTGCAAAACTCAGATATAGACCTGTCAGTAATCTCACAAAGCAGCCCTTTCTGTGCCAAGATACTTTAGAAATGAAGCAGTACGAGCAGTACTGCTGACTTCTACGCAAAAAGGAAGCACTTCTCTAAGCACTTTTAATAGTCGGAACTGCCCTACAAGTAAAGATGGATTTCATTGTCTGAGGTGACAGCAACCTATTCCAGTGTTTGATTGTTTGCATGGCAAAGACCTTTTACTAATACCCAAGCAGAATTTCCCCTTAAACAATTTGTGCTTCTTGCTTCCTGTCCAGCCACTGTCCAGATGAAGATAGTACATGCATCTTGGCTACAACTATCTTAAATACACAAAGACTTTGAAGGCATAGAAAACTACATTTTTGGCTAGTCAGACTCATTGAAATAATTTTTGAGTACTCACGACCCGCAGTTATACATACTACAGATTATCTAGACTACAGGAATCACATTATTTATTACTCTTAAGAGTTGAATATATGGTAAATCTAAAGAGGAGCTGACCACTTTGCAAAATGACTGGGAGTACCAGTTTTCCTTGCAGCATTATGATTGGTAATGACTGGATAAGGCAGAAGTTCCAAACGTTTCAGGAAATAAACGCCTTTATTCTTGCAGACAGATGATGATACCAGTCATGGGGGGAAAGCAAAGATGTGTACAGTGGGATATCATACAGCCTGCCCTGAATTGGCCATAAGAGGACCATGAACATGAGAACTGCTAAGGCAAAAGCAGGTTACACTGCCTTGCAACATGGATGCATGTGCAGCTGACACATTTTGGTAAGTTACTAAAGCATGCTCTTTTTCTTCTGTGAAGTGATTTGTAGTCTATCACTAGAAATAAAAATGAAAAAATCAGCATGTGTGGCATTTGAGACTGTTTCAAAAAATTCTGCAACTTTTTGTTATTCTGAAAATAAACAGTGAATGGACTAAATTCATACATTCACAACAAAAGATAAAATTCTAGTTATAGTGTCAATACTGATTTTGATACAGTATTTTGCATACGCGATTTGCAGTGCTATTATGATAACTGCTAAACGCAAGTTTCAGCTCTGTAGAATTACCCACATGTTTTTTATTTAAACCACTAGATGTCTCTAGCTCCATTCATGATAAAGACACCAGCATACAAAATGCACTACATTCACAGAAGTAATATGTGATAAAATCTTCACTTAAAAAAGCCAAACCAATGTCCCCAAAAAACAACAAAAAATCCAAGCAAACCAAATCCAAAATCTGACTCTTGAAACTGCCTTTAATCCTCTCAGCTGTTGAGGCAGGTTTCCCAAATAATTCTGGGAAGGACTCAGAAGTTAATGGATGTTTTTTCACAGAATCATTAAGGTTGGTAAAGACCTTTAAGAGCATCAAGTCCAACCATTAACCCGACACCACCAGGCCCACTAAACCATGTCCCAAAGTGCCACATCCACATGTTTTTTGAACTTTTTCAGTGGTGGTGACTCCACCACCTCCCTGGGCAACCTGTTCCAATGCTTAACCACTTTCTCCGTAAAGAAATTTTTCCTAATATCTAGTCTAAACATTCCCTGGTGCAAGTTGAGGCCATTTCCTCTCATCCTATCACTAGTTAGTTGGGAGAAGTGACCAACACCCACCTCACCACAACCCCCTTTCAGGTAGTTGTAGAGAGCGATGAGGTCTTCCCTCAGCCTCCTCTTCTCCAGATTAAACAACCCCAGTTCCTTGAGACGCTCCTTGTAAGACTTGTGCTCCAGACCCCTCACCAGATTTGTTGCCCTTCTCTGGAAACGCTCCAGCACCTCAGCATCCTTTTTGTAGTGAGGGGCCCAAAACTGAACACAGGATTCAAGGTGCGGCCTCACCAGTGCCGAGTACAGGGGCACAATCACTTCCCTACTCCTGCTGGCCACACTAGTTCTGATACAGGCCAGGACGCTGTTGGCTGCCTTGGCCACCTGGGCACACTGCCGGCTCATGTTCAGTGGGCTGTCAACCAGCACCCCCAGGTCCCTTTCCGCCAGGCAGCTCTCCAGCCACTCCTCCCCAAGCCTGTAGCATTGCATGGGGTTGTTGTGACCTAAGTGCAGGATCCAGCACTTGACCATGTTAAACCTCATACAGTTGCTCTCAAGCCCATCGATCCAGCCTGTCCAGATCCCTCTGCAGAGCCTTCCTGCCCTCCAGCAGATCAACACTCCCACCCAGCTTGGTGTTGTAGTTAGAACAGCGCTGTTTTTCTGATTAAAAAAAAAAAAACAATCCACACATTTTCTACCATTTTAATATTTTAGTTCAGTTTTTAAGAACAGATCTAGATGAAAAACTCTGTATCACATTGGTCTTAAACACGGTAATTTCAGAACATGGTCTGTGATACAGCTTCTTATTTCACATGTTGAGGAATTTTCAGTGCCATAACATACAACTTTGTCTATCATTCTACTTCAGAAAAGCATTAAAAACAAAACTAAAATGAACAGAGTAGATGCTCAGAATATTCTTCCTAACTACTTCAAAATGTTGTGTTTTCTACACTGGGCTTTGCATGGGGGTTGTCTCATTTTATGGTGCTGCTTTATGACACAGCATGAGGAAGGAGAAAGCATTGTCTTTTTTATCCTGGATCCTATAAGCTTCAGCTTTGTCACATCACTAAGTATGACCAAAAGGTTTTCCAGTTCCAAATTATTTCACTGCTGAAGTGATTTTTAGATCTGTCTGTATATACAAAGATAACAAATAAAATAAATAATTAAATTTTAAAAACCCCACAGACAAACAGGCACTGTAAATTTTTGTCATCATTACTGAAGACGCATTATGAATTATGTGCAATACTAAAGTTATGGAATACACAGAAAAACAACACAAAATTTTAAAAGTCTCTGGGAAACATTTTAATCTTTTCTTCAATTAAAACCAGGCTTGTACTAGCCAGAAACAATAGCATATTACCAATGAATTGAATTTTCCTATAATATAGTCAAATTTTATTTTGAGAACCAAGTAATAAAGTGACCTTATGTATCTCTAGTAGGCAATATCATGCAGAAGAAAGTTGATCATTTCTTTTGGATTTGCATTTTGTTTTAATAGGAATTAGAGGAATATTTCTTAAATTAAGTGGGATCGCCACTTAATGCTAACATCTGACTCGTTAATTCAGGGGAATTATTCTAGTGCACTAGTGGATAATTCAGAGCATTAACTTGCAAAGAAATGACCAGGATGTATCTAACCTCTGTCTAGGCTGGGAAAGCTGGGGATGTTCAGCCTAGAGAAAAGAAGGCTCCAGGGAGACCTTACTGCAGCCTTTCAGTAGATAAAGGGGGCTTAAAGGAAAGACATAGAAAGACATTTACCAAGGTCTGTAGTGACCGTACAGGAGGCAATGGCTTTGAACTGCAATGCTTAGCTTGGACACAAGCTTGGACTTTTTTTATGATGAGGGTGGTGAGACACTACAACATGTTGCCCAGAGAAGTTGTGGGTGCCCTAGAGAATCATAGAACAGTTTGAGTTGGAAAGGACCTTCAAAGGTCATCTAGTCCAGCCCCCTGCAATGAGCAGGGACAGCTTCAACTAGATCAGGTTGCCCAGAGCCCCGTCCAGCCTGACCTGAAATGTTTCCAGGGATGGCGCATTTACCACCTCTCTGGGCAACCTGGGCCAGTGTTTCACCACCCTCGTTGTGAAAAAATTCTTCCTTATATTTAGTCTAAATCTGCCCTCTTTTCATTTAGGACTGTTACCCCTTGTCCTATCGCAACAGGCCCAGCTAAAAACCCTGTCCCCATCTTTTTTATAGGCCCATTTAAGTACCGGAAGGCTGCAGTAAGGTCTTCCCGGAGCCTTCTCTTCTCCAGGCTGAACACTGCCAACTCTCTCAGTCTGTCCTCAGAGGAGAGGTGTTCCAGCCCTCTGATCATTTTGGTGGCTCTCCTCTGGACCCACTCCAACGAGCCCATGTGTTCTGTGTGCTGAGGGCTCCAGAGCTGGACGCAGGACTCCAGCTGGAGTCTCAGCAGAGTGGAGTAGAGGGGCAGAACCACCTCCCTCGACCTGCTGGCCATGCTGCTTTGGATGCAGCCCAGGATACGGTTGGCCTTCTGGGCTGTGAGCGCACATTGCCGGCTCATGTCCAGCTTTTCATCCACCAGTGCCCCCAAGTCCTTCTCAGCAGGGTTGTCCTCAATCCCTTCATCCCCCAGCCTGTACTGATACTAGGGGTTGCCCTGACCCAGATGCAGGACCCTGCACTTGGCCTTGTTGAACCTCATTCTTGAGGTTGTCCAGGTCCCTCTGGATGGCATCCTGTCCTTCAGGCATGTCAACTGCACCACTCAGCTTGGTGTCATCTGCAGACTTGCTGAGGGTGTACTCAATCCCACTATGTCATTGATGAAGATATTAAACAATACTGGTCCGAATACGGACCCCTGAGGGACACCATTCATCACCGATCTCCATCTGGACGTGACGATTGACCATTACCCTCTGGATGCAACCTTCCAGGCAATTGCTCATCCACCAAAGTCCACCCACCAAATCCATCTCTCTGCAATTCAGAGAGAAGGATGTTGTGGGGGACCGTGTCAAAGGCCTTACAGAAGTCCAGATAGACAACATCTGTAGCTCTTCCCTTGTGTTCCCTGGAAGTGTTGAAGGTCAGGTTTGGATGGGGCTTTGAGCAACCTGACCTAGTGACAGATGTCCCTGTCCATGGCAGAGGGGTTGGACTAGAAGATCTTTAAAGGTTCTTTGCAATCCAAACCATTCTACAATTCTATGACTCTAATTATCCCACAGTGCTTAGGCAAATCAGCAACTCTCTAACTCCACACTTTGGGGGGAAAAAAGCAGATAGATATCAGTGATTATGTCATATTCTGCCATCCTTCTAGAAAACACTATTATCTTTAGAGCTGTAATAGAGAAAACTGAAAATTCTTCCACCCCTACACTAATAAAAAGTTGTTGAGTTATATAAAAATATCTGTTACAGTGAGATGACATTTGTTGATAGATGTCTAATACCTGGAACCACATATTCTGTTGAGAAAAGCATCCTGCATTTCCACACTCAAAATGCAAATAAACATGAAGAACTTGATTAAGGTCAAGCACCCTATGCTACTTCTCTCCTGATATTGTAAGTATTCAGACCATTGACTAGGTTTCACCTGAAACTTTAATAAGATGTCTTTAAAATGTCTTCTGCTATTGTTGCCTGGGAATACACAATTCAAAATGTTGGAACAATAACTACTTACTCATTGGTCATGCTTTTCTTATACTCCAGGTATTTGCTGCATAACACATAATTATGTTTTCATCAGAAAGGAAATAGATGCACAGCAAGTTCCTGCACACAATATTCAAGGAAATAAAAACAGAACTGTAATAACATGTGATTTAAATTCAACTGATAATGAAAATACTTGCTAATGAACAACTAGCCAATAAACACCTCTTACACATCACAGTAAAAACCTCACAGCACATTAATAATCAGTCAAGTCACTAAAAAAAAAAATCCCTCATTTGATGGCTGTAGATGAAATAGGTTTTGCACTACAAATGTGCTCTTAGCTAAAGATTTAAGTAAAATTCCTCTTTATTTCAGCAAAGGCTTTGACCGAGGTTAGGTGTCATGCTCTAGCTTTGACTGCAAACTAATTTACTTTAGAAACCAAAGGAACACAGTTCTTTGACACTAATGGTATTGCTTTGCTGTGCAAATGGAACTAACAAGTGACAAGTGAGGCATAAAGACGGCCAAAAACAATATAGCAAAGTTTCAGTTTAAAAAATCCACTGAGATTAAGCAGGATGGAGCAAAAGGGTTGCACATTGTGGTAAGATAATTGATTCGTTGGGATTTAAGTCCAGCCAACTGTTTATCCTGAGATATCCCCAGAAAAGAGTTTTTCCTAATTTCCATTAAAATGAGTCTTCAAGGAATGGGTGAAGATAAGCTCATTGCACTGAAATCCGTGATTAAATTCCAAGTCTAACATTGTCTGTGCTGTAAACACTGACCAAGTCACTCAGCCAAAACTGTTAAGTCAATCATGTTGTACTGCTTATCTGCTCTAATGTACCAAAATACATATACCTCAGTCATTTGAAAACTGCTCTCTTAGAGTATCCTTCCAATAGAATTGCTTATGGATAAGGATACAGTGTAAGGCTAAGGTTGGACACACTCTTAATGCTTTGGTTATACTTGACTATAGTTACAGGAGTTTTAGGGAAGGCATGCAGCATAAAGCAACTGCATGTTTCTTCCCCTTTTTCCTTCCTCACAGTACACATCAGTTCCTGCAGCATCTTCACTTCTGCTTTTTAGAGTAGGTGCTCTTGAACAAGTAGACATTAAATGAAGAAGTGTGGCTGCTGTCATACTGTGCTGTTCTCTGAAATGCATGAAGAAATAAATTGAAAAAAGGTAGGAAAATAATTGTTGTCTTTCAGTCAATAGTGACAGTAATTACTTATACAAGTAATAAATACAACATTGTTAAAGGAAAATGCATCCTTCAGGCAGCTGGCTAAGGAGTCCATACATTAGACTGTATGCTTTCTCCCTCACTAGACTGTAATGTACATCATTACCATTTTTCACACCTAGAGGACACAATCCCACAGAAAATGGTAGTACGTCACTGTGCGACTTTCCCAGACAACTAACATGCTAATTTATGACAAAATCAGTACATCTACAGCATTATGAATTTCATTTTGCTTTCTACAAACGGGGCTCATAAACAACAGATTTTGGCCTGGTTCTGCTTTAATATCTGAAGATGTAGAAATCTGAGTGGCACGAGTTACCAAATTTCCAAATCCAGGCAACAAGAGAAATAGTCAACACCCCCAATACCAAGAGGCAGAATAATGTTTAAGTCACCATGCATTCACCACCCGCTAAGCCACCTAGTACCTCTGTGACCCACATAGCTATCAGAGTACAGTGCTGACTTGTCCCACTTTTTCACTACATTTGCCTGAAAAAAGCAGCAGAGCCAGAGGTCTGAGTACCAGAGAGACTTGTTGGGACAGAGTGAAAGATACTCACATCCCATCAACTTTTGGGGCCTAAATTACATGACCAGGCTCCTTATGCCTGAATATGAAATGGAAAAGATTTTGTATTTTATTTCACAGACCTTCATGAACCAGTGTGCTAAGAAACTGTTCTTAGCCTTCAAGACGGGTAGATGATAACAAGCCATTCCAGATATTAAGCTAGTTTCAGTGCAGGTGAGATGTTCTTCTGCTGTTTCCTACTAGTGCAATTAATAAGGGGTTATACAGCCTATTGGGATTTAAGGCAAATGAGCATCTGTCAGAAGTCAGTTGTTACATCAATAAAGCTGTGAGATGCCAGTAAATGTCATTTGTAATAACATGTATTTTGGATACAATTTGCAACACATACTTCTTTTCTGAGATAAAATTCAGTTTCAAAACACCAGCTTATCCAGGTATTCTAAGCTGAAGGTTTGCATTTTTCCACTTCTATTTATCTGCTGCTTTTACAATAATCTAGTATGGAAGGAAAAAGTAGATCGTAGGGAAAAGAAGAATAATATTAATTAACTTATCACTTGAAGACAGAACTGTTATTACAGGCTTTGAACCAATTCAAATATTCTTCCTAACCAAGACATCAACTTAATATTTCCAGTGTAAGATACAAGTCCATTACTGAAGCTGGTTTCTCTCCTAGGTAAGAGCCATCGGTCCCCACACTCTTGCTCCGAGTTTGACTGTGGTGGTTCAGGGTAGAATGAACCATATTACTGCAGACATCCAGGGTTCTGAATTCTAACCCATCTTAGTGAAGCCCATGCTAAAATGGGGTCTTCATCTAACATTGGTGGCAGGAAATGGCACCCTATTTAACAACCAGTAGACTCCAAGCTGATCACTTATGTCAATCCTTTATCTTCTCCATGCAAATTCATCCAGGCAACTCAATCCCACAACTGCTCTGCAGATGTTTAGTCTCAACGTCGCACAGTTTCAGTTTATTTGTAGTATTAAGAGTGGAAATTGTTCCTTTCATGAAGACTCTTTTGTGTTCATATATGGCTGCAACTATAACAGACAGTCTTAACACTAGCCCACTACTACATTGTTTCAAAGCCAGAAGGTAAAAATGGTGAAGAAAACACCATGTGGGTCATGGGAATACTAATTCAGATCATTTGCAAGTCTGAAGTTACAGCAGGGGATGAAAACAGTGTGGTATATATGTACACAGGTCTCAGAGGAAAACACTTGAGAGCATTATTAGGCACACGTAAACTGCTGTGCCTCCTGGTTGCTATAAACATGATTGTGTATTGAAACATAACAAATCCTGCTTTCTAGTTTAACACTGCAGCTCAGGGAGTGACAGATGCTTCACCAAGTTGAATAGATGTTGCCTGTGGCTGTGTAAATGTCTTAGGTTAATGCAAATAGCTGGGAGTCACACCAGAGGCTAGCATGTCAAGACAAAAACGGTAAAACAACATCTTCAACTTACTTATTTGTGTCTTGTTGTTTGGTAATTTTAACTAAAAAAAATCTAGTTCTTGGTGGTAAATATTACAGTAACATATCTGTTTTCCCTTCAAATAATAAAAATTACATTATTATTTGGTAAAATTACTCTTTCTTGTTTTGTTCTCTCTCTTCATACTACCTCAATCCAAACAGTCCCATGCAATATGTAAGGAGAAATTCCTCTGCTCAAAAAGTTTAGCACTCTTGTTCCCAAACTATGTCCCTGAGAGAATAAAAATAAATAGAATATTTATTATCCAGAGAAGCTTGTTGAAAATTGTGTTCATCATCCAAAATATTTGTGGAATGCTATTCTTGGAAGAGAAGCTGTGACACTTCAGAAAGGCTTTTCTGTTTATATATAACTTTCCACCTGTGCATGTACTTCCATTAATAAGTTCATCATAATTTTTGTTAATATACGAAATACAACAGCAGTAGCTCTCAAAATGCAATTATAATTAAACTTTATAAAGTGCAGCCATATTGTAAAGCTGCCATATTATGGTTAGATCAAATTTATCAGCTTAAACCCATTAATTTGCTAAAAGATTACCTAAATCTATCTAAATCTGAAAGTCTTCAAAGTGGATTACATTGTTAGCACTGCAGAATTCATCACAAGCCAAAAAAAAAAAGGAAAAGAATGATAACCGAGATAAGTTCTAGGAATATGAACAGCTAAGTTGTTTTGATCCACAAGCTCTTACTTTTTCTTCTATACAAAGAATGACTTTGAGTACAGCAGGAATGAGCACAGCTCTCTCAACCTCTTATCTGGGCAGCAAGAGTTCTGGTACCTCTTCCAAAATATGTTTGCACGCACTTGACTATTTTGTCCAATAAAACCTTAATTCTTCCAATTCTTCCATGAAGAGGTGGAAAATCATATCTGCCTCCATGGTGACTATATAATAATCTCACTCAAAGACTTTCTTGTTTTTATATTTAACAGGTTTAATTTGTTTGCTAATAGATTGTGTCTAGCTGTAAAATTCCTAAGTAATGGTATCTATGTTTCAGGAGATAAATGAATGAGGTTACTTCTCTCAGAGTTATTCTGTTAGGCTGTCTGTAAGCTCACAAAGGTAATATTGGGTTCATTCATAATTAAAGCATGACTTTTTATGACTAGGAATACTGTAAGGATTTTTAGTGTTTGTTTCTAGATATCCCTTTCCTCTCTCCTAGTTACTAGTCCATATGAAGCTAATGAATCCTCTGCCTCAAATAGGGCTTGGTTATTTGTCTTGAGACAAAGATTTATTGGTCTAGTTTTGGCGGTCCCGAATGAAAACTTAATTCGTGTATATATCCCTACATGCAGGGTAATAATTCTTGCTTTACTAATGTAGTCACAAGAATCTACCTTATAGTCACAAGAATCTACCTTAAGGGAATAACATTCCTTTGATGTTACAAATTATCTCCGTGTTTTGTTTCCTTCAGCTGTTAAATACTAGACAGAAATCAGCTCTAAACCCACTTGTTTTCATTTTTTTGTGAAGGGTTTCTACAAACTCTGTAACATATAATTGGAGAAAAATGGTGCTGCAGCATACACGTCACGATATTTAATTCTATTACTTACTGACACAAGTGTTTGGATTTTCTCTTCATTTAGTACTGATGCAGTTTTAATATACCCCTAACTCTTCAGTTCCACTAGCTTTGGATTTTATGGATGATACGTGAATCAGCAAATCCCACCCAGAAAGTTGAACAAGCTCTTTGAAACAAGCTATTTTTCTGCTCATTCAGTGTATCTCCTGGCTTTGTACAACTTGCTTTCCCTAAGCCCTCTTCAGGAAATAATACCTGGTTGTCATCAATGTGGAACTTAGTCTGACACCTCAAGAGCAAAAACCATGCACTTATGGCTTCAGCTAAAATTTTTAAATTTGTTAGCTGAAAAGAGACAGAAGGAAAGTGCATTACACTCCTTAAAAGCATAGCTGGATTTTTCCAGAGCATCAACAGGAATTATTGACTGAGGCATGGATATGGATGAGATGTGTAAGTGAAGTGAAACCACTTACAGCACATGAGAAGTATCAAATGCATGAAAAGTAATTGTACTTCATCAGCTAAATAATATCCTCCCTTAGGCTAGAAGTACAAGATAAAATTAATCTTTTCTTTTGTTCCTGGTAAGAGTAAAACTTACTGAAAAATAACACATTTCCTTAGTAAATCTATTTAGGAAACAAGTACATTTTCCTTAAAAAAAATGAAATTTGTATCGCAGCCCATATAAATTCCCTTTTCTGGTTTGGAAATCTTTTTAAGCTCTCAAAGATGCTGAGCTATTCTAAAGAGAAATTATTTAAAGCTCACATTTCCATTCTGGTAAGTATGTGAACTGTCAAATGTTTATCATGCAGGACAAAGGGGGAGCAGATCTACATCAGCTGGATGCATTTTTGGCTTAAACTTTAACACCATATAGCTATTTCATGGATTATTGCACACATTGTGCAACTGGCAGCAGGGGAAGCATTGTGTGGCTAGTTCTGATTGGCTCAGTAGGGGTGAGCTACCCAAAAAAGAGAAAAGATTTCAACTCACCGGAAAATTTAACAGCCATGTACACTACAAGTCTAGCTGCCTTAGTTACAACAGGCTGGGGAGGTTAAAGTCCTGCTGGGGGGCTAAGTGCGTGATCTACAAACCTACTCAATGTGTTTGCATCGGAAAGAAACACAACAGGCAAAACTGATTTTGAAGGGCATTTGTTGTGGTCATAAAGTGGCATACAAATGAACCTACCCTCAGTACCAGCCCGGAGCTAGCCATGAACCGCTGTGCTCCCAGCCACAGCGGAGAGAAGTTGTGGAACTGAAGTTGTATTGCTATATAGCACACAAGGGGAAAATCAATGGCACCTGAACATATGTCAGAAGAACCTTTTCTGTCTAGAAACCTCCGGAATGGGACATTGTGAAAACCCCACTGAAGCCGTTGTACCCTGCAAAGTAGGTGAGTCAATACAGGTGTTGTGGCTCACAGGTAAATGCACATACTCGAATTTAAGTCCCTCACTCAATGACTTCTTGATATAAAAGTGAAAAATATTAACTCGAGTCTGTATTTTCTAGGTGGGTGCATTTCAGCACAAAGCCAAAGATATGTTTTTCTTCCAATTTTCAGTCCACATAGTCCATTTCAATGTATAACACATTTTTTCCCCTAAGATGACGCTAGTTTATCAAGAGAAATGGCAACTTAATCATAAAAGATTTATACACATAATAAGATCAGGCTAACTCTGCATGTATACATCATTCTGACCAATTTATTACCATTCAATCATTTAAGTTTTTGCCACCTGCAGAAAAATATACTAGGCATAGGTAAGTTGACTACAAAGATTTTTAAAAGGGTTTTATTGCAAATGTCTTGAAATTTAAATTTTTTTTCCAAAGACTTATGAACTGAATTACAGCATCAGCAAAAATTATGTTGACTAACTTCTCATTTTAAAGCAGTACACAACATGTAAAGGAGACAACAGGACTTATTCAAGACAGCAAAATATTAGCACAAAGAGACTCTGAGAAATCTAACAGGACGATGAGCCAGGCGGCCAGGATGCCTAACTGCACCCTGCATGATGGTTCAGCTCAGAGGAATAAATTCATTTCTATTAAAATTCTCCACCTGCAGGAAAGGACCTTAGGATTGTGTCTCCAGTTGGAAATGTATAAATAAATTTATAGATTTGCAGTTGCATTTTACAGTAAGATGGGATGGCATAGGTAAAACAAACCAAAGTTAAAAAAAGAAGTCTAAACAAAGAGACTTGCATTAAAATGAATCTCTGAGATTCTCAGCGTGAAAAAAGACCAAATAAAAACCTTTTTCAAGATTTCAAGAAAATGGCATATATATTCTCATTACATAATCTTGAAAGATTATACAATGCAGTCACTACAATGGTAAAAGCAAGAGCAGTGCTCACAAGCATGCCAAGAACAGATGTATATGGAGGTTACTAGATCCTGAAACACAGGATATAATGCTCTGCAGCAGCATAAGGAATGGGTAGGACTTGAGAGGGTTGCTGTATTATTTAACATGCCCATCAAGCAGTTGAAGTACTCACGATTTGCACAACTAATCAGCCAAAAGAAAAACATTCCCAAAGTGTAAGTAGTTTTCATATATCAAGATTT
The DNA here is from genome assembly GCF_964289735.1 of Phaethon aethereus. Lineage (NCBI taxonomy): Eukaryota > Metazoa > Chordata > Aves > Phaethontiformes > Phaethontidae > Phaethon > Phaethon aethereus. The sequence goes on along the minus strand of NC_138577.1, from coordinate 42,287,264 downwards.
ACAAAAGACTATATACAAATTGCTGGCATTAAGAGAGTTGTACCTCTTTTTGAAAATGAAAAGATAGTTATATTCTCCTTACAGTTTGCTATGGTTAACTTCTGAGCTCACCAACAACAATTTTCCACAATACCTAATGAAAGCAATAATCACTTGTGCAATTTATGAGACTGAACTCTCCTTGTCACTGTGTGAGACATCAGGTAGACAGAGAGAAGCTGTCCAAAATGAGACTTCCCATCCTTCCTTACATACACCTAACAAATGTCAGTTTTTTCCCAGTTTCCAGAGAAATATAACAGCCTAGTTCCTTCATCCTATATTTAGTTCCACGGGAAAAAGCATCACTCAAATGCTGCCTTTCCTCTTATACCTGACTAGTTTAAAGTGGGAAAGAAGAGAGAGAACCTGGGAGCTCAAAAATACACTCCACAGAAAGAGTTCTGGTTCATATGTGTAAACACAAACTGGTTCTGTGTAAGTCACCAGGGCATGAAAGTGTTTCTTTTTTTCCTTGGATACATTAGACAGTATATGTATGATTTAACGCATAATTTAGTTAAGGTGAGCATAGATCCATGATAGAAGACATAAGTAAACAGTACTCTCTGGTCTGAGTAAGCATTTGTAGGGGCACCCAGTATTAGGATGACAGAATGCCCCTTGACTCAATCAGCGTTGCTCAGGACTACAAACTAGATGCAACAAAATGAAGTTTTGACATCAGCAATTGATATAATGTGGTGGCACCTTTACTGATTTTCAGTGTGCAGAACTGTTTTGTGAGGAGTGCATAAATAGAAAATTAACCAGAATAAAACATTCTGAAAAAAAGAGAAGAATTAACACAATCTCTTTTTTGACTATTATTAAGGTTTTGTGGGGATGGGATGGTGTAGTTTAGAAATACAATCGCTTTGGATGACAGCTTGTAGTGGTGAGAATGTGAAGACTCAGGAAAGGCCAGCGTCTTTAATTTAACTATTTTTATCCCCAGAATGACAGAATTTGGCTCCAGCACACTCTGGCACACCTTCATGCAGTGAGACACCTTCAACTATTTAAATCCTTGGAATTTAACTTCAATATCTTTAATTTCAATATATATTTAACTTCAAACTCTCAGGCTGATAACATAGTAATATTCTGATCAGCTAAAGCAAACAGAGTTGTTAGGCCAAATACATGCAGATGTTTCCACTGCCAACAATTAAGTGTGCGCGTATATACATCTCCCCTGCACGTCAGAAGTTCGTGCATCAAGTTTGATTAAACATGAAGCCATACTAAAAACGAGTAAAACACAATCACAAAATGCTGAGTCGTATTTACACCCACTAATCTTCTAACTAAATGACAATTAGAAGATTAGATAATTGCACTTTCAGTGCAAAATTATCTCAATAATTTGGATTTCCTTAGAATTTCCTTAGGATTATGTATCTAAAACCATGTCTTTAATAGTACATATTACACAGGAAAATAAATTGAGTCAGCCTATGGATATGATTGGAATGGATAATCTGCCTATCATGAAAGGTTGTTTTGGGGCTAGGGTGGTTGTTTTTTTTTTTTCGCTCACACCCACGTACCACTTATTTCTGGACTGTAAAAGTCTACATTCCTAAGGGCAGATAGCCACAGAATATATGTATGTTGTGAAAGCATTCTGTAGAAAACTAACTAAGGAAGAGATTAACCAGAATTATTAAGAGGGAAATCTTCTATCTAAAAGATGTTTTGTAGGGAAAATCATATTTTGGTATTAAATAAGATCTTCTAGGAAATTAATGGATTCCCACATTCAAAATTTTCTATGTTGTGGAACAATCCATCTGAAATGTATCATTCAAAACTTTACTTTAATTTTTCTTGATGTATAGAATTAATATGGACATTGTTGCCCTTTTGTTTGACTTCAGCACTTCAATCTAACCATCACATCATCTCTTTGCTGAAGTGTAAGAAAAAGTCAAAACCAGAAGCTGGAAAGAAAGGTATGTGGTCTATTACTCTAGGTAAGACAGAAAAACTGTACTTAAAACTACATGAAACACATATACATAGAAAACCTGTAAATATTTATTTTAAGCTTTAGAACCTATCCCATCATCATTATCCTCACTTTGGGACTGGTCCACCAGTTGCAGTAAAATAGAGGTAAAACAGGCTTTGAAAGGACATCAGTTCCCTCTCCAGTCTGTAAGTGAGAGTCCAACTATACAGTGGATCTCGATAATTTAATTTCTCAAACCCTAATCTGTTCCCAGCCCTAAGCAGTAAGTGCAGTAAGGGTCCTCTTCTTTCCAGATGTAAGACAGAGCACGCAGTGTGTCATGGCACCGTGGCCAAGGGACACTTACCTCTATCAGTCTTGCAGAATATAGCAATATGGTGAATTCCCAGTTCTAATTCCCAGAATCCCAGTTCTAACGATAAATGCAGCTAGAAAGAATATTAACAGCATTTTCAGCATATTCACCAGAAAATAGAAGTTTTCTAAAGTTTGTAAGACCCTAATCATACTGGCATTTGTTTAGCAGACAACAAATACACCATCTGTAGTACAACACCAAGCATTTATGTATGAGATTAAAAAGGTAATTTTCCAGCTGCTTTTAGCTTGCAGATATTTGCATATAAAATTTACATGGATGATAAAGAAATGAGGTTTCTCAAGAAAGATCAATTTGCTTATTTACAAAGACTGGAGACTCAAAATAGCAAATGATCACCCTGGAGTTAAAGTTCCTCCATAATTGTTTATGTTCTGTAATTCCGTATTAATCACCATCAGGAAGTGTTTTGTTTGAATGTTATGCAGCTATGAGAGACTTAACAAGAAATTCACTTTTTCAACAAACTTAGAGACCTCAGTGCCTCTAGGGTAGCAAAATGCAATCCATTGTGCGTCTAATGAAGTTAAAGACTCATTTTATTGAAATAGTTCTCAGGCTCCTTGATTTATTCTTCATAGCTAAACATCATCCCTTCAGCAGCCACAGGCTGTGAACTATCCAAATTCACTGTAAATACCACATAGTGCTTTTAACTCAGATAGTTAATTAGGTCTTTTGCATTTTTTAAAAAACAACAGAAATACTGGTGTTTTGTGTGTTTCAGAGTGCTTATCATCACAGCAATGAATATTCTAAAGTCTTACCTCTATACTAGGGGTATATGCTATGTGGGCACATTAATTTTCACAGCTCTTCACCCCACTTTTGAATCATTCATCATCAGTATTCTGCACTCTGCAGCACTTCACAGGTGGCAAACGCATCCATTTTTAACATTTCCTGCTTCATAACCCATTACTAAAATACTAATTGATTTCAGGGTGTCCCAATACCTGCTTTTCATACAGTTCTAATTAGCCTTGCATCTCAAAACACAGATTCTGGAGAAAGAATTAAAAACACTGCTTAGGTAAGCATGTATTTCCTACTGAACTGACCTCCCACAAGATATTAATTCTGTTATCTGTTACTGACTTCAAATGAAAACAAATTCTACATTTTCCTCAGACTTAACTTGCACATCATGGGACTATATAATCTCTTTCAAAAAAAAAGAAGGAAGTGAATTCAGCAGGAAGTGAATATAGTCACATAAGTATGGACAGATAACAAATTACATTTGTGACTGCTTAGGACAAAGTATGAGAGAAAACATGGTGAAGCTAACAAATTTAACAGGTCTGTCACTGACCCCTAAATTGCCTGAGAGTTGAGTGGGGAAGTACAAACAGTGTGCTTTTCACTTACTAGAAATCCTCTATTTAACACAAAATGAAAAATTTTCCTTGATTGGGGGGGATCTGTGATATATTTTTAAAAACCATATGAAAAATAAATGTTTAGATGTTGCCAGACTTAAGTGTTTCTATAATTTAAGATTATGAATGATAAATTTAATTTGAACTAAATTCAGTGTAAAGGGAGGGGGGGAAGAAATACCAGACACAATGTTAATGATATGACAGAAATTCAGAAACAAATATTAATATACTGTGTCTACTGTCACCAGGTAACATGGAGAAATATAAAATCACAGAATAATTTGGGTTGGAAGGGACCTTTTAAGGCCATTTAGTCCAACCCCCTGCAATGAGCAGGAACATCTTCAACTAGATCAGGTTGCCCAGAGCCCCGTCCAGCCTGACCTGAAATGTTTCCAGGGATGGCGCATCTACCACCTCTCTGGGCAACCTGGGCCAGTGTTTCACCACCCTCGTTGTGAAAAAATTCTTCCTTATATTTAGTCTAAATCTGCCCTCTTTTCATTTAGGACTGTTACCCCTTGTCCTATCGCAACAGGCCCAGCTAAAAACCCTGTCCCCATCTTTTTTATAGGCCCATTTAAGTACCGGAAGGCTGCAGTAAGGTCTTCCCGGAGCCTTCTCTTCTCCAGGCTGAACACTGCCAACTCTCTCAGTCTGTCCTCAGAGGAGAGGTGTTCCAGCCCTCTGATCATTTTGGTGGCTCTCCTCTGGACCCACTCCAACGAGCCCATGTGTTCTGTGTGCTGAGGGCTCCAGAGCTGGACGCAGGACTCCAGCTGGAGTCTCAGCAGAGTGGAGTAGAGGGGCAGAACCACCTCCCTCGACCTGCTGGCCACGCTGCTTTGGATGCAGCCCAGGATACGGTTGGCCTTCTGGGCTGTGAGCGCACATTGCCGGCTCATGTCCAGCTTTTCATCCACCAGTGCCCCCAAGTCCTTCTCAGCAGGGTTGTCCTCAATCCCTTCATCCCCCAGCCTGTACTGATACTGGGGGTTGCCCTGACCCAGATGCAGGACCCTGCACTTGGCCTTGTTGAACCTCATTCTTGAGGTTGTCCAGGTCCCTCTGGATGGCATCCTGTCCTTCAGGCATGTCAACCGCACCACTCATCTGCAAAATTGCTGAGGGTGCACTGTTGGTATACATCAACAATTAAAAGATTATCTCAAAATTCATCAATTCAAAGCATGTTGTGATTTACATAAATTATGATGAAAATTAAAAAAGAAAACAAAAGATATCTCTATGTAAATAGAATTTTGTCTTTTGTTTTTGTACTGTATTTGAAAGAATTTATACTCTTGTAGCTCCTTATTTTCCTCATTTGCAACCTACAGGGATGTCCCCCTGAATAAAATAATTATGGGTATGCTCACATACATAGAAAATTTCTGATGAGGGTGTCATTTGCTGGGGGTGGGGGGAGACAGGGGAGATTTATGCATATGCATATATGTCTGAATCTACATCAGAAAATCTAGCTCAAAACATTTACAATATCACTACCAGGTGCTATAGAAACAGCTGTCATTCAGAAATCAAAACATTTTGGTCTTCAAAGTAATCATTATATCACACAACCAAAAAAACCAAAAAGAAAACCCCTAATGAATTCATTAATCCAGATATATTTTTCTTCCAACACAGGCAAATGTTTCTTTCACTGCACAAAAGAAACTTTTTGTCTGGTTATCAGCATGTTACCCAAAATCTTAGCTAATAAGGCAACACCTTATTGTAAAGATACTCTTTTAAAGATGAATCTGCCAGACTGTCCTAGAATAAACCAATAGAATAAGATTTTACTGTTGACAGATAGGTCTCATCCTTCATAAAACCTCATTGCCTCTTTTGCAGATAAACAATTCTTCTGCTACAATAAAACATGTTAACTTGGTTTGTCTTTCTCCCACAGACATCACTGTCTACAGTAAGCTACAGCAGGACTTCAAGAAACTCCAGTAGGAGTCAGAAAAGTCTTCCAGGTGCAGACCTTCATTCTCCAGGTAGTTCATATGAAATTGGCGTGCTAGCACTTTGCTTTGAAATGCTAACAAATTTTGTAAAAATATTTTAAAAATTATATTATCTAATTCAGTGGAGAAAAAGGAGTAGAAGATAGAGGGACAATATATTCAAATACTGAGGGATGACATATTTGCATATACATTCTACATTTCAAATGCACTCACTTGTTTTCAAAACAGCATCAACAGATACAGAATTTCCAACATCCCAAGATATTTGAGTAGGTCCCTATGGAACTTTTTTTAAAACATTGTGGGCACTTGGTTGTTTATCTGCATATATGAACTGTGGAACTGATGAATCAGATCTATCCTTTTCATTATTCTGTTTAGATGTGTTTAAAGGGAATAACAATATCAGTAATTCACTCTTGTCTTTTGTATATATAATACAAGAGCATACTGAAAGTAGTTCTAGAGATAGAAATTGAACATACGCAGACATACACACACGCAGACACTCACACTTGCCAGCTTGTTTTGCAAAAGAGCTTCTCCAGCTGTGGTCTTTTACAAAATTCTTTTGCAACTTTATATCAAATAACTGGATTTCACTTTCTTCTTCTGGTGAATTTAGACACAAATTCTATAGTGTTGTTAAGATCCAAGCTCTTGTTTTTTCCTGCACACAGGACACAATTGTAGACAGCCTGAATTTCTTCAAATTACTTATTTATACGGCTTATGGAATAATATAACCCATGTTTCATTTAAGTTTGAAGACACTGGCCACCCAGTCCAACCTCCCACTCACAGCGAGGCTAGCTTTAAGGCTAGGTCAGGTTGCCCGGGGACTTCCATAGTCAAGTTTCTTCTACCTAGAAATCCACAAAATTACTGAGGAAGTATTAAGCCCTATGTTATTAATTCCTTATGTCACACCCATGACAAAAGATGGGAAAGGTATGTAAGCATAAGAGCTGCAATAAAACAGCCAACACTTGTTTGAAACTTCAAGAGGCATTAAAACTTTAAGACCATTAAGATGGTCTGGAAGAGGCAGGGGTGCTTTTTGCCAAGAAGTGCCAGCTGCAGGCAGTGTCAGGCCATGGCATCTTTCGGAAGAACTGAATGACAATCAGAAGGCACCACTGTTGTAACTGTGACCACCAGTTTCATGTTTGTTTTCTGCAGTTTTATGTTTTCTTTGTGAAGCCACACTTCCTCCTTTTCCTGCACAGACTTTTAATTACCCTGGCTTGCCATCGTAATTTCCTGTTCATGCTGGTTCTTCACAACACATGCCAAGAAAAGAACATGAAGTCCCAGGGCAGCACATCCTGCGTCACCCTTTCCACTCCTTCAGCTGCACTAAGAAAACGGACAGGCAATTCATGACATTCCATCACTAAAAGTCTCAAACGATGAATACTTCATTACGAAAACTTGCTTTGTAGCATCACTAAGCATGTGCAACCTCACAGGTCTATTAGTCTCAGCCAAATTTATGTATTCTTATAGGCATTAAACAGTTCTTTAAAGTAAGTTGCATGCTTTAGAATAAACCTCAACTCCTTGTTATGAGTGTGCAAGTGATGGAATTCAGATTTCTTATCCACACATTTGTGACATAAGACATCTCACAGTAAAATCTAAGTTTGGAGATTATTTTTTTTAAATCTCTGATGAGAAAAATAATGCAGTAATTAAAACATTACTAACATTCCTTCTGAGCTCTTGTTTTCATGAAAATTCTTAAGCAGAAAACCCCATATATAAGAACAGTATTTTGAGGATGCAAAATGAAAGGAAATACTGCTACTTTTTCTTCACAGTCCATCACCAACAGGATTGTTGTCTTAATTTGTACACTAAATTAACTATTTTTGCTCATTTTCCTTTTTGATATGCTTTTTTTCTCTAAAATTCAATGACTATTTGCTCATACTGTAATAAGCTCCTGGCATGTTCTGCATAGTATAAAATACAAGTAGGCTACTCAATTAGAAGATTTTTCACAGATGTGAATAATTTTAAGCTTAGTATTTAAAATCAGTATTTATCTGTTAAAAAAATGCCTCATGCTTGACTCACAGAAAGATCACAGAATCAGTGAGTAGTGTCATACTTAACTTGAGAAATCTTTTGGGGAATGAAACCTAGCAGTGTAGAACACTATTAAATGTTCGAAAAGAACTATGATTTTGAAGTTTAAATGTTACTGAAATGCAGACTGCATTTCACATAAAGCCTTATATATTTCCATAATAATATATATCATATTATCAGAATATTTCAAGAAATCAGACTACAGAAATGCAAGTTTAGATCTTTCTTCTCTAAAATAGTAGTTCCATCAATTCTACTTGCAATGTAGAAAAAATAAAGATACTTATAAGCCCTTTTAAGTTACATTTTAGTATGCTCTATACAATTACTTTTAGTATACAACTGTATTCAATGTTGGCTCAGTGCCGTAAGATCAGCTCTCACCTTCTGGAGCTCCATCATGCTGATAAAGAAATAAAGGAAGACATTCAGAGACCAAGCAAAGAGAATTTTGCTTTTTTTTTTTTTTAGTAAAACACAGATGTTAAACTACAGATATTACAGGCATTGAATGACAGGATTCAGTAAAGTTAGAGATTCCTCCCACTCTCCTGAGCAAGCACATGAATTTCTCTCCTAGCTGAGACACAGTCTTACTGAGACAACTGAAATAGCAGGTCATTTTCTAGTTTTCTCTTTCATTTCTTCTGGACAATATGGGGTCTGATGAAATAGAATGCCTTTTTTCCATGGAGATACATATCCCTCATTGAGCTAATAATTTAATTCTCCTTTCAGGGGCTTTTTAAAAAAATACAGAGCTACATGTCCCAAAAAAACAAAGAATATTTATCACCCCATCTCAGGTAGAGGTGAAACAAGCCTTTGATAGTGGTTCTTAGTAAAAATATTGTTAATGACTTCCAGCAATAGATGTATAAAAGTAACATTCAGCTGTTCGGAACAGCTGACCAGAACTGAAGTAAAACATTTTTTTGTCCCTATTAAAAAACCACAGTTTGCCTGAATCTTGAGTACTGCATGCAATTCCAGTCTTTGAATCTCATGAAGACTGATAGCAGAGTCAGAAAAGGTCCAGAAATGAGGGACTGGTCAAGAAGACAGAATTGCTGCCCTGCTAGGAAAGATTAAAGAGGGTAGAACTGCTCTGTTTAGAAAGGAGAAAGCTGAGAAGAGCACATGCAAGGCTTACAAAATCGTGACAGCTGTGGATGCAAAAGATGCTCTTGATGACACTGGAGAGTATGGCTGTCTATGCTCATGGTTTCTCTCTAACCAGCCTCTTCTACTGCCACTGACAGAGCAATACTACTGAGGCAGAGAGACCACTACTCTGACCCATCAAAGTGCTTTTAATTATAGCAAAGATATTAACTCAAAAAAGAAACCAAATGTTATGAGATTTCATTTTTACAATGTATGTTTCAGATCTGTGGGTAATTGTGCGTTTCTTTGTTCATGAAAAAAAAATGGAGATACACAAATAAGGAAAATGTCTGCTAACTGATGATTTTTCTGGGAAAAAAAAAATATAGCTTGTGATCAGCTATATTTCAGGAATAATTATGAGTAAGTGAGTATAGCAAACATCAAAGAAAGCCAAAGACATTCCCAAGGTGCTAAGTACAGCCCATTTTACCTACCTTTTGCTACATAAAAACCCATTATACGGGGAGAAGGAAAAATACACCTATTAGTTCTCAGTGTTTAGGCTCTACTTCTACCCAAGACTGTCAGGGTCAGAAGTCTTCAAACAGTTTTTTTTTATTCAGCAAAGAAACTACAGGAAGAAAGGGAGAAGGGAATTAAATTCCTATGACTTCAAAATCTAGCTTCATTGATACAGCTCCCTTTGCCCTTTTGCCCTTGACCAAAACAGTTACTCCAGGTTTTTTTCTGGTAGAAACAAAATTAAATTTTTATTCTTTCATCTTCAAAGTTTAGATTAGCACATAAAATCTCTTTCCTCAAATAGTCTAACTTCAGCACTGTTGCTTTATTTCTAACAGTAGCATCACGTACTTTTGACAAGTTTTGCACAAAAAGAGAGAAACATTGGCTCTTTACCAGCGCCAGGCGAAGCTGGAGACCAGTGACAGATTACAGGAGGAAGTACACAGAACTCTGAAGCAGTCAGGAAGCTCCACAGCCATCCGTCTCAGATGAAGCAAGGAATGACATACCCTGTCCGTGTTACACATATCTGAAGCAGTGAACATCCAGCAAGTTTTGGATAGTGGAAAGTCACTGCTAGGAACAGCACTGTCTCCACAAAATCCTACTGTCCTGCAAGCGTGTATGGTATAGTAGAGGAAAAAAAACAGTTCAACAACATAGGTTATGTCAATCTACAGAGGTCAGGGCTTTGTTTTGAAAGAGCTTCACAACAGTTTTTAATAAAGCTAATTATGAACATGTTAGTGTAATCTGCAGCCTAGACATGTCCTTCGTTTACATAATTCCTCGTTTTTGTTCCTTTCTGCCTGTGATGCCAGATTATTTTTAGAATTCACTAAATTGGATGCACTGGTTCATCAAACGCAATGTATCTGAGAAGTAATAGTGATCAAAAGGATAACTTTCTTCAATTTTTAAAAAGTTATAGCATTTTTAGGTAACTAAGACTGGACATATCAGAAACATAGTGAAAAAAAGGCAAGAACAATTTTTTAGAAGTAGAGATAGTAGATTCTAAGTAGATGCTTGTAATTGCAGTTAAAATTATGGTATCACCTGGAAGTAAACAAAGAAAATTGAGATACTACCTAGAGATTAATTAAAAAATTTTATGTGCAAAAGAGACAATATCTGTAGGACAGCTGTGTAACAGCATTTAGCCAACATTGGCAATTTTTCCTCTTTAAACAATCTTAATTAATCAGGACTTTGAATATGCTGCTTCAATCCACTACACCTTCATAAAACTTCAGCCAGAGGACAAGAAGCTCTTAACCGTATATGAAAGATTAAACCTTCCAATAACTTTGGGATAATATTCATACATTGGTAAACCAGCATGGACTCTCACAATCATCTCAGCTGACCTCCTGTGTAAGCGGTTTTTCGGTGAATGTTCCCCTCTGCTGCGCCAGAAATGTGCTAGTTGGGTGCGAACAGGAAATGTGCTTCTTCACGGTAACAGAGGCCACTTGGAGATTCACAAATTTAGCTAAAGTCTGCATTAGCAGGGGAGGGGGTGCCTGTGCTGATCTATTAGAAAGATTACTTTAACTTTGGAAATATTTAGAGAGTGAGTAGCTCAGGTGGCAGAAAAGTTAAGTCTCTCCTTTCTTGCAGCGGAATGTCATATGACTCACCAATTAACGTTAATTATTGCTCCTAAAGAACCAAGAACAGACACTGCTCCTGCCTTTAAGGAGGGGAAGCAAACAAGAACATCAGCCAAGCAGTGACGTTTAAACAGTAGGTTAAATACCCATCAATGCCTAAGGGAGCACTTCCTAGAGTATTTCCTACGCTAGACATAACAAGGAAGTTCATAGAAATGATCTTTCACTCTGATCTCCATCTTAAAATTAGCTTCCACATTAGCTTTCAAAAACCTCATGACTTAGTGAACACTCTTTTAATCTAAGAATATGCACATCACCCGAATGTATTTATTCACCATACATGTATTTAGTGACCGCTGATTTTAACAAAGGTGTTGACAGCAATACAAAAACTCAACGCATTTCTTGATTGCAACTTATCTGTTCATATTTTAGGGGTAAAATATCAAAACCAAAACTGTTATTTTTCCCCTGTTGGAAGAAGCTGCTTGTTTTTACCTGAACTACTGAACAGTACTTAGTCCCATTCTAATAATTAGATGGCCCATTCTCAACTATGTCATATCTTTGCAAAAACATCACTGAAAATAGGTCCTTTCCTTTCACTGGCTTGATCACTTAGACATGCACAGATGTCTGTATTAAAAGCCACCCGCCCTTTTTTTTTCCTGTACATCAGCTTTTTTCTCTCACCCTTGTTCTATTGAGGTTTTGGAATTTTTTTCTCATTATTATTATGCTTATTGGGGTCTATCAAAGCATAAATGACTAAAAGCTAATAAAAGAGCAACAGGAAGTTATCTTTCTACTACTTCCATTGAGATGTAGCAACTTGTGTTCAACAGGAATGAAAACTACTGTTGACTTTCAAGATATTTAATAGATACTTTTGCTCCCACTGTTTTTGACTTGTGAAAATTTGCTGTGTCAGTATTTCCAATTGAAATTACATATCCCACAAGAATGAATATTTATTACAGAATTCAGATACAATCCTCCTCTAAAAAACAAAGGACATTAAAAGAAAAATATTAATTTGAAATTTGAAATTATATTGTGTAATCTTTAAGAAGTAATTTATAAACATTCCAGAGTGTGGTCCTTGAAATATTAAACTTCCTTGTCTGTACATAAAGCCCACTTGATCTTAGCTTTACTGAGCTTGACAACATACTTCATGAACGTAGGCCAACTGAAGACAGCATCTGCATTGCTCCTTGGTCTTGAATCCTGTTGACCATATCCCAACATGCTGCTTTGGTGCAAGAACATGCGTGTCAGCCTCTGAATCCCCTGCAAGGGGAGTTATAGTATTCCAAAGATGCTGGAAATCAAATTAAAAGTCCCATCCTCAGTATTGTCTATTTTTCTCAGACCTAAATACCTTCCCCAAAGTAGGAACTAATCTAGAAATCAATAAAATATTCCACATATAGCATTCATATTAAAACACCTACTCCTACATGCCCAAAATACAATTTTAAAGTGAAATCAGGAACGCCAAAACCAAAATTAATCCATTTCAGCTTTCTGATTCAACAGTGAACTCTGTTAGACACCTATAATAACTCTATGGATTATTCTTGAGGTTTTAATGGTTGTACTCAAGATTTTCAACCAGAATTGTATGATAAGAAAGTGTCTTGTTCTGTGAAGGCTTGATATTAAACACACTACATGTATGTTGCAAGACTTGTTTGGGGGCAGAATCACTAACTTAGTGATTGTCAGATTATGTGCTGTGTTACTTCAATTTTTATGTGCCTCATGTCCCTGCATATTTCAGTACAAAATACAAAATGGATTTAAATAAAGTGTAGGTGCTTGGCACCAGATTTCTCTCTTACGTGCAGGCACTGCCAAGCACATATTTATTTTCAAAACCCCAGAATACTAAATATTGTACAAATATGAGAAGGCTAATTTGTCCTTCCCCCCAGAACATATGCTCAGAGAAAAATCCGAGAAACGGCAGAACAAAAGAGCCACATCAATTAAATAAATAAAAGTAGACATTGATCTCTTTATGTATTTGTAAAGATCCAGATGGAGAAGAGACTACAGTTAAGTCTGAAAGCTTGAAGACTACGCTGCTAAAGTAACTTAGGAAGAATTTTTAACATATTGTGCCCATTGAGTCAGAGGCAGGGAAACATTTGTGGGGGAAAAGGAAACAGCTTTCCAAATCCTCATTAATGGTGTAAAGAGGCCTGGGCAAGGATGATAAAAAGTAAGCCAGTGAGGTAGTAAGTTATAAAAATTTGTGCACGACATTGAAGGTGTTTCATTTAATTAAAAGGGAGTAGTGACAAATATTGTCAAACAAAAGTATTTAATAAGTTAAACTACATTTGAACAGAAAAACAGGAATTATGTGCAATCTGAGAGTCAGAAGATGCAAATTGAGGATAATGAAAGAGAGAAGATGAGCTGCTGAAAGCAACAAATAGGCAAAAATTTTGGCAATATTTCTGAGGAAAAGACCATGATTACCATGTACAAGAAGATAAAATTCTTATTGTACAGACCTGAGAAAGAAACTGATGACATCATGCACAAAACTTCCTCAGACTGTCAGATTGGTACAATAAAGAATTAACCTGTTATTTTAATCTAAGCAGACTGCATTGGGGCAAATAAATAGAATGAAGAGTTTTCACTGATGAGCAGTAGGAACAATTTCCCAGTTAAAAGTATTTTTAAATAAAACACCAAGTGCTGCTGAGAAGTAAACATTGTAATTGCTACATTTATAATTAAACTGAATATATATTTTCAGAAGAATGTGACATTTTTCTCTGAAGATGCAAATAAAAAGAAAAAGCTAGCTTAAGCAATTTAAATATGCAGGAAAGTATGTGCTTTTAATAAATATATATTGTGTGTATGTATATTTTTATATAATTGCACTGTATTACACAAGCACTATTCACCAGAAAAAATAGTTTCCTCTAATTCTGACTACACAATAATTGATGTCTTTTAATGGAAAATTTCCAGAGAGCAATTAGAGAACAATTTCCTGGTGTGGCTGCACAGAGGAAACACTACTTTGTGCATATATACATTTCAACAGACAATGAAGCAACTTGATTTGTCATCTGATGTGAAAATACCTTGCATATAGAGCATTTGTAGCAGCTGGCAAAGCAATTGTTAAGCGAAATAATTTTTCATGCTATCCTCATACACTGTTGAGCTTTCAGTAGCTTTCAATTATACTATTATAATTTAACCATATATGATTGTATTTCTGATTATACCATTATCTCACACAAATTAATTTACAGATTCATCACTACCTGAGCACACACCAGCATTACAGTCAATAAGCACTTTGGTGTCCCATCCCTCCCTCAAAAACAAAAGAGAGAAACCATCTTTTGAACCTCCCCTTCAAATTTCCAGAAGGATATGCTGGTTTTAACCATCTTTATATTCACCTGTAGCAATAAACATTAAAGTGCAATCCAATTTTACAAAATCTATCCACTGGAGGTTGAACAAGCTCAGAACTTCTTAGAAGGACATTCCTTCCACTTCCCTCAGCCTGTGTGTTGAATGTCACTTAAAAATGGCTTTCTATATGGGCTTCACACTGCAAAAATGATATATATGTATATATGTATACACATACACAACATCACCTCTTACTGAAGCTGATGCCAAGCAAACATCAGGAGGCACTCAGGACTTTACAAGACTTTACAAGTCATTTTTCTGCACTAATGATATGATTCTTCTACAAAGTGAAAGAATTTATATTTTAAAAGTGACCTCAACCATAGTGGTGCTCTCTTGAGAATATTACATTATAACAGTGGCTTGCTGGGGATTTTTTAATTACTAGTTTCACTGAATTTTGCTTAACCATAGGTGACATCTGAACCTTTCTTCTGTTTTCAACATACCACTAATAAGTTTTACTTTCTACTTCTCCATGTTTTGAATTAGAAGAGCAATTTTTTTCCCCATGTATTTGAACTGGAAATGTTTTTACCCAATGCCTTATTTAATTTCTACATTATTGCATAATAAAATCTTATAATCTTTTAAAAATAAAAAAGAATAACAGTGACACCTGAAGGAAATGTTACCTTTTGAGAAAGTGGCAAATAAATAAGAAACCTGTTTTAAATTAAATAATTTTAGGTGCCTTTAACTTTCATTTGTCAGCTTACAGCCAAATCAGCCTATACTACAGGAGATACAGTGTCACAATGCTATCCATAGTTCATCTGTGTTACTGGGACTTTTATGCTTTTATTAGCAATGAATGTGGGGGATTTGAGCTATACTGCTCTATGCAACCATTAACATATGCTGAGAAGACCAGATTAAGGACAGGGTACCCACATGGTATTCTAAGGGGGAAAAAGATATGCTACTGTGCTTAGAAAGGCGATTAGCAACAACTATCTTCACATTACCTAGTCAGATACTGGTGTATCACAAAAATAAAAGAGTAATTGTGGGATCCCTGCTGCAACCTGCATAAGATACCCTGGCCCATATTTAAGTAGCTTTCTAGTAACCAACATAGCACAGCAGTATCCTATCACAGCAACACTGAAGGGAAGACAGCAAGCAGACATTGATTTTCTTTACTACATATTGATTTGAGACAGAAAAAAAAAAAAAAACCCAAAAACAAAACACACAAGCATCTAGGGAGCTATGCTCTCTAGAAAAAAAAATGCTTCCGTCTATTATTTTACTTCAGTATTAACTGTTGCGTGCATTTCTGTGCAGCACTTGGACATAAACCTAAACAAACGTTTTCTGCTAGTTATAATGTTCTGCAGTAGCATTGTCTCCAGTCACTCTGAACTTCTTCAAAAAGCCAAGCACAGTAGCTTTCCCATCAAGACCCTAAGGTCTGTCTGTCAAAACCACTGTGAGAAGTGAAGATAAAATCATTAAATTCTAAGAAAGCAGTAACTTTAAAAAATGAGGCTTAATTAAACAACGAACCTGAAATAAGACTAGAAAATTACTAGTCTTTGACTCTGATAGTAAAAAAAAACAGGACTGAGAGCAACATCTTCTACAGTCTTCCTTTCTTGTTTTGTGGTGTTTGTTTTGTTTTGTTTTCTAAGCCCTTTTATGCAAGTATCAGGCCTGAATTACAGAAGTTAAATGATCCTGTTACAAAAGGTTCACAACTGTACTGAGAAGCCAAGCTGTTTCTCTGCTGTCAAAGAAATGAGGGAATGAAAGAAAGAGGAATAAATTGCAAGCATTTAAACATGGATCAGGACACGTTTTTTTTAAAAGGAAAATCATAGAATACTTTGGGTTGGACAGTACCTCTTAAGGCCGTCTACTCCACCCCCCCTGCAATGAGCAGGAACATCTTCAACTAGATCAGGTTGCTCAGAGCCCCGTCCAACCTGACCTGGAATGTTTCCAGGGTCGGGGCATCTACCACCTCTCTGGGCAACCTGTGCCAGGGTTTCACCACCCTCATTGTGAAAAATTTCTTCCTCATATCTAGTCTAAATCTCCCCTCTTTTAGTTTAAGACCGTTACCCCTTGTCCTATCACAAGAGGCCCTTCTACAAAGTCTGTCCCCATCTTTCTTTAAGCACCCTGCAAGTATGGAAATGTTGCAGTAAGGTCTTCCCGGAGCCTTCTCTTCTCCAGGCTGAACCACCCCAACTCTCTCAGCCTGTCCTCACAGGAGAGGTGTTCCAGCCCTCTGATCATTTTTGTGGCATGTGGCATCCTTACACTTGGACAAATGAGCAAGAATACACTTAAGCAAATACATGGCTGTCCAACAGCAGCAAAACCAGGACTGGCCAGGAATGACAAAACCTGCTGGTGACCTCACAGAGCAGATGGGACCCTGGTCCCACACAGCTTTCTTTGCACTCATTTCTACACACCAACAGCTCTATGGATAAGCTGTTCCTGGGAAAACTAGCCTAGACCTCTGTTCTGGCACCACAGCACTGCTATACCCCAAAGAAAAAATTAGGAACCCCAGGCATTTACTGTGAAACATAAGATAACTTACACGAGACCATTTTCTGTGAATAAAGAGATGAATTTTTCTAGCCATCTTGAGTCAGGGCTGCCAAACATTGAAAACCAGCATTGGAAAGGCACTAAATGTCGTAGGTAGAGCAAGTGCTACTGAGTTGCATAACGTCATCTCTCCATGCTTTGAGGCTAATACACTTTTAGTTTTGTTTGTTTGAAACATCCTGAACTGTATTTAAAACCCCCACATTTTTCAGTCTAGAATCCAAGGCACTCTGAATCATCACTGCCACCTCCAGAAGATGGCACTAGCCACCTTTATTATATTACAGAAGAACACATTTGCCACTTTTCACTTTCTCCTCTTCATTAATGTACACAAAACCTGTCCATCATCTTCACTAACCCATTTTGAGAGAAAATTTGGTAGGCTGCAAATGGTTCTCCCAATTTACATCCACTTTGTTATGATTTACATATTCTGCAGTATTAGGCTTGTTTCATTAAAATGTATAACATCTTCATTGACACTGTAATTTTGTCTTGCAATAACATCTTTATAAAAGCAGAATAAAACAGATGTCTTCTAAAGGTATGTGTATCTGGTTTACAGAGTATTAAAAAATTATCTTACACTTCATAACACAACTTTAGCACTACTAGAAAAATATTTGCTTTTACCTTTATGAAAAATATGCTGTGTAAAACAGCAACAGATTTTAAAGTTATTCTTTTTTCATCAGAGATTCCAGTGATTCGCTTGTAATCCTGAGCACTGCTTCTAAAGCTGGAAATGTAATTTCATTCCTAACTTCATGACAATAGTGTTCCTTTGGGGGACAATAATACAAATATCTTGACCCTTTTGCTAGATAGAGAGGGCACTGCAATGATTATTTTGGAATCACATTTGCAATTCTAACTTATCTCAAGTCAGACTCATACATGACCCTGGAGTTTGTGCATATCTCAGATCTACACACTAAAAAAATCTTTGCAACAATAACTACATAAGTTTATCCCCAGGAAAAAAAAGAAAAATCTGCAATTGGAATTTTCAAATTTGAGAAACTTTCTTTCACTCACTAGTTGTTACCTGCAGATCCATACAGCCACAATTTTATTTCTCCCAATTACTCATCTCTGCCTGATAGCACAGGGAAACAGCTCAGCTACAAGCCCCTGCCTATTACAATACCTAACTGTCACCCTGCTTGCACTGCTGTATTCCTCCTTCCTTTATTCAACACTCACAGCTTGAAGCTTTTGCCATTTTTACCCTGTGTATATAAGAGCTGTCAACAACGTCAAACAACAATACTTAAATATGTCCTAAACACAGGGGTAAATATTTGCAGTCACAAGTTGTTGATACCCACTGATGCAGAGAAAGCTTGAAGAAACGCTTGCAGTTCAGTACATTTTGTCTAGGTTCATTAAGATATTTTGTTTATTTTTCATTCCTCTCTGGTGTATATATTAACATCAGATACTCTCTTCTCTATAGTTTTAGCCATTTCAAATTGATATTTTAGCCCTTTCTTTTTTCTTTCTTACATCAGTATACCCTTCTCGTTACAGCTGTTAGAAACCCCTGACTGAACAGAAGTTTCTTTTCACCTGTGTTTGTCTTCCAGACCTGCCAGTCAGCATATTTCAATACTTTATCTGAAAAAATCTTGAAGTTACATTTTTTGTTCGTGTGAAGGCTGAACATACCAGGCCCTTGAAGTAGCTGAAAGTCATGTTGGCCCCTCAGGGTGACAAAATCATGCCCAGGGCTCAATTCTCAGTCTGTAAATGTACGTAGGCTTTAGATTTCTCAGGAGTTGCACAGGGAAGCTCCCTACAGAGTCAAGATGTTTCCTCAAAGATGTCCAAGGAGAAGGAGAACACAGGGAAGGGGTAGAGGTTGTGGTGCTCCCTTGGTGTTGGGGCGGAAGGGGATGCTGTTATCCAGCAGTAGAATTACACTGGCCTTCAGCTGGGTTGGAAGTGGAACTTCAGTCACTGCCTTCGCTTCACTTCCAGACTGGTTGCAGCGTGCAGCGATGGCTGGAGACCAGACTGGCCTGCTTTGCTGGAAACCTAAAATCAGTTCTGTAATACTCTTTATATGTAGAATTCTACTTAATTTTATATTGAATTTGCATTGTCTCTGTAACCAAAATGCCATGCAGTGCAGCAAGGCAAACACTGATTATAAAGGTAGCTCGAGGTTTTTGAGGCATTTTTGCTTTGAGAGCATCCTGCAATCAAAAATCAACACAAAAAAAAAGTAATTTAAATGGCCGGATTTACTTAAAAATTGCCTAGACTAACTTCACATACTTCACTTCTGCAAATTAATGCTATTCAACTCAGTAAATTATTTTCTCTTCCTCACCAGAAATTAGAATCACCAAGTATTAGAATCTCACTTCGATTTTCAAAGAATGAAAACTCATAATACAATAGCTCTCATCTTGAAAAGAAAGGAAAGATGTAACCTAAAGATTTCCCTGAAGCACATCCCAAGCATTGCAATAAGCATTTCACTGCAAGTTAGTTTAATTGGTTTAGGTGCTTATTTGAAAAGAAGAGGTGCAGACTTTGAATTCTAAGAAGAAACAGAAATAAAGGCCACTAAGAAACATTTCATTAAAAATCTCTCAAACTGAATTCCAACATACTCTTCCAGTGTAAATTACTGCAAGATATGTTTTCCTCATTTCCTCTTGCATGAGCAACATAAAACACCCTGAATATCCTTTGTACAAAACCACATATTTGAATAAAGATACACCAAAAGCAAATACTCCCTCCCTTTTTATGTTTTTTATTGTGCATCTTACAGATGATAAAGTGCTGTTTTATTGTTCACTTAAAAAAAGTATTCAAATTACATTCATATAAAATGTTTTCATGTCATTTAATGATGAATGAAGACCTGTTTCAAGGGAAAAAAAAAAAAAGCCTAGCTATTTCATACAGCCTGATATGGTTTAACAAGCAATCCAACCCCAGAAAGAAGGCAATGCACAGGCATGCTACTTAACACAGAGATCAGACCTCCTTCCTAGCCTGTAACCTATAGGCTCTGAGAGCTTAGCTATCAGGCAGCTCTGATATCACAGACATCTGATCAGATAGTCAATCTTCTGGATCCCCCAAATACCATTAACAATTTCACATGTTAATTGACTGTTTCAACTATATATTCAAAGACTTATGAACTGACAGTGGAAGGAGGATTTGTCCTTCTCAGCATGGAATGAGATAGCATCCAACAACCAGAGCTGAAGATACTGACAAAATCAATTCACAAAATCAGATGAGCAACATCATAAATAGAAAAGTTTTGAAGAATTTTAAGAAAGGAAATAAAGTCATCTTCATAGAGTAATTTACAGAAAGACAATTACGTTTTCCTGCACAGACCTATTTGTCATTAGATTTGCAGGTGATGACACAAACATGGGAAGAGCGGCTGACAGACGAAATGGGTGTGTTGCCAAGAGGGACCTTGACAGGCTGGAGAAATGGGCTGACAGGAACTTCATTTAGTTCAGCAAAGGAAAATGCCAAGTCCTGTCCCTGGGGAGGAATAGCTCCAGGCTCCAGCACAGGCTGGGGTCTGACCAACTGGAATGTGTCTTGCCAGAAAAGGCCCTGGGGGTCCTGCTGGGCAACAAAGCTGATCAAGAGCCAGCAACATGCTGTTGCAGTGAAGACCAAGGGCATACTGAGCACGTTAGGAAGACCACTGCCAGCACATGGACTAAGGTGATCCTTTGCCTCTACTCAGCACTGGTGAAGACATATCTGGAGCGCTGTGTCCAGTTCTGGGCTCCACACTACAAGAGGGACATGGAGACACTGGAGAGAGTCCAGCAAAGAGCTATGAAGATGGTGAAGGGCTTGGAGCACCTGTCATATAAGGAGAAGATGAGATGACTGGGACTGGAGGAGAGAAAGCTCAGGGGGAATCTTATCCATGTATACAAATACCTGATGGGGAGAGAAAAGAACACGGAGCGAGGCTCTTCTCTGTGATTCTCAGTGACAGGACAAGAGGCAATGGGCATACATTGAAATACAGGAAATTCCACTTAAACAGAAGGAAAAATCTTTTCAGTCATGATGGTGGTTATGCACTGGCACAACTTGCCCAGAGGGGTACTGTGGTGTGTCTGTCCTTGGAGATATTCAGAATTAAATGGACACGGTTCTAAGCAACCTGCTGCAGCTGACCCTGCTCTGAGCTGAGGGTTGGACTGAGCAATCTCCAGAGCTGCCTGCCAGCTTCTACACCACTGTGGCTGTGGGATCTTTCATGATGATTTTGTTCCCATTTCATCATTACTTATTGATGAAAAGGAACCAAAATTGTTTTCTTAGCCATTTCACTGATTAACTTCCACAAAGTAAGTCAGAGGCTTTATTGGGTCAAAAAGTTCTAGAATAAGATGAAACTTCGACACAGGGAAATGTTGACTTCTTATGAAAGCAAGGTGGCCCCATAGTATTCAGTAAGAATACTAAAATTTAAGAGCTACAATAAGTGCAAGATGTTACCCAGCCATTGTTTCCTATCAGCTCCAATTTTATACTTTGTATAAGAGTAGAAAAAAAATTCCTCCATTTTACACCGATGTATATTATGAGAAAGGCTAACCTGGTATAAAATGATACAGTGTTTCCAGATAAATCTTTTGAGGGTCCTTTTGCAAATTGTTAATTGTGGATGATATTAGAAGGAGAAGTTCAATATTGTGGAACATTACATCACAGTAAAGTTGACTGGGGCCTCAAGAGCAGCCTAATTTATTCAAGGAGTTTATCTAGAACCCACAAAACCAAAAATTCTCTCTTTAGAATGACACAAATTTCTCATACCAAGTCTACAGAATGCTTTCAAAATCCAATTCCCATTATGTAGAAGCTATAAAAAACAGTCATTGAACAGAAATAATCTTTTTCAGGCAAGAAAACAGCTCTAGTCTAGTTGTGTTAGCCTAAAACAACGCCCGTCTTCCCTGCCCTTATTGTGAGTCCTGTGGTTTAAAACATGACACAGCAGAAAACAATAGGAATAGAATCTCATTATACTGTAAGTAGAACAAGTTCATCAAAAATGCACAAAGGGGCCTGTTATCTCCCTTAATACCTTCAGAGATCCCTGAGCCATCAGCAGAAGCCCATGCTCAAGGACACGTCACTGCGGCACAACTCAGTGTAACCATCCCACAAGTTCTTCATGGGGGAAACAGCACGTCAATTTATGAAGAGGGGTTTGGTTTCTGGAGTGCCAGCTTGAAGAATGAAGTGCAGAAACTTTTTCAGGGGCCCAATCTGTTCACGTACAGTACAAATGACAGACAGGACTGTCTAAACACATCTGTGATTGTGAGTGCTGAAAATCATGCTATCTCTTCCTTCTTGCCATGTGCTGAGTGGAGGTCTAGAGGTCCCAAGGACTCCAGCAGATCTGATTCCAGCTGAGGAAATCATAAGAAAGAATGCACAATGCAGAAAAGGTGAATAACTAAACTTCTTCCCCTAAGTAATCTGTGTCATATATGCAAACTACAAATATATTGCTAATTATTTTTTTAATGAGTGGATATGTGTGTTCATTATTAATATACCTTTATAGATACAAAGATTAAGCCCTGTAAGAGGTATGCCAAATCACCACTATTGTCAAACGATAGAAGGTTTAAAAACAACATCAAACAATGAAGTCCACAGTTTTGTAGGAAAAAATTAATCAAGGCATCTGCTCCATGTCAGGATTCTCGTCTTTTCCTGGAAGGGTGCCAGCATTTTACATCTTCTTTTGAATTTCTTCCCACTCTGTTACATAAATAATGCATACTTTCATATTCCAGAAAGCAAAAGTTGATACTTAATAATTAGGGGTGAGACAAGAAAACACCAAAAAAGTCTACCTCCTCCCGCATGTTCTTCAAAATAGCTGCAATATTACTGCAACATTGTTATAACTACAGCACTTCACTAACTGAAGCAACTGCCCATGCAAGGCAACCTAGTCTATACTTCGTTCTATACTACCGCTTTAACTTTCAGCTATAATTTTTTCATTGTTTTGGTTTGGTTTTTTTTTCTGTAAATGCACATGTGCAACTAGTTTTCAGAGGTTATTTTCAAAAAATAATGTAGTAGGAGTAACTGGATCATTTTTAAAAAACAATACCTGAATTGCCTTTGATATTTTCCAGTGTTGGAACATCAACTTTATTTGGTGACAGGATTGAAATAATGTTTTCACAGTCTTTGTTCTTCATTCCTTATCTAGAGGAATATTTTGTCTTCCTACTATCTGATTACTTTAAACTTTGCATCTTGGCAGCTGAGCTTCCTGAAATTGGCTGTAAAGTCAGACAAATATTACTTGTAATGCCAAGGTAATACAGATGGTTAAATTAAACCACATAATGCACTGATGAGCTTTTTCCTTGCGATTAGCCCTCAGCAGGGACCTTCTGCTCTGGAGAACAGTGCTACCATATTAATGTTTATAAGCAGTTTAGCAGCACTGCTTCTAAACACTCTTGCACAAAACACTGTGCAACAGATTTACTTTCCAGCACAAATATTAAAGCTAAGTATGCAACAATACTTAATTATATAACAATTTTTTATTGACTGTGTTTTATGACTGTAAGTAGATACAGAGAGGAAGCTTAGAAAACACTAGGAGTGCCCCAACCTTTGAAATCTTTACTCCAAATTATACAATAGTTTGATGTGTCTGACAAAGCAGAATGCATATGCATCACAATTAAAATAGTAATATAAATTTTTAAAAGCTCCTGTACAGTAAGCAGGTCTCCTGTACTGTATAGGGCTCCTATACAGTAAGTATTGTAGCTTTTGAAAAGATAATCTTAGACTTTTCTCAGCTTGATTAGATTATACTTTCATACACTAATTCATACTGTTTCAGCCCTTTTCCTATTCCATTCAATAAACATGTTCAATTCTATTTACCGTTTCATTAAAAGTATGAAATGCCCTTCAGAGCATCTAAGGAAAAGATGTAAGAGGGAAAAATTTGTAAGATAGATAGCTTTGGTTGGATATTTTCCTGACAGATTTCTGCTCACCAATCTTCCACAAATGATACAATGATAACAATGCAGTGAAAAAAAGACACCCAGGGAGAATAAACTCTGACAACAGCCAACTTTTCTGTTAAAGCCAGCTTAGTTTAAAAATCCTCATGTAGAAATTTTGCAGAAGTGTGACACAGTGGTCAAAATTACTACTGTACTTTTCATTAGAAAAGACACCTTGAGCCCTAATGAGGAAATTTATGACATTGAGCAGCATAAGGGCAAACATTTGCAAGAAACAGAGAAAATAATGCACTCTCACAAACTGTGATCGTTATCCGTAAGGCTGAGGTAGGTGACCATGAGGAAGCAAAGACATAGATTGTATTCCACTTAGGGAACAGAACCTGGAAAAAAGTTTGGTTTAACTTCAGCCAGTTCTCAATTAGGCAGCCTCCTAAAACAGAAGATCCTACCACCAGCTGTAAGAGCCACACTGGTATGTGCAATGTCCTGCCCCATCAACAGCAGTAAAGTGGTTCCTTTGCTTTCTCCCCTCTGGCAATACAAGGTAGTTTTAATGACAGCAAAACCTGCAAATTATACTGTTTGCCATGTATATATGGAGTACAAAAAGACTAACTGATTTTTATACTCATCATTTGGACATTCCTGGCCTTTTTATGGAGACTTTGAAACATTGCATAAAAATAAAATATAAGATACCTTCAAATGGTTATCACTCTTCAGTAGGGAAGAGGCACTATAGCTAAAACAGATTGCATCTGGCTACACAATTCTGATGTGCCCAAGCTTCTTATTGGGACACAGAGAAAAAAAACAAACTACACACCTCTGGTAAGTCTAGGGTTTGTGGTTAGCACTAAAACTTAAAAAAAAATTCATCAGGTGTGAGTGACTGATCTGTGGAAATGGCTCTAAGGATATGCAGTGGTCCCTTGAAAGTATCACAGAGTGTCCTCTGTAGCATCTAAATCACTTCACACAACTCATTCCAAGGTGGGTCCATGTTGTTCTAGATCGACATATCAAGGCCTTGGCCACATACTTATATTTGATGTTATTCACGTGTTGTCATAATCCACTTGCAAGACTCCTCTGTTTACCTTGTGCATGTAGACCTCCTTTGCCACACGGAAGGTTCAGCTCTTGCAGTTTGGGCTCTTTCATCTGTCCCCATTACAAACTTCTTTCTCTGTCTCTCTGACCAGAATGACACTGGTATCTTTCCAGAAAGGAGAATGGAAGGCAAGATCTCCCCAGAAGACAGGATAGGAGCCATCCTCTGCTACATTTAACATTTGTTAAATGTACTTCAGTACTTAGCGCCTTTGTCTCAGTATGAAGATTCAACTAAGTTGTCAAACTTGTATCACAAATGACAGTGTCTGCCTTTACAAAATGTCTGGCATTTTATGTAATGGCACTGTTTATTCAAGCCAAATATATGTCAGGTTTCAAGACTGTTTTTTAATTATAACTTGTTTCAGTGGAAGCAGAAGACTTAAGAGAAAAGACACGTGTATGTGGGAGTCTGTAGACACTTTAATGCAAATGGCAATCAAAAGGCTGCTTGGAGAACATAAATGCCTTATTCTTGTTTTGGTCTCCCTGCTTCTTTTCTTTAATGAAGTTACACTTCTTATTTGCATAAGTGCAGGACTAAAGTCCATCAGTAGTGCTGTTAGCTGTTAGTGTATTTCTCCACACATTTGTTTCCCTCAGACTTGTAAACTCTCTTCCCCAAAAATGCAAAAAAACCCAAACCACACAACAGAAAACTCTGCCCTTTTCATACAGTTGTGTAGAAGAAAAGAGCTAGTTGTTTCCATTATGTTTAGGACTAAAAATTTGAGGAAATTTGGCAAAAACAAAGCATGTCAGATGGACCAAACAGCGTCCTTAGATGAAGAGAACCAGATTTCTGAACAAAGGGGAAGTGCAGTAAATTTTATCTCTTTTGACTGTAATAAAACATTTGATACACTGCCACATCGCAAGAGATTAGATAAGCTACAGGAGAATGAAATTGTTAAAGAAAGTCAAAACAACCACATGAAAGAGTAGTTAGGAATAAAAATGCATCAGACAAGAGGGAGGTTACCAGCAGATTTCCTCATGTATCATTCTGGAGGCCAGTGATATGTTCTGAATAGCTTCATTAGTTTCCTTAACATTAAAAAAAACTGTTCCAGTAACAGCAGTCACATTTGTCAATGACAATATTTTGGAAAGCACCAGTCATGCATAGAAATACCTGGATGACTTACCTATATCAGACAACAGAAGAAAGATCATTCCATGGTACAAAAGGCAAGATCATACACTCAACAGTTGTTAAGTAACAAGGGGAATTAGATGATAAGACTATATGCCACAAAGTCCTAGGATGTATCAGGAAATATACTTCCAGGAGAGAAAGTAATTTTGGAATTCTGTAGCAGTAACCTGTAGTTTAACCATTTATGTTAAAAAAAAAAAAAGAGAGAGAGAAAAAAAATAGCTCTTTCTTTTAGAGTAAGCACAGAGAAGGGCTGCTGAAAGATGTTTCAAGAGAGCTAAATTGACTTCTAGCTGTCACTTACTAATAACACCAACAGCATAAACCTTATCTCATCGAAGGGTTGACATCAAAACAAGAACAAATAGGCCATGAATAAATTTAGACTAGAATTTAGGAGAATAATTACTAACCACTTAATGTAAAATACCCAGCTGCTTTTAAAGTCATTATCAGTACATTTAAGGGAGGTTCATAATGTAGTACTTAAAATAATGGGGGAAGTAGGTAGAACAATGCAGAAGACAACTTTCATGTTTTCAATGAATGGTGGCCCTGGTGTCAGGGCAGACTACCGGACCAACAAGCATAAGGGCATAAACAGCCTTCAAAATGAAAGCCGGTCCCCTTTGCTTTCATATTTGAACTGTGGAACTTAAGTTTTGACAAGAAAAGGAGTAATGTTAAAAAACAGGAAAAAACCCCATATTGCTTAAAATTTTTGTTCTCGCAGGAACTGCAATCAAGTCAGCAACATTTCTATTAATACTGTCATAAAACTAGTTTTTGTCTCATACAAGTCAACACCAGAATTAGTTGAGGTTTTGTCCACATTAAACAAGCTCTCAGCAGCTGATCTCCTCTAGCAGGCCTCTAAAGGACATCTCTAATCGTAACAGGCATTCACCTAAATTAAGCTTCCAAACAGGCCAAAACATGCTTGTGCAAGTGAACTCTTGAGCCTAGGCTGAATCACAGGGTAGCTGTTAAAATGACAAACAGCTACAAATTTGCTAAGCTTTCATTGCAGTTATATGTGAACTGGGAAATTATAACAAATTTTCTACGTCACCTCTAGATTGTTACTGGATGCATCCAAGACCAAGCCAGAAGTCTAGACTGCATTTCTCTCACACTCCTGTGCATCAGCCCTCATTCCCTTGGGACATCTAGTACAGCTCCAGGCATTTCAGGATACACATGCCTAACATGATGCTAGGATTAGTATATGTGACAAAGGCAAGTTCTGTAAAATGTAGACTGTGTAGTCACATAGTAAAACTATATTAGAGCATAAAGTACAGCCAAACCCAACAATGGCAAGTAATTTTTTGATTTCTGTCTTCTTAGTGTTTATGTCCTATTACTAATTGCCTGGTCACCAACATACCAGTCATGCTTCACTTCCATATACCATTCTGGTTGAGCAAAGGCAACTGAACTGACTTGTAGTATCACACTGAGTAGGCAACTAAAGAGGAATCAGAATTCTTCAAGTGTCATGGCAAGAAGACTTTGTGGAGATGACAGCACACAAGCAATACCCTATGCTATTCATGTTAAATCAAGAGTTGCAGTAGCCACACATAGAACTTTGTGAAATCAACCTTACCATCTGAGAAAACAACCACCAGCCTAGCAGAAAACATAATGAATCTCTGTGAAGCTCCAGCACCTGTAGAGCACTCTTAAGAGCAAACCGTTAAGAAACAATAGGCAAAAGGCCTTGAAATCACATCCTGCACATAGGGTCCCCTGACACCCAGAAGACTAAGACTTGCTCTCCCATGCAGCTTAGCCAGACCATCTTCAGCTTTTGCCCTCTCTCTGAGGACTCTGTTCAAGACTTATTTGCAAGGCAAGAGGTGTTCTCCAACAAGGCTGAAACAAAATTATTTATTACTACAGGCTGTAATCTAACCTTGTATGTCTATGCTTGTTAATCAGTTTTCATGTAATACTGCCAAATGGAATTACAGTTGAATGGAAATTTCTATGTGATATTCAACAGCCATCAGTTACACTTTTGCACTGCACACACTCAAGTAAGATTCATTCTAAGGTGAAGAACTCTGATTCAGAATTGAAAAGTCTAAATATTCGACTTAATGCACTGACATCTTTTTTTATTATAAAATTTTTGTTTCTAAGTCCACTTGCTGCAATAGGTAGACTAAATGTGTAGCCTGTACAAGTTTATACATGTCTAAACTGTGTGTTTCTCTACAATAGTTTCCAATATTTTATTGCTAATGTTCTTCAGGCAAGTCCCACAATAATTCTGGCAAGTGGATGACTATGTTAAACAAAAATTTCAGTCCTCTTTGTTCAGAGAAAAAAGAATGGTGATGAGACATGCCCTTCAAAAAGATTAATTTTTTATGTTTCTTTTCTCTCCCCAAAGCTATAGTACTGTATTTTTTAAAGGGCAAACCTAACTATGTGTTGAGAACAGATTTAATGGGGTTTCTTCCTTCTGTTGTTGGCATTTGCTGACAGGTTCCATTAATTCGATGGAGAATTCTCTATAAATATTTCTAAGGCTATAAATGAAACACTAATAACAGTATATATCAAGAATGACTTTTTAATTAAAAAGAATTACTTAAACAAGTCCTATATACTTCTGTAACATCTATACATTTCAAATGTACTGAATGCTTAAAAATTCTCTCTGGATATTTATGTTTTAAAATATATTCCAATGATTATTCCTTTTCTTATTTTCACCTTACCTGTGTAGAGATAACAATTTAGCAATTAAGTTCTGACACCTCTTGTACTGAAACAAGGCAAATGATTAGGCCAGAATTTCTGACCTCTCACATTCCTGGTGTTGAAGCAGACAAAGAAATAGCAAATGGTTACCTGCGCAAAAACATTTCTAAAAGCAACTTGAAAATAGTGCATGGTGCTTGTCTTGGTCTTTAAACTGCCTGAAATTATGACTATAACCCTTATGTCTCAGAGCAAGCCTTAAGAAATCAAAAGAGCAGGCTCAGGTTGCCTACACCATTGCAACAGGGCCTCAAAAAGCCTCTTTTTGGAAGAGACTTTTAAACTGTCCTATTTCTTCCATATCGCCATCACCCCTCCAGGAGTTTAGAGTAAACAATAGGATGTATTTCATAATATACCAAGTCACTTCTTAAAATTAAATCCCTGAGAACTTTATCTTTCCAGACTTCGGCACTGTTGATCCTTAAATATAGTCAGTCATAAGAGAGGTTTCTTAGTGGCATACTTCTGGTATAAACAAAGAAAATGTTCCATTTTGAAAGGCTTTGTGTGGTGAAAGAATTCCTTACTACCAGGACACAATTTCACCTCTATATACTTCTTATTTTCAAATCACTGCTATGCTAGGTTACTTAGCATATAGTCTTAAAACTGTTTCAGACACATACCTTTGTGACATTGCCATTTATCTGTATTTCAGGTATTTTGAATATTTCTCCAATATCCTGGGAAGTGTATGGACTTGGTTCTCTCTATGTAAGAAGATGGACAACATCAGTATTCAAAAGTATGCTGATAACTGCACAAAGATTTCATTTAAATGTAAAAAACAATTGTATCCACCAGAGGTGAAAAAGTCAAACAGCAAACACAATTTAGGTTTTTCAACAAAGTTTAGATTTTTCTTCATTTTTGCTTCGAATTCCACATAAATATATGACTATTTTGTTCTCAATATGCTTAGAAATTCACTAGTTCCCCTACAGAACCTGTGAAAACATGTTACTTCATTGCCTGCATGTATGAGAAAGTCATAGAAGCATTTTCTTCAATTGTGCAATACTTATATTTTATTAAATGAAGAGGTCTTGTACAGTTATCTAAAATAAAATTTTAAAAAACGTATTTATACACAATAAGCACATCTCTAAACGAAGTCTTGTTCTTTCATCTCTAAAGTTTCCTTTTGAAAAAAAAATCCTTCCCTACTGACAAGTAACTCTGGAAAATCTATAAAGATCATATTGCATTTCTTAAAGCAGTAAGGCTTTGCCAATGCCACGCTTTGATACAAGAGTCTACTTTAAAACCACAATAACATGGGGGACTGTGCTTAGGACAAATTGTTTTGTCTGGAAATCTTGGAATCCTTTAGGTGGATTAGTTCATTAATTAATTCATTAATTCAGCTTTTGTGACAAAGTCATGTCCTGGACTGTGAGTTTTTCAAGAAGGAAACAGTTGATGCACTACGTACCACCTGTGTGCAAGTCCGGAGCAGTCCAAACACATCAGGTGCCAGATGTATCACCCATGCACAAGCCAGTTTTGCAAAATCTTGTTTTCTAGACATATCAGATCCACCATGTATGTGCTACATTTCTCATCTGCACGTCTACACCAGATATACCTGGATTTCTGAACGTTCAACAGTACATTGGGAACTATAGCTCTGGGATATCTAGAAAACACTAGAAAAATCAACAAAGCCCATTGAACAAGGCCAGGTGGAGTCAACCGGAGGACTTATTTACAATGCTCAAATATATGTTAGCTATCTTTTCCATATCAGCTTCATTATATACTGAATCAGCTGTGTATCTATTACCAGCCCTTAACACCAATGTTGAACATGTTGTATGCGTGAATACACATCTATCACGCTAGCAGTACAACAGCTGATTCCAGCAGAACCAACATTTTTAACAGCTGTTTTTCCTCATAAGATCTGAGACTTACCACCTCCTTCCCTATCCAACAGCAAAACAGTGATTTCTAGTTAAGGGGAACACCAAGATCCAGAGAGCTGGCAATTACAGCTATTGAAGTTCTGACATTAATAAACTGAATTAAGAAAACACTTACAGATTTTCATGCAATGAATTTGAGACCTTATTCCCAGTGTACTAGATTTGATTATAAACGTATAGGCATCTCATCTAGCCAGATTAATGGCACAGTGAAATATTCTCAATTTTCTTAAATTTGACTTGAAACGTTTCTTCCATTAGGACACATTCTGCAATGAGATATGCAGCTGTTAGTGGAACATACACTCCAGCCACTAGCAATAATCTATGATCTCCCAAATTGCCTGTGATGACAACATCATACTCAGTAAGGTTGTTAGCACAGGAGGCACAATTAGCTATAGCTTTCTAGTGCCATTTTATTAATCAAAGAAAAACACTCCTATAAGACTGTATGAATTAATTTTTTTAAAATCACTGCCTCCAGGCAATAAAAAAATATTTTAACCTTTATGCCGATGGAATACACATGATATTTTCATGATGAGACTAAAGATTACCCTCAAAATCATGACATTAAATAAAATGAGCTATGAGACTAAGTCTATCAGAGACTATCTCAGTCTCTGTCCAGGTATTAGAATCACTTCGCTATCTCATTATAATGCCAAGTAAGCAGCTGGAAATGGTCTAGGAAATGTCCTTATACAAATTTGCCATGATATTCATTTAACCTTTACCAGAAGTTGAAAAAGAAAAAAAAAGAAAAGAAAAAGCCACACAGACACACATACTTGGACAGGCACCTTTGTTAAGCCTTGCCTCTAGTTTCAACATTAAATGGTTTGTTTTAAGTCACAAGACCTCTGACTATCTAGAGTTCCAGATATTCTAACTAGCCCAATTCAATTCTAGGTCTGAGACAACTCTAAGCTCCAGTCAGTGCTCAAACTCACCTGACTTAGAGCCAGGACATAGTCTGGGCATCATAATATTAACTACATTGCTGTTTCTTAGAAGATGAAACAAAGGAGGAAAGGCTTTGGGAACCAAATAAAAAAATAGTGGGTAGGAGATATGATGCAGAATCTTTGCTTCAAGCATCCTGTACTTGTCTATAGATGTAAAACCCAATGAAAATGTGGGTTTCAACGCTTTTCAGTATAATAGTACTTGTGCTAATTCTCCAAAAATAGCACAATATAAACACATCCTTATGACTCAACTTTCCAAAAGACTTTACATACATATATATACACATATACATATAAAAATATTGGAGTGGGAAGAGAAAAATATGCACAGGGATGTTAATCTCAGTGTTGAAGAAAGTCTCTGAGGGAGAGAACAGAACAGTTAACACATGCAAAGAGGACAGTTCAGGGAAGTCACACACAGATAAACCACTGACTTCCAAGAAAAATCTGACATCTTTATATACAATTAACTCCAAAAAAGGGAGACCAGACCGGAGGAGGTTCATACAGTCCCACAGCTGGTGAAAAAGGGAAAGTGGAACAAGGAGGTGCTTATGATGGGAAAAGAGAAGCATAAGGATATTTTGGTGTGTGCAAAGAGCAATCAACAGACGCTGGGTGAACTGCATTTTTTCTTCAGCCAAATGAAGTCACAGCACACAGGGATCTTTAAAGTGTTCTAAGTTTCTCTTCAACAGCGTGCACCAGTGAGGATGCTGGTTGTTACCCTCTCCCCCTTCTAAAAAACAGAAGAAATAACTAAGACAAACTTCTGCTTTAACAGACATTTTTGTACAGTTGCCACTTTGCCATGGCTTTCCCATTGAGCTACCACAACCGCATTGCAATGAAGCAGTAGGTAGATTACAGAGATGCGAGTAAGGACCCACGCTTAGTTTATATCTCATAGCCATTTATTTGATCTGCAGTGATGAATTTGTGTCTGTACTGAAAAAAAATCCAAAACAGCACCTCTGTAGCCTAGAAATGTCTTGTTCATAACAATGAGAAAAACGTTTGATGGACCAAAATCATAAGTATGTTTTTTTACTGCCTCAAAATTAATCCTTTATGTGAGAATTTATTAATACTACCAGAATTCATTGATTAGGTCTTGAATAATATCCTTCTGTGAGTAATTTTCGTATTTAACTAGTTGTGCCCTCTGTTAACTACTGCAGAAAAATAGTGTGATCAACAGCACTGTGTCTCAGTTAATGAAACCATTGCTTTCTACTGTGCCATCATTTCAGAATGTTGTGCATTGCAATCCACCTATTGCATTCTGCATTTTCTTAATTACTCAGCTTAGATTTACTTCAACTCATTTTGCAGTCTGAGTAGTGTCACTCTACTTAGAAAGTGAACTGGCATCTATACAGTGACACAGCACTGAAATTGGGACAAGTCATTACTGCTTTACTTGCATCATAACTCAGTTGATGCAATAGTGTGAAATAGGACATCTCTGAAGTCCTCTCAGTACCTCAGAGAGATAACCATCAGGGAGCTTTAGTAAGGCTGTCAAATCTACTGACAAAAAACAATCATAACTATGGGCCTTGCTTTCTAAATGGCTTGTATGAATTAATTTTAAGACTGTGTCCTTTTAAAGGCCTTCTAATATCCCTAGACTTTTACATTCTTATATTTAAAGGTTTCATATGCTTAGCATCAGGACGCGTTCTGCCAGCTTCAAATGCATTGTGTCAGGAATGAATTTAAGCCTCATTCACACAGGCTGAAAGCTTGCATTATGATTAAATTGTATTTTCAAACAACACAGTATCTGTGTTCTTCCACTGCCAATGTAAATGATCGACTTTTAATACCATCTTTTAAAATAACTCTAATGCCTAAACATTTGGGAAATATTTTCTTCAAACCAAAATGCACATCTAAAATCAAAAGGTCATCATCTCCAGAATAGTTAGATTGAATCAAATCCAGCCCTGTCACAATTTTGGTAATTGAATGAGAGAACAAATATGCTCACCTCTGAGGTGGACCTCACTGCATCTACCTTCACTGCTAAGCTCATCAAAATCTTTCTTTCTTGCCTGCCTCAGTAGCTTTCCACTTGTCCCCAAGCTTCATTCACACTTTCTGATATTACTACAGCCTTATTCGTTTCCTATAACAACTTTCTGAGACGCAACGCTCCCCACCAACACCTTTGGAAATTCTAAGTCATCCAGTCACATGCAGTGGCCACATTTCTTTTTCTGTTTCATTCCTTTTTTTTGTATCCCTTTCTCTTGAGGGACCACTAATGCAATTCCCTAGAGCACATCGGACCAGGAAGAGCTTCTGGTGCCTGGGAATCTTTGACAACAAAGGTTGGCTTATGTTGGAGAAGCAGAGAAAACTGAAGAAGTAAAGTTACTGCAGACTTGGGTCCTCCATAATAACTGCCTTCAAAATAACAGAATTATTACAGTCACCTCTGCTTGTTCATGAAGAAGGTCCAGGTTTAGTCATTAGTTTTGAGAGCTTTGAAAGCAAAACCCTCCAAAAGAGAGTGAAGTTCACAGACTTTGTTCCATGGTTAAAATTTTCAGAACATGTACTTGGATACGTAAGACCTCTCAGTCTATGAAAATTGGGTCTTTAATTCTTTTAAAACATGCAGATGATGACAGCTACAAAGAAGGAGCCTGTGCAGTTCAACTCTTATTTAACACTGCTAATGCTCCATCTATGGACAGAACAATATTTCAACATTAATGTCATGAGCAACTTGAAATAAGGTACTATTTCTAAAACCAAACATAAGCTTATGCTCCCAGGAACTTCCTCTGCCTTTCTTGGTTTTAGATTTGGAAATAATTTTCCAGTAAGTTGAGAAATACATATATACATACAAATATACAGATACATAATTCTCCATTCATTTATTCTTGATCTTAAATGTGCAATAGGTTTAAGCATAAATATTCTGATATCAGTGAAGCTTCACCTATCTTCTTAAGATCTAGATTTTTCCTGAGCTGATCTGCAAACCAGCTCAGCTCAGCCACTAAAAATAAAAACTATCTGATGTGTGTTCATAAAAAAATAATTAAATATATGAGTAAAGCACTGAATAAATAGTCACAGTAAATACCATGTTATTACCATTCAGAGGAAATAATGAGAAAAAAAGACAGAATAAATAGCTATAATAAATTAGCACATTACCATCAAATACTTTCTCTCATTACACTTTATTTCCAGAAAGCAAGCACTTAAATTGTGGCAATAAGCAGCAGAAAGTTTTCATTTGCTTGTCTATTTAGATGTGTTGTTTTATTTTCTTCTCCTTGCACCTCTGCAGTCGCTGTGATTCATGGGGTTTATAACAAGGCAGTTTCTCTGTAATTCACAGCAAACTTCAAAAAGTTGCAATCGGAGATCACCTACTTGGTATATTCTTTACACAACACTTCCATTATGTCATTAAAGCAAATATGTCATCTAAAAGCAAAAAGAACACAAGAAGGACAGAAAAAAAAAATACTTGTACTTGAAAAGAATAAGAGTTTTGAGGGATCTTTTGCATTTTCATTTTGAAATATGACAGGGTTGTTGAAGTGCTGCTTCAGCAGAAGTATTAAATATATGTCTCTAAAGAGCTGCTTTTAGCTACGCATACAGCAAATAGGTTATGATAGGATACTTGTATCAATTCCCAGCCAAGCTGTGTCTAAAAATGTGCTCCTGCTTTCTTAACAATATTAAGATCTCAGATACTTTGGGAAGTACTTGTGTGTATTATGTTGTGATGAATAAATGAATATCCCATAACCTTCAGGTGAATTCTGAAAGCCTACATCCATGCCTCATAGTAATTACTTCTTCCGGTGAGAAAAAAAATAGTAAAAAAAAAATACCACACAAATCACACAGAGATATAATTATTCAAATTATTCAAATCCAAAATCTGAAACTTTCCCTTCAGCACAAAAATTAGCAATTTCAAAGTTACTTGATGCTAATAACAGAGGATTATGGATGTTTTTCCAGCATCCATCCACAAAACAGAGAAATCCTTCACAAGAATGGTAACAGGCAAGCGAAAACATTTTCCTCGTGACAGTTCTGGCAAAAACATGATCCCTAAAATAATAATGAATTATTAACCTTTAAAAGTCCAGCTGTCACACTATTTAACAGACTAGTCCACGCATGCACCAAAAGAGTAATGCACAGAATATAATTTTTTTTTTTTCCCCACCAGTAAAAGAGCAAGCTCAAGGTCAGCTGTCCAGACAAACTACTATAAGAAGTTTCTTGAAAGGTTTCCTCACTGGTAGTCCACCACAGGGCGACACTAGGCAATGCATTCAGGAATGATTCTTAGCAAATAACGAAGCAACCTCATGTTGAGGTGCAGGAAACTGCATTTAATTCAAAGTATGAATAGCCATTGGTTTTGGCTTTGTTATTAATCCATACAAATAAGCAGTCAGAAAAAGTGTTGTTCATCCACAGCACACAGAAACAAATTAAAAAAAACCCCGAACACTCCATTATACACTCTATAATATTTTTAAAAAACAATTTATAAGTGCCAAAAATGGATAAAAAATAGCAGTTACCTAAAATAAAAGCTAGGCAAAATATCCAATTTGTCATACATGACAAAGTATTTGCATAGAGAATTAGTTATGCTCTCTTCAGTTACTAAGAACTTTTAAAAAATATCATGATAAAAACGAATACTTTATTCAATGATGGTAAAAACAGATCAGAAGTAAAATTCATCACAATTCATCTGATGATGTGAATCCTACACCAGCACATCTTGACCTGCAACCTTCGCAAGAACCTCTTGTAGGCTTCGTCTGCCCAAGTCTTCGCCCCACCTTCCAGTCACACCGCTGACAAAGATTTTTGGTTTCCTTTTTTATTGGACCTTTCATTGCTATGCTTCCCGGACAATGAAATAATCAGGAAAGTATGACATTCAAATATAACAGACACCTGCTTTCAGCTAGCTCCTGCGAGCCAGATCCTCCAGCTGGCGTTGGGCCAGAGCGCTGCGGGAGAGAGGGATGCACCGTCCTGCCAGTGCAGGAGGGACAACGGCCAGGCAAAGCGTTACTTTCCACTTTACAATATTATCAGATTATTTTATCAGTCCCTGCCCTGGGCTAGAACCACTATGGTTATTTTTCTCAAGAAGTGTGTTTTCACTTCTGATAACCACTGTCGCTACACTGCTAAGTTTTTCAAGAAGTTAAGTAAGAGTTACTAGATGTGCTGGTGTGCATCTTGTAAATTAATTCCCAAAGGACTTTTTAGTGTTGTTTTACAGAATGCCAGGATAACTCAGGCTGGCAGGGACCTGGGGAGATCTCCAGTCCCAGCCCCTATCCAGAGCTGGCTCAGCCGGGGGCTTAGACCAGGCTGCTCAGGGCTTTGTCCAGTCAGGCTGTGAAAGCCCCAAGGCCAGAGAGAGCCCACCTTCCCCAGGCCTCAGCTCCACCGCCGGGCTCTCCTCCTGGGGAAAAGACTTCTCCTTATCTCTAGCATGAGCCTCCTATGTTTCATCTTGTGCCTTTTGCCCTCTTGCCATGCACCACTGGGAAGAGCCCAGCTGTGTCTCCTCCATCCCCTACCATGGGTGCTGGGGGTGCTGCTGGGTGCCCCCAAAGCTGTCACTCATCCCAGTTGAACCAGCCCTCATCCTGCAGCCTCTCCTCACAGGGCAAGGGCACCAGCCCCACCACCTTGGTGGCCTCCCCTCACCTCCCACCAGTTTGTCAGTGTTGCCCCTGTGTTGGTGTCCCAAACTAGAGGTGGTACCCAGGCAGGGTCTGACAAGCACCAAGCAGGGAGGACAGTCCTTGCCCTCCCCTGGCTCTTGAGGCCATGTCCTGCTCACACCAACCTCTGGGCTGTGTCCAACCCACCAACCACCACCCTGTGATCCCACCACCCAGCCAGGTCCTCACCTGCCAATGTGTCCTCCCTCCCAGTCTGTAATGTCACAGCCCATGTACAAGACTATTGGGGGAGAAAATGCTGAAGGTAGATAGCATCTGCTGCTCTCCTTTCGTCCTCACAATTTTGTCACAGAACGCAGTCAGGTGGGTCAGACATGATTTAACCCTGGTAAGTCCTTGCCAACTGCTCCCTGTCACTGTCTTCTCCCTATTGTGCCCAGACATGGGCTCCAGGAAATCTCACTGCTTGATTTTAACTGGGACTGATGGAAGACCACTCACCTATGACTCCTCAGAGTGGCTTTTGCCCTTTTTTGAAGGCAGGTGTGGCATTTATTTGCCTTTCTCCAGTTGTTGAGGACCTCCCTGAACTTGATGATCTTTGAGAGCTGATGGAGAGCAGCTGCAGAAGGACATCAGCCACCTCCCTCAGCACCTTGGGGTGCAGCTTGGTAGGTCCCAGGGACATGTATGAGTCAAGTGCTCCTACATGATCCCTGACTTGACCATCATCCCCAGCTGATAGTTCATGTCCTGTTTGAGCCCCATCACTAAGCACAGAGGCCTGGCAGACCTTGCTGGTGACAATAATGAAGGTGTCTGTCACTTTATCACCTTCTCCATCTGTAGTGATCCTGACAGGGAGACCATTGCACATCAAGAAGTCAGTGACCCACATACCAGTTAACTTGAGTACACCCTGGCCCATGCTGTGCTGCACTGCACATATGACTTGGCCTTCAGGCTGCGTAGTGCTGTACAAATTCCTTGTCCGCAGAACAAATTCAGCCATCTAGTTTTAAGAGAGGAGCCTGCAGGCAGCTCCCACTGGCAATTACACCACTTGCACCACGTTGCCTTCATCTAAAAGCGCAGCAAGAAGTACTCATGAGAACATTGTTTCTGCTTGCCAGCAGAAAAGACAAATAGAATTGCTTCCTTGGAAGAAAATCCTATAATAGCTTGAATGAGCAAAATGGGTCAGCCATTCTATGGACAGGGTCTGCACAGTGCGCTGTGTGAGGACTAGAGGACCATTTGATGACAAGAAGTTATCCTTTGCACCCTCCAGCAGTCTCCTGGATGGCTGGCATCTTGGCACATTAATGTTCCCAGTGAGGATGGGGGTCTGTGACACAGAGACTTTTTCAGAGAAAAGTCTACTTCCTTACCCTGGTCAGTGGTCTGTAACACATCCCACCACAGTACCACACTTGGTGACCTCTCCTCTGAACCTGACTTACAAGCTCTTGTCCAGACTTGAGCTCCACACATCTGAGCTGCTCCTTCACATGGAGGGCAGCTCCCTTCCTCCTCTTCTCTGTGTGTCTCTCCTGAAGGGCTCGTCTCCATCGTCGCAGCACCACAGCCACATGGGCTGTCCCACCACGACAGGCATCCCAGCAATACTGCAGCTCCATGACCACATGCTGAGCTTTCGTCCCTCCTGCGCAACTCCCAGCCTGCACGCAGATGTGCGCGCACCCTGGAGGTGGGTGTCCTTTTGTCCTGTTCGAACATGTCCGAGCCCTGTCTTGTTCCCCGGACCCTGCGCTTTTTCTCTCTGCCCTTGTCCCCACCATTTTCTCACTTAACTCCGGGCTGTAATTTCTCTCCCGTGTCACTCCTAGGTCAACAATCTCCTCACCAGGCTGGCCAGCCTCTTGGCAAAGATGCTTTTGCCACAGTAAGTGAGAAAGAGAAAGTGACAGCTGATTTCTTAAATTCACAAACATGGAACTCAAAGGATAAGCTAAGTTTTTTTCAAGGCCCCCTAATCTGCTCCATGACAAGTCACTCTGAAATTCAGCTTTTCACTCACTGGGTGAGAACTACTGTACATGTAACCACATACACATGTACCTATAGCTCAGCTCTGCCATAAGGTAGATGATTTCTCCCTGCAAATCTTTTGTACTCAGCCCATATGATTTTCAGTCTCCAGGACAGGATCAATGACCTGGTTCACAGCTGTAATTTCACTGATGCCACAGCAAGATAAAAGAGAAAATTTTTTATTTTATGTGTTCATACATTTCTCACTTGCCATTTTGTTTCCAAGTTACTGTAAATATCCTGTGGGAAAATTCAACTCAAAAGCAATAAGAAAAACCTATTATCTTTGAACAATGAAGAAAAAAACTTCCTGTAATCAGAAACTGTACATCAGAATAGCCATTTATCTCCTTTTTTACTACGCTAGAGCACTATACCGTGTAGTCCCTGGTTAAAATGAGTTGAAAAACTCAAACCATTCAGAGGCCGTAAGTACAAATGAGACTCAAGATCTTAGTAGAAAGAAGCCAGACGTTCTTCTTTATGGGCAGAAATTTAACACGATCCAAAATGCTATCTGTTGTTTTGAGTGGCAAAACTTTAATCAGTTTGAGCAGGGGGTTCCCACTCAGCTTTCCGTTGCAAGAGTTACACAAGCAGATGACGGCGAGAGGAAAACAGCAGAAAAGGCTCCATTCTAAAGCAACAGCCCTACTTTAGTCCCTAAATATGTAACCCCTTTACTCAAAATGTAACTGGGGTCAGTACATTGTAAACAAAGATAAGAGCTTTAGAGCTAGAGATTGTTTCGAGGCAGCTGCATGTGTGATCTAGACAATGTTAGCTCTTGCAAACCTTTTCTATCTCAAACATCCTTCTCTTCCTCAGCTTCTGCCAATAAAACAACTCCCTCTCTATCACTCAAGGACTAATTTAAAACCAAGCTAAATAAAATTTTTAAAAACTGTTTTGGTAAAGAAGTAGGACTGCAAATTATTCTTCAGGAATTAACAATTAAATAAATAAAGCATAAGCCAGCTTTTAGGATTATTGCTCGTTACTTTTTCATTGAATAAGTGTGAAACATCAGGATCAGCAATTTCTACAATCATGTGAAGAAAAGGAAGGTTCAAAAATTCAGCTATTGGTAGACAGTACCTGATAAGAAGGATGCAGAAAAATAACTGTTATTTTCACTACTAACCACAATGTGCAATTATTAATTTAAAACTTCTGCATTTGACAGAAATTCTAAAGCAAGGTTTAATAGGGAGGAAATTAGTTCTTTAAAATGCAGAATTTTCCTTTTCTTGCACAACAAGGACACCTACCTAAATTGCTTTGCAAGACATTCAGATTAGACCCTTTATGCAAAACAAGCACACACACACACACGCATTACCTGTATTTTCTTCTGAATAAACCTCAATTTTAAAGTAAGTTTGTCACATAGGTTAAACCCCAGAAATTGCTCTAAAGAAGTGATAGTCTAAGTTTTCAAGGAGGTGCTGAAGGATTATCCACATCATTTTTCACCTATCCAAAACCACCTGCACACAGTAGTGGCCTCTCCCCTGTGGCACATTACAAAGGGCTGTTGCACTAGCCTGCTCCAAGGAGTGAAAGAAAGCAAGTCCACACACTCTGGCCAGTTTCCAGATGATTAACAACACTGACCAAAACTAGCCTTTCTTAATTAAAGGGGCACAGAAGTCATCTGAGACCCCAGAACAGTGGTATTGAGATGAGATTAGGGAAGAACCATGAGCAGAAAGATACACGCGCACAGCGTCACTTGTGCCAGCTCCTGCTTTATCACTGACCCCCAAAAGTCCTCCTCAGACCAGTGACAACCTTGAAAAAGTAAACTGTGGCAGACAAATGGAAATTACTACAAGAAAAACACAATCAGGGAGGCAAGGCTGGGGGGTGACTATAATGCTAATGATAATAGGATTTAAATCTTACACCTTTTTTCAGGGACTTTTTGGGGACAAGGGAGAAGGAAAAAATGGTGGTGGTGGGAAATATCTTAAGGACTAGTGTGTTCTGGCATTGCTTTGGAAAATGATCCCAAGTGATTTATTCTTAGTGAAATGTGATTTCAAAAATCCTGTGCTCTCTTATACAAAAAAAAAGTGTACAAATGAAGAAAACACAGACTAATAGCTCCCTATTTGCAAAAAAGTGTTTTATAAAAAACTAACATAAATTAAAAAACCCCAAATAAACCAACAAAAAACATTCAGAATCAGCCATTCCCATCCGTCCTGAAATTTATGAAATTTGGTAGTTTAAGTGCAATGCAAATCCACTAGTATAAACACACCACTTCAATACTGCTTTAGAGAAGATTACAGGAAGAAGTTGTTCATCCATTCAGAAAGATTCTGGAAATTTAAAGAATAATCAAAGGTTAATACAGACTTTCGAATCTGGTCAAACACTTGCAACCTGAATCTCATTCAGGGCTCTGCCTGGAGTAAGAATACATTTCTGCTGTAAGCCACAAACCCCACTTTGTTTAGAACAACAGAAATTCAACAAGCCCTACCAAAAAAACCCAATCTCCAACTGCATCGTGCATTTTTCTTACGAATTCTGGTGGTAGAACCCTTACCTGGGAATTACATTTAAGGCACCTACTGCAAAGAGAACTTGGTGTATTATGAAAAAAACCCCAAACCCAACAGCTTAAATTATAGTATTTTAATCTACAGCGTGGCACAGATGAATGCAATGCTCCTCCTCTTCCTCCTTCATAAGAGAATACTCTTACTTTCTCTGATGCTTTCTTGTTGCTATGGCATCCTTTCTACCATAGGTCTCTTCACCGTTATGTTATTTCCCCAGTTGGCATTCAACCTGTGGGCTTCTTCCCTTCAGCTCAAAAGCTTAAAAATCTATATTACTTTGTGAAACAATACATTTGGTCTGTTGAATAAGGTGTATCACTCCAGCCCTCAGAGAGCCGGCTTTCAGTAAGAACACTCAACATTGTTTCTAAACACGAGGACTGAGGGCTGTACTTGGGCAGTGAGCAGTTCATCCAAAACCTTTGTGTTCAGCACCTAGCACTAGGGTTCTGATCCCAAGGAAAAAATGTCACTGTCTCCTTCTACTTGAATACTCAGTTCACTCTCTCGATTTCCATGTGTGTATCTTGCCAACATGTTCGTTTTCCCGGCATGTAATCTATGCTGTGGCGGGCATCTTCATCAAGATGTCCGTCCACCCACCTCAGAGATTCTTGACACATCCCACCGAGGTGGCTGAAGGCAGACACGACACCGAAGAAGACACCTTCCCAAGAAGGAAACCTCCGGCTCCCAAGCGCAGCTTTTCAGTCTACCTGTCCTCAGCTCTTCTGCTTGCGATCGCTCCCCTTTCCTCTCAGTTGCACAACGCAGGCACAAGCCTCAAGCCGCTGCGCTCCCGGGGGAATCCGACACCCGCGCCGGGAGCCGCGCTGCTGCTCCCCCGGGCGCAGCCTCGCCGCGGAACGCACACACTCATCCACGCACACTCACCCACGCACACGTCCAGAAAGCAAAACAGGAGACTTGCACCTGTTACCGATACAAAGTCAGGCTCAGCGCATGGGAAGAGGGACTCTTCCT
Organism: Phaethon aethereus; assembly: GCF_964289735.1. NCBI lineage: Eukaryota > Metazoa > Chordata > Aves > Phaethontiformes > Phaethontidae > Phaethon > Phaethon aethereus. The sequence goes on along the minus strand of NC_138577.1, from coordinate 42,243,787 downwards.
CCCAAAGTGCAACAGGTTTCTTCACACCACCCCCACCCAGCACCCGGGTTCACCAGGTGCCCGGACGGAGGAGCCCAGCCCCGACCCCGGACCCGGTCCCGGGCACTCACCGGCGGCGCGGCCGCGGAGGGTCCGCCGCGCTTGGCGGAGCCGCGCCGGGAGCTCAGCCGCCGCCAGGACTCAGCCAGCCGCCCGCGGCCGCCGCCCGCCGCCCCCTCGGCGGCGCAGCCCCGCTCCGCCGCCCCGGGGGTCCGCCGCCTCTGCCCCATGGCCCGCCGCGCCGCCGGGCCCCGCTGGTCGCCCCGCGCCTGGCCGCGCCGCCCGTAGTTTTAACGATGCTGCCGAGACACCGCGGGGGGCTCGGGGGGGCGGGCCGGGGCGGAGCGGCACCGCCCGCGCGCCGCGGCCGCGCGGCTGCCCGCGGGGAGCCCCGGTGTCGGGGGGGGACGGGGCGAGTGGGGCGTGTTCGGCGGAGGGGGGCAGTGGCAGGAGGGGCGATAGGGGAAGCTTGGTGGCAATTAAAGCTCGTCATATCCCGCAGCGAAATTAGAGATTTAGTCTACGACCTGAGTCGAAGAAGGTGCCTGGCGTGAACTGGGAAGCGGTGGGTGAAAAGGGCAGGTGGCTGCACCGTGCTTAAACGTGGCAGGTTACAATGCCTGTTCGCTTCAGTGTCTAGATCTTGCCAAAATCCTGCCTGGAGGCTTCTTCTCATTAAACTGAGTTGTTCTACGGACTAAATTAGTAGTTTCCCCGTAATACAGCATGTTCTTTCTTAATGTCCAATTCCATTCACAGGTGCACAGATTCAACACTGACTCCAGCATTTTTCTCTCCTGTTTACACTTAGGAGGATGGAAACACCAAGTCGGAAGCAAAAGACAGCATGGCACCTGTTGGTAGGGCACACCTTTGTGGGGCCTGCTTTTCTTTCTTAAATTCAACAAGGATCATCTCTGGAATTAACAGTCTCTCTACTAATACTGGAAGGGTCTCCTGGTGGTCCTGGTCAGGGTTCTGGACTCAATATGCCCCACCAGCCACTTTAGGAACGTGTACATGGAGCGTGCTGAGCACAGGATACTGGTGCAGTGCCACAGAAAAAAGCAGCCTCTCCCCTGCCTTCCGAGCTCACTGCTGATTTTTCTTCACGAGGTGAGAGGATGCTTAAGTCCCCACGGCTGAACTAACAAGATGGCTAGTCAGCATGTTAGCATACAAGCTCGTGCTCCTTTGGAGTGATGGCGTCTGTCTTCCCAAGAAACCATTACGCCTGAGGGAGACCTGCTTCCCTGGAGATGGCTGAACCCCTGCCTGCCCATGGGGAGTGGTGAATGAATTCCTTGTTTTGCTTTGCTTGTGTGCGTGGCTTTTGCTTTACCTGTTAAACTGTCTTTATCTCAAACCATGAATTTCCTCACTTTTACTCTTCCGATTCTCTCCCCCATCCCACCGTGGGGGAGTGAGCGAGCGGCTGTGTGGTGCTTAATTGCCGACTGGGGCTAAACCACGACATGGAGATAGATGTTATCTGGGTGGTCTCTTCCTTCCAACACCTGTAACTACAAGAAGTTACTTCATTTGAGTGAACTATTATCATGAGTACTTTTAGCTTCATTTGTTCCCAAGTGAGGCACATCAGCATTTGGTCAGTTTTGCTGATTAAGTCAATTAGCTTTATCATTTTAATGACATCTACAGATCAACTCATCTGATGTCTCCTCTATCCACTAATCATAACTATCAAATTTTCCAACTCCAGTGTTTTTCTTTAGTTACGCATTAGAGGAATCTAATGATTTTCAAATCCCACAAAAATTTGTAAGCAAGTTAGCTTTTGAAAACTCAAATTACATAAAACACAGAAGACATGCTCTTAAGGAGTGTTTTTGGGAGGCTGAGAATAAGAATCTTTAAAGGAATTCATGGACAGGATACAAAAATGTTTGTGTTACTGATTTGTCAGTAGCCTTGTTTAATTCTTTGGCAGCTGGAATATGAATGTCAGCACCTTCACCTGTTTAGTTACACAGACGGCACTATACTACTTACTGATCTCACAGTGCCATGTAAGATGCAACAGAAAAGCAAGCAAATGTTCTATAAACTTCAAACTGAAATAGAACAAAATCATAGCCAAGAGCAATTTAAGCTTCGGTAAGCCTAATATACAACACAGGTCACTTGAGTAACAGCAGAAGGTCAAATATCATGAAAAGCAATTCACATGTCAATAGATGTGAATATATTGGGTTTTTTCAGATGTTAAGGCTGAAGTTTCAGCACAGAAAATAGCTTCCTCCTTCATATTTCAGTCCATAATTCACCTGAAGATCACAATTTTTGTATAAACCATCATAACACTAAGTTTCCACTTGTTACATGGTCTGACAGGATCTAATGCAACATGTATGTTTAATAACCACCTACAGAGGATTGGTTCCTAACATTTATATTGTATACACCATATGCTTATTCCTCGAACACTTGTAAACATTGCTGTTACGGCTTTAATCAGGTGTATTGTATGCCTGGCAAGAAAGTATTTTCGTTCTGAGCAGAGAAGGACATGACCATGTGTTACATATACAGTAGCCTGGTATCCTTACTTCAGCCTTTCTCATTCCATCTATATGTTTGTTCTTCACATTTGTAGGTATGTTCAAATATTTATCAAGAATTACAAGAAGGCATGTCAATGAGTGGTGGCAGGGGTCCATCTGCCTGGCTTAAATCTTTTAGCCTAGCAGAGTCCAAGACCCACTGAACTGTTTGGGGCAAATTTGAACTACTCAGAGATTTGGAAGCAGTCATTCAGGGCCTATGAAATGTTTCCATTTCTCTGTGCATTAGTAAGACAGAAGCTATATAGTAATTTATGCTGGAAGGGGCCACTGAAGGTCACCCAGTTCAACCCTCTGCTTAAAGTAGGTCCACTTATATCAGCATGCTCGGGGCTTCGTTCGGCGAGATCTTGAAAAAGCCCAGAACTGAAGATGTCATAGCTTCTCTGGACAATGTTTCAGTGCTTAAGCATGGTTTCCGTAACAAAGTTTTTTCTTACAGCTGATTGGAATTTCTAGTTCTCACTTGTGTTTGTTTCCACTTCTTGCTTCACCATACACCTTCAAGGACAGTCTGACTCCATCTTCTCTACACCTTCCCATTCAGCAGTTGGAGGCAATAATTAAGACTCCCTGTAGGCTCTGTCCTTAAATGCTGAACAAACCTGTTCTCCCAGTCTCTTCTCATCAATCATGTGGATGATGCCTTCTACAGACAGCTAGAAATAGCCTCACATTTACAGGCCCTGGTCCTCACAGGGGAACTTCAACCACCCTTGTATCCGCTGGAGGAACAGGCATAGCCAGGCATAGGCAGACTTTGGCCTCTCTATGGATCTTCTTGAAAGAGTCCCATAGGTTAAGGACCTGAAGCAAGTAGGGGTCCAAGAGAGCTGGTTGATATTGAAGAATCACCTCCTTCAAGTTCAAGAGCGGGCTATCCTGATGAAGAGGAAAGTCAGGCAAAAAGCCTGGGAGGCCTGCGTGGATGAACAAGTTGATCCAGGCAAAGTCAAATGTAAAAAAGAAGGTGAAAGCAGGGACAGGTAGCCTAGGAGGAATACAGGGATATTGTCGTAGCACACAGGGATGGCCTTAAGAAAGTCAATGACCAACTGATGTTGCGTCTGGCAAGGATGTCATAATCAAAAGCCTGAGAATCACAGAACCACAGAATGGTAGGGTTGGAAGGAACCTCTAAATATCATCTGGTCCAACCCCCCTGCCGAGAATGAAGGCCCTGTGGATATTTTATACTTGTGATGTACTTGTGAAGTAAGAGATAAAAAAGAGAAGCAATCATAAACACTGTGTAAATATGTACATTCCTTGCCGTGTTTCTGAGAACAGTTTTTGGCATCCCCTTCCTGTTAGTGAAGAATGGATTTGTGTTTATTTGTATATATATCTGCTTTAGGCAGACTCAGATTGCTGTCACAGCAGCATGGTGTTGACAGAGATATTGAGAGTCTTCTTTGGGACTGTCATCTTTGCAAGTCTATCATTGTTATGATGTTGTAGGGCACAGGCAACTGACTTTTGGGGCAGGTGGCTTGAAAGTAGTTCTGCTTTTGCCTCAGACTCATGAGAGAAGAGATCACACTGCTACTTCTGGTGAGTGCTTGTAAGTCTGCTGGAGGGCAGAGGAGTGCAGTTTGCCTGGTTGTTATCCTGGGAGCTACCTGTGTGGGAGTTTCTCAGCTGATCATGCCTGCAAGGAGGCAGTCTTGCCTACCTCCTGGAAGCAGCTGAGGAAGAAGAGTCTTTGAAGAGCAGGCTCTCCCCTCCATGCTCTTCTGAAATGACTGAAAATGAAACCAAGAGACAACAGCGAGAAGCACTGAGATGATGTGAGTGTAGATGCAGGCTATGGTGCCACTGCTGAAATAGCATCCTCAGTCCATGTTGAGGGAAGTAGAGCCTGGAGAATAAAACTGGGAGAGAGGACAGGTCGGCTTTTCCCAGTGGATGGCAAATGCTCCATCTGGTCTTTGATGTCAATGGAAAAAAACTCTGGGATGAATTTGGTCCCTTCATTTATCCTCAATGTCTGTATACTTGGAAAACACTTGTAGCTAATTATTCTATATATACGTATAAATTATGAAAGCAACTGTGAAAAGACACCTTTGAAAGTAAGAGAGGATTGTAATCTTTCAGTGGAGCAATATTCCAAAACACAACATTTGTATACTTGCTACATCTTTAAAACCAATTCTTTATGATATACAGCCACTGGAAATAATTTGGGTGTTGCTTGTGCTTACCCTAGGATGTAATGTCTATTTTTTCAGATACTTCAACAGCTTCACAAATAAGTTTGGAAGTTTTTGTTAGTCAACATCAGACTTAATGGGCCTGTTACCTGGGGTCTTGCATCCAACATGTGCTTTGTACTACAACCAAGGAAGCAGAAATTTGAGCAGATCAAAGCTTACCACAGACCTAAACTACCACAAAAAAATGCCAAAGAGTGGAAAAATGAAGTCCATACGGAACATAGTGCTGGGCAGTTTGAGGCAGAAGTCTACAGAATGTTTAACTTTGTTCTTATGATATTAGGAAAGAGCAAAGAGGAGCAAATTTGTCAGTATCATCTATTAGGTTTTTCTATGTTCAGGTGAAGTGGTGAACCTATTATTAGATATTTAATAATTCCTGTGGCAGTCTCCTTGGGCAATGAACAACAAGTTTCAAGTCACTTAGGCTACGTGAACAATGATAGATTGACAGCACCCAACTGGCCAGTGAAAAACCTCTGATTTCTTACCGCTTATTTGTATCTCTCTACTTAACAGAAGCACAATTTTTTTTTTTGTTTTGTGAGATTTATGGAAATTTAACTATCAGACTCTTGCCCTTTTTCTTCCCAATTGGGTAAAACTGCTCAACAGGTTCAAAAGCTAGGTGGTGAAACCAGACGAGGACAGATGGCCTGTTTTCTTTGGATACCTTCCTGAAAATGTAGGAAGGACACCAGTTCAAGTGTCTTGTTCTACTTCATAGCCATTTCCTCAGTTGTGCTTCCTCTCTAAAAACTAGCTATAAACAAGACTAATGTTACAAATATTTAAATTAAAAGTAGTTGTCAGAAACATTTGGGAAATAATTTAACTGAAATAGTTGGTTGAACTAAAAATGCACTAGGGATTAGTAATTAAGAATGTGTGGTGACATTCATATTTTTGGAAGTAGAGAAAACTCTTAATTTATTTGTTCTCCTTTTCTGTCTTTCATTGCAGAAATACAGGAGTTAAGATGCGTGTATAGCACAGTCTATGAGTGTGGTAGTGCCCATGGTAAAGGCATGCTTAACCCACTGGACACACATTAGTCCATGGAACCTCATGGGACGTATCCAAGGGTGCTGGGAGAGCTGGCTGATATTAATGATACCACACTGGGCGAAAGCAGTAGATACCTGAGAGGAAGGCAGTGCTTCTATTCAGAGGGATCTGGACAGGTTGGATAAATAGGCTGGTAGAAACCTCTTGAAGTTCAACAAAGGGGAATTCTTTTTTATTTTACAGTATGAACATTTTGCAAGATCTTACATCAGAAGTATGAAATGTCTGCAGGGCTTTCATTCCCAGGCCTTTGATCATGTTTTCATGACTACCTCGAGCTCCACAAAATTATGCAACTATTTCATAAACTCTGCCAACTACGTGAAAAGACATAAACAAAAATTACATGTTTTCTTTGATTAGCTTTTCATGGAAGTAATTACTTCAAGGGTATTACACAATTGCAGAGGGGCAGAAAGGTTGTCTGTGAATTCTCCTTTTCAAAGTGTGGGTCATAATATAAAAATATAGGTTTTCAAAGCAAAAGTTCTCTGCCAAAGTTTTTTTCTTTTTAGAAAAAAGAAATTCCTCACAAAGTTTCCTCCTTCTACAGAAAAAGAAAAAATAATAATCCAAGAGCTGATATGAATTATACACTTGTCTTAAAATGGGAACAATGTTACAGTTTCTTTCATGTATCTGCTGCTAGGAGTGGGTCATACATGTCTGCTTTTTATCACCTGCATTATGGAGCATTTTTTCCATTCTCCAGTTTATAGAGTTTTAATTAAGAAAGTTAAATACACCAGAATCAAAGTCTTGCAGGATTCTTTTTCAGAAATTCTGTACTACATCTGCTGCTTATTTTTTTTATTTCCTAACACAGTTTTTGTCTTTTTTTTGTACCTTCAAGTTTTTTAGAGAGACCGATAAATCAAAGACAATACAAATATTCTTTGGTGGAGACTTACAAAATGCTTGTTTAGTTCAATCATAACACCTTCTGAGAGAGGTAGGAGTCCAATGCAACACAACTTTGATTTTGAAAGAAAAAAGTGACCAGTCTTAACTACTTGCACAATGAATGAGGGTGATAATTCACTTTTGCGTAAGTCAGGCAACAAAACCAGTCCTGAAACTCACTTAGAATTCATACTCTGACGGGGCCATCAAAATATCTGAAATATTAGATCTTAGGTAACAAAGATATCTCTGTTGAAATTCTTGGTAATTATCACGGTAGAATTTATTTTCTAAAGCACAAAGCTACAGCAGCGTCTGGTTTTTGAAGGTTACAGATGAAACCTTTTACATTAACTACTCCTTGTGTCTGTCCTGATTTCAGCTGGGATAGAGTTAATTTTCTTTACAGAAGCCAGTATGAGACTATGTTTTGGATTTGGGGTGAAAATAATATTGATATCATACTGATGTTTTCAGTTGCTAAGTGGTCAAGGACAGTCCAGCTCCTCACGCTGACCGGCCAGCGCGCAGGCGGGGGTGCACGGGAAGCGGGGAGGGGGCACAGCCAGGACAGCTGACCCCGGCTGGCCAAAGGGATACTCCCTACCACATGACAACATGCTCAGCTTGTAAACTGGGGGAAGAAGAAAGAAGCTGGGGACACACACATTCAGAGTGGTGGCGTTTGTCTTCCCAAGTAACTGTTACGCGTGACGGAGCCCTGCTGTTCTGGAGATGGCTGAACCCCTGCCTGCCCATGGGGAGCGGTGAATGAATTCCTTGTTTTGCTTTGCTTGTGTGAGGCTTTTGCTTTACCTGTTAAACTGCCTTTATCTCAGCCCACGAGTTTTCTCACTTTTCTGATTCTCTGCCCCATCCCACCTCGGGGTAGTGAGCGAGCAGCTGCGTGGGGCTTGGTTGCTGGCTGGAGTTAACCCACAACAGTGTCATTGACAGAGAAAAAATTTATAACCTAAATAAGAATAGTCTTCTTGTTTCAAAACAAACTAAGCATTGGATTAAAATTTTTTTCTTCCATGAAATGTGAAAGATGTGGTGGTAGAGCTTTCTTACACCGGATCATTAAAAAATGAACTTTATATCCTTATGTTTACCTGCATCATTGCTGTAGGATAGTGAACTACAGAGAAAAGCAATGTTGGCAATTTATGTCTGAAAAACAGTTAAAGTGACCTCCTGTGTGTCACACCAACTTTAAAACTGAACCAGGTGATGTTAACCTGTATCTTCTTAATTCTGTCTAATGCCCTAGCCACCTGATCATTCTTGCCTTGGAGTGTCTAGTCAGGGAGACACTACAGACAGATAGTTTGGGTTTTGCCTCACCACTAGAAGAAGTAGTATAGAAAAATAGTGGCGATTAATAACATCTCTTTCTAAAACATGCCTGGACACCTAATTAGAGTATGACAGGGCAAACAAAGGCAAAATTTTTACAGATTCATAGAAGCCCTTAGTGTAGTGTTTATTCAAGCCGAGCTCCCACTGGAGAGGGGAAGTCATTCTAAGCATAGACTGCAAGATCAAACTTTCAACATTTAAGATTTAATTACACTCATTTTTTCTTTCTCCCGTCTGTTCGCATCAGAAGGTCACGGTCTCCACTACAACACCGTCAGAAACATTTGTAATACCTGAGAGAGTGAACAGCGTGAACAAATACTGTACTGTATTTTTGCTAAGGCTGTCGTTCATCTTATGCAAAAAGCAGGCAACAAATTCAGAACAAAACAAAGAATTACTTGACTTGGAATTTAGCCTATTTTTTACAGAAGTGTTAAATTGAATATTCATTTCAAGACACATTTAGCACTTGGTAATACAGCATAAAGAGAACATTTGATGACACAACACATTTGTGCTTAGACCGTGAAACTTGCCTGTAACGCATGAAGTGAACAATGTTTTGTAAAGTTACTCTACAGAGAAGGCACAGATGCTCATTCTGCCTGCAGGAGTGGGGGCCTTACAGTTCAAGATATATTAAGTCTTGGAAGCAGTGTTCCTCTTGGGACCCATGCTGTCAAAATATCGAGTGCTAAAAAAACACAATGACATTCTCACAATGTTTATGCTTTTGTTAAAAATATGAAACTGTCAATTAATGGAGGCAAATCAAGAAGTCAATATAGCAAGTGATGAAGCAAAGAAGACACCAATAAAAGCATTCCAATAGCAGTTAAAAGACCTGGTTATAAATATCTGCTAAGTACCCTGGTTTGCGTCACAGGTCGGGCTATATTGTTGGATACAGCTGTTAGTGACTTTTCTTCATCCATGTAAAATTCAAAGAGAATAATGGGAGTTACAGTTCAAAAAAATTGCACTTACTTGGAGAAGTATAATTTATCTTTACACAATCATTTTCTTAACACTCTCACAATCCAGCATGAATGACAATCCTAGCCTTAAACAACAACTTTGTGCTAATACAAGTCTCCAATATTTAATCCTTCAGTCACCAACAAGGCACAACAGTATAGTTAGATTAGTCTCAGTACTACTACATGACTTTAAAAACTTCAGTCAGTATTTAAAAACTGAGTTTTTCCTTAGCGTATAAATTAATGACTCCTTATTGTTCACTAAAAAACAGGTGTACTAGTTTACCATATGCCCAAGATGAAAGATGGAAAAAAATAGCTTCTGCATCTGTCAGGAGCTGATTTCATCCTGCTGCTATACGCTATGTTTCAATTAATTCCTCTCAGTTAAAAAAATATAGGAAACTAAGATGTTCCTGTGCAAGTATATATCTTTTGCTTTTACATCCCACTATAGTATTTATATATTAGTAAATCTGTGCAAAGTTTTGGGCCACGTATTGGCTTCAAACAAGTGACAACACTGGACTCCATCCTGTGACAATTTTGGACTGCTGAAGTATTTGTGACTTAAACTGTGAGTAAAGGATCTTCATTGGCTGTCAGGGATAAAACACTGAAGTACTGAGGGGAACAGAAGGAATATGAAGGTTAATCCATCCAGATCAGAGAAAACTGAGTCCTTTCTCTGATTTTGCATCTCCATTTCCCTGTTAGACTATTAATGCCTAAAATCATAACTAATTCACTGCTATAGGAATGTGTCATACAAATGCTTGAATAGCAGGGGATGAACCCCACATGATCCAGAAAACAATTTGCAAGTAAGGAAGAAAAGCTTCCAGGGAAATAGGGAGGGACAATATTTTTCAATTAATTTGTCAGCTTTTCCTGTACAGTGGACAGCAGTTCTGTGGCCCCTGCAATGTCCTTTTTATTTTTTTAAGGAAGGGGTAGAGGCATTCAGTGCAAAAGTTCTGGAAAGCTTGGTAAACCTAAAAGATTTTTTTCCTCACCTTTACTTCTAAACGACAATTCCTTGTGGGAGCCACCATATGGCTCTTTTCCATAGAAGACCTCCAAACATTGAGAGGTCCCCAACTTGAATGAGGTCTATGTTTATCTGGCAGATAGAACTGATGTGTCTCACCCACAAAAGTTATTAATTCCCCTTTCTAGATAAAACTATAATAATCTTTATCCATCACTGTAGATTTGCCTTCATTCTTCTAGCCCTTCTGCCAGACTTAAGGCCAAGCTGGAATGGCAGTGACCTTGAACTGGTTCATCTGGCTACCATACATAGTCCTTGCAAAAGAGAAACCCTGAAGAGGACCAGTATTGAAATGGTACACCCAGCATTAGCCATTAAATTTATATAAGAAGAATTTTGTGATCTTTTAATCTAAGTCTTACTTCTGACAACTGGTAGATGGGAGCATAATAATTTATGTATTATTTACATACGTAAAGACTATGACTTTTTTTGAGTTGAACATCATAACATTTTCTTTCAAATAAAATCAAGAACTTAACCCAGCAAAGCACTTGGATCCATGTTGAACTTCAAAGTCAATAGAACTGCCAGTGATTTTTATTGAAGATACGTGTCTGCTTCATGAAGTACTGCTGAATACATAAGTCCTGCCACCCAAAGTACGTAAGTGCCAGCTACTGAAAGTTTGATTTTCACAACACCAACAGTTTAGATGAGAAAGCTGGTCCTACACATTGCATTCTGTAATAGTGCTATTAGATACAATCCCAGAATACAAAAAATATTTGGTGGGCATGAATGAGTTTACCTCTGGAGATACGTACATGTGTAAATAGGTCAGCACTTGAACCTTTACAGACTTTTGCAAAGTAGAACGATTAACATCACCCTATCGTATTCATTCCTCTGCTTATAGAACTTTGGGGGAATTTAACTAATGAGTAGAAGAAAACAGTATTTTATGCACACTTCAAAGGAGGTAAAGGACCCACAGGGGCCATTTCCCATTAATGTTGTATGTGCAGGCCTTAAACTATTAGGTGTTACATTGCAGCCAAAAGTTGATAGTCTTTCAACAGTTACGAGTAAAAATATTTTTGTTAGTCTTAAGCATATAGACAGAAGATTTACTCAGGACTGGGATGAAAAATAAAACATGGCCTTCTTGTGCTTTATCTCATTAACCTATAGGAGGTATTTTCCATAAATAGCGATAGACATCTTTTTCACTCAAACTGTAACTGTAACTGAATTTTGGAAATAATAGTTACCATGGTACCCCAAGTCCTTGTAGCAGATTAATTATTTCCCAGATTTGGTACTGCTATGTCATTCAATGTGATCACATACTCAAAATGACTGATGGTTTATACCAACAAGAGAATGCTTGCTATCACTTAACATTCTTCTTTTCTGCTGAAGTGACAGTCACTTTGATTTTATAGCAGAGATATTTGTTACATTGAAATACAAATGAATGATTTTTTTACCTGTTTTTAAGACATAGACTATACAGTAGAAATACAGTTAAGCAATGTATTCTAGATTATTTTTTCCAAATACTTCACCTTTTGATGCTGTGGCATTTTTTAACAGAAATATGAAAGTTAGTGTATGAATGTAGTACGTACGAATGGAAACACCTGCATGTCCACTTGGACACATACACCTTGGTGCTTGCGAGCATGCGCATGTGTAAGTGAAAGAGTGAGTGTATGAAGACTATGAGAGAACAAGTGTGAATGCATAAAACCAACTTGCTTAAAGATTTCATAAACAAGTATCACATTTTCCTTCCAAGAGATTTCATGCTGAGTTATATATTGCACTTCTTTTCCTGCAACATATATGCATAAATCTGAAAGATCACTTGACAACGAGAAAGTAGAGCTGAGAGTCCAAAAGTCCCTGGAGCCAGCTGGAGATTTGGGTTGGAAGCAAAAAGAGAGAGGACGCAGAATCTGTCCCACAGTCCTCCACTTTAGAGACTGAGTGTCATCTTTATTTATGCTAAAACTTATCTCACTCGGACAAGACATTTCGGTGTGTGAAATGAGCAGTCCATACCAGTGTAAGGACCTGGTTCAATGTACATGCAACACAGATGGAACAAGAGCTTCTGGTAGAGGGTCGAATAATGGAAGCACGACCACGCTTCACAGCAACTCGTTGCTTTTTAGCTATGGAGCTATGAATGTACAGTGTGAGGGTTTTCTTCCAGAGAGTATCAGAGTAAAAAATATGGTGAATAAAATTCATTACTTAGGTTATTCTTTTTCAAAAAAAGCTGCAGAACCAGCAACATCTCAGGAGAAGATATTTCAAACATTCGGATGTTATAAACGGGTACTGATCATTTAAAGGGATTACACTGCAGCTGAATTCTTCTAGGTCTGATTTTGCATTAAATCCGATGTAACAAGGAAGGGTGGGTGCATGGTGGGAGGGGTTGTGTGGCAAACTTCAGGAAGACAGTATTATTTTGGCTTAGTTTTTTTAAAATAGTGAGCTTGGGGGAATGAAGGAGAAAATGGGGAGATAAAAGAAACAAAGGAAGATAAACTGAAGGAAAAAAGACAAGCCAAAATGTTCTTATATAAGACAAGGAGAAAAATGGTATGCCAGAGAAAAGCTGTAATAAAGACGTGGTCTGCAGGGGTGAGGAACATGATCTTTTTTAGACTTTAAGGAGACTTGTATTCCCCAGAACCCTCATCATTAAAAAAGGGGAGTGAAATGGGTATTTGTTCTGAAAGGGATATTAGAGGTTTCTGAAATTATTCATGACCAAAAAGGTTGTGTACACATGTATCAATAGATATAAGTGAAAACCATTTAGAGGTATTGCTGGTTAATCCTGTATTGCTGGTAGTGTAGTAGCCCTACACGTCCAGTGCATGGCCAGTACACCACTCCATTGTAATTATAGAGATTGTGGGGAGATATAGGGCATAATTCCTGCAATCTTTTGCCAAAACAAGGAGAGGCTGTGGTTAAGCTGTGCCACCTTGCACTGATTGGAATACATATAGCAGATGTTATTTTTGAAAATCCTTTATTCAAGGGTCATAAGCCTGATTTTAATTTTACTGAATAATCCTGCTAAATACAAATAAAAATTTACCAATTAAAAATGCATTAATTTTACACCAGGCAAAAAAACCCCTAACAGATTCTTAATATTGCATTGATTTGCATAGCTCCCTAACACCTTCTACAGTATTTTTTTAATTAGCCACCTGCTCTTGTTATGCATAACATCTATTTATGATTCTGCAGATGAGCAATTCTAGGAAGTAATGGTAGCATGAAAAGTAAATAGCTTAGTTTGACCTCTTCTGATGCCCAGCAGTCCCCATATAACAAATTCTTATGATGATCTGGGAATCTGCTGAAGCTCTCAAAAGGTTAAAAAAAACCCACAACAACACAAGTTATTTTCTGTGAACATGTTTGTTCTATATACTTAAGCAAAATAAAATCATTCAAACACATTGTGTTCACTGGTTATGCTGCTGCAACAGACTCAGTATCCAGAAATGTGAAACTATTTAAAGACTATGCATAAAATAGGTTTTGTTTATAACTTTCAGAAATAATAATTTCAAAATCTAATTCAGACATATTACAGTAATAATCAAAAACTTTTGACATGCTTCTAGACTAAAGTTCAGGAAATATTTTCCTAAACACATTGGAAAACCTACTTCCTAACTTCTCTGTCAATATATCAAGAAGTACTTAATTAATTTACTGTAAAAAACACAGTCTAGCAAAATTTTCTTAATGGTTCCCACTACGTTTCGGAAGTTAAAGAAAAAATCTGAATTCCTTACACCAAAATTCTCATTTATGTTGAACATGAGTCTGTTCCATTTTTGTTTTGAGGAAGTAAGGAGTTTTGAAGATGTTTCCATAAACTTTTCCAAACCAAGAAACCTCTAAAGTTTTAAACTGGGAAAGGAAAAGAAGGGAGAAAAAGGAAAAGAAAAGAAAGAGTAGTACATTCTGCATCCCTAGATGTTTCAAACAGAAATTAACAAGTGAACTGAAGTGGGAACAGCATCATTTGTGCTCCAGCTGGGGAACAAAGAGGCTTGCACCTAGAACATTTGAACATCATCGCTCACAAGAATAACTTCACCCAGAGTCAGGGCCTGACCACAGGAACAAAAAATGTTTTTTCATTCCAGTGAAAGAAGAAGGTGCCTTACATCAGAGAAGCCTGGGCTCTCAGGTGAAAAAACAGAAAAATAAAAATACCAAGAACAAGACTTCTGTTTCACAAAAAGCAACACGAATGATGTTCCCTATTCATGCAGACAGCAATGATTCCATGTGTCAACCTCAAGTATGCTGAAGGAGTAATGCAAAAAACTCTGTACTCTACATGTTTACTGGTATCAGTTGAGGGTGGCTTCCTAGTACAGGGCATTTTTTAAAAGTATGTAAACCTACTTGGAATTGCAAGACATGGAAAAAATATAAGAAATTTAAGCCTTTTATGACTAAGTGTTATGGGAAGTTTCTGCATTATTGAAAGTACTGGAGATCTTGATATGTACCAGAGTATATCTGAGCCAATGTTTGTTGTGCAGGTAAAGATATTTCAAAATTGACAAATCTCACTGTCTTCTACAGCTGAGCAGCAGGTATGCAGGGATAAAGTACCAGCCACTCTCAGGAGTGTTAAGATGGGATTTATAAGCTTTTTTAATAATTTCAAGACTGTTGCACTCCTCCTTGTTCTGCAACAAATACAAGCTTTTTATTTTTGTTAGTTAATGCAAAAGAAAATTAACTTCACCAATATAGTGTGAAGACAGTTTACTGACTTCAGTCGAAAAGGAAAGGGGAAAAAAAAGATACACACGCACAAAAGGACAATACAGGATGAGAGAGTATTCAAGAAGTTCTGCATAAAATAACCACCCATGCAAAAACTCACAGCAGTGTGCAGCTAATACATTTCATATATGGAATAAAGACACCAGAAGAAATGTATTTTTCCCTGGTATTTGCACAGATCAATTCCTATTAGAGTCCTGCCTGCTTATTTTTACTCTTTCTAACTGAGATTATCCTTCCGACAGCTGCAGAAACAAAAAAAAAATAATGATCAAAAGAGCTAAAATAAACAGAAATTGCATACATATTGGCATCATTAAGCTCACAGCTGAAAAACAAGTGGTGAAAAAAATCCAACCCTGATGACTTGTGCTGTTTCTTTTGCAGAGCCTGTTTGCTGGTGCAAAACGAAGCGTGGTAGCCGCTAAGGTAAACAACTAGCTCTGGTAAACGTGAAAACTGCCCACAACATTCCCAAAGCCACTTTAGAGGTCAAATGCCACATAAGAGGCACTGTATTGTGGTGTCTAGTCAGTTTAACTTCTGTTTTTAGTAATTTTAATAAAAAGGATATAGTTCCTGCAATCTCTTCCTGAAGAAAAGGGAGGTTGTGGCTAGGATATCGCCCCCACAAATTTGCTTGTCTGGAAAGCAGGTCATTTACATAGAGATATTTTATTGCTTAAACTCTCTGGGACCGATTCTGAAATGACATATAGGACAAGATGTCTGCAAGAACAAATTATGAGATGAATCTCTGGTTATAACCAACTCATTTCATATAGATTTTTCTTTAGCGAGCGGTCTTTCTCATACACAGAGTAAGAGTTTTCCTAAAAGGTACCTGACAAGTATTTCATCAACTGTTTGCTCTTCCCCACTTCTTTCCTTACTTCATCTTCATGTACGAAGATTGGGCTCTAAAGAGCGAAGAAGTGAGTTGAGGGAAGGGGCGCAGGGGGGCAGGAAGAGCCCCCACAGCCTTTTTCCTTCTCAACTCCAATTCTGAGTGTATGAAACTGCAGCAAGGCAGAGCCAAGCTGCACCCACTTATCGGTGTTCCAAAGCTTCATCTCCCCCAGGGAGAAAGGGGAAAAGTCAGCTCCACCATCTGGATGTCCGGTTGTCTGTCACGGCTTCTCTGCTGAGCCCTGTTGCTGGTTCTCCACCAAGGTGGAGGGTGACCAGGTGGTACCCTGCTACCCCAGTGCTCCCAGGTGATGGATGAGGCAGCTCTCCCTTGGGGTGGGCGATGGCCACTTCCAGCCTGAAGAAACCTCCCAATAACAGCGTGCAGCTCTATCAGGGAAGTACTCTTCAACTTAATTTCTATCTCTGCCTCAGTATAGAATTACCTAGAAAATTAAAAATATATATAATTTTGTTTGTTTCTGTAAGGCAGCCGCATGAATTTCAGTGCTATGAGAAGTAACCCCAGAGACTCTGAGCATTCAAGGAAATGCAGGAAAGCAAGGACAGAGGTTGTGTTGACTGATCTATGCTGTGTGAGACTGCTGGAGGATGAAGAGCTGGTGAAAGGTTCAAGACACAGCTTTCCTTTCCACATTGGTAGAATAAGTCTATAACAAAGTGGGAGAAAACTGAGAATAAAATCATCCTATCTATTAGGGAAAATGATATTTTTGTGGTATCTCTTTCTGGATTTTGCACATATGTGGTATTCATATTCTAGGAGGCAATTTTTTTTTTTTTGTGTAGTATACTTAACAGTTGCTACAGATTATATAGAGTGACTTAACACTCCTTTGGTCATTTCGAAATAAGGTGTAGCCATGTAATATTAAATTGGTTCTGATTATCACAATGGTTAATGAGACAGATGCCTCTATATAAACCCTTACCTGCATTAAAATCTGTAGATGGATACACCTGCTAGATGGACCCGCTGGTGCTCTGACCTCCCTCCCATCCCTGGATGATTGCTGTTTCCATGACACCCACATCCTCTCTGCTCCTAGGAATCGCTCAGCGAGACAGCCACATTAATGCATTAACCTTGACCCAGTAACTCGTGTAAAACACCGCATGCTTTGGGGTGGGGGCTGCTGGTGGGAGAGAAGACCTTTCCCCATAACATCTGTTTTTACCATTTCAAATCACAAAATCAAGGCAAACCTTGCTACCTCTTTATTTTCTCCATTTCTAATGTGAGTCCCCTGCAGTTCCCTTCTGCCAGTAGGATGTCAGAAAGAGGAAAATTTGACTGCTGGAGCATACTGCAATGTTGCTGGTCTCACCTGGCCTCTGCAAAAGCAGCATAACATTGCTCTGTTAACCACCATTGACAAGCTTCCTGCTGCTTGCTGGGAGGCGAAAAGGAGAAAAGGGGAGAAAAAAACCCCACCCAAACCCACAAGTTCCGGACAAGTTTAATAGATAGCTGTAAGGTATGTAAATATTTTCCAAAGCCATGTTTGTTTTAAAGTGAAAAGAAACAAAATTGCTCAACTATTTTCTCTTTGTTATTCATGAGCAGGAGAGCAGAAAACCTGGAATATACAAGCCCAGTGTCAATTTGCAAGAAAATTCTTTATCCAAAATATTCAATTTTGAAAATGTCTAAATTTCCGCTTTGGAAAAAAAAGCCATACCAGAAAAGAGGTAAATTCTTTTTGGTGCATCATGCAACATAAATTGAGTTTAGGCCCAAACTCTTTTAACCAAATATCTTTTGGTAACATAACTTGGAAGAATCTGCCTGCAAGAGGGTTCTTCAGTAGGAAGACTGAGTACCTTTGACTAAAATTTTAAACACCTTGTACAATGTTACAGCAAATTATATGAAGGACCAAAGTCTCTCTGTCTTAAACTCAAAGCACAGAGTTAAATAGACCCTCTTGCTAGTCTTTACAATTGCAATCACTGTAGAAGTTACAAGAGAAAATCCCAATCCATACAGAAAAAAATTTCTCTTGACAGCATTTCACCGTATTTTATTGTGCTTTACTTACCTACAAGTAGTTGAATGCTTACAGTTTAATTCACACAGCTTGTTGCCATAGAGATTGGGAAATTTAATATAGTTAGGTTTATTATTATTACAATGTAGGTTTATGACACCACAGCTGAAACTTTCCACTTTGAATAGTTAGCTCTAATTAAAGCACAGAGTAGTGGATAATGCACTGCCTAGCCATATGCTTATTTTTTATTTGATAGTGTTTTGATTACTAGATTTCAGTCCATTCCAAAGGGGATATACATGTTATATATGTCATCTACATACTTTGTAGTCACACACAGAGCTACGCTCACATCATAACACATTAATATCACATCACAATTTGATGTAGTTCACAGAATCCTTAACATTAACAGAGACAATTGTCTCTTTCCCAAATTCACAAACTCAAAAATGTGTGACTTTTATATCTTTGTTCTACCTGAAGAGGAAATGGCTTAGATTTGTTTAAAGTTACTCTATTGCATGTGGGATTTGTCTAACAGGTTAATGAGTCACAAAAGTCTTAATGCTCTAAAATCCATTTAAGTGTCTAATTCAGAATGTATGCCAGAGCCTCTGTGACAAGGGTTTTATGAAGCTGATACCAGTATTGTGCCTGCTAGGTTTTTTAGGTTGTTACAGGTAAGATGAACACATTGCACAGCACACACATTTGAAGGAGCCAGCTTTGTTTTATTGAACACTTTCTGCTTGGAGAGTCTGTTCCCTGATCATAAAAGAGTTTGTACCAGGGTATTAAAGAAAAAAATTGTGCACCTCTGTACAGAGGCGGAGAACTGTGGAATTGTGCATAGAACATCATCCAGGAGAGCACAGGGATCTCTAATATAAGGCAGTCAGGTAGGGGAGAAAACCCACCCGAGGACATCCTGCCTCCTGTGAACCCAGCCCTTCACTCTGCACAAGGGCACAGCTCGGAAGAAGGTGCAGGGCTTGTCCCTGCTCAAACCGGCTTCCACATCATTGAGCGAGGCTCTCACAGGGGTTACAGGAGGTGCTTGAGCCATGTCATCCTGGGCAGAGCAAATACTCCAACCATGACTGGTAATGCTGGGCAGAACAACCCCTTCTCCAGTGATCATATTTCTTAAGAAATTTTGCTCAAGAGCAATAGATTTTGGGAAGGCTCTAATCATAGAAGTCGGTGTGAGAACTGCTATGAGAACTAATTGAATGACATCTGTCTGCTCCTTGGGCATCTGGAATGCAACTCTTGACAGATTTTGGTAGGACTTGGAGAGAGCCAGGCCTGCACAGACCCAGCAGAATTTTGGTGATGTAGCCGAATCAGTCACACATGCAGGTTCAGACACCTCTAGAACTAGTTATCTACTCCTTGGTGGAGTATTCCTCAGTTACAATTTTGTCCCTTGTCCAAAGTCACAACAAAAAATTTAGGCTGTTCAACTGCTCTTTGGTTTCAAAACTGAAAGTGCTGTTTTTAAGAGCATGAGATTGACACTAAAAGAAAAATTCCCAAAGTACAAAATATGAAGAGTACTTAAGTAAGCTAGTGTGACTAACTGAGTTTTGTGTCAGCCTTTCCTGTTTAGGAGGAAAGGAGGAAGACACTTCATCCCAGAACTGTAAATAATCTTCTCAAAATTATCATCCATGTAGTCTCATGTACAACTGAAACCATCTGAAACTGAAATACAGATAAACTATTGTGGTCAACATGCTTATATCAGGCCAAAGTCTTTTCCAGGCTGCTCATGCGACTATTTTGAATTAGTAAAATCTTTGATCAGCAGAAGTATCCTGAAGTCAAAGGTTCAGGGTTGTACAAAACACTTTTTTTTGTGTACAGCTTGTTGTACACAACACAAAGTACACAAAGTACTTCATAGACTAGATTTTTTATACCCTACATTAGAGGCAGTTTATAAACGGGTAAGCTGCACAAAGTAAGGGCCTGATAACACTTTAAATCAGATTCTCCAAGAAGGATTTAGTGATCAGATTGCCGTTACGTGCTACATAAATGTCAATCCATAATCTAATTACAATTCTATGTGATTAAACAGCTGAGCCATAAGATGCTTCTCAAATCTTCAGAAAGTGTGTTTCAATAGCAAGGAACTGTGACCATATTTCTTCTTAATTTGCATATATTGATAAAATACCCTGGATTTTGACTTAAACTACTATATGGAAATGATCACTAAGCTTAAGTGACTCTACTATGGAATTTATTTTTCCTGCCCTATTTTGTGCAGCAACCAGCAGAAGTGGGAAGTAGTAGAAGGCTAAAGGCAAAGGCAGACAGAAGGTGCAGGCACTTGCAGAAGAAGGGAGAGAATGAACTTGGCCTTCCAACCGAAATCACAATTACCTAAGTGTTTGCAGAAGATGTTGGTACATAAACAGTGCAGAAGGCTGCCTTGTATCTCTTAGCCTGCGTCTTGCAGGTCTCACTGTCAGTCTTGATTTTCTCTCCTCCTCACCGTCTTGCCCACACCTACTCAAGTGCCCATCAAAGCCATTTTCCTTGCTTACAGTTTTCACCATATTTTAATTCTTGACCCCCTCCAACAGCTCAGGCATTGAAATGTGAACATCTTGTAACAAACTTCAATTCTTTATTCCATCTTTCCTTATTTTCTACTTATTCTATTTTGCCTCATTTACCCATTTGTCAGCTTTTCCACAACCATTTCTACATGTTTTTAGAAGCTGAACACTAGACATGGAAAGTCTTTCTTGTCAATATTCACAAAGCTCTCCACTATTGATACTCATTTTAAAGACACCTGAGAAAACTGAACTGATATCAAAGAGTAATTAGAAACAGCTTATTTTTTTTATTTTAAAGTGAATTGTATAAACACTAGCTAACAAAGCTAGTGCTCCAGATAGTACAGAATACGTGATATTCTTACCACCTAACTTTAGAAATCCAGTGTTAGTGTCTGCTTTACAAGCCTAGATTCAGGCCACTATTGATAATCTTTATATTCTTTTATCCTTTGAATGAGAAAAATACCCATCTAAAACTATAAAAGTTTAAGGAAGAGAAAAAGAAAAATAATGAGAAGTGCATTGCTTACTTATCAACAACTGGGAGAAGCAAGTTTTTAAGGTGAGTAGCATTTAGAATTTAATTGACTAAAAAATATAAAAACTATATTTTGAATGGACTATTTAAAGAATCATTCACCCTTTTGTTCAGTGGTTTAATTTAATAAACCTGAAAATTTTACCAATTTAAAATATGCAAATGATTTTTGCCAAAAAATACAGTTGATAACTGATATATCAGCTCTGATGATATGGGTTATTTCTCTAGTAATGATTTATTTCAGGGCATTACAAGCATGTTTATTAAAATGGAATAACAAAAACTTGAATGTTGGAATGAGAACCAATTGCAGTGTGGATCCTTTACACTGGGATAGAGAAGAAGTAATTTGTCATTTGTTTCAAGCAAACTTGAAGCTGAGAACAGGAAAGATCATATTTGACTTAAAAACATTCACAAATATGTATATTTCTGTTTTAAATTTATTCCTTTTGTACCATGCGTACAAAACATCTCTAGGACCTTGCTACAGTGGAATGGACAGCATCATTTTGGGCTCACAGAAACTTGTCATCTCTGGTGTAAAAACAACAAGCAGCTGATCTGTGTGAGGGGAATGCTTTCCAGAGCATTTTGGCTTTTGGCTTTTTATTAGTCCTCTGACGCCTTTCTCAGGACGACATTTTCCAAGTGCAGGGAATCCTTGGAGCAGTTTCAAATGACGTGATAATAACAGACTAACAAAACTGTACTGTACTGTCCATTTCCACAGAGCAGAGTGCTTTGCAAGGCTTAAGTAATTAAAGTCAGGATCCAGAACACAGGGTAGAAAACAAATACTTGCAAGGAGGAAGTTTTATGGACCATGTGGTCATATGGATGATAGGAGGGATTATTTTATTGCCCTTTTCTTTGAAAGATACATGTAACAACTGCACAAACTGAGAGATCAGTTAGACATGCTACAGGATATAATAACTGCAATGTCCAAGCATGACAAGACCCGTGGTCTGTCTCCTACACCCAGGCTATTTCAAAAGGTGATGTAAAACTGTCTTGCCAAGATACCTGGCCAAATACATACTCTTGTGCCATGTCCCAGACTTTATTTAGTCATTTATCAGTAGCTGTTTCCCTGTGAGATCTTTCCACAAAGAATTATTGCACAGATTAGCCCTACCTTTCATATCCACTGTAAGTACATCGATTGCCATTTAACTGGAAGCTTTCTGCTTGTGAATGCTAAAACAAGTAAAAAGAGAGGATCTGGTTTGCCTTTTTATATGATTAAATATAACAATGACTATTCTGAACTTTTTTCCTCCAAGCTAAAAAACCTTTTATGAAGGATAAAAAATGCCCCATCTTTTCTCTGAAAAGCATTTACCTTTTTGCTCCCTAGTTTAAAGCAGCATGAAAAGCAGCAAAGACATTAAATAAAGCTACTTCTAGACATTCAAATGGTGCACATTTTTTTATATTATCTGTATCAGCCATTCTCCTTCTAATACTGTAACACACCATTCTTTATCCTAATTGCTGCTCAACACCTGATTTGTATCTCAACCATATTCTCAGATGAGCATTTCTCCCCCTTATAGGCTATAAATAGCTGCTAGTTCCTTTTTCAAGAGAAGCAGAAGTTTTATTCCCACACATGTAGGACTGCCAGCACATAAACTGCCCAGGTAGTACAAATCAAACCATTGCCTCCCCTCAGGGGTGGGAGCTTCTGCCGGCTAAATGAAAGGCCAGCCGCACTTCATGAAAGCCCCTTATTGTTACTGGCAGCTTTCGGAAGGTCAGTGAGAAGATGTCTCTGAGTAAAGTTCCCTATTCCCAAAAGTTCTGCCTCTTACTGAGATACAGGAGAGTCTCCTTGGGGTGTGCCCTCCTAACAAGGTAAGGAACTGAGCATTAATAAAAGTGGGTTTTTTTCAGTTGCAAGCATTTGCCATGTCAAAGCATTGCTCAGAGCTGCAAATAACCACATGTGAGCAAAACTCCTTCTTGTTAGTCTTGCCTCAGTGAAGCAGCACTGAACTTTCCTGTCTCAAACTCTTCCTCAGCATCCTCCTTGACCTCCACAGTCCTGACGTCTGCAAGACCTTCCCTTCTTTTAATCTTTACTACCACATTCGTTACACAAGCCTCCTATTTCCTCAGATCTTTTCAACCTCTGAAACCTTTTCCTCTCTCCAGCCCGGGGAATTTTTCTACAGGGGACCACCAGAGGGCAAAGCCAGATCATGAACATCGGAGCCCGCTGTGGCTCTGTCCTGCAGCCCGGAGTGCGGTGGGGTTTCAGGACAAGTCGGGCAGCGCCCTGGATGCTCACAGTTCACACGGTACATGTCACGATTGTAACTATTTGCAAGCTCCAGCCAAAGAAACCCGGTCTTCAGGAAAGTCTCTGCATCTCTGGGATCAGGAATCAAAGTCCTGGCAGTGTAATTAGACAACAGCCTCGTTAACCTGTTAACCTCATTCAGTGCTTGTGGGAATCTTAAACGTTTTGCTGTAAGAAATTAAGGAGAGCAACATGAGAAAAATGAAGGGAATGATTCCCATGTTAGACACTTCAATGCTTAATTTTGAGCTCATTAAGAGATTCTGCACTGTAGAAATCTCTTTTATTTAGAGGGGGAAAAGCTTTGCAACTTTATCTCTAGAACCATTTGCTCTAACTTTCTGACCCTCAAACTTGGATGCAGCCTTCAGTTCAGCAAGACATCATCACTGTGTTTGTGCATCACATCTGAAATCAAGGTATAGTAAACAGCTGTCACAAGAGAACTGATGTTATTTAAAGTGATACCTAGAAGATGCTTTTTATTTGAAGTTTATCAGAAAAACTTATCAAATATGCATTTCTTCCATAGAAAGTATTCAGTTCCTAAAATATATTTCAAACCATTCATGTACATGATCTTTTAAGAGAAAGTCTCATTTAAGGCAAACCAAAATCTGCATCTGCCTTTACTTCAGACAAAACACCTGTCCCTGGCCTCCATAAAAGCTACTTCCCTTCTCTCTTTCAGATCAGTGTCTTCCAAAGTGTTTATGTTCTCCCTTATGACTCTGTGTGCTATGTATATTGAAGATAATTAGTGATCATACGAAAGTAAGTTCATGATCAGCCATATCGGTGTAACTCGAAAAACAACCCTGTGAGCACAGTTTTTCTCAAACAACAATGCCATCAGAAACCAGCCGTTCATGACAAAAGCGAGGAGAGGCTGTTGCATGCCACGAAGACTTCGCACCTGCTTCTCAAGACAGCAAACAACCCCAGTGGGACACACACATACCCATCACCACAACTGGTTTTCAGTTGTAATAAACTTCTGCTGACCCAGACACTGGCATTTTACCTCTCCAGCCTAAGCAGTGAGTCAGCCTGTTGGCAGAGCATTTATTTTGCAGTGAGGTATGATTTGGTATGCACCGAGGATCCATGCAGCCCACCAGCAGCAGCACTGGCCTCTGGAGCACTCAAAAAGCAGGGAGACAATCCTTCAACCAGCAGAGCTCAGTGTCAGAAAATGGAGCAGATTGATACCCAGATGGATGGAAAATGGCAGTGTTAACAATCACTGCAAGCAAGTGGGCTGCTATGCCCACAGTCTAGAAAATGATCCATCTGGTACTGATTCAGGAAGGCATCCGTCCGTTTAAAATCTATGAATGGAAACTGTTGTGATGTCTGATTCACACATGTTTTTTGCCCTGACTGTACTGAAAACGTGCTCCTTGAGGTACTACGCTGGGTGCTCTCCTGAAGCAGGCCCTCCACCCGCTGATGTGAGCTGGTGAGCCTGAGACAGTGCTGCAGCTGGAGGATACCAACAGAACCAGACTCTAAGAGGCAAAAGCTCTTCATTCACTCAACGGAAAGCTACTTCAGAAATGTGTGATGCTGAAAACCCTACACTTTGCTCTTTTGTGCTAGTCACAGGAAGGCTTTACCAGAGCCACCCTGGGAAACGTGGTCCTCCCTGGTCAACCTTGACACTTCAGCTTCTTGGAGAAGAGATTTCACGCAACAACAGGAGTCTTTAAATCATATTCTCAGCCAATACTTTTACAATACCATCAGGAGGGCTTTTTTCAAGACATACCCTTTAAACAGCAATAATATTTTTCAATACGTTTTTGTGTGTACGCATGAAGATTGGGTTGCTACTGTTCAGACTAATATTCTACTGATCTTCAAAAGTATATCAGTACAGGTAGCAACTACATCTGCTCTTTTTGCAATAAACTTAACATGGGAAACATGCCATTGCATAGCTGAACTATCATTTTTAATATCTGGAAGCAAAACATACAAACAATTAATACTTTAATCTTTATCTTTATTATAAGTGAAATCTTCTAAGTTATATTCCTAGCCATTTTAAAATGTACTGATGCTTTTCTGAAAGGAACCTCACCCTTCAGAAGAATTCCTGCTATCGGGCAACATTGTTTTTTAATTTTCTCCTCCTTTTTTAATATTATTTTGTTCTCATGTGAACTTATGTTTATTGTTTTAGTGATACTCTCCTGTTGATTATTACCCGCTTCACCATTTGTGACATAACAGACAGTATTGTTGTGGAGAACAATATGGCATGGATCAGCTGGAATAGGACCTTAAAAATCACCAGATACTTTGGGTTTGTACAATTCTTTGCATTAAAAGAGGAAAGTACAAAAATATACAAAAAGCATATGAGAAGATCTCCACAAGACAACGTTATGAAAAGCCAGCAATTTTCAAAGGGTATTTGTATGTTTATAACTGCATGGAAGGAGTGGGATTAGAAAAACAGTTCTCTTTTTTGATTTTTATTGAACTATAAAAAATGAGATCCTTAAAATAAATTTTATATATAATTTGAAGCTACTATAGAAGTATGTTTGGGATCAAGAGGTTACAAACCATTTCAATGTTCTGTCCTGAGTTGCCCCCAAGCCCTCCTCCCCATATATTTTTCAAAGAGGCTTATAGCAGTATAGCTAACAACGTAAAGAACACATATTTTTAAGTATCCTTCTGAAGCAGTAACTAAGCTTTTATGTTTTTCACTTTCTGGGGAAATACTCCTGGATGTCTTCAGCTCCCTTGGTATGTTTTACAACATGAGCATCTCTACATCTCTGCCTTTGATGCTGCACACAAGCAAGACAGACCTGACAGTCGCTCTACTTGCATCTCAAAACATTTGTGCTGTAAAATCTGAGATATAAGTGGAAAAGACCCAGAAGACACATTTTACATTTAAGTTGTCCCTTCTCCCAATAATGAGTATATTATCATTTCCAACCACCTATAGACAGGTCTTAATGATGTCAATGAAACCACTTGAATGTTCACAGCAAGCCACAAACCTAAAACGCAGGTCCTTGATCTCCTACACCAGAGGGCTGTGAGAGAAATTCCATGTAATGTGTATTTTTTTTCTTGCTTGGCCCCTACTCTGTCCAAAAACAGCTCCTTCTGCCCCCGCCCATAATGCCACTGTCCGGCAACAGCTCTCGCAGCACTTACCTCACTTAGCAGTGCCCCTAAACCAAGCGTTCTGGTAAGGTCGTAGCATAGAAAGCATAGGAAGCAAGACAAATCACATCCCAGTTTACCTTTTAAGAAGTAGTAAGACCACTTACCATAGTCAGAAGCCCTTTCCAAATTAGCCTTCTGTGGGGAAATTCCTTTTATTTATATAGTTTTAGTCATACATGAATATGTTCCATTTAAAATACATTTCACAAAACAAGAAAATGTCTATGATTTTTATCACCTAAATTACATAAAATAATTATTGCACATAAAACAAATTAGTCTCTTCAGACTATTAAACTGTCAGATACCAAGCAAAAACAAAGCAAAACCCCAGATGAAAACATCTCACTCTTATCCAAAACCAATATCCCTGTTTTGAAGTTCTCAACAGAGTTAAGCATCAGCCCTCGAAATGCATTCACATATTTCTTACTGAACAGGGTACCGAAGGAAGCTGTCATTTTGTTTAGTGGATACTACCTATCCCATATAACAGACGTTACTGAAAAGTGGAAAAATTCTACAAGTAACAAAGACCAAGACAGCGTGCACTCTGTGTATACGCTCTGTGTGCATGGATTAAACATTCAACAATCAGAATAGAGAAGGCAAAACACTAATATTCTTTTGTATCTGAAAAATGTAACTTTTGTTTATTTTGTATTTATTATTTAAGCATTATGAATTAATTAACAAAGTTATGTTACATTAAACTATGTGGCAATTTTGAACTTCATCTTGTCACTTCCACAGACAGTGTCAATTTATTTTAGAGATTTGAAACATTTCTATATTCATTATTTTGTTTGCCTTTCCTGGAACAACAGTCTAGAAACAGCTTATAGCCGTATGATACAGCACCTGCAGTACCCTGATGCTGCATCAGCCAGGAAGATTAATATTGTCAGGCATTTGTGCCTTCACAGTCACTCTACTCCAGAAGTGCACCTGATCTCAGACTATTAAAGTAAACCTCCTTTACAGAGTTTCCCAGCCATGACAGTCTCTAGAGACTTAGGAAAGAGCAATCCCAGTATCTGAAATTAACTTTTTAAAAAAATCTCCACCAACAAAACTCTTAATCTCTTTCAATACATTTAAACAGAACGGGAAACTCACCAAATTTGCCTGTTTATTCTTCATTTGGGCAGCCAACTCTCCGCAGAGGAACTGCTATGAATCCAGCTGCCTTTCCCTCATTCTGGGAGATGTGGGAGACGTGACAGGTTCAAGTCTATCAGCAGAGCGCAACACTGGTGCATTTCTACAGCAGGGAGGCGGAAAAGGCAGGGGTGGAGGGAGAAGAGTCAGCCCTCACAGCAGTTTAAGAGTTCTTGCATGTTGTTATTGCCGCAGGTTCCCGTGGCTGGCTTTAGCTGATCTCCTCTCCTCTGACATTGCTGCCTGTTGAGCTGGGGAGCGCAAAGGAAGACTGATCACTGTACACCTCAAGCTGTCTCCTGCAGCAAGCCCTGGTGTTTTATCAGCTGCAGAGACAATCGATACCTGGGGAGGAAAGAAGTTTTGCCACCTGTCACCTGAGATAAAATGATCGATTTCCTAATTCTAGTCCTGATGCTGGATTCAAAGATGAGCGATGATGGTCCCAGCTGGTTCTTAAAACAACCTATGAATGACACTGATCGTGATTATTAAAACTGGTGTGAAAGGCATTATGGCACACAAGTTCATGGGTCTATTTATAGATTAATTTTCCTCTGTTTATGGAGTCATGTTGAATTCAGGAAGGGATAGGAGTTTTCCCTTGTGAGAAGAGCTTCCCCTTTTCCTAGTAGGTATCGTTACTTGCAAGATGCATAAATTGGCAAACCTTTCACACTAATGGCAAACTACAATAAAACAGTTGGTGGTTACTTAACAATTCACTTTATTTATTTATGGCTGAATAAATAAAGGCTGTAGTGAATCAGCTTTGCCAGTGTCACATGGGGACTGAGAAGATGCTGTTTTCTAACATCTTGAGGGTGTTAGAGGCTACCAGACAAAGCACCCCTGCAGCCTGAGCTCTGCTTTCAAGCATTGCTTATTGCCCTGAAAAGCAAACATGCTCATCAGATCGTTTCACCTCTTTGTAAGGAGGCAAAGAAGCTTTGAGTAATTTCGAGTCACTGTTAGCAGAAGACAAAAAAAAAAAATCACAAAAACAAAAGAATTGCATTACTAAAGCTTGCCTCAGTGTGACTTTGGACAAGGCTCAGAATATTGAACAACTTAGTGGTGAAGTAAAAAAATAATACTCTGAGCGGAAACAATAATAAGGATGAGGTTTTTCTACCATGTATTATATGTGACTTTATTTAAAAGTTCAGTGACCCAGTATACCCAGATCTATATTTCTTCTCTCTGTCGCTCTCTAAAACTTGAAAAAGTTCCTTAAATGCCTGCATTTTTATTTTAGTTTTAAAGCCTGCTAGAACCTCAGGTACAGATTTCCTCCACAGGCCTGGCTGTGGCATTCAGCTGGAAGCATTCCATTCTTTAGCAATGCCCTGTTACGCAAGCTATACCTCAGACCATATATAAATAGCTTTTAGCAAGACTGTTCAGAATGCGCTGACAAACACTGCTTTCATTCAAAATGGTCACTGAGGACTGGCGAGGAGGAAGCTCCATCAGTTAGCTGGGTCACCTGTTACGTGATAAAGCCAAATTAATTTCCTTTTTTTTCTGCTGCAGAGGATCTGAACCTTTCTCCCATCTCACAGCAGTCACCCCAACTGCTTCACTGCAACGCATGAGTCAGGATTCATGTGGGACGGAGAGAAACTGAGGGTGGTACCGCAGTGCAGCAGGGACCTCAGATGTCCTGGAGGGGGTACAGGTTCTGATCTCCACGTGAAAGCTTGTTATATGTGCTATAACATGCATCTGTTGTCCAATGGCTACTCAATGACCAAAAATCTTAGGTATCCCAAAAATGGGAGCAGAATTCCCTCCTTGCAGGAGACAGCCTTGTCACCTGCTCCCAGCGTAACACTTGTTCTTGCAAACTACCCCCTGGTCCCAGTGGACCTTGAACATTTCCTGAGGCTGCTCCCAGTGGGGTGTAAGGCTCCTGGCTCCTCTTGCCTCTCCCTGGCTTCCCACAAGCCCCCGCCACTGGTCTGCACCCCACAGCAAGCAGCACCCACTCATGCACGTGTAGATTTCCATGTGTGATCTGAGAGCTGAGCCAGCGCGCTCTCTTTTTTTTCTTCTGGAAGGTGTGTATACACCTCTCTGCAGCCTTGAGTGTAACATTTGGAAGCTCTGATGAAAGTGCCTGCTCATATAGGTATTTTCTTACTAGTTTTAGGTGGTGCGGTTTTGATGTAGCTTACTGCTCAATGTGTAGAAAGCTTTGAATGGAGGTCTGAGGTGCGCCATACACACAGAGTTGTCATGCCAAATTGTGTTCCAGGTAGGAAAAAAAGTTATTCCTGGTACCAAATATACAGACCCTTTCAACTACATTTCAATTACATTTCTACTTTTTTTTTTTTGTATCAAATGTTTAAGAAAGTCAAACCCTTGAGTTTTTGTTTATTTGCAGAGACTTCTACTTTTTTTACAGTCAAAAGTAAAAAAGTCTAAATCACATTATTATTGAACAAAAAAAGAAAGGGAAGAAAGGCATTGTCTTGGAGAGATACAAGGGTCTTTATCTTCTTCATCTCACTCATATTATTTGCTTCCAATGAAGGTTTTGACAGCTAAGATAACATGTGGATAAAACAGCAGGTGTGAGTCAGACCTTTCTCCAGATTTCATCCTGGAGAGAAGAATAACTACAATCTAGTTTATTTAAAACAAAAGATAGGAGGATTGGTAAGAAAAACTAAATAATGAAGATTTTTCATTAAAATGTAAAGCTACAGTACAAGCTTAAAAACTTACGATGTAAAAATGTAGATTACCCCTACCACCTTAAATATGTCTAAATCAATGAATTCTAAGAATTTAACTGTCCTGTCAAAATGCACGCTATTTACAACTTAAAGTCTTCTAAGTTGTGGCAATGGAAGAAAACGAATTGTATTATTCATGATGTTCTTCTCTTTCAGCTATGCAGCAATGTCTGGGTTTCAAATATATTGTGAACATGTTACTATTTAAGAAATAGTTCTCACTTTTATGTATGTATGTAGTGCAGCAAAAAAATTTTAAAACATTTTAGAGTTTTTAAAAAATTGCTCTTACACTTCAATTTTTTGGTGGGCTGACTTTTAAATTGGGTTTTTTTGGAGCATAAAACACAAAATAATAATGAGAATGGACAAACTATTGTGTAGTTTTTATTTAGTGACAGTTTTTATTTAATGTGACAGAAAACTCCAGAAGCAAAGCATAGACTGCCATTAGCTGTTCTATGGATTTAAATTATAATAACATAATGCAACGAATAGTTACTGTCGTGTAGAAGTCAAAATTATTTTTGCTTTAACGAGGGTCGCTCTTTCCTTGCAAGCAGCAGGGTAACCCCACCAGAACTTCATAAACCTTGTTAAAATCTTTCACTGCTGCTGTCTGAGGAGTGACATGCAGTGGCAACATAACACAACAGAGGTAACATACGGCAAGGAGATGGCATGTAACATATCTCCCTCCACGGTTTTTTTTAAGTACACTAAAATTCACAACCCTTTTCAAGCAGCCATAGACATGCACAGTATTTTTCTGTAGACTTTGCTAATATTCCCAAGCTTGCCGAAATGATTATTGACAACTTGGGCTTACAGGAGTAAGATACAAGCTTCTTCACCATCTTTAGAAGCATATGCTGTTCTTGTGTTGTACAACATTGTTCTCTTAAAACTCTGCTTGGTGTGTAAATGTGCACACAGGCATTCAAGTCTGCTACAATATTTTCTTTTGAGACCTCCAGGAGCTGAAAAGCCTTGGAGCCACCCCTGCAATGAGTGCAAAACCTTGAAATAATCTTATTAGGTACTCCACTACAGCAGAAGCATTCAATTCACAATAAGCACATTAAGAAAGCTTTTTTCCAAAATCATATATTAGACTTGGATCTACAAACACATGGTTTTGCTTAATCCTCATGTGCTCAAAGAATCATTCATTACAATCACATAACCAAATATACGTGACAGTAGGCTGAGTAGCTGACTTGGAATGAAAAAACCCCACATTTGTAAACCTGAGTCTTCCTTGTCATAGCTTGTACAATTATTGCCAATGAAAAGTAGCTTTAAAAAGGTTTGCTAGAATTTGTTTAATTTTTGAACACTGAAAACTGAAGTGGAAAACCTCACCTGAAGAAAGAGTTTGAAAATAAAAAACACTAATTCTTTCTTTATTGTTTATTTATGTATTTACCTTGCTATTTGTTAACAGGTACCCAGTGACTTTATTGATTCTCTAATGCTGAACTTTTGGTTTGTTTTTTTTTTGCAGGAGCAAAACCAGCAATAAGGTCAAATGGAACAGATTAATATGTCCAGCTGAAAACCTTTTATGTAGTATTGAATCCATTTGCTGAAACAATAGATCTGAGAGACATCTGAGACCAGTTGCTATAGTAATACAGTTTGAGAGTTCCCTGTGTTGATGTTGTGCATATGGGGTAGAAATGCAGAGAGGAAATGAGCCAGTTTGTTTTTCCATGCACAGCAAGTCCTGCACAACTGTAAGAAATGAGCAAAAAATGTCACAGATTGGTAGCCAGTTGGAGGTGGGTGGAGAGGGAGGAGGGTGGAGAAGAAACAGGTCAGATATGCACCACAAAGTTGGGGGAAGGTGTAAGTAACTTCTATATATATCCTAATTATCTTGTGAGCTAACAGGGAGGATACCAAGAAGACAAGGACATTATAGAAATGCGCTTCATCTCTCTAATTGGACCAATGCCTCTTGCTTGCTCCCCTCACCTCCTTAAACCAGCTCTGGCAGCCACCTGACAACCTTGTTCAAAACCTTTGCAGCCAAACTTCGCTAACTTCAGCATTTTTTTGCTTGAGGCTAGAAGCTAGCAAGCAGGTCAAGTTCTCTTGGTTAGTGTGAGCAGTTGTCTCCCTTCCCTCCATTTCCCTCACTCACCTTTGAAAATATTAACACTTTGCCTTACTGCTCAACAAATGGTGCCACTACCATCTTTCTGATTGTGAAAGAAGGAGAATAAAGTGTACAGTGTCATTCAGTGTCTCCTACTGGACTTCTAAGAACTTCTGTTTGATGCAGTAAATCCTTAAGTTTGCTTCAGTCAGAACACAAACTTCTCATCTTTAACTTCTCCCACGCAATGGCATTCATGCAAGCTGTGACTATGCAGACTCACACTTTTGACGGGCTCCCACTGAGGTGAAGCTCAGGAAAACAGGACAGGTGGAAATTTTTAAGTTAGACAAAGCTTGAGATTAGTGTCAGTCTTATAAACTAGGGAATGATAATGAAATCAGGAAGAAAGGTCTTTTCCTAGTACAGAGTTCCTGTTTAATCGTGTGACTGATTGCAAAAGGAAAATTTTTCCATATGAAGTTCTGACCTATGTCCAAGAGTGGTGAGGAAACTCAGATAAGCAAAATGTTTGTAGGGACATATGAGGATTTGCCATATATTTGAATGTCATTAGCCACTAAGTGTGTTTGTTGTTCATGTTTCAGTCTAGTCAGAGTCTGTGCATCTTCATGTGCCTGAAGAATTAACTAGAAACCAACAGCATTTGCAAGCTCTGGGCTTGCAAAAGGAGTGCTAGATATAGGGACTTCCTCTGGGATCAGAACTGGACCTATGGACTTAACTCTTAGGGAATTAATTCATCATTGGCTATAGCTTATGCTACAATGGATTAAGGCAGAGCAGTGAAACTAGTGCTGTTTAGTCTTTATGTGCTGCACTGTGAACTTCAGACCATCAGGAATGACTTCTCAGTTAGGTCTTCCCAGGTAGAGGTTGGAGGGTTATTAACCTTGTCCGTCTTTCCAATTTAACCTGCTGATGTCTGAGCCAAGAGACACTGAAATGCCCCTGGTCCCAGCTGCGGGGACAGCCTAGAGCATGTTGAGCTGGGAGAGGTCAACCATGGCCATGACAGGCACAGGGGAAGGATGTGGTGCCAGAAGATCATATGCTGACAGCTGTGGTGATTTGCAGCAGCAAGTCCTGTTTGGATGGACCAGAATCTGATTTTAGATTTAGCCACCTTGGTCTGTGAGGTGTATCGTAAGTAAACCCCTGGACTGTGAAGAAGGCGATGGTTGGTTATCCTGCTCTGGTTTCCAGCCATGGCTGGGAGATGGCTGCTTTTCTTTACTCAGCTAGTCAGTAGGCAGCTTCCCCCTGGCCAGGACCATTCCCTCTCTCTCTTTTCTTCTCCTATATCACACTTTTTAGCAACACTTTTCTGCCTAAATGATGTTAGTCTGGACTCTTCTGTCACGGGGCCGCTTTTGTGCTCACCCATTAGAAGAGAGGCTGACAAGAAAGACCAAGCATCTATGACCTTGCTTCGTCAGCTCGGAGGCACCAGTGTGAACTGTCGTTAAGAGGCAGCTCTGAAGCAGGCTGCAGGATTCAGAGTGTAAAAGCTGAGAAGATCAAACAAGTTAAACAGCCTTGTGGATTACCTTTTGTAAAACTTACAAAGCAATTGCTTCTTTTTACCCCTAGTTTGACTCATTTGTTCAGGTTCCATCACAGTTTAAGAAATGTTTCTTGAATGAGCTTCCTGCTACAAACTGCACAGCGAGGCAAGTCACTGAGAAGATGGAAATCAGTATTCAAGGCTAAAGCTGCTATGTACAAATGGCATTAGCTGCTTGTACTACTCACATCTGTGAGTGCAACACCATTTTAACAATACAAATAGTTGTAAATGAAAATTATTTTAAGCCAGTTTTACTGTCTGTTAGTTCAGTGCTGCTAAGCTCAGTCTATTTCCATCAGATAATGTCAATGGTAAGTCAAGGAACACAAAGAACATGAATTAATTGCCAAGACTTGCCCGAGTCAGTTCCAAAAGGGTTACTAAGTGATAATGTAATGCAAGTAAAGTCACCTGACAGTCACTTCTTTGGCAAAGAAGCATTCAAGAGAGGATCAGATACAGACTACACTTATTCAGGCTACAGGGGAACAGATCCAGAGCTAGACCCAGCTACCCTTAGTGAAGATGCTGGGTAAATGAGTCTACCTGTATTTGGTGTTTCACAGACACCAGGCTGATTATAAAACTTATTTTTATTTCTGCACACTCAAGGAACTTTAGAATGATTTAAAGAAAAGGTAATGTTCTAGAGGAAGTTGATATATACAAAATAAACCAAACATGAGTGGATTTATCAGAACAATTTTTTTTTTGACTGCTTAAGGTTTATCTGGTACTATGGAATCATGGAATCACAAAACAGTCCAGGTTGGAAGGGACCTCAAAAGACCATCTAGTCCAACCTTTTGTGGGAAAGGGAGCCTAGATAAGATTACGTAGCACCCTGTCCCATCACATCTTGAAAACCTCCAGTGATGGGGACTCCACCATGTCCCTGGGGAGGTTGTTCCAAGTGATTGATTATTCTCACTGTGAAAAATGTCTTTTTTACATTGAGAGGAAACCTTTCCTAGTGCAACTTGTACCTGTTGCCCCTTGTACTCTCCATGTGGCTCCTTGTGAAGGGAGAGCCTCCATCCTCTTTGTATCCACCCTTTAAGTATTGGAATACTGTGATGTGGTCCTCCTGAGCCTTCTCCTCTCCAGGGAGAAGACACGTAACTGCTTCAGTCTTTCCTCAGAGAACAGGTTCTCCAGCCCTTTGATCATTTTCATAGGTCTCCTTTGACCCTCCCCAGTCTGTCTGCATCTTTCTTGAACTGTGGGGCCCAGAACTGGACACAGTACTCCAGGTGTGACCTGACAAGCACTGAGCAGAATGGGATGATCTCTGGTAGTAGTGCCCCTGAGGGTTCAGCCCAGGATTCAATTTGTCTTGGCTGCTGCAACAGCGCACTGCTAACACCTGCTGGCCAACTCCTAGGCACAAACTGGGCGAGATTTGAAACCAGTACTGACTGTAAAATAGCCCATGTATCCCAATGGCTCTGGTTAGATAGAAAAATACATAATCACACTTCCACTCACATAATAGGTGCACATTAGTGATCAGTTATAATACAGGAGGAGATAGTTTAGCATTCCAAATCCCACCAGTAAGCAGTTCATTTAATTCCATATTTTGGCTCTCCAGAGGAAAAAAAAAAGGCATCAGAAAAGAAGGACCAATGAAATTTATTTGTCCTTGAAAGGAAGTATTTTCTAGTAAAAAGACTTCTTTTTTTTTATCCTCAAGTGTATAAAAATGTATGCTACTAAATATTATATATAGGCAGGAAATGATCTTCCTGTCTGTTGTGAACTTTCAAGCTTTTCAAAAGACTCTATCTCAAATTCAGACAGGACTTTGGTTTCTAGTTGTTGATGGAAAGGCTAAACAGTTGCCCTGAATGTTTTGTCTAGATTTCATCTCATTTTATATAATGAGTTGATATTTTCAAGATGAAAATTTCTCTTAGTTCTTGCCAGTGGGATTGTGCTGGTTTCAGAACTCTTTTTCTAAGGGTTCTTTCAATGCCAAGGAATTCTTTAAGCCAACTTGTTCAGAAATATTTTAGTTTTGGCTGCTGATATTTCCCCGCAAACTGTTGATAAACTTTCATACATCTCCAAATCACAGCCTAAAGAACACAAACTGTGAATTTTATTTGTAAGAATTCCAAGGATATAAGGGTATGAAATAAACATTGAAAATCAGATCAAGAAAACCTTTGAATACTTCACAGCATTATTGATTCACTATGACAATGTAGGAGGTCTGTATTGTTGTCACATTTTTAAGGGGTATCAGTACTACTAACTGATCTGATCTATCTGTAGATTAGGATTGATAAAGTGAACCATAATAACAATAAAATTATTGTGTTGACAGCTGCTTCTGTGGCATGTTGCCTCTTAAATTATTTTATTAGTTTAATTGTTTGGCTTAGCTACAAAAAAAAAAATCTTCCCTTGGGTTTCTCTGCTTGCCTGAAAGAACATAGCATCTTAACCAGTGCTCTGTTCCTATTCTTTTTTTCTTTACACAAAACAAAACCAAACAGTTTTATGATGCTGGAAGCATACATGGCCCCTGTGACTCCTATCTTCACTTGTTGTTTGCCAGGTTTCCTTTTGTTCAACTTAGTCTGTGGTTTGCATCTTTGAATATGAACTGGAGATCTTCTGATGGTAGTGAAGCTTAATCTTGTATCATACCTCTTGTTTCTAAAGCACTTTGCAGTCTGTCTGTCTCATTTTATGTGCCCACACACAAACACAGAACATCAGCCATCTCCAGTGGGAGGGTGACAGCCACACAAGCCAACTGGTAGCCAGCCAGTGTGCTGCATGGTAGTGGGAAAAGGGGATATTGGCCAGGGATGCCACATCAAACCCTCCTTTCCAGAGTGTGCCATGGGATTTTCAATATCCACAAGGAGTCTTTAATTTCTGATCTTTAAAGAAGAGGAGCACGCCAAGAACGTTGTTTAGCAGAAGGAGGGGCAATGCCAGCTCATCAATGGTCTGGACTAGCAGTCTTCCAAAAGAGATACAAAGCAAATAATAGGAGTACAAAAGCCTTCACTTTTGTCCTCGATGAACAGCTAAGAGGACATAAGGAAGCCATCACCATAACATGCAGTGGGACATAGGCAGCTTTGCAGCCTGTCTGAGGGTGCTCAAGCAGCAGGTTCCATAAGCCTCAGAATTCAAAAGCTACCTCAAAAAACTAACTTTGACACAGCCACAGAAAGGACAGATATATGCAACCAACGCTAATGTGCCTTAGGACTAGATTTCATGCTTCTGCACGACTGACATTAAGCAGCTGGCCTATACTGTACAGTAGCATGCTGTGAGTGTTCCCAGCAGAGGGTCTGATCCTCCATGGTAACACTCTTCAGGGAGCTCTGGAAATGCTTTAATTATTAAAATGAGTAATTCCTACCAACACATTTAATTGGAAAATATTACATGTTTAAATGTGCACTAATGGAAGGGCTCTGAAAATCTAACAATGTAATAGAGTATGCTGTTTGAAGTGAATTCTAGCAATATTTTTTCAGCCAATAACACCATGCATTATTTATCCTACCTCTTTTTAATCCTATCTGATAGTTCATATGAAGAAGGAGTCACTGGAACCTCAGAGATAAAATGCAAATTTGTGAATTGCCCCCTGCGAGCTTAACCTGCCGCCACAACCTCCTCCACCTTCCTTGCTTCCTGCCCCCTAATTCCCAAGGAAATAGCTCAATGAGTTTATTGCTGCAGTATAAACTATCCCCCCCGTTTCTTCCTCAGCACCAGGAGGACTGTGCAGACTGACAAATTACAGGAACACTTGTTACCCAGATTTGTTACCACAGCCTGACAGAGACTGGGCACATCCAAAGGCAAGAGGAGGCCAATGTGAGTGCAGACTAGTGGGAGTCACAGGGGCAGAAGGGCAGAAAATAAGGCTTCAGGGCATAAATGTCACCCAGCCAGAGGCAGCAAGGATAGGTATGAACAGGGGTAACCAACGGCGTTAGCCAACATACCCGTGAAGAAGCAGAGGGACTAAACACATTAAAGACATGAAGCAGCGGCACAGAAGGATCCTACCTGAAGCTGCTGAGCCCGTTTTCAATTAAGCAGGAAATACACAGTTTCGCATTTGGAGGTGTCTAAATTAGTGATATTGCATACTGTCTTGGGGAAAGGGCATTCAGAGAAAGATTTGTGCCTGCAGATTAAGTTCTGCCAAGCCCAGAGCCCACGGTGAGCATTTTCAAAGGGAAGGACTCACTGGATATACTACAGCCTTGTAAAGTGATTGTATGGGCAGGCTTTTTATGATCTAATCTAGAAAGATTATGCTAGTATCAGTGTTCATGTTTCTTTGCATATTTTTTTCATCCCCAGAGGGAAAATATGTTACCTGTGGGATATATGCATGGTGGAAAAGTCAAGAAGCCACTTTCATCTGAAAGTTACTCTCTTCCTCGAAGTCTTGTAGGAACATAAAGAGATGCAGGAGAGAAGCATTCAAGATATTTTTTGCAAGAAACAATGTCAACAAAAGAGGAAAAAACAGAATATATTTTGAAAACAAATATTTTTCATTGAAAATGGCATCTGTTCTTTTAACTGATACAGAGCAGGACCTTCAGGTACCAGTGAAAACCCATTTTGTTCTGACTGGTTTCTGAAACAAGCAATCTTTTTTGAGCTCTTTTTCCTCCTCTCAAACCGGATCTGTAGTTTGCCACATTTTTCTGTTCATGGTGACACTAAAACAAAATTGTGAAGATTTTCTTTTTTACTGCAAATGCAACACTTGTCAGGTCTGCCTTTTTTCTGTCCTTTCCCCTCCTCCCCTCTGTGTATATTCTCTCTGTGTATATTAATCAGCTGCAGGAACACCTTGAGAGTAACAAGTTTTCCCATGTAGCTGCTGAAGATTTCACACTCCTGGATTCTAAAAAAAAGAGGTTTTGTAGCTGTATACCCTGCCCAAAAGATCAAACACAGCACAGCGCAGCAAGCTTAGGAGGGGAGCCAGAAACCCTTGCTCTTCCGCTGACACGTTGCGCCTGTCTGGGGTTACGGTGTTCATCGGTACCACGCTGCCGGCAACAGTGACTGAGCAGCCCCGCGGCAGTGCCCAGGTGAAATGCAAGCACACCCGGAGCTCTGGGACGAGCACAAAGCCCCCTTCCCTCGGATTTGGTTCTGCTCTAATACTGTATCTTGTCTGCAGTTTGGCTGTTCTTGTTAACAACTCCCCTTTGATTATATATTTTCTGCCTAATTTCTTTTTTTAACATTTAAGGTGTTGTGCTTCCTTCAGTAAACTGCTCGTAACTTGGAATCTCTTGTGCCTGTTTCTGCTGTGTCGGACATCAAAATTCAGCTTCCCATAAGGAGTCTCTGGTATTTACAAAAAGCTGTATTTAACACTTCCAACCCATAGGTGTGTTCTGCAGCTCTTTTTTAATCAATCAATCACATCAACTCTCAACACATTTGAAAACCAAACCAAACCAAAAACTAAGGCAAGGATCTTTTCCAGCTGAGAAATATAAATGACAGGTTAAAAAATGGCTCCTGTATGACAAGAGCAAAATGTCTGCAGGCACTTCAGTGTTTGCAGGCAGCTGCACTATAGTAGAGCGGGAGCTGGAAGCACAGTTATAAATCACAAGGAGAATTGCTGCAGGACCCTTACGCTTGCTGGAAGACACCCTGTGGGTAAAGAGAGGCAAGTGAAAGCTGTTGTGCCCTGTTTGTTCACATCATGGTTTCCTGCCCACATGGTGAACTGTCTTGACGATTCTGGAAAGACAGTTTTTCCTTTGGGTCTCCAGAGATGCAAAAGACAAGGGCTTTTGGCTTTGCCTGTTATTCTTGGGAGGTTTTAATAGATAAATTTCACTTTCTCCACCATACAGCCAGGTTCTGAAGTTCATCAGATGCAGCCCATGACTGGAAGTCATACACTGCAACCCTGTTACGATTGGATTAGATCAAAATTACTTTCTTTAGCAAGCCTAAAATTCAGCGGTATTTTACACATGACAGAGACTCTCCTAGAAACAGTTATAAATGTTAAAAAAGACACAAGAAACACAAAATTAACCTAATGCAGGTAAAAGTGATTTGATGTTGTATGAAGTATGATTGCCCATAGGAAGGTGTTTTTATGTGTTAAATGTTACAGGGATAGTCGGCACTTTCAACTGCTGTTAAAAATAATGAAGAAAAGATTTAACGCTATAGGTTAAGCAGAATAAATAGCTTTAATTTAAGATAGTTTTAAGATATGATGTAGGCTCTTCTATGGAAAGAAGAGAGTTTCTCTCTAGAAACCTCTACTTTCATATCAAATGTCTGTTTCTAACAGACACACCTAGCTGAAACTGTGCAACTGGCATGTAGTTCATATCTATAATGAGAAACAAAAAGCAAAATCCCTGTCACAGGAGAGCACAAAATTTGAATTATCCATCAGCAAAGCAGAAATTAATTTAAATGTGGTAAACAACCTCTTCTATTTTTTTACCTTTGCTGTTCTAAAGACAGGTAAGTCTTGAAGGCAACGCCTGGCCAGGCTCAGAGCCAAAAGATACTGTCTTTTGACATCTAAAGCTTGATGAAAATGCTAACTATAAAATAATCAAGTTGAAATCCGCTTTATTTCCAAAGTTAAATATATTACATTATTTCCAGCTGCATGCTCAATATAACTGCACAGACAAAAATGGGGCTGAGTGTTCGGATGAGGTAGTGTAGTTGCACACTGAAGACATGGCAAAAACTGAATATTCCCTAGTTTAACAGAAAGGGAAGTGCCAGCTTGACAGATTTTTATGGAGAAAAGGCTGAGCAGAGAGCTGAGACCTGCAAGTTTTGGAGAGGTTAAAAATTAAACAGGAGATATCCTCATGTTTAATCTTGAATGATTACAAACAACAATTTTGTTGGTGGTTTGGTTATTTTACAATAACACAATTTTGTAAAAGATATAACCCACCCATCTTCCTGGGGGATGCAAAGGTGTTGGTGTCATTGACAGAAAAGCGAGGAGGATTTCTGAGGGGTTTTTGCGCTTAGATTGCATCCCAGATTGACAGTTTAATTTCTCAGGTTCAAAGAGAATCATATCAATATTCACATATGCGTTTCCCCATCCCTGTATCTTTGGCTTGAGGTTGTGATGCCACTTCAGCATGCCATCTCACAACCTCTGCCTAGCGTTCACTCTTCACCAGGAGGGAGGTAGCTCTCTATCCTGCTCTGAACACTTTGACATGACATGAAGAAAATGCATAACAGATGTACTGAAAGATCAGAATTTATTATGGTTTTAAAAACCAGCATTGCATTCTTGACATTCAGCTGTTTTACCTGCCCTGCTGGCTGTCAGCTGGCGAATGCTGCTAATTTTGGATCATCTTTAAGCTTTGCCAATTTTCTTAGCTACCTAAACAGCAAAACCTTAGCATTTGTTCAAACCTGCAAGTTCTCCGTATAAAAAATTACAGAAGTACGACAAAGAGAAATGCATTTTTGAGTCTTTGTTCTGACCTCCATGGGAGAAACTGATAGACTGATAAAATGCAGAGTGCTTCTTCCGCACGTGCCCTTAAGCTGCCTTTCCCTCAACACATGCTTGCACCTGTGTTAGTCTCAGTAAAAACTCCAGGCTTCCATCCCATCCCTTCCTTTCTTTAAGATTAGTCAAAATACTCCAGCTGAGATTTATTTTATAGGTGTGTCCTTTTTCATAAAAAGTTGCAGCAATCTTAGGCAAACAGAAGAACAGCGGGCAGGAGGAATTCTTTAGCTAGCCAATGTTCCACATTTTATTTTCCAACAGAGAATCTTAACAATCACCCATCGTGTTGCAAAGCCACATGATGATAATATAAATTCACTGATGCAAGCCAAAGAGCTACAAACCATTCTAAATCAACATAAACATATCCCCAAAACCGTGTGTAGACCAGCCGACATGCGTTCCCTCTGTTTTCCTAGGAGTCTTGCCCAAGGCTGGTTGCGCTCAGAGCCACGGGTGAGTGTGAAAGATCAGAGAAGAGCTGGGGTTCACTGCTGCAAGGCACCAGCTACCCTCTGCAGCCAGAGGGCCTGGCTTCTGCCTTAGCTAATATCATGAACCATTTCTCCAACGACACATTAGTATGGCTATACAGAAAGGGGATGCCATCCATGTGTGCGACAAGACCTACAGAGCTTATGGTAGACATTTCAGAAACTGCTTGTCTTGTTCTTAGAACATTATTCTGGTCTACGACTTGTTATTATTGCAGAAGAATTTGTCTGGAGACACAGGACTGTGTGTGTTGCTGAAGAGCACCCCAGCATCTGGGATTCAGAAGTCCCATCTTCAGCCTGTGACAAACCTAAGTTTGTGTTTTACAGAGAAAATCATTACACACTTCTCTGCTTCCAGTTCTCCATCAGTTAAGTGAAGGAGAATAATAATTACACATTTAGAACAAGTGCAGTAAGAATTAGTTATTTGGGTACAGAATTGCAGGTAAGGAAGATATGTAATTTATATGTCCTAAAGATTGTTATTTTTGTTACTGTTATGTAACAAATATTGTTATATTTGTAAGCATGCAGAACAGAGTACCCGTATTGTAGAAACTAAACCACTCAATGTACTTCAATCGCATTTCATGTACTTAAGTATTAAAGGGCACTTACTGCACAACCTGTTCCCCACAGAAGTAAGAGAGCTGAACCAATTACTTGTAGAACATACATGGCCATCATTTGCACTCTGTATCCCAACATCATATATGAACTCTCTTTCCCTATCATCAAGGTTTTTCTGAACAATAGTTGATTCTGTTATTATCAGAGTAAGCAAACAAAATAATCAATGTAATAAATTAGGCAATACAGGGTCAACACGGTAGTCTCGTGGATGACCCATAATACAACACACTTTCAAAAAGAGATTGAAAATGTTTGGTGTCTTGAGCTGTTTGACTAGTAAGAAAAACTGGGTGCTTCACTTTGTACTGGGAATTTTGTCTTGTATAAAGGGAACTAGAGAATTAATATTTTTAAAAATAGTTTTTTAAATAAAGGCAGTTCAGAATTTCTCTTACGCTAAATTTTTTCAAA
Source organism: Phaethon aethereus (assembly GCF_964289735.1). Classification (NCBI taxonomy): domain Eukaryota; kingdom Metazoa; phylum Chordata; class Aves; order Phaethontiformes; family Phaethontidae; genus Phaethon; species Phaethon aethereus. Next base: position 42,200,537 of record NC_138577.1, on the reverse strand, counting down.
AGGCAGGACCTGCTTTAATTCTCAGTGCTTTCAACTGGAGAAGAGATGCACAAGACCTAAATACAATAAGGACTCTACTACTGATGCGTTTTGTGACTAGAGGAACGATTTTTTTTCCCAGCACTAGCATGCGAGTAGTGTTTCTTTATATAAAGTCATTTTAAATTCTTCAAAGAAATTGTGTATATTAAAAGATTGAAAACAAAATAGCTAGTGTTGGCCAAGAAAACATATCTGGGGTGCTCTCTCCTTTGACCCTAGAAAGTTAACTTCTGTTGTCACTTCTGAAGAGAGCCAGACCTCTGTATGGCTCACATATTTCATTTCCCCAACTATATAACTGGTAGGAAATAAAATCCCTTGTATAGGCAACATGAGTCAACCATGACATTTCACTTTTTTCCATTCTTTTAAAATCAGAAATTCATTTGCAAAGTGTTTCTTATCTTGTTTTCATAACAAATTTAAAATTTATCCTTCAAGCAGAGAGGAGTCTGGACCAAGATTTAAGGAACCAGCTAGGTGGCATGTTGTTTTTTAATGGCATTTATGTACAGACTCTTATATCCAGACCTCCAGAAAGATATCACAGCATTTTCAAACTCTACAGGGTGGCATTCAGAGGCAGGAGGAGGATACCGTCCACGGCTGAGACAAGCAGAGCAGCTGTCCTAACCCACCACCAGCGTGCAGGATGGTGAAAGCTTCCAGAGAGGCTGGCATTAGGCTGGGGTTCATCCCTCAAGGAATCCCAGATTGCAGATGTCTTATTGCTCATCTGTTCTCAGGGCAATGTTTCTCAACCTCAGAAATGAGAAGACACTTACAGCCAAATTATTAATGGAGTTTTGTCATTTAAAATTCAAATTAATATTTGGAGATAGATGGAAAAAGCTAGTTGATAATGGTTTCATTAACAAATTAAGCTGCTACTCAGTCTGTCTAAGCAACCATTTAACAAGAAGAAAATGAGTCCTTTATAACTATTTAATAACATCTCAAACAGAATTCTGTACGCTAATTAAAGGTACTTACCTGTTTTTGTACAGAGTCAACCAATTTTGTATATTTTTAAGAACCTTCCCTCCCACTGCCGAAATATTTTATGGCTATGGAGGACTTGGAAGAGACAGTTTGGGATCGAGCAGAAGGTGTCCAATTCCCCCTGCGTATATGTTAATAAAGATTATGAAGATCATTGTCATTTATTTAACAGCATGTCAGAATTTGTGGCCTTTGTGAGTTCCGTGCTGTATTTCTCTCATGTTTGTACCTTAGAGTAGTAAAAATCTAAGAATAAGCTAGCACAATGAGAGAGCAACTGTCATGATCATGTTACGCATATAAATATTTACACTACATTTTTAAATTTGTGGGTTCTTCTGATTAAGTGATTAAAGAGGACCGAGGTCTACTCACAGTTTGGAAATGGTTCAGCCTTCTCCAGAGCCTAGTCACAGGCTAGAGGACGCTGCTGGCACTGTAGTTAATGTAGCTAATGTAGAATAAAACCACAAAAGAGAAAACTAGATGATGCTAGTGAAAATACAGGTGTTTTGCATCAAAAATCAGCTGACAGAATAGGACAAATAGTTGGATCTGCAGTAAGGATCCGCCACAGAACATCCTGTGTAAAAATTCGGTAAATCTGGAAATGTTTTAATGCATAGAGAAATATATCAGACATTTCTCTTAGGATGTTTCTATTTTATACTCAATTTATCTTCAAACTGCCACTTCTTTTTTTCTCTCCAACATAGATCCTTTCTTCTGCCATCCACAAAATGACTTAAGATGGCTAATGTAATGTCAAAGCAGAGCTAAAAAATCGAAGTAAGAAATCTCGCGAAGCATGCCGGGGGGAAAGGCCAGACTTCTGGAGCCATACAGAAAGCAAATCGTCATCCCCGCCGGGGGAGGCACACAGTAGCCACGGGGGGCCTGGGGCCGCTCAGCAGGGATGAGACACAGGCTGGGATGAGGGTTAGGGTGACCACTGGGCGCTGCTGCCATTGACAGGAGAAGCACTGCAGGAGCTGGACCAAATGGAGCAATGGGAAAACGAGGAATCAGGCAGGAACAGAGAGATGATACCTTCAGACAAAAGGAAAGCACCATGGTTAACATTAAAGGTAAAACTAAATTATATTAAATAAAAAATAAATAAAATGAAAGTATGAAATGAAATGAAATGAAATGAAATAAAATAAAATAAAATAAAATAAAATAAAATAAAATAAAATAAAATAAAATAAAATAAAATAAAATAAAATAAAATAAAATAAAATAAAATAAAATAAAATAAAATAAAATACAATAAAATACCAGAAGTGACTAGAAGAACATCCTATTTAAACTCCTCGTAGCCTAGACAGAACTGTCCGGGTAGCAGAACACAGAGGACACTATTTCTTAAAGAAAAACAAATAAAACTACATGCTTTCCTATTCAAAGAGCACCTCTGGAGGAAGAGAACTTTCACTCTCCAGGTTATGAACGCTGTCCTGAAAGAGAGCAAAGACCTTTTCGCTCTCACATTAGCTCCAAAGAGGGCTATGTCCCAGAGAGTTTATGTTCTCCCTCCTGCAAAACTGTGCACCAGCCTCCACAAGCTTTGCCTCACTTACATACCTAGACTACCATGGCTGCACCAGTTCTGCTGTTTACTTTCTTATAGTTGATATCTTCAGGAAAACAAAACTTTTTTGTACATAAGATGCAGCTGTGATTATCAGTATATTACAATAAAATTAAAACAAGTCAGTCAATGCTAATTGTGAAATAGTGCATGCAGCTTTCCAGATAGTGTTAAATTTCTTTTGAAGAGAGAGAAAAATAAGCCAAAACAAATAAAGAAAGTTTTTCCATAGAGGAACTGGACTGCTAATATAACTCTGATTTCATGTTTATAGTTCAACTTTATACCACGTACTTAAAGCTTGGGTCCACACAAGAGTTAATGATACCTACAAACCTCAGCTGGTGAATTTTGTTCAGTGAAATGTTGTAAAAGTCATGTGCAAGCTAGCAATAGCTGCTATTTAAAAACAATTAGAAAAAATAATTTGCAAGATTTTGACTTACATTTCTGTCCTTGAATACAAGCTCCTACTGTTTTTGCTGAGGTGAAATTTTAAGTCTAGTTTAAGATTAGGCTAAATGAAGACTGTCATGCATAGGCTACACTGCTGTCTTCACACAAGATCTCAAATTATGTTATGGGCTTCTAAAATAGTTTTAAGACTGAGCCAGAAGACTACGTTGAGCTGTATTGTTTAAGTATTTTGCAATATAAATATGTCCAGATTATCCAGAATGATAGTTCAGTAATTTCAGCACAAGGTGCCAAGTTTTCAAAGGGTTTCCATAGCTGCACCTGCAACATTTTTAAGGCATATGTTTGTATTCGAGGGAAAAAGACTGAATAGTCAGACACGTATGTGTGTGTGTGTTTATCTTTTCATTTATACAAAACCAGGCTGCTATATTCCAAACAAGAAAAATGAAGATGTTCCTTCTGAAATTCAAACCAGAACTACTCTTTTTATTATCGAATAGCAAAGGATTTCACTAGTACAAATAAAAACAATGCACATTTTGCATCCTGGGAGATAGCTAAGTGGTATTGAGATTAATGGCTTCAGTACAGGTCAAGCACATACTGGGCAGCATTAGCAGGAGCGCAGGCATCAGGCTGAGGGAAGGGAGCCTGGGGCTCCCCAGCACCAGAGAGGTGCCCACGAGCAAGCGGTGGAGGTCACTGACGTGGTTACAGGGCAGGAGCACCTGGCATACAAGGAGGGCCTGAGGGAGGAGCATTGGTTCAGCCTGGTTAAAGGAAGAGGAAAGAGAGGGATGATATAATTACAGGACAGAAGCTGGGAGGCTGGAGGGGTCCCAGGAGATTTCCAGTCCAACCCTCTGCTCAGTCAGGGCTGGCTCAAGCAGCTTGTTCAGGGCTTGTCATATCTGTAATATCTTCAAGGGTGGAGATACCATGAACTGTCCACGCGACTTGACCCCAGATCACCCTTACGGAAAGATTTTTCATAATATCTAATGGGAATTTCTCCAACTGGGCCAGTAAGTAGTTTTAGACAGCACTAAGATATTTTCTTACCCTTGTCTTCTTAAAACCAAGGAGACTTCAGTGGGACTTAATAGTATATACAAAAACTGGAAGTCCCTTTTGCCCTAAACTTGTCTGGCTTTCCAACACGTCTACACAACCTTGGAGTGAGCAAAAAAGCCTGAAGTCAGGCATGAACTTGTGCCATGAAAACAGTGAAGCTTTTGTATCAGCTGGAAAATGTGGTAGGTGCTGCATCACAACTACACGTGCAATTTTTTTAAGTGGGCCTATACGAGCGTGACCTTATCAATCAAAACATTTCACTTTTACACAGGTCTTCACAAACCAAAAAAGTCATGAAAGAACCATATCTCCACCAGTATTTTTGCATTTGACATCACATGTTTTTCTTACAAGAGTTTGGCATGCACCATTACAGAACATCTTGAAGTTCATTAGTTTGTGTTTTTTACAAGGCTGATTTATGAATGTGTGATATGCCAACTCACAGGAAAATGATTGTGCCAAAAACAGGCTTCATACTGGAGCAAAAGCCGGAGCACAGTTTTCTTTCTTGAATGTAGTCAGTGAGGAAAGGAAAGAGCAGAATATGATCAGAGAAAAATATATTGGAATCTTTAGTGGAAGGCATAAAGGAAAATCTCTGTTTTTCAGTCAGGCCGTTAACGAAATGTTGTATAATCTCTTTGCTCCTTCCTCATTGGAAGACTCTAAGAGGTAGACAGGAAAACGAAGTTATGGATAAGATAGCTGTACCTGGGATCCCTGACAGAGACGAGAGCAGAAGCATTACTGCAAGGCTAACCTGTTAAATCTAGCCATCGTGGCAGCAGCCCAGCAAGTCATTTAATTAGATAAGAAGTTTGAATGTGACAGCTTTCTGAGGGATGAGGCTTATTTTGCTTCAAAAACCTTTACTTCTCTTCCAGGCTCAGGACTGCTAAGCATGCCATACAAATATAGCACATATATAAATTCTTACTAAGTTTAAGCAAGGCCTTTCACAAAAATGCTCTTCATGACAATTCACAGCAGTGGGAGAAAGTCGCTGTGCAAAATGTGTTTAGACAAATTCCCATGCACAAAGACGTGTTGGCAGGGTCTGTAGCTGTTGACATCTATCAATTCTAATGGTCAAAGTTAATTACAGGGAAAAATTAGGTAAAAGAGAAGGGGGGCCGGGTCTTCATCAGGAAGTTACCACTGGCAGGAGCGTGCTTTGGTGTGGGCTGGTGCTGCATGCCTGGCCGGCTCTGGAGCTTTGCGAGGGAGCGTCACTGGGTCTCCAAATGAAAGTCAGAGCTGCTGGATAGGGAAAGGGGCGAGTGAACCGCATGCCGTCGGCCACCGCGTCCCATCAGAACCTGCCATAACAGCAGCACAGGGCTGGGCGTGCGCAGGACCGACAGCGTATCCACAGCAGTGTGGGAACAATATGGGAAACATACTGCGCCGGAGGCTCTGGGAAACAGCTTTTAGGCATAGAACGCTCTCTTCTGTACAAGTCTGTTTTGTGCCTAGGTCACTTTTGCAACACAAGGGGAAGGGAACAATGACGAAAATAGAAGATAAATATTACAGAGACAAGAATCAAAACAAAAGAGGAAAAAGGGAAAAATTATTTGTTCCGTAAGTTCTCCAGAAATAAATCATTATAAGAAAAATTCAATCACTTGCAAAGTCCAACATAAACAGGGGAGGTTGAATAGTGACATGCATGCTTAACTTGAATAGCTTGAAGCTATTTGATAAAAAAATAAATCTTCCTTCAAAACTTTTTTTCCCCAAAATCTCCATTCAAGATTTATTTACTTGATGCAGAGCTGTGTGACAGAAAAATTTATTTTCAGGAAAAGTACTTTCCTCATCAATACCATATGTGATAAATGAGGATTGAGCCAGACAGAGAAAAGCCTCCTGCATTAACAAGGGAATGAAATCAGAGTTTGGATACAAAAAATTTCATGTAATTATCTCCCATGTAAGGGACACAATTTAATGAATCTGGTAATACTTCAACTTGAGCAAATGAGAGCCTGAAAGAGCCGCTGTAGTACATGCTGCCTGTGAGCACTGAGAGCCAAAGTTACAGCCAGGATGCCACAAGTATTTGTATCTTTAAAGATCTATCCATTTGCATCCATTTTTACGCTGTATGGTGGACAGTATCTCTGTATCTGAACAGTACCTCTTGCCTGTAGAAAATAACACGTTTAATAATATTTGTATTGCAATAACTACCTGTCTAACGGTTCTCTCCTGGTAAAAGTAGCCATCAAAACTCTTGCTGCAATATAAAACCAGCAATTGTGAAGCAAGAACCCCTAATTGAAAAACAATGTTGTTACAAAGCAGCACATGCCAAGATGGATGCCCTTCCCACAAAAAGGCTTTTTCAAAATGCCATCACTTCATTGGATCCTGGTAGTACTAAACAGGGCCACTGGAACAGGCTCCCCAGGGAAGTGGTCATGGCACCACGCATGTCAGAGTTCAAGGAGCGTCTGGATGACACTCTTAGTCATATGGTTTAAGTTTAGGTAGTCCTGCAAGGAGCAGGGCGTTAGAATCGATGATCTCTACGGGTCCCTTCCAACTTGAGATGTTCTATGATTCTGTGTGAATATGCCTGCAGACCTTCATGCCATCAGCGTGGCATGGGGTCTACGGGGTAACAAAGCTAGGTCTTGAGGTAAACATAGTTTGCTGCTCTTGGCTCTAAGCTATGTTTGAGAGAGTTTATAATACAGTGTTGCCTGCTGGGTTAAACATGTGCTTAGATTGTAAACCAGTGGGTTTGAAGGACATACTTTTGTAAGCAACCGCTGTTGGGCTGACTCAAGATTTTACTCTCCTTACCATGCCTCCCTTTTCAGGTCAAAGTTTCCAAGCCTCAGCACAGAGAAAACTCTCCTCTTTAACCACTGTCCATATTCAACAAATTTTCATAAAGCCTTGATTGCCTTGTATCCTGCTTAGATTAAAAGGAGCAAAGCTCTGCTTGGAGAATTCAGTCACGTTAAATCACCACTTCCAGGGCCTGCAAACATTTGCTAGCATCTCATCATTCAGAAAACAAGTACGCAATTTTAAGCTAGCTCCCCTTATATTACACAATGAAATATATGTGTTGTCATCCAGAGAGTTTCTAATAGCTAGACTTGGTGTGTGTACACAGGAGCAGATGTTACAAAAATCTGTTATGAAAAATACTGCTGAGTGGGCTAACCAAAACTCTGCAAAACTGTATTAAAGATTGGGAAAAGGAGAAGGGGGAGACCAGACAGAAATCATCAAGAATTGGTGGATTTGTGTGCAAATTATAGTGAGAAACTACAGCCAACGTTAAGTGTGAGGGGGAATCACTTTCACAGCTCTCAGATCTAAATTAAGAAAAAGTGATTACAAAACAAATAATCACAATTTAATAACACCCTTGTACCATGTTTAAATCAAAACCTAGCCATGATCACAGAGTCTGCAATATTTGGGGAAGGGGAGGGGAAGGGAAGAACATTAAGCCCTGAAGGAGTCATTTAAACCATTTGCAAGGAAAGAATCAAATAGGATTGATGGTTTAAATGAATTAGTATATTCAGAGACATCAGCATAATTACCGTAATTGATATGGACACTGGGAGAGATGCTGCCTCTGCAGAAGGAGCATGTAAGGAAATGAAGAGGGGGGCAGAAGAAAGGAGCTGATGGGGAGCAAACGATGAACTGGACCATCTCTCTCTTTCCTGACGTTCTCACCGTAGTCTCCTTGCCCTCTCTTCTGCTCTGCGGGGGCTTGCTGCTCTTTCGTCTGCCAACGGCTACGGCAGAAGAGTACCCCAAGCGTGCGGCTGAGGGGAGGTCTCACAGGTAGATCTGCTCGGACACGGGGTGCTCCTCCCCCGGGGGCACCTGGACACCCTGCTCTGGCCCTGGGACAGCCAGCTCCACCAGCAGTCCCAGTCACCCATGGTCACTGTGAGCAATGCTGTGTTTCCCCAGCTCCTGCTTATGGCCCCTTGACCACTCCTGCAGCCAGCTGGGCCGTCCAACCTCACACGTGTTTTTTCATGTCTTCAGCACCTGCTCTGCACCACAGCTGCTCATCTTCACTGCTGTCCCACTCTCAGACCAGCTCTTCCTCTCAGGCACGCCACCATGACATGCCATTACACCAAACACAGTTTTTTCTGCATTCTACTGCAGCCTGATGGGGCACAGCTGTGATTTCATGGATGCGATGTGACCCACAAGAAAGGCAAGGTGATGACCTTACATGACTGAAATGCTACTTACACTGGAAGATTGGAGTTCTAATTTGTTTCTGTTGCAACAGATTTGCTACAAATTATTAGAACTCAACTGAAAAACATACTTCTTTCAGAAATCCATAGATATAAATGACAACTTGGCTATGTAAGGTCTATCTTCACATGAAAGGACCTGGTCTATGCCAGTCATGCCATGGTTTGTTCTCATCACTGTGGTCATCACCTGTTCCTTTTCAAGCCGCTACAGGTACACAGTATGTCTCTTTCCTCCTCCTTACCATAATGTTAAATCATTTAAAACCTTCTCAAAAAATTGAATATCTAACCTTATTTTCCATGTCCCCCATTTTATGCAGGCCTGAGGGTGGCAAGTAAAAGGCAATGTAGTAGGTAGGATTTCTTTGTATATTTTACAAGACAAAAAACAATTAAAAGAGTAAGTGGCAGCTATATTGTAAATGTGCAGCGTACAGAGGCGAGACTGCTTTCTTCAGAACCAGTACTACCTACAGGCTCACAACAAGACACAGCAGAGAGGCTTTTGAACATGATAGGAACTGCATCATTTCAATCAATTTAGTCAATCACTGTTTTGAAGTTGCTTGGTTTTACCAGCCTGGCCAGAGTGGACACAGAGGTTATTGCTGGGGGGCAATGGGGGACTGTACCAGGCAAATGGAGCCACACAGTGAAACCCGTCAATCTTCTGAAAGCAGAAAGGGTGGTAACATGTCAAATGAAAAACTGAAGTAAAAACCAAGACATTGTTCTCACATTGTCACAGAGCATCCCTGTTAGCTTCAGCTGTCATGCTTACCCCAAAAGCAAAGACATAGAAAAGGTCAGAGAAATTGAACTGCTGCAACTCTTCCTGTGGGCGCAGTGGGTGGAATAGGCACAATAATTAGCTAGAGGTGACATATGGCTTTTACATGCAGGTAGATCTGTTATTTAATATATTGTGAAAGAATATATTTTGTCACATATATATTATGTGAAGAAATAGAAAACAATTTTGATGACAGCTCCTAGTAGGACAGCCTGTCAACAAGGTGGTAGACAATTTTGCCACAAACTTTTGGCTACACATAATATATAACTATCATGCTTGTCAGGTATGTTGCATGCCCATGGGGCTAGAAATAACTCTCAGGACACTTGATTCCAGCACAACAGGACTCTACCAAGTTGCCCACAGGAAAGTCCCATTTTTGTGTTACCTGTTTCCATCATTGGCATTAGATGCCTGTAAACCACACAGAGTCTCACGTTCTCAGAGGTCTTACGGTACAAGCAGTGTATAAATGGATCACAACCAACACCAGCTGGTCAACTATATGGACCAGTCACAGAAAATAATAGCACCCCTTCATACCCAGGATTATAATCCTGCAGTCTAAAGCACAAGTGACTGGTGGTCATATTTCTGCTTTGCAAAAACAGCATGTTTAATCCCAGAGAGGGAGGGAAAGAAGAAGGTCGTTCTTGGAAAATAAATTGTTTTTCCTCAGGCATATGCTACCCTGAAAACCAAATGGAGATACCTTAAATAAGCTTTCCTAGTTGAGGAGCTCAAATAACTGTTGTACATGCTACCGAGTTATGTAAGATCTCTGAGGAATACAAATACTACCTTTGGGCAAAATAGCAGTTGAAAGTTTATAATCCACACCATGCAGGGAATTAAAATTTAAAGGATGGCATTATTAGCCTATATTAACCTCTTTTCTTTACCCTGACTTCGTCTTTTCATTGTTAATAGATACATATATACACAAACAGATAGGGAAGAATGACTGATTTATCTTTTAGGGAATATCGTCAGATATCCAGAGAGGTGGTAGATGCCCCATCCCTGGAAACCTTCAAGGTCAGGTTGGACGGGCCTCTGAGCAACCGGATCTGGTTGAAGAAGTCCCTGCTCATTGCAGGGGGGTTGGACTAGATGGCCTGTAAAGGTCCCTTCCAACCCAAACTATTCTCTGATCCTATGATTCTATCTAAACTGCCTCACATGAAAGGTCTCTTTCTATTTACTACCGTTTTAGTGGCATTTTCTGTGTAGCAGCAGAATAAAGTGAACCAGTAAAAGCGCAATTGGCAGCAACGTTTTTGCTTCCCATTCACACAGAAGTTGTTCAGCTCACACCATTTGACATAATATGGACGGGCTGGCAGCCCGCTCCGCGACGCCAGCGGCGCGGTGGTTGGTGTGCCTTTGGTGAGAGCAAAGGCAGGCTGCTGGCTGGCAGTGGGTGATGCTAATGGCCTCACTGCACCACAGGGCACCGTCTTGCACTACCCTTGCTGCTTGTAATTGCACCCCCCGTTGTAGCTGTGAGATGCTCATCCTAAAATGCTCCACATCAGAGCAAGCTAGTATAAAGCTGGGCATCCCAGCCTGGTGGGGAGACAGGCAGCAAAGACCCTGTTCCTTCTTTTTTCCTTACTTAGTCCTCCTTTCTGCAAAGTCCTAGTGCCTACTTAGTCAGCAGTTGAGAGTCAAAACAAGCCTCAGAAGACAATGTGCCGGTGCCAAAATGCAAGAGCTGAGCCCAAAAGAAAAGCCAGAGGCTGGCTGAGGCTCGCAAGCACAGGCCCAGCTCCTGGAGGAAAGCAGGGCTGCCAATCTTCCTGTCTGTCCTGGCTTCCCCCAGGTTTAATTACTGTGGAAGTGGGTTTGGTCCTTTTGCCCTTTGTGGGTGGTAATGCAGAGAACAGCAGGTTGTGCTCCAGTGACTTGTACACATCAGTGAGGACTGGGAGTTTTGAAGGTGGTTTTTTGTTACCCTCTAATATAGCCGCTGCTGTAAAGTCTTTGTTAAAATGCCCGCACCAGGGTTTGTTCTGTGGGAAACGATGTTACCCTCGAGGAAAAAAGTCCAACCCTTTATTGAGATAATTTTCCCCTACAGAAATGTAAGGACAGGGTTTTTTAATATATTAATTCCATGAAATTGCTCCAGTCTTTTACCCATGACGACGAGGCAGTGATTAAAATGGAGAATGAGTAAAACCTGAGTATATAAACCTGCGATTTAAGGACTGATGCTGAGGAAAAATGGTATAATTTTTTTCCATGCCTAAGTGGCCAAATTAACAGATTGAGTTCTAAGTAAGGTCACAGTGCCCTCTGCTGAAATACAAAGCCCTACATGAAAAAATTAACATTTAAAAAAACCACACTGACACAAGAATAACATAATCCCTATTCAACATATAAATGCTTAAAACATTTTTGAAATGCTACTTGGGACCTTAGGCTTTCTCTTCACAGTAATATAGTTGGGAACCATTTCGATTCCAACTTTATTGCTCAGCTATGTAGACTGTGCAGCATGGCTCACAACAAAAGCAAGAAAGCATTGCTGACACTACTGATGCAGACAAAAATGCTAGTGGAATTGTCTTTCCCTTACACATGGAGGAAAGAAGTGGTAAATTGGTGGCTGTCTTTCAAAATAGGCAGTAGAAAGTCCAAAAACTTGATTTTTATCAGTATTCTCTAGTTTATATCTATACTGAGTTAGTGTTTAACCTTGCCTTTCCATTGGAAGAGGAAGGGTTAATAATAAGTGTCATTTTGCTGACTGGCTTTTTTCCTAATGGGTGTGGGAAACCACGATGACTAAGAACAGAAGAGAGAAGAACATCTAATGGATGTTTAAGACTGAACTAATGTTGACTAATGAGCTTTAGATATTTGACATCTGGAGAAAAACTGATCTGGGAGGAAGAACTCTGGAACAGGCAAGGAAGAAAGGACTCAGATGACAGAGGTGGAAATGGCCCCTTCTGATATGCCATGCCAGGAAATGCATGGGGCCTGAGTCCCTGCACAATGTTTAAAGAAGATACGTAGGCACTAGGTTAGGAATAATCAACTCTGTAGGGTCTGCTATGGCATTTTTGGAGCAGGCTGCTATTACAATTATCAGCTGGCACCAAATATCCCAATGCAGTTGCTGTCCTCTCTCTCTATCTGTAACTTTCAATTTGATACTGAAAGACTGAGGCTATCTTTCTTGCCATGCAGATCTCCTCTTTAGAGTCCACAGACTAATAGCCGTTACTTTGGCAGAAGCATAGCTTTAAAAGGAAAAAAAAAATCTGTCCAGCAAAGAAAACCAGACTCCTACCTCTCAACTGAGTTCAGTTTCTCCTGGTCTCCAATGCATGGTTGCTGTATTTTATTCAAGAGGCAACAGCTTCTGAGGTTTTGTTTTTGTGTTTTTAATTACAATGTAAAATGGCAAGAGAGCTATGACAGAGCTATCTGAGAACATCTTTGCTGGTTGATTAAACCACGATCCTAGGTCATGCTGAGAGACAGCCTCAGATTTTACTTGACAGCCTACTCACAGGTTTTTGTTTGAAGATGGACATCTGTTGGAGATTTTCAGTGGGGAACATCTGGAATTTAATGCTCAAGATGGAGTGGGAGCTAAGCGGAAAAAAAATATCTTCTTTAGTAATTTGTGTTGTCTTTTTTAATCCTTCCTTCATTTCCCCAGTGCTCCCACCCAAGATACTCTTTCATCTGCACACACAACAACCCACACTTTATGTTTCTTGATGCGAAGCTCAGCAGATAGCTCCAACTAAGTTCACCCAGAGGTTATTCTAATTCCCTCCATCAAGATTTCAATTTAGAGGCTCACATTAACCCATTAATTAAAATGACTGACTTTATTACAAAAGCTTCACCTTAATCAGTTAGTGTGATAGCAAGCCTTTCTTTGTTGCTTTGCCTGGCTAGCGAGATCTCGTTAAGAGGATGCAATATTTGCTGGATGGATGCCAAGTAGTAAAGCAATACCAGATCCCTGCCACTTGGCACTGCCTTTTCTGGGTCCAAGCACTCTGGAGCTGCAAACACCCCATCAGGCGACTGCTGGTCCCAGGCTGGTTCCTATCAGCTCACCCTTACAGGCTGTAGCTGACCCACCAAACACACCTTTTGCAAATGGGCACAAGCCTCCCAGGGCCTGGCATACCCTGTAGCAGTCAATGCTCCTAAAAGGCTCAAGGAAAGTCGTGCTTCAAGAAGCCTCACTCCAAAACATTCCACTTCAGAAATATTTGGCTACAGATTCTCTTTTCTTTCTGGGCTGCTCAGCAGCATTCTTTCTCTCACTGGCTTCTGGCTCTGGCCAGGCAGGTGTGACACCTCTGCTGCTCTTGTGGGAGCTTGTGTATGTTTCCTCTGCGTGCGAGACCACAATATGCACGGGAGGGCTTTTTCTGCATCTGTTGGCAGTGCTTGTAAAATCAGTAGGGGTAGGTTTTTGTTTTGGACATCACAGCGCTTCTTGCTTCATAAGCATTAGATAACTCGAGGTACAAAAATGTAACTTCCTTCAGCTGAAACACTCTATAGCCTCATGCTAATCTTTTCTTGAACAATTTCCTTCGTAAGAGAACTTCCCTTTTTTTCTGGTAATATCTCAGGGAAATTTATTTTGATAGCAAATATATTCAGCTGCCTGCATTTGTTTTTCCATAGCTGGTACCTTTTGATCTGAGTATCTGTGAGGATGAGCGCATGCATTACCCTCTGTCTGAATCAGAGGTGACAACTGTGTTGAAAGCTGGAGTAATTGCTTCTCTGCAGCTCTGAAATAAATTATGCTGTGGCATAACAGAGGAAGGAAATCAGTAGCCGCTGTACTTGTTTTGTTTGCTCTGCCACTGCCTTGGCCTAATACACTCTGTTCCCTTGCCCCTTTTACGGAAGAGCTGTTTCCTGCATGGGAACCCGTTCCTGTTTGTGACGTATACATTATCTGAAAAGGAAAACCATACCAGCATTTACAGACATTTCTTTTCCTAAACTCATCCTCTTCCATGATGAATCAGCTCTCTTTCTGGGTATTCTGTGATCCCTCCACATTTTCTCTGGGACAGTCTCTACACACCCAATGAAAGAAGCTTTCGGGACGACCTTTGGCTACTTGGCTGGAAGATAAACTCTTCATATATATAATTACTGCCTTGGACTCCAAAGCCAGTCCTGAAGATCAGGATACCCCATTCCTAGTGCATTATGTATGTACATGTGGATTGTGTTTTCTTGGTACTAATATAATTGGCTTCCCATCTTCCAAAAAACCACGTACAATTGTGTCCATGCAACTTATCTGTCTCACATGAAAAATAAGCCATACTATTGCAAATGTATCAATGCTAGGGAAGGTGCAAACAAATCTGCAAAAGAGTCAGTGAACATACACAAAAACCACGCTCCTCCCTACCCACTGTTACATTGGGAAAGAGTTTTATTGTGTTATTTTTCTCTCAAAAATCTCACTGATGTCTCCTCTGCATGTAGTTGGATTCATTAATTGTATAAGAAGGAGCTTTACAGATCCAGTACTTGGTCTGCGAGAAGTTAAAGCAGAGTTAACAAAATACAAAAAGAAAAGCAGAATTAAACACTCTCTTTCAGTACAAATTGCCAAAGTACTTCTGCAACAATTCTCGTGAACAAAAAACCACACTTTTGTTCAAATACTTGTTCCTGTTGACATTAAGTTCATCTAGCTGATTATTCACAGGTTAAGCATTCATGGGATGGCAACTTTAAAATATTACAAAGATGTCAAGAGTAATGACTGTCTTTAGAGATCAAGGATTTGCCTGTATATTGTTGTGTCTCTCCCTACTGAGAAATGTCATCTCACTTTATACTTTCACATCGCAGGTATTTTCTAGCAAATGGAATGTCTTTGTTCATCTTTATTACTTTTGCATAACATTTCTGAAAACTATTAACATTTGCAGTCAAGACACAGAGTGTTTGAGTCTTTTAAGTGCTTGATCAGAATTTGGTTAACTATAGATGTGTCTTCAGATATTGGTTTTAGTGTATGTATATCCACCTGTGAAAGGGAAAACATGACTTTGACTCAAACTTACATCACACTGTGCTCCTAACAGAGCATTTGCTTCTCTCTTAAGCTCTGCGTCGAGACTTCTTGTCCTGGGGCACTTCAGCTACAACCTTCCTTAACAACTTAAGTATAGATTCCTGGCAATTTGCAATGTCATTTACTCTTGCATAGAGCCTGAACACCAATCTTTCACAGGTAAAGAGGGGAACTGTTTGCACACAAAAATATTTTTATAATTTTAGGATCTGTTTTGAGAAATATATTAGTACAGTTATTTACACACTCATGTATTAAACATATAAATCTAGAAACTGCAGTTCACTTAAGACCTTGGTTTACTACTTGTATAATCAGTAACTGCTGGGCATATGCTTATTAATGTGAACTTAATTTATTACCTTCATTTTAGAAACTGCTTGTATGTCACTATTAACAATGATGTCATGGAATTTGTGTGTGACTGCCCAGGGCAGGGGAGGGAGCAGATGGGGAGAGGGTAGTGTGCACAATGACTTAAGTGTGAAAATAATGAAACTGAAGTATTATAAGAAAAAATCCAGACAATTATTCCTACAAAGAGCGGATATCAACATTTCTAAGCTTCATATTGGTACTCATTCCAATTCTATATTCTGGAAAATAAAGTGTTTAATTTGGTTCATTCAACATGATAGCTATGGAAGAACGCAAACCCATCCTGACTCCCGGATTGCAAAGAGCCTGTTTAACACTCAGCAAGTAACTCTGCACACAAAAATAAGCAGTGGAGATTAACATTTTTATAGAAGTTCTGTGCCATTAACTCCTTCAGTTTGACATGGGCAGTGTCCCCATACCTGATGCTTGTTTGCAAAAGGTATTTCATAGAGTCGTAGAATCACAGAATAGTTTGGGTTGGAAGGGACCTCTAAAGGCCATCTAGTCCACCCCCTGGAATGTTGGTCAGGGATGGGGCATCTACCACCTCTCTGGGCAACCTGTGCCGGTGTTTCACCACTCTCATTGTGAAAAAATTCTTCCTTTGTATCTAGTTTGAATCTATCCTCTTCTACTTTAAAACTGTTAACCCTTGTCCTATTGCTACAGGCCCTGCTAAAAAGTGTGTCCCCATCTTTCTTAGAAGTCCCCTTCTGCAGGGAAGAAGGCTGCAATAAGGTGTCCCTGGAGCCTTCTCTTCTCCAGGATGAACAACTCCCTCAGCCTGTCCTCACAGGAGAGGTGTTCCATCCCTCTGGTCATTTTTCTGGCCCTTCTCTGGACCCACTCCAACAGGTCTGTGTCCTTCCTGTGCTGAGGGCTCCAGAGCTGGATGCAGGACTCCAGCTGGGATCTCACCAGAGTGGAGTAGAGGGGCACAATCCCCTCCCTCAACCTGCTGGCCATGCTGCTTTGGATGCAGCCCAGGATACGGTTGGCCTTCTGGGCTGTGAGTGGCTCATGTCCAGCTTCTCATCCACCAGTGCCCCCAAGTCCTTCTTGGCAGGGCTGCTCTAAATCCCTTCGTCCCCCAGCCTGTACTGACACCAAGGCTTGCCCCGACCCAGATGCAAGACCCTGCAGTTGGCCGTGTTGAACCTCATGAGGTTCACACAGGCCCATTCCTCGAGTTTGTCAAGGTCCCTCTGTATGGCATCCCATCCCTCAGGTGTGTCAACCGCACCACTCAGCTTGGTGTCATCTGCAAACTTGCTGAGGCTGCACTTGATCCCGCTGTCTGTGTCATTGATGAAGCTATTGAAGAGTACTGGTCCCAGTACAGGCCCGTGAGGGATACCACTTGTCATCCATCTCCCTCTGGACACTGAGCCATTGACCACTACCTTCTGGATGTGACCCTCCCACCAATTCCTCATCCATCAAACAGTCCACCCACCAAATCCATATCTCTTCAACTGAGAGAAAAGGACGTTGTGGAAGACCGTGTCAAAGGCCTTACAGAAGTCCAGATAGACAACATCCGTAGCTCCTCCTTTGTCCACTGATGTGGTCACTCCATCATACAAGGCCTCTAGGTTGGTCAGGCAGGACCTGCCCTTGGTGAAGCCATGCTGGCTGTCTCGAATGACCTCCCTGTCCTCCAGGTGCCTTAGCACAGCTTCTAGGACCTATTTCCTTGCATGTATCTGATCTTCAACATATTGCTACAATGTGAGTCACAGGGACGAGAGAATTTAACAGAAGAAGTATATTTTAGGTAATGGCTCTGTTAAAAGAGACATTTTGAAACTCAAGGCAGGCTGGGTAGAGTAAAAGGGCAGGAACACAGGAGAGGTCCAACCCACTCCCCATGATGCTTTGGAAATAGAGTTAATGGAGAAGAAGGATGGACAATTACTCAGAAAATATCCACAGGCAGCAAAACATCGGGAATATCAGCAATGGAGACTTCTACGGGAACAAGAAGCTTAACCAGACCAGCATCTCAGCCCTTATATACTGAGAGGGAAGTGCTGAGGAGAACCCTGTCCCTACAAAGCAAAAGGAGAGAGGTGTGTATGGCTTATAGGGAAAAGAGACTACAAACAAATTTTTCTTGATCCTTTATTTGTTTTCTTCCATGTCCAACTGACTAGAGCCTGACATGAACTCTTATTTTATATTTGTCTGCCAGCTAGCAGAAGGAACCCAATGGCAGTTGTGCATGCTGCTATGATTTATGTGAGTATCCATACTTGGATCTTCTAATACTTCACATTTCACTATTGTGAAGGGCAGAAAAATCTGATATCAATATAGGTATATTAAAAAGAAAAACTTAACCCAGAACATGCTGCCATATTGACATTTATATTACACTATTTGAAAAACTACTAAAAAGCAGAAAAGTGCAATACATACTGCTGAGTTATGCGCATTATAAGCATTTCTCAGAATTAGAAACAGTATGAGACCACAGACAACTATGCTGTTGTCTGCTATTACTGAGAACATGCGCCAGTCATTTGCACCAGAGATGGAAGAACACTCTTAGGTCATAGTTCACACCCTGCAGATGGAGCAAATCATCCTCTGCTGAAGAACATCACAGATATTAGAAAGATGACATCATCATCTGAGATCCACTCCTAAAAGCTACCAATTACACAAAACACACCCTGAACTGATCATAGTATACCTGTTGAAATTGTCACTGCCAGTGTTGCACAGGAAAGAGATAGCTGTATTTCCAAATGTTTATAGCAGTTCTAGTACAGCATTATTACTTATAAACTTGCACACACACAAAAATAACCCTGAAATATCACTTTGTTTTTATGTTCTGTTTAGAATAAATTATATATAGACAGGCCATTGCATGGTCTAAGAACATTTCCTCAGAAAAAAATTATAAATCAGGATATTCAGCTGTCACCCCATTCAAGTTGGACAAAGATGAAACAAAGAATTTTCTTCCCAGGCATAGCAATTAAGTCTGCTTTGTACTTTTAAATACAATAGGAGTCAGAAAAGTGAAAAAGTTGGCCTTTAAGGACAACGTTTATACAGACTGATTACTTTGAATTTTCTGTATGGCCTGACCAAGCCAAATTCTCAACTAGTATACCAAATGCAACAACCACAAACCTTCCAAGAAAAAATCAAGTCACTCTGAATATTTTCAGAATGGTTTAAAGGAAGGACACAAGACCAGGCACAAAATGACATATCAGAAAAGACTAGGCTGATCTCAGGGGATCTCCAGATTGCTCTCTCCCAAAATTGTTCCTATTGTGTCCAAAACTATTTATTTTTCAGAGTTTCATCACATAAAAAAAGAGAAGTGGACTTCTGTGACTTGCCAGTCTCATCATTCCCAGTCATGCAAGTCAATGGCCAAACAAGCATTTTTTTTTTCTTCGCAAGTTACTATTATTAATATAATTTAATATGCAAAATTGCAGTTCTCCCAGGCCATATAATTAAAAAGCCCATAAATTCTCTCGAGCCAAAGGTGGCCTTATATACTTAAATGCGGAGTGTTATTTTAGAATTTTAACTCGCACATGAGACAGGAAAAAGAAAGCATTAGAAAAGAAAAAACAACTCTAGGAAAGGACAGAAATTTTCCAAAAGCACTAGAACAAGTATGACCAGAAAGAGATAGAAAAGTAATTACTGAGAAAAGCTCACATAAATGCAGGTTTGATGTTCAGAAGGTACTGATTTTCCTTGCACTTTATAGATGTTTGGACACTAAGATGACGCCAGGATCATCTTGAACAAATATAGCTGTGACATACCCTTTTGTCCTTCACTGACCACTGCATCATACAGTTATCATCAAACCCGGTGGACTGGGCTTTTCAGTCAGAGCTGCGTGACTGTCCTCAGATGTACATCCTTCCTACATAATGTGAAAAGGAGTTGAGGGGAAGTGGCGGAAAATCACAGGACTTGCTCCAAACAGGAGAACTTATTTTCGTGTCCTGGGTCAGAAGTTATCTGGGATCTCAGCTGTCACTGCATTCCCACAATATGCAGAATGAAGTCTATCTTTTCCTAAAGCATGCCCTTGCCATCACCCTGGGTCTTTACAGATGGGTCTCCAGCCCCTTCTATGGTGGATTTTCAGTGGTGCCGTTGGCCAGAGAGAGAGCCTTATTGATAGTATACTTAATCAGACACCTGGTCCAAGTAGTTTACTTATTCTTTATGTTGGGTTTTTTTGTTGTTGTTTTTAAAACTTTGTAACAATTACAAAATAAAATGCAAAAAAACCCTGTGGAGCAAGAACATGAGCCCAGATATGCCCTAAAAAGCTCTAACTTCACCTTCCTTTCTCTAGCCCAGCAAGTTTTTTTATTTACTGCAGAATGATGCCATTTGAGTAAGGAATGGAAAACAATCTATTTGTATACAAAGCCTGACCATGAAGAGGCAAATACAATGCCCTTTGGACTGGGTTTGGGGCAGTGATGCCTCATTTTTCAGACCTCACCAAATTTCAGGCATGAGGTGAAAAGTGCATGGCTCAGCCCTTGCAGGCTGCGGTGGCTGGTGCGGTTGGAAAAGAGGGGCGAGGTACATTGCTAATTTTAACTGCACACAACCAGAGCGGCACCCGGGCTGGAAGCCACCTCTGGAGATGGCCCAGGACACTACATGCAGCTACAGCTGCTCTTCCACAGATGAAAACTCCACAGCCTCTCTGGCAATCAGTTCCAGTGCTCGAGCCCCTGCTCTGTAAAAGTTTTTCTTCTGTCTGTGTGGAATTACCTGCGTTGCAAGGCGTGCCCACTGCCTCTAGTCCTGTGCCACTGGGGACCATTGAGAATAGCCAGCCTCCAATTTCTTTACTCGCCCAGCAGGTAGTTATAGACGTGGATAAGATGCCCCCAAGCAGATAAGAATAATGCACTGCCCGCCGCCAAGCTGAAATGCCTCTACACTCAGCTAACAGCTCAGACAGACTTCAAGATGAGAGACTCTGGAGACAGGCCCATAGCTTCAGTCGCCGTTAGTGTCTCCTTTCCCAGTATTCCCAAATTGTCTCTGAATGAAGAGCAGGATACTCTCCATTAAACCTCACAGGTCTATTGGTGTTTGAAATAAAATAGTTCATAGTATTCACACAACACACATGACAAAAATCACTTGATACAAGAACAGAAGAGACCCAAGATTTTATTGCCTTGACAGATGTAAAACTTTATTTATGCTATTTATCAAGTCTTTAAATTTACACAGAAGACAACACTTCAACTTCAGGTCCAATTGTCCATCAGTAAGCCTTACATCAGAATACCCTTGACGATTCCAAGTACAATTTTTACAAGATGGCTTAGAACAGCAGAATCTCATAAATAATGGCCAACTTCACAAGCCTGAAGGTCACTACCTCATTGGTATTTCTCTGCTGAGCATGACCCACAGAACAGTGGAAGTCTTAACACCATTTTAATCCCCAAACACTATCACTACTGCACTCAGAGCATTTAAATCACGTTGCCCTGCATTAGTAACACCAAACATTACAGCTAGTCTTAAAGATTTACCACATCTCCCCCTAACAAAACAATTTAAAAAAAAAAAAAACAACCATTATAACAGAACTGTGCATCAACAACTGCAAAATACACAATCATCCATTTGGCTTGGTTTTACAATAAAAATAACATCAGTCATCTATTTGTTAACTCCACCTCTTGTGTGGTGCTCCTTTCCCCTCCCCTCTCACTTCGGAAACTACACTAGACCAGGCAGTTTAATCGTAGCACTGAGGTAGCATATTTCAGTTGAGCAGAAGAATAGGTCTGCTACTGTGCCTCCTCTCCTTTAAAGCACAAAAAAATCCCCACAGTTTTTCAACTTCTTTGGAGAAGACAGGCATATAGTTCATTTCCAACAGCCACTCCATTTTGAATTCAAAGCACAAAGCATCTCTGAATGATAGATATGTTATACCAGCTAGAATGAATGAGAACACATACAAGAAGGAACTATGTCAGTTTTATTACAACTATGGTTACATTTTAGCTCTACAGCACCTATTGTTCCCTATTATGAAATGCATCTTCACAGTCCATGAAATTTAATTTCAAAGACTAGGATCCTGAAAAAGGGCAGCTGTGCCCCACTTCTTCTAAATGATTTTCACACTATGTGCAGAAAGTTCAAATAATTGCAACAAAACCAAAAGAAATCAAACGGACCTAATATAAAAATAAATAGGAATTAGCAATATGAGTATATTAAAAGAATCAAAGTTAAGGGAAAAGATATAACATGCCTGAATGAACTGAGAGCACTTTCCATTCACTTGAAAGTTAGAGCTGGGATAGCCTTAAAAAAAAAAAAAAAAAAAAAATCACTGCAAGAGTAGAAGCTTGAGAATAACAATATCTCAGCTTTGCCCTTCTGGCTAAAAGCTTTAAAAGAAAAAGCTGAAATCAAGCTGTACCCAAGACTGCAGCCTTAATTACTGAAGTAATTCTTACAGATACCTGTATATTTAGGGGTGAATGGTAAACAGTGACCCTGAAGAATGGTAGTCATTTGCTGCTCTGTATGCCATACTGGTACACATAGCTTTTTTTAAACTCTGTTGTACCGTACACATTCCCCACCCAGCCGCAGGCTGGGTCTTTGAATCCCCCCTTTCCATCTTTCATACAGCAAAGCAGAAATTTTATTGCAGTTAAAAGCCCTTTAGTCAGCTGCATGCATAAGGAAAATTGGGTTTTAACACCTTGGAAAGCAAGACTGAGAATGTAACTGAGCTTACTGCTAAATAAACCGTCAGGAAAACACCTCAACAACTGAGGGGAATGCGTAAGTTATTATAACCAATTCAAGCTGTTTATGGAGACTTTAATGTTAAATGTTCAAGTAATCCAAAATGCACTGCAACACGTGTTATCAAAAATTTAAGGCTTTTATGAACACCCACTTACAAAAAGGAGTATTAAACAGAAGGAACTTGTTTACAGTAAATACAAACATCTGAAAAATCTCTGGAACCTGTTTATACAAATACTAATAAATTCTTTAATATTTTGTACAACTAGAAGGTGCACAGATTGGCATTCAAGCAGTCAATGCTGGCAAACATGTCAAACAATAACATGGTTTACTTGGATAACAATATAGTTTAAAATGCCATAAATTAAAAAATAAGTTAGTTCACATTTTTTTCCCCAGCTTTTATCTACATCTTAGTCTTTAATGAGATCGTGTAGCCTTCTTCAGAAGCTCGAGGTCTTTCCGTCGGCTTTTGATTGCTCTGGCGCAGCCATACTCTTCCAGTTGTAAAGGGATATACTTTTCTATCTGAACAAGCCCATGCCCAGCAGGGCCAGTAAACAGCTTAATCCAGGATGGCTTAAAGTTTCCTCTGAAGCCCAGAAAGGCCAGGCTTCCTGCAACAAAAAACAGCTCAGTGTTACCCAACCAGCCAAGCCCGTCCAAGAACAACACAGGACCAGTTGGGAAGGGAACGGCACACTCCTCTCAAATTCTGCCCCCCCTGCCCCGTATTATTCAGGACATTAATCCACTCTCAGCTTTACATGCACCTCCCAAGGAAATATTGATTTGCAATTTCCCGTTTCAATATTCAGTATTAAACACACTGAAATCTTAATTTGAAAACACAGCTATCGAGACAGTTATAAAACCTGCTTTCTCAGCCAGAACTTGAGCCAGGGCCCTGAACAGAGGAGAGCTATCCCATGTGGCCTACAAAGTGATCATCCCTCAAAATACCAACAACTTCTCATCTCTACCTTCAAATTTTTTTAGAACAGGAAATACAAGCCTGGCAGAGGAGATTGTTTAAAAATAGGTTCACTGGGTGAGGCACAAAATACAGGCTTTGGGAAAAAAGCCTAGGGCTCTTTTTCTGTAATCCACAGACACAAAGAACCACTAGTCACCTCTCTGCTTGCAACAAGCTTCACACAATGCCCTTCAGGGCAAGAGGAAGGGTGTTCTGCCCCGTCTTGCTCAAGGGCCCACCTCACACCCCCCAACAAGGGCTGAAATGCAGCAGCCCACAGCAGTGCAAACTGGCAACCATCCTCCACCAGCTGCATCCTCCTCACACACCCTGTGAGAAACCCACTGTGCCAACATAAACACACAGACCCAGGCAGTGTCAAAGAAATGCGCAAAATTTCCACCAACCGTTGCTCTGAAGATAAGGCGGTTTGGCCGTCCCCAGGGACACTAAGGCTTCTGATAAATTATTAGGGATTGCTACATCACCTCTTGTGCCGAGTAGAACAATAGACCTGCAACAGAAACAGTGCAGAGACAGCAGCTGTCATAAACACAAAGTTTTCTTAATATTCTGTTACATGCTTTTACAGTTAGCTGGCCTCATAATCAACTTGCTTAAAAGTGCTCATGCCATGTTGTTTCATGACATGGAAATAGGCAACCCTCTCTGAAAGCAGTACCTAGAAAAACACCCAACTAGATTTTTTTTTTTTACCTGACTTTTAAATTTAACTTCAAAATCATTGGAGAGTGTTATTTAAATATAGTTAATATTTTATATTAAAAAATAAAGTTTAGATATTGATCCAAAATAAGAATATTAGAATGCTGATTTTTCTGACCCTAATTTTTTATCTTTCTTTAATGGTAATCAATTTTCTCCATAGATAGGGAGAGAACAGTATGATATTTTGTCACATAATTCTTGCCAGGGTCCTTAAGTGACCTCATTAAAAAAAAATTATTCTTGTTTTAAGCAAATAAGTGTTATTACATGATGTCTAGTTAAAAAAAATTCTTCTTGAGATAAAAGACAGGCAACATTGGAAAGCTGTTAATGTTCAAAATTAGAATTCCTTTGTTTTCTCAAATAAGGCTAAGTTATTTGTTAAAATGCTCTTATGTTTCTCCTTTCCCCTCAACTTATATATTTTGCTCATTTTCAGTATACAGACATCATTATTTAAATCCTCATTAGACAACAGAGCTACAGCTTACAGGACATACTGGAAATAAATGGTCATCACACATACCTTTGTGGAATTCCAGATTTTAAATATCCATCTACACGCTTAGTGTCTACTCCAGAAAATAATTTGTTTCCCAACACAGCGCCAATGCAGGCATCAACTACAACAATAAGTATACCATCATCCTTGAAGGAAAACATAGTGTCGTTGACCTGAATGGAAGATGAAAAGCAGAAAAGAGCTTTGTCTGTCTTTCTTGAAGTCAACATGAATTCAACAGTGATTCTACTGCACTCGGTGTTAAATCTTCATCTAATTTAGACACAGCAGTGTACCCATTTCCTTACACATACATGCTGCTCCCTAGCATCTCTTCATGCCTTCCCTTGAGGGGGGGCTTTCAGTGGGACTTCTGAAATTGCTTTGGGGGCCTTCAGTCCCTGGTTTCTACAGGGAAATCATACACTTCAGGTGACTTACCACCTGCCTCAGTCATTGCTTCTGCTTCAGGAAGCTAAAATTCTGATACTGAACCACCTGGACTTCTTA
Organism: Phaethon aethereus; assembly: GCF_964289735.1. Lineage (NCBI taxonomy): Eukaryota > Metazoa > Chordata > Aves > Phaethontiformes > Phaethontidae > Phaethon > Phaethon aethereus. Next base: position 42,175,345 of record NC_138577.1, on the reverse strand, counting down.
GCAATAGTACAGTTAATCTGTCTCCACAGCAGCCCAGTTCCTTCCTACAGAGTGCTCTTACTGCTTTGGATACAACAAACGTGTTCCTGTAGAAGTTTACAGCCGCTAAGTTTAATGCTGCTCTCATGCCATTTGTCTAAAGAACTCAAGAGTTTTACTATTTCAACCAAGCTAATGCACTGACATTGCTGAATGTAAGCCGCATACAGACTTTAAGCTTTGTGGTGTGAGGATGACTGCAAACACTATTTCAGCATCACATGCAAGTTCCCTTCATCATCCATATAGAAAAATCTAAGTAAACTACTTTTTATACGGTATCAGGTCACTAGGCTTTTCAGGACCACATCAGAACAGATACAGAAACCTCTATGGATTCTTTAGTAACTGCCATTTTGAAGGGAGTTTATGAAAGCTTAATGGGTCGAATGAGTCATCCCATTAACTCACCAATCTGTTAGCACAAAACATTTCAACAACATGGATTTAACTAACAAGTTGTTTGGTTTTGGTGTTTTTGTGTTCCTCGCACCACCCCCTCCGCAGAGCAGTCATCAGTAAATGTTTATCCATCCAGATTTCAATATGAATCTGAAGATTTTAAACTCTTCTTTACTGGAGAAATTTTCTTTCCAGCAGGAAAGAATTCAAATACAAAACGGAGCTTTGGAGTCTCATTTTCTGAGGTTAAAACCTCAGCTTTTTGAGTGTTTGGTTTTTAAACTACAAACCAATACTTTTCATTCAAGTCAAGAAAAGCGAGGTCAGCATTACGTAGAGCTGTACAACTGCTGTAAAACAAACTGCTAAAAAGAAAGATAGTCAGAAGAAAATCACAAAGAATACTTACAGAAATAAATGATTGCGGACCTCTGCTTAACTCTTTTTTACCAGATGAATTAATCTGCACAAGGAGGTAGTTTTTGTGAGGATCACTGGTGAATACCATCTGGATATCAAACGTAACATGTTAAGTACACATATCCATGTGCATTCAACGCTACCATGCCAGACAATTTACAACAGACCACCCATGCTCCAAAGCAAATGCATCCATTTGTCAGTGGCTTTATTTATGGTACTAGCAATACTAAAAAATGGGTTACACTGTACATCATGATACTTTATTTCTTACTTTCAGTATTTTTCTCAGCTTGTATAGCTAAAATGGATAATGAAATTTCATGTTCATGGTGATAAGCAAAGATCCAAAAAACAAGAAGGTTGGCCAATAGCATATAGACCTCAGCAGCAAAGCTATCCTACATGAAGTACAGACAATACTGTAGTACAAGACACCAGGTCTACTTATGTCCCTTCTCCATAGCACTGAGTGAGAGGTGAAGCAGTACTTTTTAAAGAACAAAAATGGAAACCTTTGTACTACAAGGGACTCCCCACCTTCCAGCACACGGATTAACAACGTGGCCATCACAAACTGGTAGGTGCAGTATTCTGTGCTGAAAGACTGAAATTCTGCCTTAAAGCGAGTAGACAGCAACACCAACTACACAGTTCATGAAAGTTTTTGCTTAGTTTATTTTACCTGAGTTGTGCCGCATTTTGTACATGGTACAGTAGTTTTTACTGGCATCCGCTTTATGACGGTAGGTCCTTGGTAGTACTTTGGATAAGCTTTTGCCATGCAGTTACTGATCCCTTTTGCTGAATCTTTGGTCACAATCTTGATCCTTTCACATCCCTGAGATGAGCAATAACTGTGACCATCCCTATTATATTTGGCTTGAAGAAATAAAAACAGTAATCTACACAAGAGGGGGAGAAAGAATCTACATCAATTGCTGGAAAGATAGGTATATCTGTTAAACCTTAACAGCTATATTTCATAATTTTCAGAAGCAGAGAGACTATAGAATTCACTTCTGCATCATTGTTCAAACTTTTTCAAAATATTTACAGTTTAGTAGGGTTAGGAAGTTGCTGCTGAAATTCCCAACAATTAAAGGAGACATCATTATGAATGTATATGCTTTGAAAACAACAGTCACTCCTCAAATCAGTGGCTTGCAGGAAACAAAAAAAACCCCGCAAAGCATAGATGTTTTCTTTGATCACAGATCTTTGCAGATACCCAACAATAACTGTTTGGATATTCAGTTTCACCCACCAGCACTGGACAATGTAATTGCAGTGTTGCAAATGCCTGGAAATGTAATTTAGGGAGTAGTGGTCATTAATGTTCACAGTACACAGCGATTGTTAATTCTTCCATTATATATTAGACTGCTATCACTGTAGCTCTTAGACAAAAGAAACATAAATGTCTTTTCAAAAGCTACATTCATCTGCATATTTACTACAGACACAGTAGCAGATAAGGGAACAAAATAAGTAAGAGGACAAATTAAATAGCAACATTTGCGAAACACACAAGTGACGATTTTACTCAGTGTTGACCATATCTTAAACCTCTCAGAAGGATCTCAGTGGCCTCTGTCAGAAGTACTTTTGAAAGAGAGACTAGGAATTTTAATGACTTTCAAGAAGTCTGAAAAAGGATTAGGATTTTTTAGAAATACATTCTTAAAATGTTTTTGCAACATAAAGCTTCTGGGAAATTTCTAGAATTTTCAGTTTAATAAGGCAGCACAAATTTTCTTTGAAGACTTAAGAAAGTTACTTCCTGAAAGACACTGCTCTGCAACACACCAGATACCACATTTTCCCTAGGCATGGGGTAGGAAATACCTGTGGCAACCATGGCGCTCTTAGAAAAGTACTTCAGTGACAATCACTGTATTTTGGAGATTTGAAGTCACATAAAGTATTCTTTCAGATAGGCTTTGGGGTCCTTCAGAACAGCATTCCTCCTATGCAGGTGTCTCAAACAGTTGCTTTTAACACTATCTAACTAGACATTTTAAGGTTAAACATCATGTTCCAATAGGGTCAAGTTACAAGGAGTTACCCAGTACTGTTGTCAAAGTAAAATTTCTTGTCTGATCGATTCTTTTCGAGCTCCATCATTGAAGATACAGGCATGTAGCGCTCTACCTTGCTTGACAGAGCAGATGACCGCCTTTGAAAGGTTTCCAATACTATAACAAAATCTGTATTTGGCTGATAACAAAGACCAACACGAATCCAGTCATTCCTGAAAACAAAATAAAAAGCATGACTCACCGTAGGAACAGTTTAGATGACAGGACACAGCAAACAGAGCACTCAAAAAACAAGTAACAGGAACACAAAAAGCTCCCAAACCCTCAACCAGAAGGTCTTGGGGAGGAGTGGCTGGAGAGCTGTCCGGCGGAAAAGGACCTGGGGGTGCTGGTTGACAACCTGCTGAACATGAGCCAGCAGTGTGCCCAGGTGGCCAAGAAGGCCAACAGCGTCCTGGCCTGTGTCAGAAATAGTGTGGCCAGCAGGAGTAGGGAAGTGATCGTGCCCCTGTACTCGGCACTGGTGAGGCCGCACCTCGAGTACTGTGTTCAGTGTTGGGCCCCGCACTCCAAGAAGGACATTGAGTTGCTGGAGCGTGTCCAGAGAAGGGCAATGAAACTGGTGAGGGGTCTGGAGCACAAGTCTTATGGGGAGCAGCTGAGGGAACTGGGATTGTTCAGTCTGGAGAAGAGGAGGCTGAGGGGAGACCTTATTGCTCTCTACAACTACCTGAAAGGGGATTGTGGTGAGGTGAGTGTTGGTCTCTTCTCCCAAGTAGCTAGCAATAGGATGAGAGGAAATGGCCTCAAGTTGCACCAGGGGAGGTTTAGATTGGATATTAAGAAAAATTTCTTCACCGAGAGAGTGGCCAACCATTGGAACAGGCTGCCCAGGGAGGTGGTAGAGTCACCATCACTGGAAGTGTTCAAAAAACGTGTGGATGTGGCACTTTGGGACGTGGTTTAGAGGGCACAGTGGTGTTGGGTTAACAGTTGGACTTGATGATCTTGAAGGTCTTTTCCAATCTTAATGATTCTGTGATTCTGTCTTTCTTCCCGCCTCTACACAAAGTGTTTCATTAAATGTTATAGTAACTTTAATACTCCCAGGATGGATTTGATTTTATATTTTATACATTTAATGAGTTTATCTGACAACAAAATCAAGTATCCTAAACTATTCGACTCCAATTCTGCTCAACTTCACGATTTGTACATTTTCTTCTCCAAAGGATTTTCCTTAAAGACACTGCATTGGACAGAAGTTTAACTTTAGGTGCAGGTCTATTGCTTCACCTCTTGCTGTTCATATTTTAGTATTTGTATTTATGGAAAAAAAACCCCAAACCAAAACAAAAAACCCCCCACAACCCAAGATCCAATCTTACTGATGGTTGCAAACTCTCATACATGCTAATTCTAGAGGACATTACCTCACTATTGCCTTATGGATCAGTGACATGAAAGAAAGTAAACATACTTGTTGAAGTTAATTAGATAAAGATAGGTGACGTTTGGAGCTTTTCCATTCCAATGTATTGTGTAGCCCTTTTGGAGCATCACTACTGGCTGATATTGTTGAAAGACAGCTCTCTGATTAATACCTCGAAGAACCATGGGATTGGCTGGATACTCATCTCGTACAATAGTCATGGAAAGATTCTGTCCATTCCACGTTTGGACATAAACCTATATGATATTAAGAAGGATGAAAAAAAGAGAAATATTTGGACACGGTACAAAAGGAAATGAAATAGTGAAGAATAACCAGTACATTATTAGCCAAAACCTTGCAATTCATGTTCTAAGTTATGCAACACACAAATACCTCCTAAGGAAGAGCCCTACTTGAAAAACTACTGTAGATTTTGTCCCTTTTACAGACAAAAAAAAGGGGAGGGAAAAAAAAAATTAAAATATATAGAATCAGCTATGGTACTTGGCCAAACTCCTATAGAACAGGAACCAGAATGGGAATCAAACATGTGACATTTGTAGTCAGAAGGTGGTATTTAACATCTCCATTTAAAAAAAAAGAAAAGAAAAAAGCACCTCTTAAAACTCACTCTGTGAAAAAACGAACGACAGAACTCCAGTGGAAGAAAACACCTCCAAGGCAAAAATGTTTTAGCAGATAGGCCTGCAACACAGAACTCCTGGTATGTATACACATTTGGTTTTACCTTGCAGCATCTAATACTGTACTCCCAGTTTGTGTGCTGAAGGGAACACAATATACACAACTGGCTGAAAAGTGTAATATGCATAAAAGTATTTTTAAAAAAAGTCAAAGAATTTTAAAATGCAAAGATACGTAATCTTGTAGCTCTTGGCCCCACAAGTTGTTCATATTCTAGATTTGCCCCAAACAGAAAGCTACAAGAGTACTAGCCTGTGCATAGGTCCCACTGCAAACCACGCCACTCCATTCTGTAATATTAATGCATTTGGGGTGTTGAATCAAGTAGTTATCCATTCTGCCCACATAGGTATCCTTGTAGTCAGTCACTGAACCATCTAGATCATGGAATATTGAGTTCTTGTCACCATCCAGATCTCCTTCTTCAAACCAAGGACCAGGTTTTCCAAAGAATGCTTTCAAAGAAACCTGGCAACAACAATTAAAATATTTATTTTTTTCCCCAGGTGAAGCACAGGCTAACACTTGCACACCTGCAGAAACACAGGAATTTGACAAAGTTCATTATGGCAAGGACAGTGGAATCTTGTAAAACAGACATTCTGATTTTAGCATTAGCCTCAGGCTGGCTCTTGCTTCTGAACAGTGTTAATATTTGCAGCTGAAAATTCATTGCTAAAGATATACCGAACCTCAGAAAAAACACCTTTCAGCTTTACCGTTAGCTGTGAAAGAGATCATTATTTCAACACACCCTACATCTCCTTTGGTATTACTTTTTACTTGGAAGACAAAGGATACACCTTGGGTGACTTCCAACCAAGAGAGAAACTTTAGAGCAGGGTTGTATGGACCCTTGGATGTCTATTTTAAATACAGCAAGAAGAAAAGAAAGCCATTTGCAAGAATAAAAGAAAACTTGTAATAAACTTACATTTGGACCAAACTTCACAAGAGAAATGTTGTTTTTTGGTGTCATCTGCCATGGATTTTTCATCAAGAATCCAACTGCACTGGTAAATCTGTCTGGAGTTGGCACAAAGTTTTTGAACGTGCACTTGGTAAGATGAACAGGTCCATCATAAATTTGAAATCCTCTGATTGGAAATGTCCTGTTAATGCAAGAAAATATTTATAGCATGCTGTAACAAAACCCATGATAAGCTTGAATCTGTGTCATAATTAGATTTCCTTTCAAAGGAATCAAGAAAGTAACATTAAGAGAATGACTTGCAGGTTAGATCTCAGCAAAGGAAATCATGCTTCTGCACTTACCCAATGAATCAAAAAATCCTCCACTCTTTTGAGTTTTCCTGTTAGAAGAGTTATCACTGTCCATTCACAAATGTGCCCCTTTCCAGTATGGGAAATACAGCAGGAGAATAATACCACCTGCTCTTTGATTGATCATGGCAACTGGGAGAAGTGGCCGTAGACTGGAGGAAAGCAAGTGTCACTTCTGAACTCAAGACAGAATACCCAGGGAACTGCAGGCTGGTAAGCCTCAGCTTGATCCCCAGGAAGGTGATGGAGCAGCTAATCCTGGAAATCATTTCAAGGCACATGAAGGACAAGAAAGTCATGAGGAGTAATCAGCATAGTTTCAACAAGGAGCAGTCATGCTTGACCAGCTTTATAAACTTCTGTGATGAAATGACTAGCCTGGTAGCTGAGGGGAGAGCAGTGGACATGGTCTACCTAAACTTCAGTAAGGCTTTTGACACTGTCTCCCATAAGATCCTCTTTAAGCATGGGCTGGACTAAAGGACAGCAAGGTGGATTGAAAACTAACTGAATGGCGGGGCCTAGAGGGTGGTGGCATGAAGTCTACTTAGAGGCCAGTAACTAGTGGTGCATCCCAGGGGTCAATACCAGGTCCAATCTTGTTCAGCACCTTCATCAGTGATCTGAATGATGGGGCTGAGCATAGTCTCAGCAAGTTTGCAGAGGGCACAGAACTGCAAGGAGCAGCTGATACACCAGAGGGTCATGCTGCCATCCAGATAGACCTCAACAGGCTGGAGAAATGGGCAGATGGGAACCTCATGAAGTTCAACATGGGGAGGTGCAAAGTCCTGCACCTATGCTCCAGTGAAAAGGACCTGGTGGAAACCAAGTTGGCCATAAGCCAAAAATGTGCCCTTCTTGCAGAGACAAGTGGTATCCTGGGCTGCACTGGGAGAAGTGTTGCCAGCAGACTGAAGGAGGTGATCCTTCCCATCTATTCAGCACTGGTGAAGCCACACCTAGAGTGCTTGTCCCCAGTACCAGACAGACATGGAGCTACCGGAGAGAGTCCAGCAAAAGGCCACAAAGACGATTAAGTGACTGGAGCATCTCCCAAAGGAGGAAACACTGGGAGACATCAGACTATTCAGCCTGGACCAGAGAATGCTCAGGCAGGAATCTCATCAATGTACAAGAATCTCTGAAAGAAGAGTGCAAAGAAGACAAAGACAGGTTCTTTCTAGCGGTGCCCAGTGACAGGACCAGAGGCAATGGGCACAAGCAGAAAAACAGGAGGTTTTTCCTGAGCATGAGGAGAAACTTTTTCACTGTGAGTGTGACTAAGTACTTAGGCACAGATTACCCAGGGCTGTTGTGTAGTCTCCATCCCTGGAGATATTCTAAAGCCGCCTGAACATGGCCCTGGACAGGCAGCTCTAAGTGGCCCTGCTAGAGCCGGGGAGTTGGACAAAAGGACCTCCAGAGGTCCCTTCCAACTTCAACTTTCTCTGATTCTACTCAACTAGACTGAATACCTCATATATCATCACCACATTAACTTCTTCCCTCTAAATGGCTAAGCAGTAAAAAAGACAGAGCAGCCTAGACCTACCTTACCCTTCTTTCCTATTCTGTGGCGAGGGTAGGACTTGACACTATGTTAAACAAGCATCATAGCAAGCCAGAATCTGGTCACAGATTGAGATTTCTCACAGAAGACTATACGCCCTAGTCCTTAACTGACCCTTAAAGTCCTCTTATCTGAAAGTTTTGTTTTTCTCTCTTCCAGGCCCAAATGTTGTTTAAGACTAAGGTTTCATTAAAGTAGGATAATTTAAATTGCTACAGAAAAGCGACCTGTGGTAGCATCAGGTGAAAACTGACTTAGCAAGAAAGGGAGAGTGACATAGCTGCACACGAAGTTTTAAAAAGGAAAAGAGAGCATACCTTCAATAGAGTCCTAATTTCTCACAGCTCAAGCAAGAATGGTGTTTACATCTGACACAGAACATTTCTTATATCATTTCTACTTTCTTCACTCATAACATACTTACCGATTTCTAGGCAAAGTACGTGCCTTGTTGTCTATTCCTCCAGTTCCCGCATATTTATTTTGGCCACCTGGAAACCCGTAATTCTTGCTCTCACCTATGAACAGCGACTCTGATATCTCCTGGCTGGCACCTTCATCATTTGGGAAGCTCCCATCACTATGAAAGCAAGATCAGAGATAAGGTTTTAGCCAAGACTCTCCAGCTGATGAACACACTGAGGCATAATCCTATTTTTACTTCTGTAACAGTCCTCTGAAAGCACAGCAGTCTAGATTTCATTTACAATACATATAACAATAAATTTAATCATTAACAGTATTACAAAGCTGTTTGAAATGCCAGCAGGCTGAGCATTAGATTTTCTATCTCCCTTTGTAGTGCAGCACTCTTTCTTTTGCAGCCCACTTCTGCAATCCTAGAACCAGTTTTTCATAACCTAAATGGCAGCAATTTTGGCTTACTACTTAGGTTACTCAATTCTTTTTTGTTAGAAAGATACTCTGCCCTGTCTAAATGCTCATCCGCTTTCTTTTCCATTACCCACTTTCATCTGTTCAGGAGGAAAATCAAAACTGCCTGAGGAATCATACAATACCAAAAATACCTAGATAAGTATAACCTTTCTGGTGAAAAGGCAGCAAGTTGTGGTGTAAACCAAACACAGGTTGAATTAAAGTGCAACCTTTGGCAGCTGTGTCGATTTACAGCCTTTATAACATCACCTGCACCACTGGAAATAGAACTGGGACCAAAAATGAAAATATAGCCTTATGAAAGTATACTTATTAATTTTAATAGATGGATCTATATTTTCTAAGCTTCTAGGCAAGAAAAAACAGAAGTGATTAACGAAGTACTCACCTAGCAAATGTCAAACCTATTCCATTGTCTGCAAACCTAGAAGGAAGTTCAAAGTTTCAATCATGTTTTCTGGATTATCCCACAATAAGCTACTGTAAGAGCACATCCTGCTATACACTGAAGAAAGCCTGAATTCTTCTATTAATGGAATTTAGAACCACCACACACTTAACTCTTGTAAAAATGTTGCCGTTAAAAAAAAAAAAAAAGTAATTTTCTATATATTTTAAGCAGGAAGATAGAGCTTCAGGGAAACCAGACACCTCAGTATAAATTTACTGTCTCTACCAACTTTTAGACTTCTTTTTATTACATAGTTTCTTTTTGCCACATAAGGCAGGTTCTCATCTAATCACATCTAAACTTGTTTCATTTAAAGTAGTGGGATGGTGTGAAAGCGGTTCCAGATATTGAGAAGTTCCTTGAGCTAAGCATCAACTCTTATAACTCTGTTGTAATGCACTTTTATAAACAAAGCTTCAGGGGAAACTCCTTAACAACATGCAGCTGTTTGCTTCCAGATACCTACCCAGAGTTTTGAATGAGGATATCCCCTCCCCTGACCCAGGCCCCATGATCGTTGTTTTTGAAAGAGATTAATCTGTCAATCAGGGCAGCAACTCGGGGCTTTTCAGGGTCTGCATCTTGATGAGGTCGAAACCTGGGACAGATAAAAACCCAAATACTCAACATAAGAATACTGTTTGTTTTACATGTGTAATATGTTGGGCTGAGAGAGCCTGAAAGATAAACACTCATGCTCATCTGATGGACAAAATCCATTATGCTTCATGTTTGGAATGACAGAAGCCACAATCATGTGCATCTCTAGCTCTCCGTTTCTAGAAAAGTGTCTTTTGGGGTATAATGAAGCAGGAACATAAAATTTGTCTTTTCCAGTAACTCTCTCAGACTTTTGCTCAATCTTCCCGAGTTTCATTAGCTGCATCTCACTTCCTTTTACCCCCACCTTTTTTTTTGCCTTCCCCAAATACTCCCTCCCCACTTGTACTGCAGCATTAATGTGCAAGTTCAATGAAGGAAATTACAGCTCCTTGGAAGGATACACAGGGCTGACATGCACTCGACAAAAAAAGGCCGGAGGTTTGTCTAACTGCTCCTTCAAGTCTTTCAAACTCTTCTGACTCTGGGGAGTGCTCTTTGAGCAGATATTTTTCTATTCCAACCCAGACACTCTGTATTGCTACCAAGATGGTCTTGTATGGTAAGTTATGGCTGGAATCTATTTTAGACAACAGGAAGAAACAGCCTGATTAAAGACTGGTGGAAGCTTTCACTTGATTATCCCCAAGATCCCAGAGAAAAAGTAATACATTAAAAATAGTACAAAAATGCATTTTGAGCAGGTGAAGATATGTATGCCCTTTACCCGATCACTTTGTACTTTAATTTGGATCTGCCCTGCCTCCCACCAGGGGAAGAAGAAAAGAACATGTGAATGACTATTTTTGACAGTCGCAGGTGCCTCAATTAACATTTAAATCCCTCCAGTTTCAGTTTGGTTCCATGTACAATGATTAATGGCCTCATGTAGTTACAGAGTGCCTCATTACTTCTTTGGCTGTTGTGGAACATGAACCTCATTTCATGCACTAAGTTTCTTGCCTCTGTTGATGACCTGTTAACACACTACATATTCTCCCAGGGCGTTTTGCCCCTCATATGTTCCTCTTGACTACCTGTTCTGACTGAGGTAGTCCACATGGGATATATGGGTTTCCTTGTCAAAACTCAGAACTAGCGATTTGATTTCCAAATCATGAAGTATCGAGTATCACCAAAATTAGAAACTTTCCTCTCTGCATCTGCAACTATCACTTAGCTATCTTCACCCTAAACACAGGTCAATCAGAAATAAAGATAACCCTATGACCTATATTTTCAGTCTTAATGCTTAGTTGTCACAACAAAACGTTGACAGATAGTTATCCAATATTGTCATTTGACAACTATCCCAGGCTATTTTATTTGAAGTTCAGGACAAGACTAATCAGGCACAGTATAACCTGGAATTTTCACGAACTATCCATTGTTTTCTCTCACTTTGTAAACTAAAGAAAGTGTAGTTGACTGTAGTGTCTCTGGAAATAGCCTTCAGTAAAATTGTACCACTGAGCTATGATCTCCTAGTCTAGAGGGTACAGCAGGAAGCATTCAGTAGTAGGAAAGGCAAATGGATGTATTACTTGGCTCTACTAAGCCTTTTTCTAAGAATTATTTAAAACTGAGTCATAAATCAGAACAGCAGATTTTGAAGTAAGACTTTACTTCTAGCAGCAATTCTAGAAAATACTTTAAGCATGATAGTAAAGCATGTTTTAAACGATGTCTTCTAAGAGGCTGAAAACTACCTTGAGCAAGGGCTCAGAAGAAACAGCCAACTCCTTTAAGTCACATCATGCTTATTGTTCCCAAAACAAATAAGCAAATGAGGGAAAAGCATATATATGAACTTATTGGTCAATTATTATTTATAAATCATCATACTGTTTTTCAAATGTTTTTCCTCACATGGATGTAAGAGCAATCTCACAACTTTGCCATTTTTCATTCACTTAAAAGACAATATCCTTTACCTTGCATTGTTGTCCAAACAAAGGTATTCTCTGGGATCATCAATGCTAGCATTAGTTGTTTTAACACCCTTATCAATGAACAAACCAGCCTGAAACAAGGAAAGAAAATTCATACTATCCAAAACTAAAGACAGAGTAAACATTAAATTTCTAAAATTCAAACTGTACATTGCATTCAATACATGTATTAGAAACTCTTAGATCTTTCAGTTTGGCATTAATTGACGTATTGTCTAAGGGAAAACCAGCATCTGTCTACACTAATTTGGCAGTGGAAAATAATTGCCTGGGATTAAAAAAAAAAGTAATGGAAAAATCATTAAAGTTCATTTCAGATTTCTTTCACAACATCTAACTATTTGAGGTTTTACACTTATTTCCAGACACTGTTCTGGGGAATCTGGAAGCCAGTCTTGTGGTGAATTCAAAATATTCTCACAAATGGAAACAAAAAAATGGCCCCACAACCCACTGGGGAAAATGCTTTGTATTTCACTTAAAAACTAAACTACCTTCACCACTGAAGCCAATTTTTGCCCAAGCAATCAACTTGAAACTCAATAATCCAATATGAAATAATGTACATGAGAAAACAGAAGCAGAAGGAAGCATATGTGTTATTTAATCTGAATTACATACACAAATACCTGCAGCTACTTTCACATCTAATCCAAATTATGATTACAGTTGAGCGGCCCTACACGAGTAGATCCTCAGACCTGCTAGTGGAATTTGCTCATTTAAGACTGAATTTTAGCACACAAACTGCTACCCTTATTTAAAGATTATAGTCATACATCTGAAACACTTTTTTCTTTACAATGCACTTTCATATTCAATGTGTTTTAATTCCATTCTGAACAAATGTCCTACAGTCCCAATCACACTGATAACAAAACTTCTATAAAATAGTGCATCATTTCTTGGTATCCCAGACACCAAACTGTCAAGTAAAATCAGTTTCACTTGGTAAAAAAGAAAAAAAAAATCCATTAGTGATCTTGAACTTTATTAGGTGAACTTCAAACACAAATAAATATTTAACGTTATGTGGTTTGTAAATGTAATTATATTTTAGGTATTATTTTAGTTATAGTTTTATAAAATATATCTAATATTTCATAAAATATAATTTTTATATCTATACACACATACAGAGCAGTTAGATTCCAAATGCAATAATTAATTTAAAGACTTTAACTTCACCTAGCTGAACGTGGAAAAGATAAAGTCACATTAACAAAACAATAATGAATGCCTGTATCTAGGCTGAGAACCCTCTAACAAAAAACTGTTGCCAATGGCTGGGCTCCTGAGGACAACCTGGAAACTTAATTTCTAGTCAGAGACTGTGCCACCACATGCAAACACCTGAGCTACTGTATATTACAGACTCAGGAAAACAAGTCGCAGCTACTCCAGGAAGCTATTAGGTGAATCACAACTGTAATAAACTTTGATGCTTCAAGGGTCAGCTTTCTTGAGAGTAGAAAACAAGACCATCAGTAAGAGACTAGCATCTGAAATGCTAATCCTGAGAAAGTGTGTTTCATTATCAGTATTAATCGATTTTAGTTGGTTGTGCCTTACGAAGATATTAAACACAGTGAACACTCGAAGTGTGGCAAGAAACTAAACACATGCTGATTATACATACTTCTACAATACTGAGACAGAATCACACAGTTCAAACACAGCATAACTCCAGCACCTAACCAGCTTAAAATGTAAACGGTCAACTCCCAGTATAGATTAGTTACAAATAAAAAACTTCAAATTTTTTTTTAATGAGATAATACATTACCTTAAAGTTAGAATGAACCCTGTTGTTATAGAAGATCCCTAGGGGTGTAAGCTCTGACTTGGTTTCAATGGCTAAACTATGAGAATCTCCTGTAGCAACCTTGTGGAACAAATACCATATTCCAGCATCCTGCAAGTAAGAAGAGAACAACATTACTTTTAAGTGAGTCTGATACTACTAACAGTGCTGATTTATCTCATCACAAAATAAACGTATGCTAAATTGAACCTGGGTATTTTAAGTGAGGAAGCGAGTAAGAACGTAGCCCAAACCAACCGTGCACAATTTCAAAATAAAGTATGCAAACAACTGCCCAATGAGAAAGTAGAAGTTTGCAAGTAAGGCTATATTCTAGTGAATAATATGCACTAAAAGCCGTTTTGCTTCTCAGTGAAGCCATCTAACACCACACATTTAAGATTGTTTAATATTTTAAACCAGAAAAATGTCAGAGTTAATGTAATTTTTGCATTTCAGTTATATTTCATCACACAGTTGATTTTCCTTTGTTTACTAGTAAATCATACCACTTACAGTAAAATACTCAAACCCCTCCTCTCCTCCTTACTGTTACAGTCTGACTAAGGTTTGTTCATCCCTGCTCACATCAGAAATTAATGACACAGCCAAAAAAAACCACAAGAGCTTTCAGAAGAAGGGAAAAAAAGCACATCAAGAAGTCTGGCCAGTTCAGAGCACTGTGCCAGTAACATGCAGTAATAATTTCAGCATCTGTTCATTTTCTCCAGTTCTTCAACATCCCTGGTCTTAAAGAAGCTGGATTTCTCTTCTAAATGAGACCCATAAAAGTTTCCCTTTCAACCACATCTGGGTTCACACAAGGTGGCATCGTGACAGCACCTGCATAGCAGATACCTACAAACGTGCGAAATTTTGCCTGACCACATGCTCTGTGCCATTACAAAGTAAAAAAATAATTGCATAGGGCACATTAAAGGGTTAAACAGCAGCTAAAGAAACTCTGAGTACTGAGTGCTCCATCTCATGAAAAATAGCCATCATCCTCCTGTGCAAGAAAGGTGGACAAAGCCAATTCAGTCCAGCTTAAAAGATTTCACTCTGAGAATATACTAATTTTCCAAACAGTCCTGGAAATTCTGCTTCTCAGTAATGTATTCCCATCTGTAATGATGACACGCTTTGACATTTCTGGTGATTAACAATTCCAAAGCAAATGTGGATGTTCCATTAATAAAAATACCAAAATCTTACTTCACATATAATTAAATACAGCTCTGTGCTTGGCAGACTCAAGCGATTTTTATCCAAAACACATCCTGATCCTTGGAAAAAAGTTTAATAAACTTAAAAGCTCCTTAAGCACTTGCAAGCATTCAGAAAAATCAAAAAGGGGTTTTTTTTCACCCCTTCTCTCATATACAGCTCAAATAAAAGAAACATCTACTGTTGATGCCTACCCTTACAATAGGCTTCACTGTGTAATGAAGGAGCTGGGGGTGGCAATGGAATTATTTTATTTGCTTGTGAATTGTTATAGTTCATACCAGCAAAAGCTCCACAGTGCAGAGTTTGTATCAACACAGTTGAAGTATTCTGTTTCTGAAATGTAGTAAGTTGTAGTCCCTTTACACTAATGTGTTCACATCCACACAAGGGAGGTATATCAGAGTGGCAAAACTTCATAACATATGTAAATGCTTGCTCTGAGCACGTACATGCTGGTAACAAAAGGAAGTGACATTTACTGGGATACACTACAGAGGCAGAAAAATACCTTGCAGGTTTTAAGCACCACATAAAGGAAGCTGTTCCCTTTACCTCAGCCTGCAATGCTAAAACAAGGTAAAGGAATATTACATAAAGAAGGCAACATGGAAAGACATTGTGTAGGGAAGAGAATTGGTTTGATTCAATAAGTGTGTCCAGATCCGTCCTAATAATTTTTTTTTTTAAATACGTATTTCAACTCATTTAAATATTTTGAATCCTGTTCTATTAATAACAGTTTATTAGGTAATCTGTGCCTAAGAATACACTGACACAAACTCATATTCTACTTCCAGCACTGGAGCCTTTGCAACACCAACAACAATCTTTCCTGTTTTCCATTCCCACTGATCTCTTCAGAAAAATCCACTCAAAACCATGCACATCTAATCCAATGTAGAAGTAGAACAGACTCCAGCCCCCTCCTCCACAATCTGTACTGACTACTTCAGCTTTACTTCGCAAGCAGCTGTCACAAGATGTGCACTAATACAAGATTCACAACAAGTAAAAACATATCAGCAGTCACTGATGGGAAACGAATGACTAACAATAAGTGTTTTAGCTGTTTCTTACACAACGAACATTTTTTGTAGTCATTTTTCATTCCAATGACCACAGCTATGAAGACAAATCTCGCAGAGCAGTCACACAGTAAACTCATGACAACCTACAGAAAATACAGAAGCCTGAATATGAAACGCACTAGTTCTTCAGAAATAAAAGGATTTATTTCTACATATGCATATTGACACTACTGTCAGGTCTGTTAACCACAAAGAGGAAGAGATCGCCTCTGTTCCAGACAGAACAAAGATATTTGGTATGCACACCTAGACAAACCCCGCATTTGTAATGCCAATATGCTGCCAAACATAAAAAGAAAAAATGTATGTATTTTTGGCAGTGTAAATGTTACAGGTTTTACAAATACCAGTAGCGTAAGTAGTTTGTGTTGAGTTACGTCCATACACCTCACCTGTGAACCTGCTGCTGCATTATTTATAAGATGATTGTTGGGATGAGAAATCCAGAATGTCGAAACTGCCCTGAAATATTATTCAGAAGTAGGTTATTATGGAAAAGCTTTGGCTCCTACAAAAATACCTCTCCTTTGTAACAAGCACATCAGAAAAAGCTAAATAGGTGTCTGAATTCACTACTTCACATATGAAATAAAAATCACAACCTCCCCACATTTAGAAGTCAAAAATGCTTATTTTTTAAAGTTCAATACACAGTATTTTATTTAATGTTGTTCAGATATGCCATAAAATAATAAACTGTTTCAATAAACTTCTACAACAGATTAGTGGTATGCAGAAAAATTAGTAGTGACAACTTGAGAATGTGCATGCCTTTACACAGAAGTATGAAGCTTTAAAAGTCTATTGAACAAGTACCGCAAGAAGCAACAATCTTCCTACGAACAACTTGTTTTTCTCTTTAATAAAACACTAAACCCTAATTCTTTTTTTTTTTCCCCCAATAACTACTACTATGTGGACTACATTTAAGGTGTCTGCATTCATTAAATTATACATAAAAACGTTCTCATCTGTATGTTGTCAGGCAGTTTAACTGCTGCAGCTGGTTTGGTTTCACTTTTTCTCTGTGAAATACTCACATGCAGTCTGTGGCTGGCACTGGGACATAACTTCCATACACTTTATCCCTAATACTAATACACATGCTGCTGTTTCTATCCGTAGGAAGAAGAGTGCCTGGTTTCGTGACTAGCCCAAGGTTGTGGAACAAAGTATTCCTCTGCTCAATGCCGTCTTCTGTGAAGAAACAGTGACCTAGTGTATCATAGCCAATGGTGTCCTTTATCTGCAGAAATACAAGTTCATTATGTCAGTAGCAATAGCATTTACTGAGATTTATTTGACAAGTACCATTTAGTTTTACTATCTTGGCACAGTTGCCGAGTGAAGCTTCGGTATCAGCAGTGCAGATGATTCAGGCATACAGTTTTATTTATCCCTTACAAACACATTACTATGTCTACAGAACTTAGCTTCCTGGAAGAATCTGAAGAAACAGAATGGTGAGATCTGTTAAAAGTAAGTTACTATTTGCACTTGTTCATTTATGCGTTACAATAAAAAAAAAAAAATTGCTGACCATTAAACCTGCAAATGGGAGGGGACTATTTTTGCTTTAAATGCTCTTTATAACATTTATTTCAACACAGTATGTGTTACTCTCCTTGCACCTACCAGCAAGCCATTAGTTCCATGAACAGTCACGCATCTGGAAAAACAGTGATGAATGGAAAGACCTTCCAGGTAAGTCTTAAAACTATAACCTCCTTTTTCATCCACATCCCCACAAAGGTGAAAGTGAACAGGGTAACTTCCAATCTGCTGTTGGCCCATTTGCTTCAATTCCACATAGGAGAGATGAACAGATGTAAAATTCTTAAAAATCTAAAAATATAATTAGAAGTGGTTATTATTCCAGAATGAATAACCTACTATTTTCTTTTTAACAAATGGAAATTTAAGTAAATACTTCATCTCCATCAGATGTACAGGAGTTAGATGCACACAGTTACCACAGGCCAACACAATCAAAGTTAGAACAAACATTACGTTGTTTTGCTCTATATCCTGCCTTACAAAACAGTACCCTTCATAAATAAGTGGAAAAGCTAAATCTCTGTGTGGCTAAAACTGAGCAATTTTCACCAGACATGTTGTCACACCTTATTGTTTGGTCTTTACCAGCTGGCATGTCAAATATTCTTTACGTATAACTACATACTGTCCAAATAAATGGGATGTCACCCACATCAGGGCCTGTCTATACTGAAGCTGTACCAGTGTAGCCCACCTGAGACAAGCTCAGTTGAATAAAGTAACAGAGTAATACAGATTCAAAGGAACCTGTTGAGATACCTGGTCCAATCGCCAGCTCAGCACAGGATCAGTTTAAAGGCAGCTCAGCACATTGCCCAAGGAATACCTCCAGCCACAGAGATGGTCATATAATGTCAATTGGTTCTTCCCTTTCATTTTCCTGGTAACCAAGCAGAATTTGCCTTGTTGAAGCTTGGTCCCATGGCCTCTTGTTCTATCACTGTGCACCTCCAAGAATTGCTCTCGCTTCTCTGAACCCTCCCCAGTGCCTGAAGACAGCAACAAGATCCCCCCTCTCTACCTTCCCCACACCAAATAAACCTTGTTCTCTCAGCTCCTCCCCACTCATGGTCATGTAGTCCCGCAGCCCATCTTCACTGGATGAATTCAATAACAGAATATTATAATCAATAATTATATAATTATAATCAATAACAAAAATATTATTCTGTTACTTTATTCAACTGAGCTTGTCTCAGGTGGGCTACACTGGTACAGCTTCAGTATAGACACACCCCACTGCATCTACATCATCTTTACAATGGGAACCCAAAACTGGACACAGCACTCCAGAGGAACTTCTTTATTAAAGGAAGATATGAAATTGCCTTCAGAATCATACAACTTTGCAGTAACACTACATAATACAAAGTAAAAACATAACGGGTCTGTACCAGTAACACAGGAAAGCAGAAGTATCTTTTTCCAGCTAACCTGCTACAAAAACAGAAACCAAGTGCAACAGCCAAACTGCAAGGAGCTAAGCTGAGAAAAAGCTTTTTTTGTTATTTCATTAACTTACCTGTACTGGGTATTTACCAAAAATAACAATTTTCAGATGTACTTTGTCCTCTAGGGAAATTAGTAACACGAATTTTTCCCCCCTTCTCTATTTTAGACATACAATAGAGTGCAGTTACAGAGGGATGGCATCCTGAGGCAAAAAGAGGCATCCTGAGATCTCTGCCTCTTAACATTTAAAAGCACTTAACACAGTCATGAAACTACAAACCAACACGCCCCCTCACTGCCACTAAGCCTCCTTTATGCTACTGTCCCAGTGACCAGTAGAAAATGCAGGATGACCAAAACCCCCGAGGCCATGAACACCTGCTAGTGCTAGGATCCCTCTGCTTGAGCACGCAAGATTAACGTAAGCCGAAAATGCTTTTAGTGCTGAAGTCTAGGTTTGGCAGCAGACACTCAGCTGCTCTCAACAGTCTCCTGGGAACAGTTTAACAGCTTTGATGACTCAAAATGTTTGTTTTCTCTTCTATCTTCCAGACGTCTGAGGGGTCTGCTGTATTTGCACCATTGTGGCAATCAAGGTCACGCTTTGCTTTGTGAGATTCACAGCTTGTCATTATCTTCTTTCATTACGTTACCTTAAACACAAGAGTGCCTCGAGCCCACCTACTTCTCTTCCACAAAACAAAAGATGCCACACAGTAGGGAAAGGGCATATTTTCTTTCCCACTATTATGTCCTCCACTATCTGCATCCAAATATATTAGAAAGAGAGATTTAAACTGTGACCAGCACATAACGAGCACAAATAAATTTGCATTTAAAATACGAGGACTCAAACTTCTCCAGTGGCAGCAAAGAGCTAATACAGTGCTGCTCAATCCTTTCATCTAAAAATGTAAGTGAATATGAGTTTAAGTATTAGTTTCTATAATACTACTTTTCCTCAGCTTTCTTTATGCTTATGGTAATACAAGAAATTAGAGGGAGTTTCCTTTACATAAGGTTAGAACTCTCAATTAAAAAAAAAAACAAAACAAAAACAAACCACCATGGTCAAAGTCAGGTTTTTTCCTCTCCATGCCTCTAGTGCCAAATTTCAGATGAGACAGAACTCTAGGATTCAATGCTCACCACTTGGGGAAGGAGAAAGGCAGTGAAAGGAGAGAAGATAGAGACAAGGGAGATCAAACTTTATTCTCTAATATTACAGGATGCACATGCATGGATGTCGCTTGAAAGGTTTAATCCCTGCCATATGACAGTGCAATATATGCTGGATATTTCTACAGCATTTCATGCATTGTTATCCTTTCCTCCAATTCTGCAGACTAAATCTTGATGAGTTAAATCTAATTTTGAGAAAGCTGAGAATGAAATAATTTCTACACAGAGCAATTGTACTAATTGATGTTCTTTAAGTTTTCAAATCCCTCCAAGTTTAGCATTAATCTTTTTGTCCTCAATATGCTTTTACATGACAGAAAGCTACTTTAAAAAGTTTTTCAGACCTTGATATGTCCACCAAATGTATCATAATTGAAGAACTGACACTCCTTTTCACGATAGCAGGTATTTTCTGTCTCCCCCTTGATTAAGATGTTCCTCGTAAGAACTCCGACTTCCGCCCTCATGTCCATTCCATCAATAACTTCTCCTATATGAGGAAACTGAGGATTTTCTGTCCAAAAAAAGTTGGGGAGGGGGAAGGGAAGAGTTATCATTGATTAAAAACAAAATCAACTTATTTTATATAAGCACGGTTAATTGTTGCAACAAACCTCATGCATTCTGACACCTTAATATGCTTTTCTCCCTTAGCTTTTCTTATGCTAAGGCACAGAAAAAGCACATAATTTTTAGATGAAAAACACTAACCCAGCTAACACGAAGCAAATAGTCCGCTTCCAGACTGCAGTTGATTCAATGAGAGTGAAGCAGCTTGCAGGATGACAAATCAAGTATACTACGGCATATTTCCTTCCAAAACAAAGTGCTGTTGATGTCTTTTTCATTTTAGTAAGACAACTAATCCTAAACAAATCCCCACATTTTATTTGGAAGTGCATCTTAATTTCAGTCCAAGAGTTTGTGAATAGAATGGTTAAAAAACAAAGAAAAATTTAACTTAATCCAATGTATCTAGAAAACTTTTTACGAAACATAGATGTAGATTTGCTTTAAAAGAAAAAAAAAAAAAAAAGAGACACTGGCTGCTTAATCTGTTCTGAAGAAAAATTAAGAACTAAAAATGAGGCCAAAACACCTTTACAATATACTGTATTCATCTCATTCCCCTCTGGGGGAAAAAAAAAAAAAAATTTGCTTTCCTAACTAAATTTGCTCTTTCCTAGATAGCTATTCTGAGAACACATAAAGTAAAATTAGGAAAACAAGATACCCTGGTTCTTCCAAAGAAACAATCAATCTCTTGTTTGTCTATACAAACTAAGAAAATTATCTGGTCCTGTAAACCTTAAAAAAAAGGTATTTATGTGTTTATTTTTAAAAAATATTCCCCTCCCCCCTTTTTTTTCCATTTATTGATACCCTGAATACAGACTGTCACTATCCTTTAAAAGCTTAGAAAAGGATACAAGCCTAAACTGGTCATCACCACAATATGAAGCAGAACCAAGTAATTCTGTACCTGCTGTTGAGGATTTAAAAAGACAACAGATGTCTGTAAATGGGACTGCACTCCTCTCCTTGAAGGCTTACCTACTGTTTTTCCCTATATTTGACTAGCATACATAAATCAAGCAACGAAAGAGCAGCTAGGCCTCCTAGGAGACAACACTTTTTAGTTTTCCTACTACAAAGGGACCAAAATCTTAGCAAAATATACAAGAAATAATTTCAAAAGATGGCAAGTTCTTCAGCATGTCAAGTTTGCCATTGCACAGAAAATTAATTCTTTGTGGAACAAACACATAGGGTGGTTTGGCAATTTTTTAACAGTACCCATTACTATGACAAAGGAAACTTGATATTGAGTGGGTGGAGGGGAACAATATGGGACAGTTCATCTCCTTTAATGTCCTTTGAAGATCTATATATAGTCCAGACAGTATTTATTTTAAAATAAAAGCCAAGATTTTGTATTTTATGCCATATTCTAAACTTGTAAAAAAATTCTTCTTTCATCCTTTAAAAGCGTCTGCTTTTTCACAGTACATGATTTCCGAAATGAAACAGACCGCACATACACTCAAAAACCTTCTTACAGTTTGAACTGCAACCTTCAAGTTAACCTTGCTCTTTAAAACACTGTGCCCCATAACACACGCAACGCGAGACACTTAAGCACAAAGGCCAGTGTCATGCTCAATGGCACTAAATCAGCTCTGCAGCTTCACGCACCCTGGTATTCTCCAATGGGTTAATAAGGTGAACTTTGAGAAGCTTTTTCCAGTTCTGGGGCTTCACAATGCAGTAAAACATATCTGACCCATCCTAACGAATGCCGTGGGATGCAAAATGCACTGCAAAGTGCACATGCAAACTGGAAGTCCCGTAAGACACAGGGGAATGGGAGAGTTTGAGGGCGTTCACTTCGTTTGAAAGCAAACTTTCAAGAACAGAGGAAGAGATAAGAAGAGAGATGAGAAGAGTGGTTTGAAGAAGAGGAAGTTGCACCGTACAGAGGTGAATGGGACAAAAGCAGGCCCTGACGAGCAGCTGCTGTAAGTTGACACTGCAAAATAACACCAGTTAGTTTGTGCTACAAACTGGCACCGCAGCCCAGCGGAAGGGAGCGGGAGGGGAAGGTGAAGACCTGAGGCTGGCAGACCACCAGGGAGGAGGGCACTGGCACGCAGCGGGCACGGAGTGGCAGACGGGAAACACAGACGCCGTCAGAGTGGGCAAGCCAGTCCCACAGGAGGCTCTTGTGAAGTCAAGCAGAATGACTCAGATAATAAAGGAGGAAACGGTCAACAACATGCATGACCATTTTGCATGCATCACGCCCAAAGGAAAAACAGATTGCAACTACTCAGGGATATCCTGTGTGAGCAGAGGCTTGGAAGTGCCACTTACTTCATAAGCATTTTGCTGGGGGGGTGGAAGGGGAACTGAGGAAAGATTAAAAAAAAAAAAAATTGAAAAAAAGAGACATGTTTAAAGATTGCCGTTTTCTTTTTCCTTTCTCCTTTTTTAAAAACAACATAAAAAATTATAATGATAACACTTCAAAAGATGGGAAGGGCACTAAAGGCAAAGGAAATGGTAATGACCACAACAGCCATCCAAGCACATATAAAAAGAACTAGTGAAAAGACAGAAAGGAGCCAAGAAAGGACAACAAGCATAATCCTCTTGGAAGAAAACTAAAGCGTTCAATGAGCCTGGGAAGAAAGGAGAAAGAAAAGTTAGTATGGTAAGTTGTGAGGCAGACCTGACGTTATACAGAGCGATTTTACAGCAAGGAGAAGTACACGTTCCTGTATACAGCAACCAAGCAATACAGAGATAGGCAACCAGGCAGTTCTTTACTGCTCTCACCAAAAGGGACCATCTGGGATCTCCTACCATGAGTATGTATTTCACAAGAATTTCAAATGGTGACAGGTTTCATACCTTTGACTTTGACCTGATGCTTAGTGCACTCTGGGCAGGGAAGGAGGGTGAATTCCTCCGTCTGATACATTGAATAATCTGTGCTTGCAACCACAATCCGGTCTCCAGGCTCCCAACTACTAACATCATCCAGAAGATTCAGTATCACTCCACCTACAGCTTCTACCTCGAAGCCTGAAATTGGGACACCTAGTTAAAAAAAAGTAAACGCAATATAAGATTATATGCGCCTTTATATGTAACCATCGCCAAGAAAAAAAAAAGAAATATATGAGATTTCACAAGATTTAAAGCCCTCTAAAGTACAATCCTGCTCTGAAACATGCCAGTGTGAAAGACCATCAAAGCCTGCTTATTTGGTGGATCTCAAATAAAACAAACAGAAAAGGTGGAACTAATAGTGACAGGAAAAAATCTATTAATTAAAAAAAAAACCCCAAACACTAATATATGGCAACAATTTGTAGTTTCAGCTACCTCTACTTATTTCAAGTGATGTTTTTCTGCCATTTGAAGCTCTACAGATGCAATCAAGGACATGGCAAAACAAAGTAGGGGGGACTTTCCTTTTTACTCACAACTAATAGAACAGTTTGGCAAGCTAAATGACACACACATGCTGTTTCACTGCCTGGTGATGGATTTGCATAAGTTCAGCAGCTCTTGCTTACTCTTGATCTTAACTGTACAGGACCAGCAAGGAAAACATGGTGGAGATTTGGTGATTATTTTTTTTTACTATATATAGTCCATACATTTTCACAGGGCTATGATGAACAGTGAAGAAGTAGTATCAACTAGCTCAATTACTTAACAAATAAATATCCAACTACCTTAAAAAAATTATTCTGAGGCAAATGCAGTATTGCTTAGTGATTCTACAAACAGAAAAAGATGACTGCCCATAAAAAGCAAAACTAAGGTCAAAGATATCTTAAACACAAAAATGAATAAAGGACAAAAGCAAATGAGAGGTAGGCCTTCCAGGCTCTCTATACCACAGATTCAATTTGCTATGTGAGAAGCTGCCTAAAGTTCAGCATCAAACAGCAACAGAAGATTATAACAAAAATAAAACATTTCTCTTGGCTTCTACCAAGTCTTCCTTTTAGGATCATAATCATCATCCCAGAAGCTTAGATTTAAACTATACATGACTGACAAATTACTAAAAGAAAAAAGTCTGTTTCAGCCTTTTATAAGACACTTTATCTCTAGCTAATGTGAAAAAAAGCATACACAGTATTTTTTACTTCTTCCCCAACTGCAGGATTTCACAAAATGCTTTCCTACCATCATTCCATTCGCTGTAAGCTCTCACAACAAACTTCTGACCATCCACTGTGAAAAACTCTTTCTGAGCAAGAGCTTTCCCACCAGTGCTGTGATTTTCGTAGTTTCTCACCGATTCATTACAGGAAGAATTTCCACCACCTATGACACCAACAAAAGCCCAGGCTTGCCTGTGAAAAACAAAAGTAAATGTTTAAATATAATGGTCCTTAAAAATTTTTCACAAAGGGATAAAGGACACAACAACGAGCACAGAAGTCATAAATAATCCTTTTTCCTGCTCTCCCAAGTTAATTTTAAAATGCAACTTCAAAATGCTGAAGAAGGGGCAGACCTCATTGGAAAGCAACATAGTTTAAAATAATTGGATGTCCCTTATACAAATTGGAGAATATAAGGCTTTTGACAGAGAAGACTTTCAGATACATTTTTAGTACAAATTCCAACGAGATATGCTTATTCCAAAAGCAAATCACAAGAGATGAGCGACAGACACAAGACAGGATCCTGCTCCCAAACAAGCGTTGCTGGGGCACAGGAAGCAGCCTGCTGCCGTCACGGCACCGCGGCAAGCGGCGTCCCGGCGTGGTGGCCAGGAGTCCCAGGAGACCACGCGTGCACCAGGCCGGGAGGGTGGACACAGCTGGTATCACTGTACTGGATGGGCAACACCTTTTGAATCTTTCAAGACGCTCAGACCCAGAAAAGGAACCTCATACTGTTACACAACCTTTGCGTGAGAGATCTCCAATGTTTCTGAAGGCTTTTCAGAATGACCGTCACAAAAATCACCAAGGATTTTTGCTTTTCCCCCTCACTGGCCCTGCCCTCAGCTGGACACCCAGTTGGCTGAGCACTGGCATGAAGCCGGGAACTGTCCTGGATGTACTTCCCCTTCCTACAGCTCTGCTGAATGCATCCAAGTTTTTGGAAATGAAAAAAACAAACCGCACGCCACAGCAAGCTGCCACCAAGACTGTTTTGCTGTCCTTTACTGCTCTGTAACGCCGTAATTATGTGTGCAGAGGAAGCAGTCGAGATCATCTATTAAAAATCCGAACAGTTTTGCGTGATTAAAGTTGAATCATTCACCCCAAATGAAAACAGCGTCAGCGAGCTGGACTGGAGTCTGTTGCTAATGATTGATTCAAAGGCAGATTTTAAAACCACCTTCAATCCAGTTGCCTTTATTTCAGACCCCTCATTATGTTCTTATTGATTGGGATTAAAAGGCCAAATGAAACTGTTTAATGTTAACCTGTTCATAGGAATAGCATATACTGGGACAGCTTTTCAGTAGCAGCAGCAAGCAAGTTGAATGTTTCACAAACCAACATTTAAAATAAATATAAAGATATTTTAATGCATGCTATTTTGCAGGAAGAGGCAGAATGGGAGAGGGATGTAATGGAGTATTGACGCCTATGCCAAAATCTCCTTCACTAGCTTTACAGGTTTAACAAAACAACGCTGTTTTTCCTCAGTAAGCACCTGAGGAGAGCTTCTCGCCCATCTTCCACAGCAGAACAAGACCATTTTCTGTGCTTACAGAGCCTCTACCAGCTAATGAAACCAGACAAGAATCCGTTCAGCACAGAAGGAAGAAAGGCTGCTCCTTCCCAGCTGTAGGCTGAAGAAGTTCCTTATTCCAGGCAAACTGGCATGAAGGTCACGGACACAGATAACCACCAGAACCCCACACCTTCAGGACAGGTCAGGGCTGGCTGCCTGAACGACCACCACATGCGCTTCACTGCTTTCAGGAGGTCGTACTTATTACGGGACATCCAGGTCTCAGCATCTCTGACCAAACTGCTTCAGAGGCGGCACTTTCCACCCCATGACCACACGCTTACACAGCCACCTAGACAAACGTGCTCCTGACGGGAACCGGGGCCAGCACGTGTCATCCGGACTGATGCCCCAGCCCTCCTCTGCCGCAGCAGAGGGAGGAAACTAACTGGAATCCAAACGTTGGGGGATAGCGAGGGGTAAGAACAGAACGGAAATACAAGGGACTGATTTCCTGGAAAACAGAAATAGGTTATACAACACCAGCTTAATGGAAGCTGAAGAACACAGTGACAGTTGGTTAGGAGACTTGGCGTCCCTTTCACGTGGATTGCTAACTCTGTGCAGCACATTCAGAACACGCACTGCAAAAAGTCATTTGCAACAATTACATGAACATCACAGCAGTTTAAGTTCCCTGCTTTAATAACACTATTTTCTGTTATACCTCTTCTAATGTCCCACCATCCAAACCCTGACCAACTGAAAAGAATGGTCAAAAGACACAGAAACACCTTACAAGTGTACTTCAATAACATAATATTTTCACAGATCAGTTCCTTTGCAGAGTCAGTGGAGGGGTAATGTACTTTCATTTCAACAGCGCACAGGTATGAGTAAGATGCTGTTTGATATGCAGGATTAGCATCCCTTCCTTGTATTAAGTTTCTAGCTTGGCATTCCTTGCTCCTCCAAACATAAACTCATATGCATTAAAAGCTTCACCTGGCAACTGTTTTCTATCTGTACTTGAACGAGAAAAAATTCCTTGCTGCACTCAGTTTTAATTTCTGTAAAGAACAGTGAAAGAGAGCAATTACAAGTAAGTGACAAAGTCTACCACACAGATGCCTGCAACTATCAGACTCCGCACTATCAAAATGCTGCATACTGGGTACTACTACTGCATTACTACGTACAACACCGAGAATCCTCTTAAGACTTCAACAACAGACCCTGCCAAAGTTTAATGAATCCCCCAAAGGCGGCAGAATCTGTATCTAATCTTTACTCAGCACAAAAGGGAAAATAAATTATTTACCTGTAACTCAATCCTCTGACAAACTTACTTCCCAGAAGATTTTGAATAGTCACTCTGGTTTCCTCCAGTAGATTTTTAGCAGCTGAATCTCCTACAGCAATAGCGATGATGCGACCAGGACTTCCATTTTTCAGTAAGTTCTGGAGCTTCAAGCTTTCTTCTGAAAATTCATGAGTATCAAACTTCAGCACTTCCAAAACCTCTGCTGTGTCCTGATCGATCACTCTCACATTTAGTCCTCGGGAAAAATTCTTTTTAAATGTATAATGACCATAGGCCAGCCCTGAGAAATACAAAGTCTTTGACAGAAGAGTCCATGATAACTTCTGGTGCCCGTGCAACTCCAGCGTTCCTTCAGGGCCCACGCCAATAAATTTTTTGCCAAATTCTGGCACATCAGCACCTTCGTTTGACTTCCCATACAAAATAATAGTTGCTTTGGATTTATAGCGGCATTTCTCTGCTCCAACATGAAGCATTCCACCATCCTTTATCAGGATAAATCGAGTTCTCAATGTAATATTTTTAAAACCTTCTTTGTCATCACCAAAAACAAGTAACCCTAAAGGAAAAAAAAAAATTTCCATAGGTCAAAACAAAATTCAGGTAAGACTCAAAGAACTATGTTCTGCAATAAGAACAACAGCAAAATTGCAGATTTATTTTCCACACCCATGAATTAAGGTGTTATGCTCTTATACATGGTTAAGAATATTTGGGAAAGTAACTCTTACCAATTGTGATTTATCTTTCTAAGAATTTGATTGGTTTATCCCTACTTTTTTCCTGTCATTTTGGCAGAATTACTAACATACCACAGTCACCATCAGGTGACAATCAAATCTTGTACAAGGAAAGTACAAGTACTTGTACACGAGTCTTGTTTTACTACAGAAAACTAAATGCTACAGAAAACCACGTCAGTGCTCCACTGAAAAGTCTCTACAGTGTTCATTCATTTTGCTAATGATACTCCTGGCCTGCTAGCAGGCTAGGAAAAGTAAGAGCAGAGGAACTGGTCAATAAAGTGCAATATATACAAAATTCCAACACATTTTCCAACACATCAGTAAAAACTATGCAGCAAACTGAAGAGTGATGTTCATCTTGCCATTTCATACCTCCATCCTGTATAACTATAGAGTGCACTGTAGCATCTGAGTTCAGACGAAACAAATCCCCTTTTTTGATAAAAACTCTCTTCTCAGGATCTTTTCCAGGGCTCCAGTTTTTAAGTCGAGGATTCTGATCAGGACAATTCTCTGCAATACAAAGTGAAATTCAGCTTAAAAAAAAAAAAAAAAAGCAGCATCATCACATCAATCAAGGCAGCATTAGGATGAACATGAGCAAGGCAGAGTCAGTGACCCACAAGGGATTCCCACCTCCTTCCGTGGTTACAATACTGCAGCCACCGCTGCTACTGTTTGTATTCAAGTAGCCAAAAAGACACCTGACAGGTAGCTAAACTCTCAAGGGTGGGAAGGCATCCATACCCTGAATTAAACTACTGATGACCACAGACTGAAGTGTCAGCAGGTACTGTTGGCAATAGATACTTTCGAACCCCATCTGATTTTTTTTTTTGATATTTTCTACATCACCTGCAGTAGATCAGGAGAGGTGAGCGGGAAGCACTCAGATCCACAGCAGTCGCACTAGTCACACACTAGTCACTGGATGTCCTAGGCCAACTGACTAATAAGGTTGTAAAGCATCTAAATATCTTGCCTCCCTCAAGGTCTCCTCCTGTATGAGAAAGGCTGATCCCTTCTTGCTTTTGCTTAAAATCCAAATCACCTCTTTCAGTGTACGTTTGTAGCTAAGGGATAAAGGGGGACAAGACATCCTTAGTATATTTAGTATAACACCTCACTGGTTAGAGCAGATTCCTGTTGAGACCAGACATCTGGGTCTAAACTCACAGTTTATACTCCTTTGGAAGCCAGCTTAAGTATCGGGCTGCAAACCACGCGAGAGCAGATGTATGCAACCCTTGCTGAAATCCTGCTGAAGGTCTGGTGCTACACAGGCAGCAACACCACACGACAAGGCCGGAAAAGGAGAAACAGCAGCAAGAAGCAGCAGGGTTGTGCGATTTCAGATGAAGTTACAGCAATGTTGTATTTACAACACGCACACCTTTAGTATGTTAAGCAGCTGAGTAACGCAGCAGCATAGATGTACTACAAAAACAGAAATGGGAAGTAAATTCCTTGGATTTTCTTACCAAAAGAGAAGTCAGACTGAAAATATTTTTCTTAAGCAAAGGGCAACCAAAAAGGTGCCAAAATAAACAGGTTAGCAGCCCAACTGACAGTTAAGTTTCAAAATAGCCTTTTTACATCTTATCTTCTGGAGAAAAACACCCACACATCTGCAATGCAACTTTTGGGACGAAAAGCTATTAGCAACAGCCCATTCTTGCAAAATCTAAAGAAAGTGAAACTTATCCACAAGTTTAACACAGGCCAGCCTTAGCTTTGCTGACAGAAATGTTTTTCCTTTGGTATTACTCTCCACATTTCAAATCCTTTCCAACTCAGGAAACCCACATAAACCAAGATTTGACTACCAGTGGGAAAAAATTAGCAGAACTGCCTAAAGGCAAAAGGCATCCAAGTAGTAATATAAAAATAAAAAACAAAGGAAAGTCTTTTGGTGGGATCCTAAGAAGACA
This sequence comes from Phaethon aethereus, assembly GCF_964289735.1. Lineage (NCBI taxonomy): Eukaryota > Metazoa > Chordata > Aves > Phaethontiformes > Phaethontidae > Phaethon > Phaethon aethereus. Next base: position 42,145,012 of record NC_138577.1, on the reverse strand, counting down.
GAATTTAGAAAATTAAATTCAGCACATCAGGGAAAGCCAAAAATCAAGAAGCACTGCAATCGGCAAGACTGCTGAGCACCCACTGGATAAATGCAAGTCTATTGCCCGACTCATGCAAAGTCACTAAAACCCCTTCCCCCAGACACCACACATACACAAGCACTGTGAAGAAACACATACTTCCTGGCTGGTAGCAAAGGGCAATGTGAGGAAACCATGAGTCAGCAACCTGATGATTTCTGCTTAGCATGATTCACAGATGAGAAGATCTAGTAACTAAATTTTTCTGTTGAGTCAGAAAGAAGAGGTATAGCACAATAACTAAAAATTTTAATTTAAATCTATTGTACATTACAATCCAGCAAGCACACCATCAGCATCAGAAATAGGCACTCCTTTAATGCACGCATGCTTCTGAAGCGCATTATTGAAGTTGACCCACGTCAACTTTTTGGCAAGCAGATCAGATGTGCTCAGCAAAAGTATTTAGTACTCTACCATATGCTTCCTCCAAAATTACTGATTAGATTTTACAGACCACAGTCACTGCCTCTACATTTAAGGTTAAATGAAAACAGAAGCACAGACCAGAAGACATTAGGTAGTTATGGCCTTGCCAAATTGAACCAATCATGTTGAAAATTTTTCAAGTCAAGCTTCTTCAAGCTTCAGAGCATTTTTGTAAGATTGGGTCAGCTCTCCTTAAGGTTTAGTAGATTTGGGAGGGGAGAAAGTGATATTTTTGCAAATGGTGGAGGGGAAAAAAAAAACCAAACAAACAAACAAAAAGAAAACCACAAACAAACACCCTGCCAAAAAAAAAAAAAAATCTAGAACCTTCCATGTGCTGGAGCAAGGTTATGAAATTTGGCAGGAGAAAAGGCAGGAAGCAGTTCTCAAGATGTAGTTAAATAGTTGCTTTCTACCTGCTTAGCCACCAAGTCTGGAGTTTTTAAGGCCTCTGGGAAAAAGTTATCAGTGTTACATTATGCTCAGCAGAAGTTTATCACAGTTTGGCAGCTAAATTTTCTGAGGATCCTGTTATCCTGTTTACCCTGGGCAAGCTCCAGCCAAGAGCTGCAAAGGCCAAGCAGAACTTTTCCCTGAAAACCTCCCCAGCTTGTCATCCTGACCCTGCAGCACAAACTCCTGGAAATGGGGAAGGAAATTGCATTTACAGTGTTCTCCCTGATCTCCAGTGTTCAGGACTTCTTAGGGAAAAAAAAAAAAAAAAAAAAGGATGATGACAGGAAAATAAAAGCAAGAAGGAAAAAAGAAACCAGCTGACAAGCAGCAACAGAAATGCAGACAAGTATCATTTTCCCTTTGGGGAAGGTATGCCGGAGGTTTAGGATTTACACGCAATTACTACTAAGTCTCACATTCCCTTCACTGCCTTTTAAACAGCCGTTAAAAGTACTGACAATATGGATTTCCAATTATGAATTTCCACCACACCTAGCTAGGACTGGTGTCCTTGGCTGCAGTACCGCATGTGCTAGGTTGGAACTGAGTGTATTAACATTTCAACCTGTTGGGAAACTTTTGGGGAGTTACTGCAACAACAATACTGCAAGATTAAAATTTCAGCCAGACTTTCCTTGCTGCCTGTAGGAGTTTCTCTTGTGTCAGGGTTTTCAAACTATTCTACCGGTGCATGCTGATTTTTTTTAAAGGCTAATGCAGGGAAACTTCAGAAAGACACAGTGCAACAATTAATGCTGAAAACTGGCCTGGAATTCCATCAAGCAGCAGTGGGACATTGAAGGAAAGCAGTCACGACCTAGGGTTACTCCTTAGCCCTTACGTAAGTCATTACTGGAGACAAAAAAAAGCCCATCTACTAAATGACAGCAACTCTTCCTGCAACATCCTCAGTATCCCCAGTGATCCATCAACCATGTACTGACCATGCATTCAGTGCAAAAAATCCACACAACTCAATGCCTCTGGAATGAGCTACTGCAGATGAAGCAAGACCATTCCAAAATCACTTACATTTTTAAAATCCTCTTCACATTATCAGCTTTTAAAGCATAAAGGGACTATTATTTTACGTATCCCACAGCACACAGTAACACCTGACTTCTACTAAAACCATCGTCAGAATCTACAGCTTCTACTTAATTAAAAGCTGAAGCCTCGGTATCAAAGCAGAAATGTTTTCTGCCCCCCACAAAGTACTTCTCGGAGTCAACTAAGTCACCCTTCAGCCTTCTCTTGAACTTGGCAACAACTGAAGCACTTACTGCCGCTATGTACCCCTGTTACCAGTGATCTGGATCACAACATAGCAGTAACTTTCCCTTCACTGCTCCCTCAGGGTTGGTGGGTTTTTTTTGTTTTCCTTCATAACTATTAGGAAAACTCAGTAACTTCACCCAAGAAGAGGCCTCAGCAAGCCACCACCAGAAGTGCTCTGGTTAGAGGCGGGCATTCATTTTGTACTGTCGTCTGAAATTTTCAACTGATTATCTAATTTATTCAGCCTGTGTTGCACTGACTTTGGAAACAGAATCTTTTGAGTTACCATGCCAAAAGTCACTGAGGAGTTTAAGTCTGTTGTCTTAGAACAGACTTAAACAGTTCCAACAGCCAACAGTTCCAACTCAAAACCCTGTTTAGCTTTTAGAAACCTGCCTTATAAAAAAAGCAAAAACCAAAACCAACCAAACAACATAACAACCCATGCTCCTAATCATATTACCAACCTTTAGCAACTGTACCTCATAGTAACTCCTAGCTGTATTTGACCAGAAGGATGTACACTTAGTGATCAGCAGTTAATCACATCACCTGTTCATGCTTTACAACCACTGACACATTTGGGAGGTTTTCCAAATTCCATGAAAGTTGCCCAGTTTTCTAAGATGAGCTGAAAAAAAATCGGGGCTAACAGATCAAAAAGGTCCCTGCACAATTTGTTTATAAACAAAGCAAACACATACTGTTGGTGTAAATTCTTGCAGATTTTTAAATGTTTTTCCTTGAACACTCTTCTACTACCTTCCTTAGTTACTGCTTAAACAGACAGGATTTCATTTTGTCTGCAGTTTGCAAAATTATCAGACAGCTGCTTCTGCAGACAAAAATAATTACATTTATACAACATTCATGCTTCTTTTCCCCTCACCAGTAGTCTTTATTTTCTGCTATGCCTTTTTGCTTTGTGTAAGTAAATGAAGTAATTCACAGTAAAAACCTATAAAAATGACACTGGTAACAGAAAAAGGAGCTGATCTTACCCCCCCAAACACTGCCTCCCTCCATGTGAAAATTGCAGTAGGCGTTCTATTTCTGCACTTAACTTTTAACGCTAATCCTGATGCCGAATTACTGAATTATGTTCCCAGGGACCGTAACTACTAGGATGATTTTTGTTTGCAAAAGAACTTACCATCTGGAGCATATTTTGAAGCTATTCCCAAAAAAATCCCCAGTGCAACAAAAAGTGAAAGGCTAGAAACGGCAAAGCAAATGAGAGTATTTTTATGCCTGTTGGCTTCTGCCTGGCGGCGGTGCTGATCCACTGGTAAGGACGGGAGTCTTGTCCGGGCTTCTTGTCTCGCAGAGGTAAATTCAGCTGCAGCGTGGCTCTGCAAAGGTGGAGGGGGACGGAGAGGGGCAATTCTCCCCGGGACATACCCCGAAGACTTGTGACTGCTCCCGTTCTGAGGCCGGAGGAAAGCAGGGGAACTCCCCCTGACATCAGTGTCTTGCATGTTATAAAGTCACTAGAGAACACACAGGGGAAAAAAAAAAACAAACACAACAGACAAGACTTTCAGAATACAGAATACAATACTTAAAAAAAAAAAAAAGAAACAAACAAAACCCACCAAATTTGAAGCCACATGCCTTCTTAAGAAGAAAAGCCACTGACACTGTGGCTATTTGCAAAGTATCAGTCACTCAGTTGCTACTGGTCATTTGCCATGGTATAACAGGTTGAAACAATAGTGTATACATTGTTTACATACATATAGACACAGATAGATAGACAGACAGACAGGTATCTTCAACGAAATTAAACTCAGAAGCACCTGGTATAGGAACACAGTACAGCACAGACCACTTCATAGTTCCACTAATTATTTTTCACAGAGTGTTTTCACAGTTAACTTGCATTATGTGATTAAGAAACAAGCTGAACAATGAGAAAGCTAGCAACCCCTTCTTCCCCACAGTTATGCAAAGAATGCCTAAATGTATTTCTTCTGCACGCAGAAGCTGAACAAACTCCTCATTGTTTTCCTTTATGGAAAAGAAGCTGAAGAGAACAAGCCTTCCTTCCACACTGGAAGCAGTAAAAAGCATTTAAATCTAATACATAAAATACCAAACACAATTTTATTTATATTCATGCTGATGTAACTTAGTCTAACACTTTCAATAAGCTGAGGCATATAGAGCCTGCAAACTCTTAACTTACGCACAGTGAGGTTTGGTTACTAGTAAAGGTGCATCAGGAATGGTCCTGTAAGAAAGTCACCTACACCTTGTTCAGCAGACCTTGTGGTTTTCCTTGTTGCTGAAATGCCTGGGTTTGGACACAAAGCCTGGAAGCAACATGACTGCTCCAGATCTCTGTACCTATCACCCAGAAGTGAGTGCTACTTTTATATCAGTTACCAGTATTGTTTCCATCTTTTTCCAAAGCAACCGATGACCAAAAACATCACTGCCTGGACCATCCTCACCACCAGTTCTAACCCATCACGCGTTTCTGGTTTGCTTTAAGAGACACAAAACTGCATTTGACAGTTTTCTCAGGCTTTCTGGTCAACTCTGTTGCACTGTATTGAGTATTCACAAAGTTGGCATGGTATCTTTACTTTTTTTTTTTATTAACTTTTCTTAGGGATGGGATTTTTTTGAGAAGGCTGCTCAAGTTTCAGTTAACTGAAACCTAACTTTCCAACCCAAATCCTGAAGGGGATTTAGGCGTAAGTCATGTGTATTAAATAGCAAAATGAATTATGAAAATAAAAACTACCAATAACAGAAGCGCATAAAGATCCTCTTTCTCTTCAATTAACAAAGGGAAGTCTGAGCTATACTCTGAAGTGCCAGGCACACTGGTGAAAGAGAAACGTGACAACTGTAATCTTATTCTGAGAAGTAGCAAAGGAGCCTTTTGTCTCACATGCTGCAAAATCCAATACTTGACTGCTTGAAGGCAAGAGAATGGAACAGGCTGGATTACCCTTTCATGGGAGACAATGCATCTCCAGACGTACGCACAATGACAATAAAGACACTGAAACATTAACTGGAGTCGCCATCCCAGAGTGCAAAAATTACGCCAAGTCCTCCAGCAGCATTTCTCACACCTGTTCGCTGTAGCAAATTGATTTTCACTGTTCTTCTTTCTGTTCTTCCAGAAACTATGTCCCAAACCTAATCCTCTGCTCTCCAACTTAACTGCCGAGTACGTTCTGAGCACTGCAGAGCAGCTTGCTTGCACCACATGTGCTTTTACACTCAACTAGTCATCTTTCAGCAGTGAAAACTCAATCATTTCTATGTTTTAGAAGTGGTGTTAAAAGCCAAGTAGAGAAGGAGCTTTTCAACTAATTCAAAGGCAGTTTTTATGTCTAGCTGAAACAAATACTGAAGAACTTTTGATTAAAAATTTAAATAAGTTCGATTCAGCATTGAGGGTTTTTTTTTTTATGGTTTGGACCCCCAACTCCTCAAACTTGCTTAAAAAGTTTTCGGATAGAGCATTTATCTATCACACTGACAAAATGACTACAGTGTTCATTATAATGTGATACAAAGAGTTAACAAGTTTGTTAGTTGCTCAGCTATATCAACTAAGTCCAGAATGGTTATGCAGAACTTTTACAAAATAATTTTAACACAATTTTGCCTACTAAGGCCTCTTGAAGTACTGTCAGCCCTTTAAACAGACATCAAAAACACTTGTGTCATGTTTCAAGCATATTTTGTTTTGTACAAAGCATTCCACTTTGTTTGCAAGCCTCATTCTGCAAACTAAAAGTTTTCCAAGTATCCCACTGAAGTGCAAACACAGGTCACCTCAAGGACAGGTGGAAAAGAGACTGCAGAATTACTGTCTTACCCATCACAAAATTAAAATAATGAAACAAAGCCATAAGGAGATACTTTGCAGAATCAAAATATTTACTACATAGTTTTCCATTACAACAGGAGTAACCATTTCAACACTTCCTTCCCTCTTCCTGTGCTATCTGAAATTCTCTAGTTGAAAGAAGGATCTTTTCTATCCTGTAGAGCAGCTACTGGCTTTTCTTTAAAATTAAGACACAGTGATAATCTGATTCAAATTATCTACTTGTTGATTTCCTCTCTGTGGAAGTCTTCACATAGCACCACACAAATGCAAGTGTGGTAATGGGCTATGCGGCCAGTTACACCCTAGAAAGTGCGGTTATTTGGCTGCACAAATACCGTTTGAGTAAAGTGCGGCACAGGGAGGGGAGAGGAGGGAATCTCTTTCAATTTCATTTAAATACCCCATTTCATTGCAAGATGCCATGCAACTGAATTTTTCCATGTAACACTTTTTCTTTCTCCACCCAAGGTTTCCCATTTCCCTTTGACCTGTGCTTATGCTAAGTTACTTTAAAAAAAAAAAGGGGGGGGGGGGAGGACACAAAAAATACTGAGCTCAAAGGCCACAGTTGCAATTAAAAACACCAGAGAGGACTGGCTTCTGTCACCGGGACCCAAACCCACAGAATTAGGAAGTCTCCTAAAGGATCTGGGTGCCTCATCCTGATGGTGCAGTCCTGGAGAAGAACACCGCCGCTTTTACAGTTGCAGTATACAGTGATGCACTACTTTGTAGCTTGCTTCAGAGTGATTTCAGTAGAAGTCACGTTCTTGCACAACATACAACCAATTACCTCACCTAACAGCGTTACACAGGACTCAGTCTGTACAAATCTGTTATTTGCCATGCCATTCAGGCAGGCTGCTGTCTCAGTGTTCCCAAACTTCTTGCCCTTCAGCCTTCAACAGGGTTTTATCCAGCATTTTCAAAACCATTATTTACCACAGCTTTTAGTCAGGGCCACATGTCAGTATGTGCTTCCAGCTCACCAGAACCAGGGACGCTTCCAGCCGTCTCAGGTGCTTCAGCCCACCAGGCACTCGTTACCCCGCATCTGCTGGAAGGCTACACTGTCTGCATGTCACTCTTGCAAGAGCTGCCCCCCTCCACACCATCCAGGTTTCTGCTTTTGCACCCCTTCCCCCAACACAGGCAAGCAAGTACTTCTCATACTCGTCACATCAGACAATTCTGTTTAAACCACATTTAAAAAAAAAAAAAAGGAGGGAAGGGGTGTGTAGGAGTTTATTTTGCACAGCATCTAAGTAAAAACAGTGACTACCTGGCAAGTCTGGCTCTGCCAACCGAGCACCTGAGCTGCGTGGACAGCAAAGCCCGGCAGGCAGACGGCAACGAGCCACGGCACAGGCTGGAACATCTCCAGTCTCCTCACGTATTTCTTTACCTCTTTTAACTTGAGCCACTACTACACACTCGTACAAGCCCACATTGTTCCACGCTGGCAGAAACTAGAAACACACGCACCGTACGACCAAGGGATAACATCCGAACCTCCTCGGACGTAAGTGCGCACTCAGAAGCCAGCGGTGTGCTTATCTGCTACTCACTTCAGGGCTGGGTTCCTGGAAAGGAATAGGATTCTTTCACAAGGTAATTCAAAACATCAGCTGACACCACCCAAACCGTGAGAAATGTACCAAGATATTTCACACTTCTCTGCTGTCGAATGCTTAGTGTAACAACACGCGTCAAAAGCGCTAGAAAACTCCCGCACCCTTGCGCCTTCTCCAAACTTTCTAAACAAAGTATGCCTACTTCCATGCAATGCAAAGAAATTAACGCTTCCCTTAAATCATATTTTAAGGATGCATAGTCCACAGCTCTTAAAAATAAGAGAGAAACTAGAAGAAACCCCATTTCTGTTGCTCTGGGCTATCAAACACCACCAGCTGTAGTGCTGACCTATTACCACACCATTTAATCTCAGAGTATGTAATTGCCATTAAGGAAAAGATGGAGAAAGGGTGGGGGAAAGCCCCGCAGATCAAGAAAAACATTTCCCCATGCAGTCCAGCACCACACCGGTTACCGCCGCTTTCCTGGCACAAGCCCGTGTCTGGTGTAAGATCAAAGGGCAGCGAGGAACCCAAGAGAAGGGAAAGGTACAAGCAGTCAGTATTAGAAAGCTCCTAAGTAGCTACAATTAACTGTACAGAAAGTGGTGTAAAGCAAACTCCTAAAGCATGACATGCACACCTTTAGAAGCCTCCGAGCTGGTCAACTACAACAAAGATACTAATTTCAGGACAATGTTTGGAGTGCCCTAGAAGTCCCCAGTTCAACAAGCCTTAATCTCACCGTTATGAAAATTAAAGGTTCCCAGTAGCCACATGGAGTGCCTATATGCTTTCCTATCTGGTTCCGCGTTTTCTTCCACTGCCTTGTTCTGAAATTACACCTATTCACTATGATAACAGACAGCATGTTTGTAGGAATCCACTTTTCTACCTGTGTGTGCAAGAGCTGGAAAGAGCATGCGCACAGTAAAACACATTAACACAGTTAAGGAAATCACAACAATGTTTCTAACAGCCTGAAAAAATCCCAGCTGACTTAAAAAAGTGTAAAAACCCTAGATATCTTCTATCACATACACTGTTTGCTCTGTAACATCAATTTTCCCTTGCCCAGCAGTTCCAAAAGAAAATCAGAGGACAAACAGCAACAGTCAGTGACAAACAGAAATACCAGCACAGGAAGAATTATAAAACTGTGTCCAAAATAAGTCATACTGCACCAGATTTTCTGAATTTCCTGTGTAGCAACTACTAATTTTCATCTAATTTCTTGGCACACAGAAAAATGCACAGAATTGCATGATACACAACCACTAGAAACTACTCAAGCTGAGGACCACAATTCCTAAAACAAGTCTTTCCAAAGATCAAGACACAGAAGTGCAAGCATATATAATATTTATAGTACAAGACAAGGTCTGTAGACGGAAGTAATCTTCATCAGCTGGTCTAATGAAATCTTTTGCGCACACAAGCCCTGTCTGGGTCAGAAGCAAATTTCAAAACTATATACAAGTAGGGAAAGTCTAGTTACCTATGTTTAGGTGATATGCAAAACAACTTAGTTATTATCTATGGATTAGAAAGGATGCTGCGGCGAGGGGGAGAGGATGGTGAGAAGATCACTTCCCAAGGGAACGAGACAGCTAATTCGTAGCCTGTGGAATAGGAGTTTGTCTGGGGGAACAAGTATGAAATTACAGCGCGTCAGGCAAAGACCCTCTCGGGTTCATCACTTACAGCATACAAGAGACCCATGAATTTAGTTCCTAGCGTCTTCTGAAGGCGTTTGGTAGATCTCCATTAAGGATGAAGCTGAAAGGTCAGAGGCAAAGTGGGTTTTCATACAAGAAAAATGGTTCCCCTCTCCCATGAGAGCTGGGCTTTTGTCCTTCACCCACGGTTTGTATGGATGAGCTCCGCAGCAGTCACTTGGTTTCACTTACATAATTGTCAGGAAAGCATTTGATGCAGCACATGAAATATGTAACTTTCAGAAAGTTCATGTACAGTACTTAGGGATTTTTGTAGTGCTTCTGCAGAAATGCATCTTACTGCAGAAACTACAGGGACATGTTGGTCTTTTCCAATTCCTGGACACCAAACATCATCCTGCAAGCATTCAAGTGCTCGCAACTGACCTCAAGACACTATTTTGTCTTCTCTAATACATTTGTAACGTCTTCAGATCTTGCCCACTGAAACAAAGAAACATAAGCCAGAAGCCACAGCATTGAACTGTGGTCTGTGTATCTAAAATGATGCCTGACACTTCCCGCGACTTCAATTTTTTCCCCCGTTGTTTCTTTTTGACACAGTTATTCTGTGTAAATCACTTACAAATTGGAGAACTCTATTCCGATTTTCGTTCACTGTTAAAACAATAGCATGTTCTGCATTTGTTTCTTTGCATACAAGTAAATTGATCAGTGACTTAAATACAGAGGACCCAAGACAGCACACTAGGAAACACGGGATGTGTGCTGAAATAGGCAACACGAATGGAATAATTTTTACTGTTTCTCTCATGTTCATATATGAAAGATTTAATAACTTACATAAGAGATCAAGAGTGGAAACTTGCATTTTAATCATGCATCTATCATTAGCTTTCTGTGTGAGTCACAGCTAATTTGGGCCCCAAGCCTGTAACATGAGGAAAAAACAGTGGTCACTAAGCTCACAGGGACATTGTGAGGGTTAGTTTACAGAACACTTTGGTCTCCCTCAGCCCAGCAATGCATCTGAGTACAAGCCTACTTTTAAGCAAATAAATAGCTCTGTTTAAGTCAACAACTTCCACATGAAAGTAACCGATTTGCAGCATTCACCTTAGAGAACCCGAAGAAGACGGCAAGGAAAAAACGTAAAAACAGGAAAAAAATTGTTTTTTAAACTACTTCTCATACTGACGATAAGAAGAAATGGTATCTACAGATATCTGCAGACTCTAGAAGAACACAAATCCCATCCAAAACAGCTACAGGTTAGGACTTCACTGCAGAAGAAATGTCTATGTAATGGCAATACACTTCAGAGAACTGAGGTCCAGTTCTGGCACTACCTTCAATCACTGATGAAACAGAGTTCTGGCCTGCAACCCATTCAAGAGGAGGAAGGTGAGATTAGATATCTATTTTCCTCTTATTAAATCAGAAAAGCTCTCACAAATAAATTATAAGCATATATGACACTACAGAATGTATCAGGCGGTGAGGAAAAAGAGTCAGATCCCATATTTAGCTTTGGTCAACAAGACATGAGCATAAATACTCCAAGAAACTCCTAAGTGTACTGACAGAATCACTTAATAATCAGTGGGTTGTCATGCTTAAATTATATGTAAAACATGAATCAGTGGCATAACACACTCTCTTCCGTATCAGCATATGTATCTCTCTCTTCTTCATCCTCGTTCTTTGTACTTACACTGTTTTTTTTCCTCAAGTACAGCTCTCAAGTTCTTATAATTTTTTTTCAGTCCAACTCAAATTTCAGTAAATGATATGCCACCCCTTATTCTGCTTACTTGAAGTTTGTCTCTGCAGTTTTTAACTGTGCATCAGCCACAAAGAAATCAATGCCGCTCAAGAAGCTGAACTGCTGTAGCTGTACACCCACATTCTTTTAGAGTTGTCTTGCATTTGCATGAGCCAAGCTAAATGAGTTTGCATTAAAAGATAACTAAGCTAAGAGCTCCAAATCACATCCACTGAGCAAACAGCTGTGACATCAGCACCTCTTCGCTGTTCGAACCCCCAAAGGATTCTTCATCCTGGAGAAGGATAACTAAGAGAGAGGATATATGACACAGGTCCATGCAGTCAGAAGTAGTGCTGAGAAAGCAAATGACTGTTCATGTCTTTTCCAAGGGAAAAAAAAAAAAAAAGCATGCATAAAGATGTTTCTGAACCTGACTCAGTAGTGGATGCTATGGATTTTTTATTTACATAGGTTCAGATATAGCGTCAAGGTCACAGAAGAGAAGTGTTGCATAAACAATACTGCCTCGAGCTTAGGAAGTCCATGAACCATAAGCTGCTGGGGGCTGAAAGCAGTAGTATCATTATGTAGTATCTTTACCAGACATCTATTACTCATCACTGTCAGACATTGTGTAATTGTCTAAATGGCCACTTCATCTGATATGATGTGGCCATTCCTCTACTATGCTTTAAGATCTCATTTAACTGTCTTCTTCTGTCCCCACTTTTCCAAAACGACCTCCTCTTCCAAGGGCCAAATCCCCCCTCAGCTCAGCCACTGCAATAGTCTGTTGACATTATCAGCGCAAAATACACCTTTACCTGAAGGCTTAAATTAACGTGCCAGACTGACATATGGTAGCTGAAACACAGTTTTCATTTTGCTGTAGGAACGGCGGCATCCAGCAGAAGGGCAGGGCACATACCAGCTAAGCCTGTAAGAGCACAAAGCCTTAAAAGTAACAGTGTTCTTGAAAAGTTTCTACAGCTAAGCTAAACACAGAATAACTTGACTGTATGTCTGAATGCCAACGTTCCCCGTGGCCCTAAGGTATCACACAAGTCATGTGTAATGTACAGAGATTGAAGTTACGTGATGTAAAACTCTTGTACAACTTTAGAAAAGAAAAAACATTTTCCATCATTTCCCTTTTATAAAAAAAATCACAAACAGCTTATCTGGGATACCTCAAAACAGAAGCAAGTCTTCAAAAAGCAAAACAAAGCCCTCTAATCCAGCATTAAGTATGCATTCTGCTGGGCTGGTGGCTGCATTCATATTTTGGATTACTGTGGTAAATTCTTTTCTGGGACACTCCAAGAACTTTGCACCCAACGGCCAAGCCCTGCAACATCCTGCCAGGTATAGCTAGTCATTTTGTATTACTGCGCTACTTTTTTTTTTTTCCTTATCCTTTTTCTTCTTAGTCCCATGTGCCGAAAAGATAGAAGAGCTACCAGTACATTCCCTTTTGTTAACCTACTTCACAACAAAGGAATAAAATCAGTTACAAGTTTTAAAGCATGCAGTCTTTAATGTCTTCAGTATTTCCTTTCCGTATTGGCAAATACATGACTTTTTTCCTCCTCACATCTTTCTTCAAGGTATATAGTTTTCTACACCCTCTCCATTTCCTTTCTCAGTATTAGTATTCCGAGAAAATATTTCTGTGGCTTTCTACACCCACATCTACAAACAATTCGTTCCCATTTATCTTGCCAAAAACATCTACATTAAATCAGTAGTGAAATCCTTTTTAGTAAAAATAAGCTGAGAATGGCTCAAGCCTCCTCATGGTTTGATTCCAAACAAGGAACTGTAATTTACAATACAGATTTTAATCACGTTTTGACGTATACTTCAGCTGCTTTTAGAGAACCGCCTTGCTAATGCAAAGAGTGAACTTCACCGATACATTTCGGACTGTGCTCCTACCACATCGGTTTTTAATACGCAGAAAGTGAGATTTACTGGATGATAATATCAGTCAGCAGTTTTTAATCGTTGGCACCAAGCATGCAGAAGGCGAAGAACAGAGTCGCCGCAAGCCCCGTGCGACAAGCTTCCTCACCGGGATGCGTGACCCGGCCCGTCAGCTGAGGGGCTCCTCCGGCCGCGGGGCGGGGGTTGCAGGGGCGGGTTCCCCCTGCAGCCGCCATCTCCTCTGCAAGGCAGGAGAACAAAGACGGAGCTCTGATCCCGGCCTAGAGGGTGGTCAGCGCCGTCCCAGGGGTGAAGCCACGAAGGGCTACCTCCTACTCAAGAGGTCAGATAAACGTGAGTCACGAAGTGACATCCTCTGACATTTCCAGTGCCCACCTTTCTCTCCTGCCACCTGCGGGGAGGGCGGAGTGACGCCGACCGGCAAATCCCCTCCGTGTGGGTGAAGGTGAGAGAACACTGGAGGCCCGCGCATAAACGTCGACTTTAACGGGAAATTTCTAGAGAACAAGTACGCTGTAAACGTTAGCCCCCTCACAACTACATCTGCCTAAGCTGTGCGGCGTTATGGGAAATCCAGGTAAGCCCCGCGTTACTTAACAACTTTAAGAGGCGAGAGAGAAAGGGAAAGATAGAGAGGGGAGGGGAGAAAAAAAAGAGAAAGAGATCACCAGTCCTGGATCCACGTCGGGCCTACCAGTGGGGGTGTTCGGTGTAGAGAGCCCCCGAGACTTGCATGTGCCCCTATTTACGGTCTCCAGTCCTGGACTTCTGGAACCTTCTCTCGCCCTGGTCCCAGGAGTGGTCGAGACACCTGTTGGTCAATTCAGGAGAAGTGACACTAGGTCCCTCCCTGTGCCTTAACCTTCTGGTCACATCGGGCTTGTTCCTCACATTCACAACCTCATTTTCTTCCACACCAAGAAGCTGAACTGACTTACTTCAAATTTCACAAAAATAGTATGCTAAAACTGTCTATTAAAAATTTTTCTGCAGTGTGGGGGGACACATGATAAAGAACATTAATGACTGTGCTTAAGAACAAATTTATTAAATTCTCTGTAATTAAAGAACGTTTCTAGTCCAGATTGTCCAAAGTATGTAGGCATCTATTTGTGTCTTCATTGGTAAGAATGCTGTTTTCCATTTATTTAAATTGGACTGAAAAGCACCTGTCATTACTCAAGGAAACAAAATCTCCTAACCTCCTCCTTTCAAGTACAAGCTATTGAAACATGTATCAACTGAGATTTAAAGAAAAAAAAAATTAAAAAAAAAAAAATCAAGCCGTAAAATAACTGAGGGGGTCCCACAGTTTGTTCTTCAAGCTTCTAAGACTAGTAGGTCTCCTTGTGCTGTACCTATTTTTATATTCACACCTTAGAGGGAAAGCAACCTTTTTGTTCCCCTACTCCATCCCCTGGTTTGTCAACTTGGAAGAAACATGAACTGTGCCACCAAATGGCAACTCTTCCAGTCATGGGACCAGTTACAGCTGGGAAACCCTCAGTGGATTTTTACAGGGCCTGCTGAAAACAACAGTTTTTCCACACAAGCGTCACCACCCTCTACTGCTTAGTGTCGCCACCACTTAGCAACAAGTCCGAAGAATAGGTTAAAAGCCTCCAGCCCACCCTCACCACCACTTTCCTCACAGAACACTGTGGGGCTAAAGTGTTAATGTTTGCAATTAAAAAAACCCTACTGTCCACCACTGAAAAAAAAAAAAATCTACCCACATCTCGAAACGGCACATGCCACAGCTACTGTTCAGATCAGGTGCTAAATTTCAGAAGACACTTCTGCGATCCCACTGTAGCAAGGGCCTCACAGCAGTCCTCGTGTCTTCCCTCCCACACCTTTTCTTCTTTTTCTGCCTGAAGCCCTGTAGCTGGAGGGCATTACTTGTACTGTGCATAAAATTGTTATTTTTCTGGACACTTTGCCTAGCTCCAGCCCCTGGCATACGCTCTGCTGGATGCCATGTTAGTAGGCAGAGAGCAAACCTGATCTGGCAGAAGACCTCACATTCGTGCCGGGCAGTGCGCAGGATCCATGCAGACAAAGCGTCTCGGAGAGCTACAGACCCCTAAGAACAAAGATGAACCTCCCCCCCTCCCTGCTGCTGCCCACGGGCCATTCACTCCACATCAGTGATGCAGATAAGCTGTTACAAATCTCTCTCTGGGACTCATCCAGACTTGACTAATGCCACTCAAAAATTTCAAGTACGGCGTTATCTTCCTTATTGCATTGTCTCTGTCGAGCCCCAAGCACTATTTCGTTTTTACAGCTAGGCAGGAATATAAAATCTCTTCCCTTTTAAAGAAACGCCTGCTACGAGCTCACATCTAAAGTACAAACACGGGTCGTACCCCGAGCACAACCCCCTCACCCCCGCTGCGGTGCAGCAGGACCGCAGGCCGTTCATCACCGCACGGCCTCTTCCACCGGCAGGGCTGAGCCCCGCCGCTCCCAGGCGTGGCTTCCCCGTGCCCCCGGGCAGGTAAGGCGGGCCGCGGGCTACCGGGCGCCGGGCAGGCGATCCGCACCGTCCCCGCCCTCGGGGATACCTGTCGGGGCAGGTCCTATAGCGCCGTTACCGCCGTGAAAGCGGTCTCCGCCGAGCCCAGCCCCGCTCCCCGGGGGGACTGCGGCCGCGCCCCGCCGGCGGCGCTCCCGAAAGCGACGGAGCCCTGACAACGCACCCCCGCCGCGGCACCTGCCGCCAGACCCCACGGCGGGGCGCGGAGCCCACGCCTGTCGGGGAGGGGACACGCCGCGGGTGGGGACAGACACGCACGCACACACACCGCCGCCTCCGCGCCCGGGACGCACCCGCAGGGCTCCTCCCGGCAGCCGCGGCGGCGCCCGCCGCCGGCCCTCCCCGCCCCCGCTCCCTCCCCTCCCCTCCCCTCCCCTCCCCTCCCCTCCCCTCCCCTCCCCTCCCTCCTTCTCTCCCCTCCCGCCGGCCCCGGGAACAAAAGAGGCCGGTGCCGTAGCGGCCGTCCGGGGGCCCGCGGCGGCCCGTCTCGCGCCCCGGCGCCTCGCCCCCGCCGGCAGCCCCGCCCGGCCCCGCCACGTCCCGATCCCGCCGCTCCTCGGCCCCGGCCTCACCTGGGCCCGGCGCGGCGGCGCGCTCAGGGCGGCGGCATGGCGCTCCCCGCCCCGGACACGGCGGGAGGCCGCCCAGTTGCTCGGCACCTCCCGCCGCTCCCCGCCCCGGCTGCCGCCCTTACGCAATTGGCAGCGGCCACAGCCCCCCCGGGGCGACGATCCCCGGCCCCGAAAGGAGGCGGCTGCGCCCCGCCGCCGCCGCCGCCCCGCCTCCCGCCGCCCCGCCCCCGCGCCGCGGGAGGAGCGGGGCCGCCCCTCGCCCCGCCCTGCGCTCCGCCCGGCGCCGCGCGGCCCGGCCCGGCCCTGCACGCGGGAGCGCCGGCACCTCGGGCCCGGCCCGGCCGCGGGGTTCCCGGCCCGGCCGCGGGGGTGCCCGGCCCGGCCTGCAGCAGCCCCGGCCCTCCCAGCCGCTGGGAATGGGCCGGGTGCCGCCTCCTGCAGCACCCGGCGCTGGGGCGGGGAGCGGGAGCAGGCACGGGGGCGCTTCGCACCCCGAACGTGACCCACGGCTCTCCTCCGGGCGCCGTGGAGGTAAAGCTAAACTACAGCTAAATTCGCGAACACAGCGTTATTTGCCCACGTCCGAGTAAAAATAATAAAAACCCACCAAGGTAAGCACAGAGGAGCAGCCGGGGAGGTGTGAACGGCCCCGGTTGTACGCGGGCGGGCGCAGCGCGCTGTCCTGGTAACCTCGGCAGAGAGGGACGCAGGAGGTAAACCGGAGGCAGCACTAGCAGAAAGCTGAAAGGATATCATCAGAGGCAGGCTTACCGGGCCGAAAGGGAAGAGAGAATAAACTTACTTACCAGAGTCGTAGCCAGGGCAGTCTCTGACCTGGGAAAAGAGCTGGCTGGAAAATCTGGTTCTGCTTTCTGGGAATTTTTTAGTTTTGCCTTTTTTTTTTAAAGTCTGATTTGGAGTAAAATAAAACTAAACCCAAAAATGTTCTGAATTTCAAGGAACCAGTGACTGCCGCTGTTCCACAGCAAAGGACATCAATCTGCTTTAGAAACTCCAGGGATTTACCTTTGCTGGCGACCCGGAGCTCCAGGGCACCTCAGCCTCCCAGGCTGTCAGCTTTGATGTGGATCTGACAACGGGCTTCTCTTCAGTTTGGGACCTCCCACCGTTTCCAGTGCACCGAGGTTGGGCCAAACTCATTACAAATAAAAAAAAAAAAAAAAAAAGCGCACCCCGATCAGATTCAAGATGCTTTCAATGAAATGAGTCGGGAAATACAGCGAGCCTTTTCCAACATAATTATTTCCTTGGGAAAATTCCAGACAGCTGGAAACGAAGTGATAACTCATTTATACTCCTATAAACACCGCCCCACATAACTTTAGTTCTAGCGATTTCTTCTTTGTTTACCAGTAAGCACAGCCAGTGTTCGCTTACAGCATACGGAGACATCTAGTGACTAAGTAATAAACTGCAGATCAACTTCTATTAGTCTGAAATTTTAAGAGATTATACTAGGATCCTTCGCTTGCAGTATTTCGCTAGGATTGCAGCATCCGGGCTGGTACAACTGCAAACCACCGCACCGCAAAGCAGCAGTTGCCCTATGGAGGGGCCGTGATGGAACGAGCAGCTGCATGAACTCAAGCTGTGACGGCTGCTGCAGCTCCAATCACACAGCTTGAGCTTCAGGCCATGACTTTCAGGACTGAGATTTCGAGTAATACTTTACTCAAGACAGCGGTTTGTCTGTATAGACACAAAAGGGATTGGGACAGTTCCTAACTTGCCCTTCTCACTAAACCACAGTGAAGGAAGCCTTAGGTGTATGAATAAGGCCATTTCATCTTCACTTTGATGATATCTCCATGTTTCTATTCCTTCTTCTTTAGCTTAATTTTTTTTTTGAATGCCCAGGAGCACAATCCTTCTAACATGTGTGATTGTAAATCTTTGCCTCATTTCGACAAATGCACATGCAAACTGAATATTTACATTTGCCCATGACTTTGGCTGAACTCAAATTGAAGTTAGTTTATTTTTGTTTAATGCGAAATTCAAACTTTTCAGCTGAAAAAAATGCCCAGTTCAAAAAAAAAAAATCAGCATGGCACTGGACATCCGTTTCACACATGTAAAATTATGTTTGCCCATGAAATGCACGCATCCAATTATTAACTCAGTTGTCTACTTGGATGGGCAAATTGTGTTGACCTACAGTGAGACTACAGTGAATAAGCAGTAAGTGTACTGTTCATGCACTGTTTTTACTATGTATCTGACCTTCTGAAAGTTGTTTTTTTAATATCTAAACATTCTTTCAATTATTTTTTGTCATATAATCCTATATAAAAAATAATGTTTTATTATTCCTCAGGAATGCCAACTGTAATAAAAAAAGTTCCTGCAATTTTATTTGTGGAAATCCTTGTATTCTATAAACTGTTTAGGGTTAAACCTTTCCTCTCCCTTGAGAACTTATTTTCACTTAATGCAGTACTTCCACCAATAATATCTGCAAAGGTGATTTTGCCAGATGGTTATGTTCTCTGTCCTCATTAAACAATAGAACTAAACCCTTCAGATGTGTGACTCTTCAAAAGCTTCTGGTTTTCATTTACACAAAGCACTGCTTCTCCACTGGAAAGATAGGAGTCCAGGAACAGAAAGTATTTCCTTTCTATATACTGTATACGGAATGAAGACACACAGACTGCTGATCAACATTCCCAGTCGTAAGCCTGCAAAGAGGTCATTTCACTGCTACCTGTTTGCTAGTACTACTACATGGGGACATAAAGTAGAAACACTTCTACATACTTTAAGGAGTCTGAAGCTAAATATAGCGCATTATACATATATGCATCTGTGTGTGTGTGTATGTATTTTAGACAACACACACAACGCATACTTGTCAGTCTTAGGCAAATCACAAATACCTGTCAGCTGTAAGAACACCAGATCTCTTACAGGATGGAATTATCACCCAAGAGCTATATTTTTTTTTAAAGTGATGGATAGCTTTGAATAAAACAATCCCTAAACCCTGTAAGTATGTGAAAGGACTTACGGACTTTAAGTGTACCTGAATATTTGAAATCTCTGTATGAAACCCAAATGGCGCACTAAAGCATCACATCTCCATCTGGAATGACTTCTTTCATCATACTGCTTTGGGTTTAAGCAGACAGAACCTTGGCCAAGTGTACAACCCAAAGCTTAAAAATAGCAGAACATCAACTTGAAAGAGGTCACTGATGCAGTCACTATGGTCTGATGATTTCAAAAGAAGTGAGGATGAAGCCAACTTTTGTCCTTCTGAACACAAAGAGGTACTAGGAGAAGGGGGGGGACACTATGTCCAGTTACTAGTTAAAATTATGTCCTATTCTCTGAATTCCCATCCAGATCCTTGTGATTTAGAAAACCGTAATGTTGGTCTATTGAAATAAAAGAGCAATCATACATATTTCTTTCCTTATTTAAGACTTTCTGGCATATGTCCCAGATACCCCGTGATAATACCTTTTCCATATAGTAGCTGTGTTTTAAATTATCATACTAAACACACCGATTTTTGACTACCTCTCTGGGAGTCTAACACATCGAATGGCAAAAAAATGTTGAATTCCTGAAATAATACAAAGGCTGCCTAGGCCGAGGGGAGGTTTGCTCTTGGCGAAAGCCTGTTCCTACTTTGACATACTGTGCTTCAATCAAAGTTAACAGCAGTTAACAAAATATAAAAACAGTTTAAGGGAGAAGACAAGAGTTTAAAATGCATACAGGGGTAATATAAAGAACATTTGTAACCACACTTTAGTAGGGAACAATTTCAATGTACTGTCTTCCCTTGCCCATTGAAAGATCATGCCTTTTTCTGGATGCGTGTCAAAACAAACCCATATGCAACTCATTTGCTTTTTGCAGGCCTACAAAAAATTGTGAAGGATGTCATTAGGGAATTCATTTATTATTACTGAAATTAATAACATTAAAAGCAAACAACAGAAACCTGTGTTACGTGGCAAACGCATTCACTCAGGAGTTCGGAAGTCTGGGTTCAGTCCTTACCTGTCTTACAGAAAAAGACTTTTAAATCAGTGACAATGACTGTCCTCCACAGCAGTGATGCTGACAGGAGACGTGTGGCCTCAAGACTGCAGTATCTGCTCTGGGTGCTTCAGGGATTTTACCAACTTCCCTAAAGCTTCCCCTAATGACCCATTACTGAGTTCTGTCTAAAATCCTACCTTTCATTCTCCCCCACTCACTTTGGCTGTCACCAAAAATTTTACAACGGCGAAACATCAAAATTTCAAGATTCTGGGTCATATAAAGATGAAAAACTGTTGAACCCCAACAGCAAAACCTGATAAATTTTTACTGTCTTTTAGATTTTCTCCCCTGGAATCAGACACTGACAGTGAATCAGCAAAATAATTTCAAAATTCCTGTTAATGAAGGGAGTATACACTGCACTGAAGGTTGAAAGGAAGATTCATACATTTTTTTTTTTAAATAATAGTTGAAAATTAATGTAAAGAGCAAATGAGAATGGGGCAACTGTGAGGAACCAGATATACATAGATGGAAAACATGAAGGGGAGCAGATAACTGAGACAAATGGAAAAAGAAAAAAAAAAACAAACCCACAACACAAATATGGGTACAAGGAAGTTGTATTTTGCCTTTTATACTTCTCCTAAAGTGCAGTTTGATGAAAGACAAAATGCAACAAATTCATGTTGCATTGATTTTTAATATCATGTGAATAAAAGTCACAAATTCCTACCAAACCAATCCATCCAACTCACATTAAGAAACACAGATAATGTTTTCTCATTGTGTTTACATTTTAGTTCAATGTTATTAAAAACATGTGATTGTCTTCTGTATTAAACACTTTTTCCTTGGGAAGGCTTCCTTTGAAAGGTCTCCACCTTCCAAGTCACTTCAATATTTACTTCAATGTGGTTTGGGTTGATATTTATGCCAATTTTACTAGCAAATTGTAAATCGTAAATTTGGCTTGCTTTTAATAGAAATATTGATGGAAACTCATTGCTAAATGAGTTACGCAAAAGGACTGTTTTTACCAGAAAGTTACCGTAAGGTAACTAGTGGTCCTATTTACTTGTTTGGTCAAAAAACATAAAAAAATACATAACCACATAAATGTTAGGCTAGTCCATTCCATGAGAGTTGAGTCTGGAGTGCTGCGCACACAAGTCAAAAGCCACAGTCTACAGTATACAGACAGATGCATCTGTCAGAAATATTTGATACACAACAGATTATGAGACATTCTACAATCCATAAGGCAGACTAAAAATTTTTAAACACATAATTTCCTACAAACTGCTTGCCAGACTTTACTTGAGACTATTTTGAATATCTATGATCATTTGTGTTTCATCTCATGTACTTGGTGTAATCATTTTAAAATTATGCACATAATATTTCTATGCAATAAATTTATGTCTCAAGTTTTTTGCTCTTTGCCTTTATCCTAACAGAGAATGATTTTAGTTACGACTCTGTGAAATGTATAAGATTAATAGCAGAGCTTAAACCACAGATTTCTGATCTACATTCACATTAGGAGACATACGCAAGTCAGCTAGACACATGACAAAATTGTGTTGTTTTAATCTTGGAGAAAGATGGAGAGTCTGACTTCTACTGTACAGAAGTGCATTTTAAGTGCTTTGCTTTTGTGGTTATTTATTACATATCTGATTGCAGAGACAATGTAAATATATTCACAAGTAGAAATGCTCAGGAATATTACATAATTTAAAAGCATTAATAAATACTTCTGGAAAAAGAACAAAGCTATAATGCTTCCAGATTGTTGCCAAAAACAGATGTAAAATTGCTGAAAACCTGTATTTGCTGGTAACTTCCTTCCTTCCAGAAGAAACTTATGCAGGTAGGAATGCCTTTTGTTTTTTTGAAAACGTAACAGGTAAATTGCAACCTTAGGACTCCAAGGTAACATTCATTTTCATGGCATTACATTCAAGTTTGAAACAGAACTTTCCACTGAACACTGCAAAAGACATGTTTCTTGCACGAGATGATTTGCTAATGCAAATCTTTCAGCAAATCTTTGGGCTCTCAACTCCGATATGCATTCAGACCACAGTCCTCAAAATTATACTCTTTTACAAAAACCTCTGTAAAATTCAGTGAAAACACATTTGACACACTTTTAAGTAACATTGCAGAATAAGGAGGTTACGTTGCTTACCTTGTTTTGTACCAAAATATGTGTATGTTAAACTGAAGGCATTTGTTTCCAGTAAATTTTCAGTTTTCTGACAACACAGTGCGTCACCAAATGGCTGACTGAACCTTTTTCCTTTTGGGAAAGAACAAATACAAAGGCTAATCACTGTTACAGGAAAAGTTATCTATTGGGTTCCCTGCATAGGATATCATCCTGACCTTTTGTTTTTTACAAAAAACAGGAATTGAAGTGTCTCATATGAATGACAGCCAAATGTAAAAACAAGAAATATTTGTTTGCCCATCAGAAATGAACCCTTTGATTCTCTGAGGTGCATTTGCAGTGCTGCAGAACATGTATCACTTCAAACAACTGGAAGTTCAGGTTGAGATATTCAATAATCCTAAAAATCATGCCCCTTTTTTGAAGTAAGGTCCTAAAACAAGAGCTTGAGGTGAAAGCAAAGTGACCATTACTGTCTTTGCAGATACATTTCTTTAAAAAACCACAAAGTTATGTTAAAATGGCATTATCTATACCAGAGCAGAGGTTTATCTAGCAAAGTAGCCTGTTTCCAACAGTAGCTGATGACGAGAGATGACAAGAGTAAAAAAAGTTAAGTAAACATACATCAACACTTGGAGGACTACTTCCCCATCTTCCAATGATTTGCAGCTCTGTGTCACTGTTGATATACAACTCTTTGCCAGCTTCTGTTAAAATAATCCATTGCTTTCTGAACTCACAGAAGTTTGTAGCATCCATGGTGTCCTGTGACAAGGAGTTATGGAGCATAACTGCTTCTTGTAGGAAGAAATGCCTCTTGCTGTTGGGTTTGGAGCTTCCACTTACCCATTTCATATGATACCTCATAGCTGTTACATTTGAAAGAAACGGTCATTCCTTACTCACCTTCTCCATGCCACTCCATCACCTCCTCCCAATACTTATCTCTTTTCCAATCCAAACACATTAACTAAATATATTTCTTTGTCCCTTACATGGAAGCTGTTTCATATCTTGTCATCCTTATTGTTATTTTGCCAATTTTGCTGCACATTTTTTTGAAGATGACAGAACCAGAATTGCAGTAGGTTCCAGAATATGGGTAACCTGGATTGAAAAATCTGTTTCCTTTTTTATTCTCTTCTGTCCCTAAATCACCTCTAAAGTTTTCTTGCTTTGTTGGCCACCACAGAACATTAAGCTGACGTTTGCTTAGTAGTATTCATTTTAATGCCAAGACCTTATTTCTGAACAGTAACTGTTTAGAGCCCATAACTGTGTACATAAAATTTACTTAAGATTTCACAACAGCTTGTAAGTACCGTGTGCTACCACAATCAGATCAGTAAGTTTTTAAGAAGGAACTGCCCTTCAGATTAATTCCATTTTCCTGTTCTGTGTCAGTTAAAAATAGGAACAATGCAAAGATCATAACCTTTGCAACACACCAGCTCTTTTATGAAAACAGAATACCACTTCTCTGTTACCTCTTCAAACACTGTCATTTAATTTTAGATAAAGAATTAGTGAAAAAAAAAGCATGAAAAATACCTAATAAAGTATATAACATGCTCCAGGCAAGACAGTGTCCTCAGTGCAAGCTTGACATTCTTTATACACTTAAGGCTAGATACCACTAAGATCAGGAAAGTTCTTTTCTGCTGACCCCTTAGTTTTCTTTCAAGCTCAGTTGCTACCAACCTATTGTTTCTTGCTTTTTTGTTCCACTCCCTTCCCCTATTGCCTACTTTATTGCAGTAGAAGCACATTTACTAAGCAAGCCAGATGTACATGTTGGACTGACACCAACATTTTATCATTAAGTCCTACCTCCACAAAATTCCATGGAGCATGCTGCATTGAACAAGAGGACCAAAAAAAAAAAAAAAAGGGGGGGGAGGAAGAAAAAAAAAGACTACAGCTGTGAACATACTTCATGTTTTTGTGTAACGCATCCAAAACTCGGACAGTGAAGATTTCTTAGACAAGGAAACTTTAAACTGAGCATACAGATAGCATAATATCTGTCAAAGCAATTTTTTCCACGTCTGAATTAGACCGAGCACAGTCTTTATGGAGATGAAAAACCTAGCTGTAATTTAAGCCAATTGCTGGGAAAAAAATGCTATGGTTGGGGGTCTACAAAAAACCCCACACAACCAAGCCTTCAGAGAATCAGAAGTAATGACTGCACCCGCACAGACACTGTTCTGTTCTGAAAAGGTCCTGAGGGCTTTACGTATCATACGTGTCTACAAGACTTGTTTGGTCAATGTTTTCCACTAAGTATGGTGTTTCCTACCATGCACTTACATTGTTTACAGGCATAAGGAATCACCAATTGTGCTGAGCTAGTACAATGATTAGACATTTCCAGAGGTTCAGACTAAAACTCAGGCAAGGCCTAAGCAAAGGCAGCAGCTTCTCGTTGGCCTCTGCTACAGGGATGAGCTTCATGCAGGCATTGGACTAAACCTCCACCTGTACATGAACCAGATTCATGCTCTAATTCTAAGGAATTAAGAACAAAGGAGTAGAGTTGAACTTGGTAAACAAATACTTAGTGTGTATGATGAAAGCTACTTATACTTTCAGAAAAGGTGTTCTTGAGCAGGACTGGTCAGAACAAGAAGCTCTCTGAGACTGGGAAAATTTGTGTCTTCTACTTGAAGCACTCAGCAATTGGAACGTAAACCCTCAGACATCCACAGTCCTGATAACCAAAAAGGCAAAGAGTGGGATACTGCTGTTTTCCAAACCTACAGATGGTTTTAGGTTAAATCTCTTGCTATGCACAAAGGATTGTTTACTACACAGTTACTTTATTTTGTATTTTACGTTTGTTATTTAATAACTGTTACTCATTGCAGTTATCCAATGTCTAACACTTCTGACATACCACCTTTCAGGAGATAAAACCCAAATCCTACATGTAAATTATTGTATTGTGTTTGCACAGCAAGCTTTTGGTAGTGATGGACTGCAGGGATGGCTTCTGTGAGAAGTTGCTAGAAGTTTCCCCCGTCTCTGATAGAGCCGGTGCCAGACGGCTCCAAGACAGACCTGCTGCTGGCCAAGGCCGAGCCCATCACTGACAGTGGTAGCACCTCTGGGACAACGTATTTAAGAAGTAGGAAAAAGCTGCTGCACAACAGCAGCCAGAGAGAGGAGTGAGAATGTGTGAGAGAAACAGCCCTGCAGCCCCCCAGGTCAGAGCAGCAGGAGGGGCAGGAGGGGCTCCAGGTTCCAGAGCAGAGGTTCCCCGGCAGCCCCTGGAGCTCCACGGGGGAGCAGATCTCCACCTGCAGCCTGGGGAGGACCCCACGCCAGAGCAGGTGTGTGCCTGAAGGAGGCTGTGACACCGTGGGAAGCCCATGCTGGAGCAGGCTCCTGACGGGACCTGTGGCCCCATGGAAAGTGAAGCCCACACTGGAACAGATTTGCTGGCAGGACTTGTGACCCCATGGGGGACCCAGGCTGGAGCAGTCTGTTCCTGAAGGACGGCACCCCATGGAAGGGACCCAGGCTGGAGCAGTTTGTGAAGAACTGCAGCCTGTGGGAAGGACTCACGTTGGAGAAATTCATGGAGGACTGTCTCCCATGGGAGGTCCCCATGCTGGAGCAGGGGAAGAGTGTGATGAGTCCTCCCCATGAGGAGGAAGGAGCGCAGAGACAACGTGTGATGAACTGACTGTTACCCCTATTCCCTGTCCCCCTGCGCCACTTGGAGGGAGGAGATAGAGAACTTGGGAGTGAAGTTGAGCCCGGGAAGAAGGGAGGTGTTGGGGGAAGGTTGTTTAAGATTTGATTTTATTTCTCATTATACTACTCTGATTTGATTAGTAATAAATCAAATTCCTTTCCCCACGCTGCGTCTGTTTTGCCCATGACGGTAATTGCTGAGTGATCTCCCCGTCCTTATCTCCACCCACAAGCCTTTCCATCTATTTTCTCCCCCAGGTCCTGTTAGGGAGGGGGAGTAACAGAACAGCTTTGGTGGGCACCTGGCGTCCAGCCAAGGTCAACCGCACAGAACTATATAGTAGCTTTATCTTTGTGGTGCATCATTTTAATGGAAATAACCCTGTTTATTTTGCATCTTTGGTACAGCTTACCTCTAGTCAGCTTCACAATTTGTATTGTCTGTCAAAAATAACCAGGGAAAGAAAACACTTAATCAGAGAAATGTGACAATAAATCATAAATTGTCCAAAAACCAGACAGTACAGAAATCACTTTCACTTTTAAAACATCCTCCTCAATGCAAAATGCTGACTTGATGTAGAGATAATTAATTAAAATGAGATAATGGGCACAAATGTCTTTGCATACTGTTATTTCAGATCTCTTCTCATAGAGTATCATTACATTTGAAGCAGTACTATCTGATCCATCTGCCCTGTATAGCAAATACTCAGTGACATATTGCTAGATGTAAGTGAGGATTATTCACTTTTAATGACCTCTTTTTTTTTAAATGTATGGCTTTATTTGGTCTCCAAAGTTTAAGCTTTGGTTTACTACTCCTCTCTCCTACCCCAAAAAAGGGATCCTATTTTATTTGATGTATTTACAATTCAGTGTCTTTAAGTTTCTTGTGAGATACTATACAAATATATTCAGGTAGTCTTAATATCTGCCTTGGAAAGCCTGAAGCTCTACAATTAAGTTTCAAAATATGGACTGCATATCAGCTTAATGACAGAGATCGCTGACTGGTACAACAAAAGGCATGAGATGAGAATGGCTCCCGCATGTCTCATGCGTGCTAATCCTGAAGCTCACTAATCACATTTTAAAGGTAAATATTAGTAATCACTATACTCCTGATTGGGGGCGAGGGGGGAAGTTAGTATGGCTGATAACTCCCCATCACTGTTGGTTAGTGCCATATTCCAATCCAAACCTGGAGTGGAACAGATACTTGCTATCTGTAATCGCTTGCCTGGAGAATGAGTTTCCTTCCTCCCTTTGAAAGAATTTCACTTCCATCCTGGTGTACACTATGTCCCCTTCAGTATTACAAATGTTTCCTCAGTGAGGAAGGCAGACAGCTACAAGCTTTCTCTTTCTTTGTGAATGAAATGCTGACTTTTTCATATGCAGTCGACAACACCTGAAATGTCACAGGAGGTCTGTTCTTTGGACTACTCTTGAGCTAGAAGCTAAATTAGAGAAGTATTTAAGATATGAAGAGAACTGTCTCATGAAGGCCATTTTTGTATCTCTTGGACTTGATCATGGCCAAGGAATAAGAAATCCCTGGAAAAGAAGATGGTGATTCTTAGGCTTTGCACAGGAACTGGAAGGTACAGAAGCTTAGGGCGAAGTTTCTCATGGCTTAAGGCTCTTCTAAACACTCAGATAATGCTAGCAACAGAGAAGCTGCATCTTACTATAGACCAGGCATATCTAACACATGAGACCACTACATTTGACGTCTGGCTCAAACTTAGCAACGTATTTAATCTTCCAGTTGCAGCACTGAAATCTCCTCTGGATTACAAATAGCCTAAACTCCGAGAAGTTGTGGAATTACAGAGGCCAAAGCTGTGATCTCCCCTGTCACATACCCTAAGGTACCCATCAGTTATGACCTCAGGCACATGTCCTTGACGCCTTAAGTCCCAGCGTGCAGAACCTCAGAATTGGTCCTGCAAGTACCAGTGCACAAGGAAAAGTGTAAACTGAAGCACATTCGGTGTTGTCAGCTCCCATGCCTCTTTCATTAGCTTGAAGTTTAATCAGAAGTTTGCCCTACAGTCTCTACTCTCTATTCTTTCTAGAATGCTATTGTTACATCAGAATCTAAGCTTTCTTTTTAAAATGAAGTATTTTTAGCTTCTGTTTTGAAGATGGAGCTTGGCAATGTATCTTGTGTGTCCTTTACAGATCCAAAACACAGGAGGTAAATCAAAAGGACCAAGCTTGGCTTAGTCTTGAGGCAGAGGGATAAACTCAGGACTTTTTGTGGTCCAACATGTGTTTTTAATATACCGGATTGGGCTGGGCTTGAGTTCACTAGTTCTTCCTTGTTGAAAAGACTCATAAACATCCTTAGGGAAACAGATCTCTTATAAAACTTCACAGAATGCATTCTATTTGGAACTAAATTCCAGATACACTATCTACATACAGCTGTATAGGAAACTTTTTTTTTTAAAGTTATCTCATTGATAATATCATTTTTATTTCACAATGCAGTATTGTCTTCCTATCATTCTGTCAGTATTGTCTCACAAAGAGTACAGTCATTAAATGCTGCTTAAAGGGTAGCAGGCAGCTAACAGGATACGGACCCTTTTATCTTTGAGTCAACTTCAACCAGTACTCCAGCAGATGAAAAGAATGATGGATTTGTGTTTATAAAATGAGTTAAAAACAAAGTGCAGAGGAATTGCCTGATGCCACTGTGGGGAAGCATACTGAAGAGAAGCAATCTTCTCAGTCCAGTTCTATGCAAACTGATGTCTGTTTTGTAACAATTACTGTCTTATTTGGTATTCTCAGCAGAAAGTTCAAGCCCAGGAAGATTAAACATATCTTTTGGGAATCTACCCATCCTGGTCCTAAGTCATTAATAACAACAGTCAATACTATTGATGGACTCTTTCAAGAAAACATGTAAAATGACAAGGTAGTGAGAAAAAACCACTAAACTGCAAGTACGTATTTGAAACATAAGTATATACTCATCTAAAGAGTGTAATACCATTTGCCACTTTTTGTGCTGGCATAAATTCTTACACTCCTACAGCACTCAAACCCAGAGCCTTTCCATTCAACTGAAGACTGCATCAGTTAATCTGCCTATAACAAAGATTCTTCAGCCTAGCATGTTAAATGTATTAATGTCTGGTAATTCAGGCATTTGTCAGCAGAGGGCACAGAGAAAGTTATAAAGCTTCCAGTTGCAATCTAACCTAAAAATATGTTTAAATAATCCATTGTTTTAGCATACTTTTGTTTCACTATCAGCATTTGCCTTTTGCTACTGCTTGAAATTGCTGCTTCTAGGCATAAGAAAATGAATTTTATAAACATTAAATGTAAGTGTTGTTAATCAGAAATAAAGACATATTCTTTAAATAGAAGTCTACGCTTATTTTCTTACAGCTGTTACCTTCCCATAATCTTTGTAATATCAATTTCCACAGGAAAGCACATGGGAAGGTGACAAAACGAAGGCAGGTGTTTGCAGACTTACCCTTCTCAAGAAAGCCCAGTATGATTTATTACTGAGGTTTTGCATGTCACATTAATGTGTTACATTTAATTCAAAAATTAAAAGTCAACACATGTAAATAAAGTTATCCCTGAAGCAGTTAGTCTAATCTTATCTGTGCAACCGAAAGCATGATTGCAGGTCTAATTCAAAGAATTTACACAACTCACTTCAATTTACTGATCCGACTTTGCAAAGAATCTTAGAAAAATATAAAAGACCTTCAATAGAATGAAATTCTCAATGTCTTTAGAAAACATTTTTAAGGTCTAATTTGGTTGTAGCAGAACTAGAAACTTCTAAAGTCATGGCCCCTGCCTTCCGTGAGACATGCATATTTTTTGAAAACTGCAATTTTTATCCTTGTAGCTGATAAAAATGAGAAAACAAGAACCTAGAAAATTCAAGTGTCAGACTGAATGATCATATATTTGATTTGGACTGTCCTGTCTCTGGCTATATGAGGATCTGTTGGTGTGCGGTGCTGCAAACACTTAGACTCCACTGCCATGAAGAGCCAAGACAGCTCTTATCTCAGCTTGTGACACCCTGTGACATCACCAAGGCCATCAGAAATGTCAGCAATAGCTTTGGAGAGAGGTCATCATGGAGCTTTAGTCATTGCATTAGGGTCTAGCCCACTGGTCTCCAAAGTGTGTGTGTGTGGCAGGGTGGGGACTACACCTGAGGGTATGTGCGAGACAATCCACTGGGGTGCAGGAATATATGGGTTTTAGCATTAATAAATTAAATAAAATATTTTTAAAATAGTGTTTGCTTCATCTTTACCTCATCCATTTTTTAAATTTATATTTTAATGTTTTATGATGTACATAATATATCCATACAATAGTGCATTTATCTAATTTATAAATAAATAAATATACATCTATTAGGAGCATGTGCTCAAAAATGTTTTACTGATAGAGGTGCATGTTCAAAAATGTTTGGAGACCACTGGTCTAGCCCTAGTTCAGTAATGGTATCAATGAATAAAAGCAGAGGATGTGCCAGCTTTACACTTAAATGCTTTTATCAGAATAAACTGATTCCCCAAGGACATGTGACAAAACACAGGAATTAGAAAAAAAGAACCAAATTTATAGGGTGTTCCCCCCCTCCTCTCCTTTCCGCTTCCTTTTATTTTTCCATTTTCCTTCTTCCCCTTTGCTTTTCACTATATTTGGCACTTCTCCATCAATTAATTTCTCCACTCCCATTTGGTTTAGTAACATCTTTCTTTCAAAAAATGTTTTATTTTATAAAGCCAAAAGCTCTTCTCTCCTTTTGGCTTTTTCTTCTCATTTTCCCTGTTTCCCAGTTTTCCTAGTTCTGTCATAATCTCTGCGCACTCCCAGCATCTCCTCTTTTTTCTGTCTTATCCTACTTTTTTTTGCCCTCCTCTACCTAACCACAAGCCCCTTTTATCTGATTTTCGGACCCACCTTTGGGCCCTCCCATCGCCTATTTCCTCCCACCCCTCCTCCGACCCGAACCTTTTTTCTTTTCCCCAGCGGGACTTTGTATTTTCCACATCCTCTCTTTCCTGTTATTTTCTTTTCCCACAACAAGAGGGAAGAGAAATACTTGGGAGTAGAGACATGCCTTTGTAGTGTCCTGTTTCCGCTAGCCTTCCGGTCACCCTTCCCTTGGCACAAACCTGCCCTTACGAAAGCTGGAATAGCTGACCCTGTGCTGCAGCGAGCCCCTGCCCCTCCGCGGCCCTCCGCGCCGCCGAAACGCAGAAGCCGGCGCGCAGCCAGCGGGGCCTCGTCCCCTGCTGGCAGCAGGCTGGCAGGCTTCTGGGAGGATGCCCTGGCTTGCGAAGCAGTGAGGCTGGCTAGCACAGGGACCGCCCCGGGGTGCACGGGGGAGAGAAGGCGGCAGGTGAGACTCTGCAGCGAGGAACGGGCGGGTGTGCGCCTCAGCGCTGTAGCTAAAGAACTGTAAGTTCTCAAGGGAAGACTTCCTTCATTCGCAGGTGGCAATTACGTGCCAGAGCACACGATTTTTATTCGGCTATTGTTACAGCAGCAATCAATACAGTAAGCAGTCCGGCAACATGCGATGTAGTGGTCAAAAGCCTTTGAAGTCTGAGATTATTTATTTAGTTGTTTCTCTGCTGCTGCAATTGTCAAAAAGTCATTACCCTGGGTGTTTCCACATACACAACGGCATAAGAAATTATCAGTAACAGCGAAGTGTAAGCCAAAAAAGACTAATATAGATACTAAGGCACTTAATATATTTTTTTCATTAGAAAAATTCCTAGACTTAAAAGAAGGGGTCGCTTTGGGAATTATCAATGTATATGGACACCTTTGGTCAGAAATATCACGTCAAAGTATTACAGTACATATGAGATAAGTTTATTAACAAGTTAAAGATGAATATTTAAATTAGTCCTCAAAATATACGCTGGTACCTGGTTTTACTGCTTTAACTGTGTTTAAAAAATCTAAGTGCTTTGGAAAGAACGTTTTCCTTTTTTTACATACTTCCTTCTAACAATATTTTTTCTGAATAACTGTATTCCAGAAACAATATCAACATCCACATTCCATGTCATCTCCTTTTCTATGCTAATGGTCTCAAAAGTCAATAAAAATGTGTCTATAGAAGTATTGATCCATAGTGTATAACAAGTGCTAAAATTCAATATTTAGTCACTTTGGATCTTCTCTCTTTATCAGATTATTTGAAAGCATGTGCATGTATTTTCAGTAATGCGGTTTCTTTGTGCACTCCAATTACTGCTTCTCAAACAGGACATAGTAGAGGACAACTAACATGATTAAGGAGAGGGAGCACTTGCTTTACAAGGAAAAATGGTCTGAAATCTGCTAGGGGTAAGATGGGTAAGATGATGGCAGAGCTGTTCACCAAATCCTGCAAACACATAATGGAGGACATTCATTTAGGAGTGAAATTTTTATGACACAGATTTAAAACAAAGAAAAGAAAGTACTTCCGTTAGAATAACAAAATCCTCGGATTTCTTGGAACAACAGTATCAAGAAGTTGAAAAAGGGGATAAACAAATTAGCATATGAGATGAACAGATATTAAAGGGCATAGGTTTGGATGTACCCTTTAACATTTCTACTTCTGTAATTTAGGATGCCAGTGGAGTATGAGACGATCTGACAACAAATAGTTCCCAGATCTGCAAGCTCTTCCTAAAGAGCATCTCCAACTGCCAGACAGAATACTGGCACAGATGGACAATTTATCTGACAAACTAGGGCACTTTTTAAGAGAATTTACTGCAAGGAAAGCATTTACTGTGCATTAGTTGCTAATCTGTTTGCATGTTATTACCCATGTGTGTGTGGTACAATTAAAGGAAAGCAGCATAAGTAATCCTGCATTTATTGTGGGTAAGGCCACAGGGTTATTGCAGAAAAACTGACATAGAAGACATTCATACGTTTGCTTAAGTAAAAGCTTTATTGTGCATCCGTATCCTGTTGCTCTACATGCAGTCTGCATAGTGCAGAAGCTGCAATAATATACAATTTAGATATGGAAACAGGTGTTTGTATGTTTCATGGAAACCTAATGGAGTGGATCAGCTCCCATCATCATAACCAAATTGCTTCTTTAATTAGACCTATGTAATAGGAAAAAACCCCTGTGAACCATAAAAGGGAAGCACAAAAAAAGCACTGCAGCTAGTTAAATCATTCATTATGAGTAAGAATCAAATCCATGGCTATCATAAATGATCACGATTGACTCCAATGAAACTATACAATTATACAACAGCCATATATCTAAGTCTTCTGTGCACTGACAGTGATATATGGAAATGTGTGTATTTAAAAATAGTAATTAACAAACACACACCTATACCTTAGTGATTCCTTGTTACTTATAAAATCCAGTTGTTCACCAAAGTTATACAGTATTAATTACAATTCAGAACAAGTGATAACACTTAAATAAGGGAACAACAAAATTACTATTAAACACATACTTTCTCATGGCTGTCCAAGTCCTCACATACGACACACAGAAAAAGAGACAACCTGGCCCAGAAGAGCTGTTGAACACAGACAAAGCAATAATCAGAAATGAGTCATAATACTCTGTTTACATATGACCACTCTTGTTCATACATGATTGTTTTTTAGAATAGCTATTCCCCAAACATCCATGTAAACAAACATCTTTACACAAATTTCTGTAGAAAGCAAGCATCAGTGTCACACATCAGAGTCATGGGCAAATACAATGCGACTTTGTTATTCATGAACAATGCCTTATGTAAAATGCATCTCCTTACCGTTACTAAGTGAAAATCTGGCATGAGAGTAATGCATTGTAACAGCACGGTCTGAAATGATCATGGCTTAGATTTAACATTTACCCTATCTGCATTATTCTGGAGGTGTCTCCAGGACTGCATATTCAGATTTGCCAGTGCTGATGGTTTTATCATGTCTTAGGATATCTCAGGTCTCTAAAGAGCTCTATCTATTGACAAGTGAATCTCAACTTTTCCTTAAAATAGAACTGTCTCTAGATTACAGAGAAACACATAAAATACAGCCTTCGTATCATCATAACTTTTAGAATTACTCCAATTCTTTTTGTTTAGGAATCATAAATGACAGAATGACAGGTTACCTATTACACACCTGCTATGATGGGCAAACCAAGAGCATGCTGGGTTCTATGACTACATCAGAACAGGAACTCACATTTTTCAAGACTGTATTCTTCATCTATCCTCCTGTTCTGGCTTCCAAGCATACGGCATGTGTTATACCACTTGAGTGGCCACAAAGCCTCTGACAGGTATTGGCTTTCATTCAAGTTTGTTGCTAACTATAAATGATACTACAACACAGATAGAATTCTGGTAAGTAAACCATGAAATACTTTGCCCTTCTCTGTAGGGAATGCTAAAAAAAGTTGGCCAAATGCTAAATAAAGGAAACTATATATTTAGCACAATCACATGCCACCTTAGGAGGCAGGAAGGTCTGAAAATCCAATGCCTTCTGTCAGCACTTAAGTTTTATTATCCAAATCTTTTCTGAACGTACAATGAATTAAAACATCACCACTAATGTAATTAAATAGCACCATCCTGGGAGGCCATTTCAAACCAGTGACCAGCACAGTTCCAAATAGTGTGCAGCATCTACCACATGGACCTAGAAAACTTATGTTAATCACGATCTGGGGCAAAAACACAGTGCACCATATGTGCCTCCAAATCAGTAATGCTCTGACAAAGCTGCTGGTGATTTTGAGTTCGCACCCTTCTTGCTCTCCTTAGGATGCCTTACAGCCCTTTTACATTTAGACTGTATGATCTTTCAAAGCAGATGACCTGCCCAACCAAGGACTTCTGCAATGCTCAAGATGCTTGAGAAAGACTTGCATTGCTATTATATGTCTTTGAGGTACTAGATGAGTTACTGATCAAATAACTTAAAATGCTGTTCTAGCGTCTTTGGTATAATTCTGTTCTAGAACAGTGTAGTGAATGCACTATTTACCTTACTTCAGAAGAAAACTTTGGGCAAAAACATTTGTGGCTTTGGAAGAAAAAAAATGTCCCAATATGGCAGCCTGATTCCATTTGTATGGATATACCCTATGCTCTAGGAGACATGGCACAGCTACCTTGAGATGGACATGGTTACTAGCATAATAGGAAGGTAAATTGACTATCTGATCTTCAATAATCTCTCTTTTGTCTCTTCAGTGGTAAATGTTAGAAAACTATTTGCCCTCTATAAGCAAATAAAATTGAAAATAAAATGTTAAAATTACAACCATTTGTATGATGCCTCATTTACCAACCACAAAACCTCTTCTAGGCAACAAAGCCCATTTGAGGTTTTGTAATTATTTTGAATTAGATTATTAGCCTAAGATACCTTACTAATACCTCAAGGGAAAAGTTGATGCTGAGATTTTTTTTTTTTTAAGGTTGGCCCCTCCCTCACTGGCAGAGTAATCAGTTTTTAAGAATGTTTCTTTCACTCTATCCTCTTTCTTAAAGCATTTTCCTTGTCATTTTACAAGAAATATGCTAGAATTTTACTTCCTTTCACAGAAAAAAAGAGCAAGGATCTTACCTAGGAAATAAAAAAAAAAATTAAAAACAGGTATAGTGTAGACTTTATTATTATCATGATACAATCAAATTTCTTCACAGGGAAACATTTCTATGTTTGTTTTATAACTAATATTCTCTCAAAGTGAATTGGTTAAGAAGTTTGGTATGTTAAGAGTTCTAAGGCTATTTCATGCTGAAATTTCAATCTGGTGCTACTTAAGCTCAATCGGTTTTCACACTAACTTTCAATGTTCAGAAAGAGTCAAATGTTATCTGAACTTAAACAGTGAAGGGCAGCAAGCCTGATGCACAGGTAGTAGCTCATGAAAAATTTTTTTTTTCCCCCCAATGAGAATATAAAAAAACCCTTTTTTTTGTTTTACAAACACTGTTCAAGTGGAACAAGCTTCATTAACTAATTTTATTAAAACAACCCAAAACAACCCTATCTCCGTTCAGTCTCCCCTCTGCTGCTTGCCAAGCACACGTGATATAGTAGTTGTGAATACAACGTTCCCACCTTTAAGAATGTTAAGACCTCCATGAAGCACTTTTTCTCTTTTCTGGATAGCATACCTATACTTTACATCTAGCTTTTCAGTCTTATTTTTGCAGTGGGGTAGCAATGAGATCTCTGATGACACTGTGTGTGGTATAAATTTCAGTATTAGAGTCAGTCTTAGCAACAGCACATCAAACAGTGATGGTCTCAAGATTAAGAGATAAAGTTTTTTTTTCATAGCAGTCCTTTTGTTGCTTTCTATTTCTGAAAAATAAACCATCAAAAGTAGGAAACACTAAATTAAGATAATTCTTGTAACTTAACAGTCTCCACTTCTGAGCTGGTCTACAGTGATGGCACAAAAATATGTGTAGTGTCAACATCTAAAAGATTTGTATGCCATACTTCACAAAACCACAGAATGCCTGAGGTTGAAAGGGAACCCTTGAAATAGTCTAGTCCAACTCTCGTGCTCGAAGCAGGGTCAGCTACAGCAGGTTTCCCAGGGCTGTGCTCAGTTGTGTTCTGAATATCTGTGAAGATAGGACCTCCACAGTCAGTTCCAGTGTTTGACCTCCCTCAAAGGCAAAAAAGGTTGTTTTCTGGTATTCAGGTCAGATTTCCTGCTTTTCAGTGTGTCCTCATTGCCTCTTGTCCTCTCACTGGGCAGTACTGGGGAAAGTCTAGATGTCTCCACTCCCTCAATCAGATATTCACACACACAGGTAGGATCCTCCCGAGTCTTTCCTTCTCCAGGATGAACTCTTCCTATGACAGATGCTCCAGTCCTTCAGTCATAGCTGTGGCCCTGCACTGGATTTGTGCCAGTACATCCATATCTTCCTTACACAAGAGAGCCCAGAAGTGGACCCAGCACTCCAGCTGTGTCTCTGCTTACACTGCAGAGTGGAGGGGAAGATCACCTCACTTGACCTGCTGGCAAGTCTCTTCCTAATGCAGCCCAGGATGTTGTTGGTTGTCTTTGCTGTAAGGATGCATCACTGGCTCATGGTCAGTTTGTTGTCCACCTTCTTTTCTACAAAGCTGCTTTCAAGTGATCAGCCTCCTACTTAAACAAGATGCTTTTTCCTCTGGTTCTCAAACACTATTTTCCTTATTTTTGTCTTTAAGATATTATCAAAGCCTACTGTATAGTAAGAAAATTTTTTATCTGTAGGACCTGGAATATTACCAAGTATTACCCTGCTGCACAATGCCATCCAATTAAGAGCCCAATAGTTTACATGTCTTTTTTTTCCCCCCACTAAAAAAAAAAAGCTTGAAAAGGAAAGCAGGTTTAAAATCAGGCAATAAGAATAGCTAACTGAACATACACTAGAATTCTTTGCTGCCATAAGCAGACAGTAAAGAGAGGGGAGGTTTTAAATTTTCTTTTAATGTGTAGCTGGGAATGTGAGACAGCAAAACGTATCCCAGAAGACCCCACCTTTAGAAGGTAATGTCATATTTTACATAAATGAAGTAGTTTTTAAAGTTATTTGCCAAGGTTTCCAGAACTGGAAAAGGCAGTTTACTGTCAAATATTTGTGTCTCAAAGAAAAAAAAAAAAAGGAATGAGGCCACATGGTTCACAAAATGCTCTTTCATTTTTCCCTAAAATACAGACATTGTCTTGTTAATGAATGCTGAATCAACTCTTATTTATCATGAGACAATTGCATTTATAGCATAAAACAACAGCCTGTTGTCAATTTCACCAAAACGAAGGTTTAAGGACAAGACAACCACCATGTCAAACATTTTCTTCCTAGCTGCAATAGCTCAGAGTTGTTTTATGTTAGTAACAAGTTTGTTGCCATAATACAGTTCTCAATACAAGCTAGGCTGTGCCTAAAACCAATTTCAATTCCTTCAGTAAACAACTGATCTGAAAAATCTAGGTATAAAATACAAAGCAGAACAAACTGGCAATAATTAACCATGCATAACCGGTCCCAAAGAGACCAGAACCTTTACTCACCAGTGTAATTCAGTACAGCTGCATCTACTGAAGACAAAACACTGTTAATCAGACCTTTTGTTCAGCTTCAACAAAACACAGAAACAAAAGCAGCAAAACTGCTATACCACCTTTTCCGTCTTTTCAGTTGCAGGGTGCCATAATACTCCCTAGAACAATCAGATAGTTCTTGTGATGACACTTGATCATTTGCCTGCAGTTTGCAGTACTATCAGCCAATCTGTATGACTTACTGCAATTCTACATTCTTTATCTGTGAATATCTGAAGAGGACTCTCAAAACAGACCTCATTCATCACAAAGAAAGCACTTCAACACTTAATGGTAACGATTTCCATCCAAATCTGAGATAATGGCTGGAAGGTGATAAGAAAATGAAACCAAACTCTGTATACAGTACAATGTAGTAAAGCTGAGTTACATATCTATTTAAGCATGCTTGCAATTGCAAAATCCTGGATTAGGATGAAAAATCTTTAATATTATTTTGCCTGAATACTAATTTGAAGTTCAGAACACATTGAAGCATACTTGATCAAAAAGACAAACAAGAACCTAGTTGCTTGAGAACAAATTCAAATTTTTTTCTATTTCAATTAAGAAACCAAAGAGCACAAGACAGGATGTCACTGATGATTTCAAAGAAAGCTAGATTTGAATTCATTACAGAAGAATGTTTACAAGTAGTTCTGCAGCAGAAAGCCTGCATGCTGAATGGCAGAAAGATGAAGCATGGGGGTGGGAGGGTGATCAGATCAGTAGCTGCTGATAAAGAAATGTGCTGACAATTCATAACAATAGGTTACTGCTTTAGTTCTTGGATTTCCTAGAGTAAATGGGGAATTGCTTATTATTTTGATATCACAAGCAACTGTTGCTAGTCTTTAAAAAAAAAAAGAAAGGAAGAACAGCAAGTGTGTGGAATATTGTTTACTGTTAATCAACACATCTTAACCAAAATTTTCACAATATTTGAAGCTACATTTAAGTATACAATAGCCTGAATCACAAAAAACAAGCGAAACAATTAAATTACATAAGGCCTTAAGATTAGAAGCACAGTGTGTATTACTGGAATATTACTTTGTTTACAAATAGGCTACATATAGTTAAGTTTATTTTTCATAGTTTTATTCAAGCAAAATTCATTCAAGCGAAAGGCAACTTACAAAGTTTATTTTACTATGAATTAATAGAAAAGTATCAACATTCTTTTCTTGTCCCTCTCCCCAGCCCATCCAGGTACGGTTAGTAAAGTTTCCATAAAACACTGGAGAAATTATAAGCTTTTACACTAAACATTCAAAAGTAAGCCTGATCAGACAACTGCAAACTTGCAAATTGCTTATTATGAATTTGGATAAACTTCCAGGTTTTTCTAGTCAAATACCAAAACTCTATGCAATCAATGTTTGAAACTACATTGTCCACAAAGTCTTCTGGGTTCTAAAAGTCTTACTGGTTTCAGTGAAGTACTTAGTGGCCTCAGTAGCGATCATGTGAATGATATTTACGTTACAACAATGATAACTTGCAGCATTATTTTGGCAAGATTAGGACTGCTAAGAAGATCAGTGGGTAATTTTGTTTAACCTGAAAGGTAAGGGACAACACAAAAACAAATCAACTGAACTAAAACTAAGCACGGAAGACATGAAAAACATGGAAAGGGAGATCTATTTTGACACTCTCCCCCTATAACAGGGCATGTGTCATTTCCAGTGACTGCCTATTCTTATCACATACATTAGTATTTGCTCTAATTCCATGGCTATTACCTTTTTACAGAACAACTGCTTAAAGTCTGTTTTTTAATTTACACCTGTGCAACGAAGTAAGTCACAGTACATTTTGAGATGTTTAGAAAATATTTATAAACTTGTTTTTGATATGCTAAAGAATTTGGCAACACTTTTACAGCATTTGATTTTATATAATTAATATGTCATACAGTACTCCTTGTGATTTTGTTTTTATACATCTAAGAAGAAAAAAAACCTCACACAAAGGAATATGAACTGCCAAGCTTGACTGCATGATCATGTAATTCCAGTTTATAATACTGGCATTAAAACCTTCATTAATTATGTTGACAAATCATTACCTGTACATTTAATGAAGGCAACCAAGATGATTTGAAAACACAACTTTCAGGTTTTATGTTATGTATTTACCAAGGTGTGCAGTTCTGCAGTGAAATGAAAAAGCATGTAAATATACAAAGAAAATTACAAGTTCATCAGTTCCTGTGACACAAACTGTTTTAATCTTTCAAGGTACTGTCCATAGAGTTCCACATCATTATGGCCCGCTCCTTCTACCCACAGTGGTTCTACAGGTCTCTGGCAACGCTCAAATAATGCTAGGCCGTGTGAAAAGTCAATAACTTCATCTTCAGTCCCATGGATTATTAACACAGGAGATGTTATTTTAGAAATTTTGTCAATGCTGTAAGGAAAAGATTAGATCTATGAACACAGTGAGCTTTTAAAATCTTTCTGAAGGACCAGACTGTTAACTTCACTTTAATTACACATAGTAGTTTTAATGTTTTAATTCTGAAGTTGTTTAAATCATTAGAAAAATTACATCTTATCAACACCCTGGAAGCCAGTACAGTAGCACATGTAAAGCCACACAGAAAGGAAAAATATTTCTGGAAACTATTAGGATTGAACAACAGAGCAATCCATCAAAAAGCGGTATTCATTGACATGTTCACTTCAAAAAAAAAAAAAAAAAAATCAAAGTCCCTGGACTGATGAAAATACTACTTCTGAGTTTCTTTGGTAAAAAAGTGCTTGTCAGAAGTGAAAGAATTTTAGCACTTAAAGTTTGACCATCTATAGGGAAAAAAAGTCTTTGAAGTTAGATGCTCAAAATACAAGTAATTCTTTGAGACAAGTGTATGGGCCAACTAGTGGCATAGTTCTGAAATACATGACAGGAATTTTCTTAAGTTAAAGTCTACTTAGTTTTCCAGTCTTTGCTACTTACAGAAGCATACGCAAAATACTTTTGTTCACGGTTACCCAGATTAACAGTTCACTGGACTAGAAGCCAGATTAACAATTCACTGGACTAGAACTGCTTGCTAGAATTAATGATATCTGGGGTTACATATAGGAAGACTAATCACTTCTTTAACACTGAAATGATTAGAGATGTGAAAAGCCTAGAAGCTGTGCAAAGTTGTGTAAACTCCTTCAAATCAAATGCTCCTCATTGTTGTTACTCACTCTGATTTTTCTCCAACTGTTTTTTAAACCTTTGAAAGAAATTTCAGAGAATTTGCCATATTACTTGTTTCCCTAGACTAAAACTTCTGTAATAGGGAAAAACTGCATACAGAATAAAAAAGTCCTACAACTTACTTCGGGAATGCATCGAAGCAATAGGTCTTCTTTGTATCAGGAAAAGCTACTCGCATTCCTGAGGTCAGTGGAGAATGAAGAATTACAGCAGCACTTTCGTACCTAGCAGCAAGATCCACAGATGGTACTGTTCCTATACTCTGGCCATATATAATCACATTTTCAGGGCGGATTCCGTACCTAAAAAATTTAAAATGTTAACAGAAGTGGCATATAAAGTGAAACACACAAAACTGCAACTAGACAGCAAGGCAAAAAAGCTTTTCTGAAGATAAAAATTTCCTGAAGAGGATAAACTATGAAGCAGGAGCTGGCAGAAGAACAGGCAAGTATGTTCTATAACATACCTGACTAAAGGGACAATCATTTATTCTGTATTTGCAGTAATTTTTTTTTGCCTTATGCCTGAATGGTACTGAAATATGGGTTTAAATACGGATTTTTGAATGCAGTTCTAACTTGTATACTAGTTGAAAGCCTTTACTAGTAACTGTAGTGGACCTGCAACAGAAAACTGATCAGAGCCTTACTAGCGTTATGATTATCATCAAGTGGAGCACAGTCAAAACTGCAAAAATTTGGCCATCTTTGCTCTTCTGATAGCTGATAAAAACTGCAAGCTAGTAACATTGCTTAGCAATTTAGTGGGACCTATAGCATGCCCATACAGCCAGTGTTCAGAATATTATGCATTTTATGTAATAGCTTATCACAGTTGATTTGACATGCAAGCTAGCAAGAGGAATACCCAACCTAACCCATAATTAAGACAGCCCAATAAGCACTACAAAATTAAAGTCAAAGCCTCCCTCCTAGTAATATGAAAACACTCATTTTTTCGGTAATTAACTGAGGTAAACAAAAGAGTCATGAAACATCTAGTTATACAAGTCAAATCTAATACATTTTTCTGCATTAGTGTGGATACAAAGAGTAGCTGGTTCCCAAGTAATGCTGGAAAAGCCTCGACGCAGAATGTCATGCTGGCAAGAACAGTGGCCACAGCAGAAGTGAGCTGCTGATACACCAATCTATACTAAGAAAGTACTCTTAGTACAGGTTCAGGCTGCAAGAGTGTGTCTATCTGGGTACCTTTGTTTAACTTATTTGGGAAAGGAAGTACCTTGAATAGGAAGAGATACTGCACTGCATTAACAAAAAAAAAAAGAAAAAGAAATCAAACATTGTTCTCATATATTATCAGAAGCTTGTTCAGCTTTGAGTTAGTGCAGACTAGCCTAACACCACTGCGGAACAGCATAAGGTAAGTTTAACATTTGCCAATTGACTACAGTCCGAAAAGGACTATCTGTTTTCAGTTGAAGTGAAAGAAAGTGCAACCATTACCTATTCTACAATAAATGCATGCATTTTTTCTGTCAAAGATAGACAACACCACTGACACCCACAAAGGAGTTATCAAATTAGTACATTTCACACATCTCCAGTAAAGCCAGGAAAACAGAGGTAATGAAAAATTGTCCAGTACATTACACTTACAGCTAAATAACTGTATGGCAACTCTGTAGGTCACCAAGCACTAACATCGAAGTCCAAAAGCCTCAAAATCAGAACATTAGGGAAAAAGATGTTTCACACGTACCAAGACTTTCAAATTACCAACCAACAAAAACAAAAAAATCCACAACTACTTTTCGATAAGCCAGAAACCATGTCCTCTGTGTTACATTTGTATGTAATAAACAGTTAATAAAACAATCTAGGAAGATTTCAAGAAAAACAAAAATCACATTTAAGTATTACTAAAATGTATCACTACAGAACTCATTAGGGACCCCAATAAGTTTTCTAAATTGGGAGTAAATTCCACTGTTCACAGCTAACATTGTCTATTTAACTACTCAACTATTTAAACTGTGTTTCACTAGAGTGAAACATAAAAGCTGTAAAAGTATTAGCACAGATAGATTCTATGAATGTATCTGTAACATGACTACTTAATCACTATCACTGTTTCCTAGAAAGAGTTTCTAGGATCACAATCAAGTTAAGAGTTCTAAATCACTATGATTCAATCATCAGCCTGGAACTACAGGCAAGCCCTCCACCTCACAACAGTTCTCAGAATAAAAAAATTCAAACATTCTGATTAACAAAG
Organism: Phaethon aethereus; assembly: GCF_964289735.1. Lineage (NCBI taxonomy): Eukaryota > Metazoa > Chordata > Aves > Phaethontiformes > Phaethontidae > Phaethon > Phaethon aethereus. The sequence continues at coordinate 42,101,345 of NC_138577.1, read as the reverse complement.
ATTTTATCAAAATTCCAACATACACAAATACAATAAATTAAAGCTTTGAAACTGAAACAAGTGTAAGGTCTTCACTTCTTCTGTATGTCTTCTGAAACACTTGAGAACAGCCTAGCACCTCTCCTTTTACAATTAATGTCCCAATTCAAAAGTAATTCAAATTGCATTTGTGCATTCTGAAAGTACAGTATGGCTTTCTATCCTTTTCCTATAATCTGAACAAAACTCACATTAACAGCTGACACTTTGCATCATTAGTATGGCATTGAGTTTGCACAGCACTTTATGACATAATTTGCAAGATTTCAAGAATTACATTATCACACATTTCTCAGCTATTGAGTTTTACAAGATGCAGGCCACTGCACAGAATTTTAAAGCAAAATGTAAAAGTATACTTTGAAGCATATGTTATTCTCTTTCTCATTATTCATCCCCTTATTTTTGGATCTAAATCCTTCAGCCTAAAGATAGGTAAATATTAGCTACAAAAGTGACCCAAATATAGTAAATGTTTTTCTTGGATTAAAACAAGCTTTTCTCCATCACAGCCAAACAGATTGGCTTCACAGCACCCACCAGAAACCATTTGTTTCAAGTCTGGAAACTCAAATAGTGAGGCAAATCACCAGCAGTGGTGGTTCAAAGTAGTCAGGCTTTTGAACACTCCAGCTTGAAAAAAAAAAAACCAAAGCAAGAAGCTGGGAAAACAGAGAACAACATCTGCTGTGTCTGTCTCCAGTCTTCCTTCTTCTCTTGAGCAGGCTTCTGAAGAGTTTGGGGAAAAAGGAAGAGACCAACTCAACTGTCCCTCACTTCACATCTCCCAAAATTATCAATTTCCAACCTAAAATGGAAGAACTCTTGAAAAGATATCTATTGTTAAGTTCCCTAGTCATAAAATTGATCTTATACTCCTTTTGACAGCCTTGTAAACTCCAGGTAAACTCCAAGAAGCTTGGTAGAAAATTATTAGTTGACTACACACCTGGTCTCCCAGGTGAAGAAGTGTCAGATCAGGAGAAAAAGTGGCAGAATTATTATTCTCTTAATCAGTACCTTAGAATTAAAGGCCATCCTGAGGAAGGGGAATATGACCGTTACAGGGCCATATGCTGTAAGTAGCTGTTCTGGTGACAAGAGCTTGAAGACATGCTGTAAAAACTTGGTATCTTTGAAAGGTCATTATGTTGATCATAGGATTAATGTAAACACTACTGTCTACTCAAGTAATCTTAGATAATTTGTGTCAGAATAGACAGGCCTTCAGTTTGCTGGTGGTGGTAATGCTGGGGTTTTCTTTTTCAAAGCCATAATCCCCAGAAGGGACCTGGGAACAAAGTCTTTATAGTAGCTGTGCGTTCTCAGAGAAAGCACTCTTCCTCACAGACAAGTTATTCTAGATAGAATCTGGCATACAATTTAGATATTTTCTGCAGTTTAAAGGCTGCCCACAACATTTTTCTCTTTCCCACAGCAACTGAGCGAGATTGCAATTCCTTTCAATGCCTGATTCATCCTTTATATTTATGTACCTAAAGGCTACCTGCCTGGAAAGCACAGAGAACTTGAAGAGCAGTTTTTACATAGAACTAAACATACCTCTGTTGACATAAGCTTGCTAGCATCCACACAGAGTGTCTGAGCACTCACAAACTTCTGCCCTATCACCACACTAAAGGTACACTCCTTTGTGCTGGCTGTCTTCAGGGCCAGGCAAGAAATGACATGCCGCTGGTGGGTTAAAGGAAGGAGCAAGCCAATAAATCATTGTACCTGTACCATCAGACTACTCCCTGAAATCAGGGCTCAAGCTGATAGAGGACAACTAACGAAGCCAGTATCCTCTTCTGCAAGCCTACATATGCTGATGAGATACTGACCGTCTCTTGTAAAAGAGGCAACCCTGAACACTCCTGATGGACCTTTTCAGCTTCTGGAAGGAAAAGAAGAACTGCAAAACAGCAATGAAATATTCTTTTTTTCCCTTTGTGACAAACTTCACAATGTGCTGTAGCAGAAACTCTTTCACCGTTTCCTTTACATTTCTGCCCCTGTAAGAAGACCTTTTCTGCACTTTACTAAACAGTTATCTTAGTGGCAGTCCACCTCTTTTCTGCCCCTCCCTCCTCCCTTTTTTCTTTTCATAGAATCATAGAACAGTTTGGGTTGGAAGATGATCTAGTCCAGCCCCTCGCCATAGGCAGGGACATCTTTCATTAAATCAGATTGCTCAAAGCCCCGCCTGACCTTACCTTGAAAACTTTAATTGGATATACATCATACATTACTTACATTGGATATTACCACATTATATACTTTCATTGGATATACATTACATTACCATGATGTGCATTATACAAACTACAAAATGCATGTCTGGCTGTAACGAGTGGGATTTTTTTGGTTTGTTTGTTTTGGGGTTTTTTTTAAACATCAGTTACCTTTAACAACCAAATACCAGTTGAAATTACCATACTATACTTGCAGGCTCTTAGGTATATCCAGGGCAAAATGGCAGGTACTCTAAGGGAGACAGAAAGCAATTTATCTTTTTACTTATTAGAAGACTTGTACACTTTATACTAATAAAGTAGCAGTAAAATCAACCTTAGCAGGGTACATTTTCAGTAGTACCTCTTGGGCTCACACTAACGAAGAGGTGCAATAGATGCTCTAGAGAGGTTATTGTCTGTAAAGCTATTGCAACACATGCATTTAACCAAGTGACAACAGTGCTTGGGGCACAAGGAGCAAGGGGGAATGTCCTGAGGGAATTTTCAATCCACATTTTAGAACCTTTTGTCATCATGCACATAACACATGAAATTACAACTGCAAATCGCAGAACATGAAGGGCATGAACATCCTCCACATCTTTAACTACCAACATTCCAGGCCGTGAATGAAACTCATGAGCATACAGCTCTTCCCCAACTCAGATGCACATTCCCCTTCTGGTGTATACAACATGTAACATTGCTAGAAGAAAAAGGGAACTATGTTTTATGAGAGGCAAACCCATTGACCACACATGTAGTAATCCACAAACTGTACCTCCTCTGCCTCTCATGATGGTTTGGGCTTTTCTAAACCTTACAATGCTACTGATACATTTGTTTTATTGGAAAGATTTATCTTTGTGATTAATTGAGCTACTTTTCCTATCAATTTAAATAAAGGCTCAATTTATGTCCAAATATTCAAAGTTAAAGCACCTCATCTTCTAGCAAAAAAAGCCTACTTTTGAATGAAAAAAATATGTAATTTGTGAATTCTCAACAGAACACTCAGACAACATCCAAATAGATTTGATATTATACCTATAAATGGCTGTTCAAATTATGGACATTCTGTCCACTTTGAAACATCAGTCTGATGGTGAGATTTAACCTTCAATTTTTCAATTATTATACAGTCCACGATAAGCAACAATGAAAAGGCTGTTTGGCTTCTTAAAGGTAAATCTGGTATTGAGGCAACTCAGGCAAGTCTTTAGGTTCCTGAATAAGCCACTTGCCCTGCACTTGCTTGGGGCTGGTTAAACCTTTCCAACCTTGCTAGGGTGTCATCAAAGGCCTTCAGAGACCAGGACAGCAGAAAATGGGCGTATCCCAAAATGACTCCTGGCATTTCAACACTTTCTAGCTATGACAGTCTGAAAAAGAATGTCCTCACTTGCAGCTTTTATATAGTCCCATGCACATGAATATGCAATAATGTCCAACTTTCCCAAACATGACAGCAGTGAATCACCTTCCCTTCTTCCACAGTCAGCATCCACATGGATAGCTACCGCTTCCTATTAAAATACTTAAAGCAGGTAAAGAATACGGACACAATTTAGAATCTGCATCTGCTGTTTACCTCTTCTGATCAGCTGCCAAATTAGCTTTCTGTATTCGTTTACATGAACGATAATATTCACAAACCTTTACAGCAAACAGTTTTAAAAAAATGATGTTGGACCACCACCCTCAATGCTAGTGCCAGACTATTTCACTCTATGTGTCCAGTCCCCACTGGACAGTTGTGCCAATTTACAATGACCACCTGAATTGTCTTTCCAAGGTATAAAACTTAACACACTAAGATGTCTCCACCACAAGCAGCTGTGTTGACTGTAGAATGAAGTCCACATCAGCATTTCAATTAGCCCAGAAACACCTGTTAATGCTGGGTTCTGTGATCCCATTTCTCAGAACGGGGTATGTAGGGAGCTGTGGGTGACTGTGATCAACCTCCAACAAAGGTTAATTTCTCCATTCTTTTCTTTGTTCCATCACAATCTGTGAGGCACAGTTTAAGAGTCTAGGATCCCTTTCTTCTCTCATCCCATTAACACAAATTTCAAAGGAGTTACAGCTATACTGCAAATAATCCACTGAATTAGTTTGTTTTTGCAGAACACTTACATTATAAAACATTAAAGATGGTGCCAGTGTAACACTGACAGAACAGGCTATGCTAGAAAAGTGAATCAATGCTGCAGCAAATGCTCAAAGGCTCCATTCTGGTCCAGATATTCATCACATATTTAAACACAGCTGAGCACCGTCTCAGGGCTCAAGAGGATGCCATGGGCTGGTAACCAAACAGAGTGCCAGTACATCCAGAGTCATGTGCTGAACTTCTCCCTGCTACATCCAGCATTCAGATACAAGGACAAGACCAGATCTGCTAATTGGAAAGTTGTTGAAAGTATCACAGTGGAAACTAGTAATACCAACCATTTTTTAAGCAACAGAGAAAAGTCAGTTCATGTTTGTGAAATCCACAAGTTGGGCAGACCAATCCAAGCTCTATATACTCTACAGAATTACATATTTCTAAAGGATGTTTTGACACAAAAAAATAAACAGAAACAGCAAATGGGATTGAGGTCATTCCTGAACGGAAGAGGGAAAAGCAGATAGACAGAGTATGTATTCAGAGTCCCCGCCCAACAACGTCTCCTCAGCAAAGAGCATGTTCAGATGGGATACTATAATGAACAATCTTATTTGATTAGGGAAGGTACACTATGCATTGTTCAAAAATGGTGGCAAGAATTCAAGTTGCAATCACATTTCCTTTTAGGTTTTCAATCAGAAACTAATTGGGGGAAGAAGAGACAATAATTGCAAGTTACTTCATAAAACAGAACTTGTAAACTGACACAAACAAACAGTTAAGCTTCACCATCTAGTTCTCCACCATTTGCTGGTACATTTAAACAATTCAGACTGTCTTCCACATTGTTCACAAACTGCATTATGCTTTTGGTCAGTTACTGGGTATTTCGCCAAGTGGCTATCTTCCAGATCACCTATCAACTCCAAACCACAGCCACTAGTGCACCTGTTGCAGCTCTTGGCTTACAGAACGGATGTCTAGTTATATCTCAGCTTTCCACTGTAATCAAAGGAAATGCCAAAACCTATTCTAACAACACAGTACACATGTTTTTGAATATACGAGGCTGAATACCTAACCCCTGTGGTTGTATGAGGTTTATGATAATAAGCGTTCCCCCTACTTTAATATATGAATAAAATATGCCTCTTTAAAAAGAACATTATAATCTTTGTTATAATGTAAAAGAAATGCAAGATAATATGTGTATTTAAAACACTAAAAAGGAATAATCTGCTCCAAAGTAACAGGAAATAGTTAATATTACACTGATCAAGTTCTAAAGTCACTGCAACAACTACGATTTGGAGAATCTTTACACATGCCCTTACACTAGGTCATGTCCCTGATATTATATTAAACAGTATGCTCAAGTTGCAATGATTGAACCATAACATGCTGCTTTGCATTAAATTCAGGTTTTCACAGCTTTTTGGTCCTAAATACACTATATGATGAGAGTTTTTTTGGTGAACATCTATTCTTATGATCACATAGTATTTTTAAAATATTTTTTAAGTTTGGGTACTTGTAACACAAAAAGAATATTGCCTTAAATAGAACAAACCATTGTGAAAAATGCTCTGAAATTTAAGAAGTGGGTATTCAGTGCTACATTCATTTGGTGCCTGGGATTACCTCTATCACAGAGTGCCTCCATAATCTTTGATGTTACTATTTTATCTCCCTAAAACCAGAGGCTTAGAACACGGAAATTGCTGAAATATCATCCTTCCAATTTGCTTTTTTTCCCCTTGTCCAGTTTCAATCTATTTGAGCTAACACCACTGATGCAAATTCCTGGTTTTTTTTCCCCCACCGTAATGTATTTACACAGCTCAATTACAACCTCCCCACACATCATATTCTGCTAAGATAAAAACATTTTTCTTTTATATCAAAAGCTATCTTTGGAAATGCTGTAGCTACCAGTCTGAATTCTGAAACAAAGGTGATCTGAACACCATACAGAAATCCAAATAGAGTCTCACCAAATTCTCTTATAACAGCTTTTCCACTGCCCCTCCCTACAAAAAATAGTAGGTGCTGCAATTATCTGAAAAACCAACCTGCATTTTCCCTCAACCACATCACACCAGTGTCTCAGCTACTGGGGAATCAATTAGGTTTTTCCTATCTTCCAAGATTTCCAACTGAGAAGATCCCAAACTGTGACAGTAAGCATTATTTTCTAGTCATTCAAGACTGAAACATACCTTATTAAATTTCATCGCATTATATACTGATATATCAATACAGCCAATGCCTTCAGCATAAGGCACCACCAATCAGCTTGGATACAAACCCATTAATCCTAAAATACAGCATTTCTGTATTTTATGCATTTAATTTATGCATTTAATTTAATGCAGATTAAATACAACCATTTGAAAAAGCACACTGTAAAAGAAAAACGGCAACTAATGTCTTACCTTGTCCTAAGAGCCACCCAAGCAGCATCAATGTCAGCATACAGATTCTTCTCTGTTGGCTTCCCAGAACTTGCACCATATCCAGAATAATCATATGAGAATATGTTGCAATTAATCCGTGAACCCAGTCCTATGTAAAAGCTGCTCATCTGACCTAGGTCAACAGCATTTCCATGCGAGAAGAGCAAAGTGTACTTGGCGTTAGGCGAGCAACGCACAAACATACAGGCAATCCTGTTACCTTTACTTGTTCTAGTCATGAAGCACTCAATGGCATCTTTTTCTCTAGAAGAATATTGCCAGTCTGCTCGCTCTGAGAGATGTAAAGTCCAGCGACTACCACTCTCATCACACATCAGTGTGTACGTGGGATCAGGAGGCAAGAATGCCAGTTTGGAGGCAATTTTCCCTGGGCATGGTGGACAACAGAACAGGCAACACAGCTCACTAAAGGAAAGATTATTCATCTTCTAGTCTGAAACAGGAAGAGAGAATGGTATCAGTTTCTAGTTACAATCCTATATAACAAAGAAAACCTCATGGAAAATGTAAGCTTAACCTCTAGAAAATACATAATTTTAGTGAAACATTTAACAAAACAGATTTAAAAACATAAGTAATTTTCCATCTAATAGCTTATTTGATATTATTAGCTACTTTAGAATGAGCATATTATTAGAGAAGAGTGATAACTCTGAAGCCGTACCAGATATTAAAGTTAAATATGATTACGCAGGGAAAGAACAAAGCATGAGTTTTGGAGCTTGTGTGGAGGAAATAATTCCCTCATCTTAAGCCATTAGGAGAAGTGTTCATCCCGTTGACAAATACATAGGTTACAAAAAACAATTAAAATATGTTGTAGCATTTGCAGGATACTTGTCATCACAATACTTTTTCTCAGAGGTAGGAAGAATGATGAAATCTGCCAAAAGCAATGCTGGAAACCAGCACACCTAAGGGAAGCATTTACGCTACTCTCCTTGTATGAAGGCATCTGACATTTCATCTCAACTTAATCAACTTTTCTATCCCAAATCTATCTACAGGTCTCAAGCTCAGCTCCTGCCAGGTTACTGAGAACAGAGACACTCTTAAAGTTTCATGTACCACCTTTGACTGCTAGATCCAAGTTTACAAATGGGAACAAAGCAAGCTGATTTCTGATGTCCACCGTCCCATGTTGTTTCAGAAGCATTTGGGTAATCCAGTAATAAAATCTTACTGCTAACTGTAATACTTTGTGTATTTATATCATATTTCAAAGTTTGTCCTGTAACTTGTATACAAGCATAGTTTTCATGCCTGTATAAATTTCTTTAGAAAAGCTTCAAGGACACACTGTATGAATTGTTGATACAGGTCACTGAACAACTATCTGTATTTTGGATCTGTGAATGGTTTCTTCCCTGTGGTAGAGTATGAATGCATACTGCATACAATGCTACATGGAATATTAAACACAGGCACAGCAAGACAGTCCGATAAACAGCATGAGCATTCTTGGAATACTACTCCTCTTTGTACAGCAGAAAAAAACCATTTTTTTTTCCACGGCTGCTGCAAGTCTTCACCCCAAGTCTCTAGTTTTCTTCAAAATAGAGGGAAATCACATATTCTTAGATATGCGTGACCAACACTACCAATTTAGAGAAGATGGCAGGAAAGGCATACCGATCACAGAATCACTAGGTTGGAAAGGACCTTCAAGATCATCAAGTCCAACCATTAATCCAGCGCCACCATGTTGCCTAAACCATCTCTTGAAGTGCCACATCCACATGTTGTTTGAACGCTTCCAGAGATGGTGACTCTACCAACTCCCTGGGCAGCCTGTTCCAATGCCTGACCACCCTCTCAGTGAAGAAATTTTTCCTAATATCCAATCTAAACCTCCCCTGGCACAACTTGAGGCCATTTCCTCTTGTCCTATCACTGGTTACTTGGGAAAAGAGGCCAACACCCTCGTCGCCACAACCCCCTTTCAGGTAGTTGTAGAGAGCGATAAGGTCTCCCCTCAGCCTCCTCTTCTCCAGACTAAACAACCCCAGTTTCCTCAGCCGCTCCTCATAAGACTTGTGCTCCAACCTCCTGTAAAAATGCAGATTGTCTCTTAAATTAAGATCCTGAATAAATAACCTTATTTCTGCCAGCTAAAGAAACAACCTCAATGTATTTATGTAATCAGTACAAGTAGTAACTCAAATTTGGAATAGCTCATCTTCTCCCTGTCAGGTGAGATTATTTGGACACTTTAATTTTAATCTTCAAGTTGGGACAGGAAGTGGAAGCAGGCTATGGAAGAGGTCTAGGGACTGGCAAAAGGCTTAGGCTATCTTATGCACAGGAAGAACTCAATACTTTTTTTTGCTTCTTTACCTGTCTTACAGCTGTGAGCACCAAAGGAACCACTTTTTTCACCTTTACATAGAAAGTTCATGTTCACAGCCCAGAGAAACTGCTGTGATGCCTCAATAAGCTTTTTTTGCAAGAAATGCTTATGACCCGGTATTCAACCACACTTCTATTTCTATCAGAAACTATTAAACTGATCTCTTCCAAGTAAGTTTTCCCACATTTTCAGAAAAATTAAAGGACAGAGCTAGATACTACAATTTATTCTATGTGGGGGAGGAAAAAAAAAAAATCTTTTATTTGAAAAATTTAGAAGAATATGTACCTCCAAAAGTAAGGTATAAATAGCCTGTTCTACCCAGGAACAGCAGATTATGCTCTATTCCAGTTTATAACAATAGCTACAGAATTTCTTACTTCCTTCCCAACCCATTTGTCAGAAAGAATTAAACAGAAGTTTACATTATTTATAACTACAAACAGTCCAGCAACACTACAAATACAATCTCACTCAGAAAATATTTGCTATTTGTCAAAGTCATTTTAGAAGACTGGAAGCTGGTCTGTGGAATTCACACAGCGGGCAGAACTGCAGTAACCGCAGTTAATCAGCTGAGGTGGTACTGTGCCCCAAGATAGCTTAAATGTGCTAAAAATGAGCTGTTGCCACATATGGCAAATGACTTATGCTAAGACCATGGTTAAAGTACTATTCCTTCCCTATACTAGACTGTAATGTAGACTTTATATAATGTCCATTTAATCCAATGGAAACTCTGTCTACTGAAACTAAAGATTCCGACTCCAGAGTTGTTCTCCATGTAAATCATGGCTAGCAAAAACTCTTTTCTTTAAGACGAATACTTGCTATTTTCTTCACTCAGAAGACCCAAGAAAACCAGCAGATCTGTAGCATCACTAACTGAACAAATCTGACACAAAATACCCACTTCCTCAGGAGGATACCTTCACTAAATGCAAACAACGTTTCCATTATACGGGAACTGGTTTGTCACTCATTGTATTCACATGAGTGTGTTCTTAACCTCCGGATCTGGAATGGAACCAGCATGTGAGAGAATCCCCAGGGTGTATAGAGTAATTCTGCTACCACTGTTTAAGAGTTCAACTGAATCAGCATTTCAGCCTCATAGTTATCCACCAGGTGTCATAATTTAACTTCAAATAAACAGGTGTTATCTTTCCTCAAAAAGTATACTGCTCAGATACTTCAACGAGGAATTAAACTTAATGTTACCCCCCCAATAGTGTGTTTTCTTCCAAATGTTCTTAATGTTAGAAGACATGTAATGTGACTCCCTAATGATTCCATCCCGCCAGAAATTATTACAGTAAAAATTAAAAGTCACAAAGTCCCCTTTATTTATTATCACCCAGCCTTGGAAAAAGCTTTGGAGATCAACATTCTTAAGAGACAAATTATTGTATTAAGTCTAAAATATGATTTATGGAAAGCAAACAAGGTATCACAAGTGAAGCTGCAATAAAAAAAAAAAAATCACTCTAATAACAAATGGGCTTATCTGGACTCTTAGTGAAACCGGGGCAAAACCAACGCTGACCACAAATTACCTTTAGCATACAGTTCCACAAGTACAGATTAATAACTTCAATGGGACTTGTTTGCCTAAGATATGTTGTGAATACCTAAATTATAGTCTAACACCTTCTTAGCACGTATGATGTAAATGTGCTCATTACAGTGGCATCATCAGACAGAGAGATCAACACAACCCAACAACATAACTACTTCACCTTCTATTTGTCATTGCAGTACTAATAAAGAAGCCAGTGCTGTCCTGCGAACACAGTTCCTAATGCTGGTAAAATTACTAACGACAAAAAGAATATAATAAGAGAAATATATATATCCTTTAAAATTATACTGCATTTTCCATATAAATTAAGTAGAAAAATTCTGTGGAAGAAACTGTGAAAAAGTAATAAACTACTATAGCACCAAGAAAGACTAAGACATAAAACACACCCAAGTGGCATAACCCACCCCTTCTATTCCTACAAGGGATAGCTTTTAAAAGAGAGATGAGATAATTTGATAAAATTTCTCTCTTTAACTCTCCTATGAATAAAAAAGTAACATAGAAAATGACAAATGTAAAAACTGCCCAAAGGCAGTAATTTCAATCAATTCTTCGGCAATTAACCTTTTCATTAAGGCTGACAGAGGAGGGGGGGAAAAAGTCTATCTAATCTGAAAGAACACCTCAAATATTTATCTTGTGATTCCTAGGATAACACAAATGTAGTCCTTTCATATAAGCAATTATTCCTGTCCTTTTCCCTCCACAAATCATAAGTGACTCCCATTATTCACATCTGAGTACTTCACTACGTGTTAGTCTCAAAAGCCCAACCCTTGCAAACACTTATCTAGAAATCTTGTATTTACATTGAATATAAATTATCCTAATTGTATATTTAAATTAAATTACCTATTTCATAGGAACTATTCACAAGAACAAAGTCAATCTCGTAAATACAGCTGCTGGCTTGAAAATTTTAGTGGTGCTCTAACTGTAAGAGGCAAGACATTCAAATTGCTGGGGTTTTTTGTTTGTTTGTTGTTTGGGTGTTTTGTTTTTAAATAATAATTTTTCATTATATACTGCTGAAATAAGAAACTCAAGTAGTTTCCCTCACCCTTTCATTGAACACAATGTAATGAAAACTTGAGTTCAAGCCACTACTCAAGCACTCATACTTACTTCAACATCCTCATTATATTAAAAATTGAACAGAAGGGTATTTCAACAGTTAAAGCAACAAAATAGTTAGTGGGGGAAAAAAAGCCTGTGTTTGATTAAGTGTTATATAAAAGGATTAAACTAATATAATTATTAAGAAAAAATACACAGTAGGGCCGGAAAAGAACACAAGAGGAAGTCTATTCAATAACGAAAGAGCCATACCAAGAAATACCATGAAGTAACTCGTTAAGGTAGTTTTCAAAGAGCAAAACAACCTACATAAAAACAGAGAAGCCTGATAGCACCAGAATTTCATTTTGGTTAGTTTGATTTTAAACAAATGAACTGCTTTACTATTCTCACAAGTTCTAGCAATATTCCCAATCTTATCTTGTATATAGAGATATTATTACTCTTCTGGTGGTTACTTTGTATACCTTCGAAACCTAATGGCCCCGCTGGAAAAAAAAAAAAAAAAAAAAAAAACCAAAAGGCAATACAGGAAAGTGTAAAATCTAGCCCTTCCTTCTCACCTTAACAACAAGGCAACCCTCTAAAGATCCCCACTAGACCACTGTGGGATTAAGTCGGATTACATGATGTCCTGCCTGTCCAAGCGAGACTCTGCACCACGGAACTGCCCTGCCACAGCCCCCTGCATGCTGCCAGGCGCCGGAGCCCCCAGCTGCGTTTCAGCCACGCCGGCCTGGTGCTTCCCTGCGCCCGTCGGTCGGTCCGTCCATCGGTCCACAAGCAGATCCGCTTCAGAACCGCTCGACATTCAGACCGCCCTGTTTTGGTTTCTGCAGCCATGCATTTTTCTAGCTACCTTCTGGCCAAACACTTTAAACTTTTAAACTAGTAACACCTGAGAGCAATTGTAAGGCCAGCGTTCCTCCCACCACCAACAGCAGAAGCTGAAGAAATACGTTAAATCAGGTTCACAAGAATTAAATGAACTCTTCAGGTGCCTGTATCTAACAAGGACTTCGCGGAAGCCAACAACACTGACACGGAGGCACTATTTAGACCCGCTAAAAGCCAGAATTTAACAACCGTTTAAGAAGTTACCTGCTGCGGCCCTTCCTCCTGCCCCACGCCACGGCCCCGGGGCGGGGGGGCCGCCACACGGTGCCCCAGACGGAGGAGAAAGCCCGCGGGTAGGTGAGGAGGGGCCCCCCTCGCCCCCACACCTCGGAAGCAGATCCTCCAACAGCAACCCCGCCGCCAGAGCCGAGCCGAGCCCGCGCTGGCTGCTCCCCACCATTCCACTCGCCGCAACTCGCCTGGCCACACAACCCCGGCCCGGACCCGCCGCTGCCGGCGGGGGGAGAGCCCGTACCTGCGCCTGGCGCTCCGGCGGGGGGAGGGGTGCCGGTTGTGCTGAGTAACGGCGCGGCAGCTGTCAGCGCCCCGGCCCGCAGCTCCGCGGCCGCGCTCCGCGGCAGAGCACGCGCGGCTCCTGGAGAGCTGCTCTCCACGCGGCCTAGGGGAGCAGCGCCGGCCTCGCCTCGCCGAGCGACTGCATCGGGGCGGGCGGCAGACTCGAGCGGCCAAGGCGGCGGCGGCGGGGCGGGGCGGGACCGGCCGCCGGCTGTAGCGCGCCAATGGGGGCGCAGCCCGCAGCGCCGCTCCGGCCACTCAGGCTCCGCCTGAACGCGGGTGGGCGGGAAGCAGTGATGAGGCAGCGAACCGTCGTGGGCGGAGGGGTTACACTGGCGCCGGCTGCGGCCCAATGGCGAGGCGGAGGGGGCCGGAGGGTGCGGAGCGGTTCCGGGGCAGGTGTCGCCGGCCGTGGCCGTTGCCCGGGGGATGAGCTCGGAGAAGGGGAACGTGTCGCGCACGCGGCCCCAGCGCTACCAGAACGCGCGCGCCTTCAGGAACGACAAGTACGACACCAGCGCCCGGCGCAAGGTAGACGGTGGGGCGGCCCCGGCTCCACTTCTCCCTCCTCTCCGGGCAGCTCGCTGCCCAGTGGGCGCGGGTGCGTCGCGGGAGGGCTGGCAGGGAGACGCCGCGGGAGGGGCGACCCCTCTGGAGGTGGCGGGAGCGATGGCGGGGCGGGGCGGCGGAAGAGGTTTGATGGCGTCTAGTGTAAATGGGAGCCGCTGCGGCCTGCTGGGCGCACGGACGAAGCGGTGGCCTGATCCTGTGCAGTCCTGTGGTGGAGGGTCCTGAAGAGCTTCAGGATCGTGGACGAAGTCATACAGTAGCCGAGAAACCTCCGCATTTTAGCGGTGGAGAAGCCCAGGTCTGTCAGAAAGGTTCATTGTGGTTCTCGGGGACTAATCCATAAGAAGCCATTTCAGCCAGCTATCACCTGGCGCCGTGTCTTTGGCTGTTGCATAAGCAAATACATTGCGTGATACGTGCATGGTATTTATGACGTGGAAGGCCCTCGTTAAGCCAAAGAATTATTAACAGTAAGACTGAGATAAAGCATTTACTTTTGTGCAGCAAGTGCAGCAAGTAAACGTTCCCTGAAGTATTATCCATGTGACTTCTTGAAAGGTGTTTGGTCTTCCGAAAGTTTGTGACTATGAGGTCTTACTTCAGGCATCTTAACATCTGGAGAATTTATTTTGAACAACTGCCCCCGTCATCCGTATAAATATCAAGTTTTGCTTTGCCTACTTTTGAGACAACTTAAAAAAGACTAATATTTGCTTTAAGGCTTTAAAAAATCTTAAGGGGCTTTTCCGAGTAGTTACATAGAAAGGTGTCTTTAAGCTGTTTTATCAATGCTTTTGCTACACACGTTATCATGGTTTGGTATTTCCACACTATTGTTACAAAAGGCCATTGTTGTCTTTTTTTTTGTTTCTGAAGAGAGAAAAGGTAATGGTTTACCATATATTCTTGGAACATGCTGTGTGCTTGTAGTTGTGGTAACATAATAGCAGTTTGGGAGAGGATGGACACCAAAGCAGTATGCCTGAGCAGTAACAATATGAAAGTGGGATGTTATGTCTTACAAGCTAAACTGAAAGAGATGAATAAAACAAAACACAAGATGAGCATTCTAGAGAGGCTTATCTAGTCTACTGCTGTTATGTCAGTACCCCTTAACTGAACCTTACTGGGTTGTCAAAAAGAACTGAGAGGAGGGGAAGAAAATACTAAGTTAGAGCAATGGCACCAAAGAGGGAGGTTTGGGTTTTGGTTTGGGTTTTGGTTTTTTTTTCTGATGTTGTAGGACTGGTTCTGCAAGTTGAACAGGCCACTTTCCTGGGGCTTTAGGCAGGCCGGTGTTATTTATCCTGTGAGTCACTGCATGATCCCTGATAGGAGAGTGTTTTCCTCTCTGGCTTCTACACATACACACACACAAAAATATCCTAGAGAGTTGTCTATCAGAAAAGTCTTCAAAGAGAAACTGAGTTCTGGCATCAGTTTTGTGACTGAAATATTTACTTTAATAACTACATGGCTGTTTTTCTTCCCATTTTTTAATATTTCGTATCAGATAGAACTGGCTACACAGTACCATGGACTCAAATGAATAAATTTTTTAAAAAGCTTTTGAATGTAGCCAAGATTCACTGAGAGCATTAACTGTGGTACGGGGCTATGTCTTTTTCCCTTCTGTTTCTAGTGAATGATTTCTTTTCTCTCTGTGCCTTCCAGTTCATGGAGATCTCTGAACAGAGGGAAGAAGCTTCCTGAAGAAGGTGCTTCCTATTACAGGGTTAGATAGTGTGTGGTAAAGGGAAAGAACACATTTTTCTTTTGGCGTACCGTCATGTACAAATCCTAGTGCTAAGGAGTACTCAGGGGTCTTTATAATGATGAGTAGGCCTGACTCTGCTATTTGAGAGATTTGGAGAAAAGTTAGACTAACAAAGGTTAAGTGGTGATTAATGTCATAGTTTAGGTACTATGACATAGGCTATGCTGAATGATGACAGTTTTGCATGTCTGTCTTGTGTAGTCCTGAATGATCAGATGCGCCACAGATGTTCAGGGTGTGATGAGGGAAAGGAGGAAATAGTAGCAATTTGATCACAGAGACTGATACAGGAGTGGCACAGTCTTGCTTTACACCTATCACTAGCTTAGTAGATCAAAAGTATACTCAGAGCTGCTGAAAGAGGGTGAATCTTCTGTAAATCTCTGATATTTTTTTTTTAAGTGTTTAGCCTATCTTTGACTACTGTTATACACTGTCCAATGCAATACTATCTTGAAAGGCTGCAGAAGGCTTTTTGGCTTAAAATTTTTATCCCACTGCATTTGTGCACTGCATTAGCAATGTTGACTATTAACTACAGTAGCTTCAGGTCATGCTGTGGGTGCAGTTGAGGTAGTTATTTGCCGTGTTACTGCTGCTTCTCTCAGTGAAGCAGTATCTGCAGAGGAAATTGATCTAATAGTCTTTTGACTTTTCCCTGCTGGCAGTCATTATACAGCTGTTTTGTGGTTTCTTGGAAGATTTTGTGTTCTCTGTCTGACACTCACTGTGGCATCCATTTTCTAATCTTAAAGACCATAGATGTGATTACTTGCAGAACATGCTGAAAGATCCATCTGTCTTTCCTCTAATGATCAATCTTGACTACAGCATTACTCTGAGATAGGCTAGTTGAGGTGAAATACCCTTGCAGTGAAGTATACTGCCTCTCTACTGTATTTGGGTAACTGCCTACAACAGTGCTGGGAAAGCTTCCATCCTAGGATGAGCTGAAGAAGAAGGAGCCAGGACAGGGTAAGACACACTGTGTTGTTAGTTATTGAATCTTGGCATTTGTTTATGGGTGCCTGCTTTACATAGTATATTCCAGAACACCTGTTTGCAGCACTGAGCTGAGGAATATACATTATGTTATATGAATATACATTTTATGTAAAGTGTATTACATAAGTCAACAGAGAAGCTGGAGTAGTTCTAGAGATGAAAGCAAATAGCATTCAATGAGAACATGCAGAATTCCGTCATAATAAGATGGTAAACCACAAAGTGATTCATATTTACACCCAAATGACTGATCTGTTTCGCCATTTCTTTCCTCTCATTAAGTACGACCCAGATGATAATTCGCACTTCCCTACATTTCAGAGGTTATTAACACTGAACCCCAGCTTTACCATAGTGTTGACATCAGCTACTTCTTCAGCTGTCTCTATGGATAAGTAACCTGTTTTGATGGAGACACTGGTCAAGACTGTGGGAAGGCAGTAGGAACAGAACAGGTGGATAGAGAGCTTAAATGCTGAGTCAGTGATTGTGACTTGAAGCTTAGAGGGGAGATACAGATAAACCAGTAGCCAACTGGAATTGTCAGATAACAGTACTGGAGTTTGTTTTGTTTCTGTTCTTGCTGCAACACAGAGTAGCTTGGTAGGCTAAAGTCTACTCTCTAGCCACCCCTGTTATTCTGGGTTTGGAAGTGCATTCAGGCCTGGGTTATAGCCTTTCATGTAAAGAGAAGAGGAGCAAGCATAATGTCTGTTCTGGACTCTAACTTAACTTGGAGGGAATGGGGTTGGGGAGAGAGAGGGAGGGAGCACGCAAGCCACGTGTGTGTTCAGTTCTTTGTGGGGAAGAGGATGGGAGTTGACTGTTGGTTCTTCCAAGTGTGTACAGTGTCTTGCTTGTTACTTGCATGTTTTCAGATCCATGGTCACTGATCTGAAAAAAGGTAAACATCTTGATCTCCAAGATGGCCATTTGGAATTTGGCTTAGAGAAAGCTTTTGATTTCATGTGTTTTAAAGTCCAGATCAATAAAATACTAAAGGGTCTTAAATGCAAGCTATATAGCCATCCATACGTAGCCAGTATGGATGTAAGGAAGACCTCAAGGCTTTGGTTAAAATGTTAAGTATACCTCTTTTTAGAAAGAGATGAGAAAACCACTGTGTAGAGAACAGAATTTAAAGTAATACTGATAAAATACATGACCAAGTGAAGCTCTTTGGAGGACTTGATTTCAGCCTGTGAAATGTGTATTAGAACCCTGAAGAGCTGATGTCTCGTATCACACTTTCATGTTTGTTAGTCTGCACTGATCTACTCTAACAGCTTTGAAGTCGTGCACTAGAGATCCTGTGGAGTTTTGCTCTTCTGAGAGTGTAGTTATTCAGAAGTGCTGCATTCAGCCTTGTTGGTTGAAGCAGTATCACTTGTGCTTCTGACAAGGAAGTTTATGGATGGCATTGACATTGCATTCATTTACACCAGAATAGACCACTAATGTGTGCTCAATAGTAGGAGTCTGCTTTCAGTAGAGTAAATCAAAATACCCATAGGTTCACCCATAATTAGAAACTTCTATACAGACAGCAAGGCTTCTTTGAAACCCAGTCATTACATCTTGCTTGTGAGTGCTTTAATGCTAGCATAAGCTAGAGGTTATTTTGTGTACCAAGTTAGTAGGTGTAGGAGCATGTGTTTACTTTAATACATTCTGAACTGCTTTTGGCGGGTTGTTAAATGATTTAATATTGGGTTACATGAACATACAGAGGATGCTGTTTTGTTAATGCAGTTGACCTGACAGTGTATATACAATATGCACATGGAATATGTTGTGACTGTGTACTTTAAGACTGTTTATGTATGTCTGTATTGCATAACTGTAATTTCTTTGGAGAATATGTAGACATACTATAAGCACTGGATGAGTTGCACTTGTCCTTGGAGGGAAGTATGGCAAAAGAGAAGAGGAAAGACCTATTGACTAAAGCAGGGAAATGAGCATAAAAGCAAATAAATAGAGAAACTGCTGTGACAGAAGCAGAATCTAACCTATCAGAGTAGTTCTCACACCAAAAAATCCATTTTAGACCATAAGCACTACCACCCCTTTGTGAATGAGAGCTAACTACCTGCGTAAAAGCTGGGTAGAAAAGTTGGAAAGGAATAATGAAGTTGACAAACCTTGTTTAGGTCTTAGTGTGGTTTCTTGGGTTTCTTGTACCCTTAAAGGAAAACAAGCTATTAAATGGGCAAAAGGAAGAAAATATGAATATACGAAAGTTTAAACAATGTACAAAATATATTTTAAAAGTGAATATTAACAGGAAAAGTAAGCAGCAGAGGGATTTCTTTGCTTTAAGTAATAACTTGCCCATTCTGACTGGGAACTGAGATAGCAGGAAAGTTTTTCTCTTCCAGTTTGTTAGGAGAACTTACTCTCATGTGTTCTTTGGTGATTTCAAAAATCTGCAAAAAACAGCTTGTCCAAATCTTTAACTAGGGACATCTTTCTTTGCTTCTTCAAGTCTGTGTTGCTTTTGAAAGTGATATGATACTTTTTTTGTCAAAGGAAATGTTGAAATTAGTGTCAAAAACCACAGTAAATTATCAACTTGTTTTCGTAGTAGTAACATTTAAATATCAGGCATTTTTTCTGAGCAAAATAAACTTGGAAGGCAAACACAAGTCAAGGTTAAACTGTGAATCTCTCTGCTTGCTGTTTTTACATCAATCCATCATTCTCTGTTGACTTTCTAAATCAACAGCCTGGTAGAAGGATTGTAGGGTCATAGTCTCTCTCATATTCAAATTTGCTGAGCCAATCATTAACTATACCACCCCATACTTGAAGTGCCAACATTGAGTAAAAAATACAGGAAATTGCTGAAACGGGGGAAGAGACTCTGCTGTACATGTGCCTGTTGGAAGGAGGAAGTTAGAACTTAAAAGCTGTTGTCTTTCTTGCAATTGCTACCTTCTGAGCAGATACCACGTGGTTTCTTTGAGTTGTGTAAGATTTGTGGTCCTACAGGTGACTAGGTTAAAAAGTCCAAGCATCTTTATGCCTGGATCAGGATCTTAAGTTACACGTAAATATGATCTTCATAGCTACAAAATTATTTGGTGTCAAAAGACTCTTAGGCAGCATTTTGGTCCATGTTCTTTATCTTTGCACTGGATATTTGAAAGTGTTGCTGATCATAACAAGAAAACGAACAGTTCAAATGTGACTGTGGACAAGTAATCTAAATACAAGACCAGCTCTGATAGAGATTCGTTGCCTTCATGTGGATACTGTGATTGCTGCTGTGCAGTTGAATTACATTAACTTTACTTTAGAGTTTCTTGTGCGTTACTTATCTTGTAAAGACCTTTTTTAGTGGTGAAACAATGTCTTAATATAGAGGGAGGGCTAATCTTTGCGATGAGGTCATCAGATAAGATGGAGGCCTTTGTTGTTCAAAGCAAAGGTGAAGTCCCAATAATATAGCCTTGGTCTCTTGGCTTTGCTATGAGGTGGTATTTTCATGCAAAGATCTATACTATGAGTAACATGAAAAGGCATCTTCGGAATTTGGGATGGTCTGCGGTTTAGTTTGGCTGATAAAAAATAAAAAAGAAATTCATCACTGTATGATTGTTTTTTATTCTGGAGCCAGATGATAAGCATATTGGGAGGGGGGAGAGCTTTATAAAGCTCTATTAATAATAATTGTACATAGTTCCTTGTTCCATAGCTAATGTTTAGCAGAATATGTAATAGGCTGCCTGTTCGACAAACTTTGGAATTCCTTCAGATAAGAGGTGAAAGTAGTTCCTATTTTGTTCTTCTGCACTGTTTATGCCCCATACAGTCCTGAGTGTGGCCTATTGCATTCCAAGTGCGTTACGCATTGCTGGGGCTCCTGTCCCTAGCCATGATGTCAGGATGTATTATTGGAAACGAGGTAGTTTTCATCAAGGAAGCTAACTCCCTTTGGAAAGACAACTAGTGATCTTCAGCTTAAACTATTGCAATCTTTTGTCATTTATTAGGTTCTGCCTTAGCAATACTAAAAATAGTTGATCACAATAAAGAACACCTGGGAATACAAATTACAGTGTTTGTGTCTTTCTTCCCTCCTGCATTACTAATTAATGCAGATCAGGAGAGGGAGAACTGGGAAGTTCAGACTAATTTGCAGGTTATTAGAAGCTTTTTCAAACTATACTATTTGGAGCCTTACTTTGTGCTAGTCAAGCACTGAAAAGAAGGCTTATCTTCAAATCGCATGAATTTTGAAAGAATGAACACAGTCTGAGCTGACAGCAGTTTGAATTGCCAGCCCTTCAACAGATATCTGCTGAGAACTTACCAATGATTTTCTTCTCTCAGAAAGTTTCCACATAGGCGAAATATTTGTGTTTCTTAGAGTGTTTAATTCATAATGCATGGCTGACATCCTAACCACAGCTTTCTGTATTCAATATTCAAACATTCTGCAAAACCTTGTTTCTTTCTTTCTTTTTTTTTTAAACATGTCAAGTCTGTATTTGCTTATTTGAAAAGAAGTTTAATATCTTTTAACTGAACCAAAACCCACCACACCTTCAATTAACTGCACCATGGGAAAACTCATACTGAATAGCATACGTTTAGTAAAAAAGGAAACAAAGGAAAACAAGTCCCATAGTATAGTCTCACTTGTAAGTAGCATTTCCTCTGCCACATATATTTTTCAGAATAATTTACTGTATTTCTAAAACTAGGCTTGTTCTTTTGTCTCGTGGATTGAAGCAGAACTTTGTGGATTAGTAAGAAGCACTTTTGGGTCATAAAAATAGGAAATTACTTCAGAAGCTGCTGTATGCATAGAATAACTTTTCAGTTTATTTGTAAAAGAATAACATAAACTCTAATCCCAGTTTATACAGAATCTGTTCCAATGAACTTTTAGCTATTCTGAGAAATAGATGTGGTTTAGACCATGTTAATAATGTAATTTTGGTACAGTAGCCATTTTTAAGCAGTCTTTAAAAAGGCACAATAGATTTTTTTTTTTTGCTATATGCGTTTTTTTTAATTGTGAAATTTCTATTTTTAAAGTTCTGAATGAATGCACACAACTGTATGAAAGATAAAATTACTGCTGTCATTTCTAGAGAAGAAATAAAAGTCGGTTGAATGTACAAGTACCTGTTGCTTGTTATTAAGGTAACAGTGTGGTTTGGTATTATTTCCCATCTCAGAATGACTTCTCTTGTGCAAATAGTACTGGGCAGTCGACATTTTGTATCTCTGAGCAAACTAAACACAAAATGTTGTAGAAGATCTTAAGGTTTAACTTTGCATTGTCTTCAAAATATACCATAGTTTAAATGACCATTTTGACAATTTTATCTTAGATACTGAGAGCAAAAGTGTACTGCTTTTTCATAAAGGAAATTATGATGAAAGAGATTTGACTGCAAATAATGTGTGGATTCTACTTTACTGTGATCTGAGAAAAATTCTGAGACTACTTACTTAAAGTATGTAGTATAATGGTAGCTTGAGCAATAATGAGTTAAATGTTAAGTCTTGTGAGTTTGTATCTTCTTTGGATAAAACTTGCATATTTCAGGGCTCGCTCCTACTTACATCTGTTTCGTAAAATCTCTAGAGATTAAAATAAAAATAAAGTATCTGTAACAATCTATTGTAACAAAAATAAGTACTATTATTAGCAATATTAAAATTATGATAGTAATGAAGACTCCAGGTAAAAGACTACCTCAGCCCTCTTTCCATGGAAGAAAATTACTAGCAGTAAATATGTACGAAATGCTGATGTTAATATTAAACAAACATCTTTCTAAATACTGTATTAATAACGTGATGTGTGGAAATGCTTTCTAAGCAAGATTATACCTGTAAAAGTAGGAAATCTTCAATATATTCTTTTTTTTTTTTTTTTTCCCCCAGAAAATAAATGCTAAGCTTCATGATGGAGTATGTCGGCATTGCAAAGGTATCTTGGAGTGGCGGGTAAAATTCAGCAAGTACAAACTACTATCAAAACCTAAAAAATGGTGAGTTAAGACACTTTGTGTTAATCACTGGTAGTGTGGTTTGTAAACTTTTTGGAAAATATTCTAGTTTTGGAAACTCACAAGTAGTAGCTGCTACTATATGAATTCTTCAAATTTGGTGTCTGCAATGACAATATGTATGCAGTGTTAATTTTCTAATTCATTAGTCTTTTATCTTAAACTTTTGCAAAGAAAACGCAGTGGAAAAGCAACTGCTTCCCTCTTCGCTGTTGAAATGCTTGAACTGTGTCCTTCTGAACAAATCTGAACCAGTTGCAACACAATTTTCCAAGGCCTCCTTGGAAGTCAGTACTAGAGAAATCTGAACATCTCTTAACTTTTGTGGTTGACCAGGACTATCTAATAGAGAAATGGGGAGAGGAAGGCTTTAATTTTGTATCATATCAAAACTCATCAGCAACACTGTTCGCAGCATTACCGAGGCCTCAGTTTTTACAAACTGTTTGCAATACATGCATTTCATTACCTCTTAGCATGTTCTTTCTTTTTGTGTATGAAACTGTAATCCTAAATACTAAATGATAGTTTGCATACAGTTCTGGATTAGGTGTTTTTGGATAATTACATAACAAAGGTGATAAATATCTTAAAATAATTTCTAGGTTGTGATAGGTTAATTTTCTGAAGTGGGTACGCTCTGCTTCCTTCTTACTTGCTCAGCTGCAGAGGTCCTTACCTCTGTGGCTGCAGACACAGTGTTTCAACAATGAAATGTTGAACTCAAAGAAACTACAGCTGGGCTGTGGTGTATGATACAGCCCGTTTCGTTACAATAGTTTGCTCTGCGTTTGTGTGTTGTTCTCAGTTATATCCTTCTGAAATACTTATGCACTACTTGAAGAGATTCCGTAAATGTATGTATTCAGTTCCCTGAATGACAGTATATTTTATTTTGATTTTTAGTGGATTAAAAGAGAAGGAGTGTTTGTTCATACTATATCCCTCACTTGTGAAAAGTTTTACTTTTCAATATGAAACCATATGAAACAAATATTTTGGGTTTAGTAAACAATTTCACGCTTTCATGTAAAAAAAAAAGATTAGGTAGAAGTCTCACTGGTTCTCAAACTAAACATTCTGGGTTCTATTCACTCTGGATAAAGTTGGAATTTGTCTTTTTTTAACTTTTTTCTCAAATGACTATGTGCATCCTGTTTCAAAGTAATGAGCTGTAACAAATCATAGTGGTGGATCTGGTTCTTTTGCCTCTTCTCTGCCGACACCCAAAGGAAAAAAATCAGGCAAAAAAGCATGTAAATCAGAGAAGCATTGGGAATAAAAAAAGCTGCTTATGACAGAATATGTGATGTTTTCAGTTTTGAGTAAGTAAATTGGCCTGCAGACCATTCTAGCTCTACAGGTGGTGGTTTCTAGCTCAGCCTACAGGAGTACAATGGCTGAGTGGGCCACTGTTCTGAAAGGACAAGACTATGAATGTACTCAATGAGTGAAGCTTCTAGGTGTAGTAAACACACTATAGACATTAGAGATGTGACTACATGGTAAAAAATGAATTCTTCATGTCACAGACGATGGGAGTGGAGGACTTCTCTGTACCTCAACGTATTTTTAGTTTTTTAACACCTTCAAAATTATGATTGCTAGTACAACCACAAGTTATCCATTCTTTACTTTTATTTCAAGTATTTATTTATTACAAATTAAACTCTGTAAAAAAAAAAGTCTATTCACCTTTCATTGATAGTGGCCCTGTCTGGTGTGACATGGCTGGGAAGAGCTGTAGGCATTTTTTAATACTAATGCAACTGAACATAGAAGAAAGAAAAAAAAAACCCAAAACTAAGTAGGTATTTCCATCCATGTGGCATCTAAGTGTGGGATTTAACTGGAGGAGAGGACCAGAAACACTAGGCAGTTCAGACTTTGCTTTTGTCGAATGTGTCTTGCGGCAATTCTTAAGAAATTAGATGTGCATATCTTAATAATGAAAGCTCAGCAGAGCCTAGATGAAGATAGTAGGGAGAAGGCGATAGTGCTTAAGAATGGGATTTGAGAAAGCAAGTAAAAGTTCTGTTTCACTAGATGCTAGTTAGCGCATCTCTCTTTATAAGGCATGCAAAAACACTTGATATTTTTCTTTAGCCTATTTTAGCCAAGTCTGCAAATCCGCTTTTCAGAACTGTATGCTAAAGCTTTCTTGACAGACTTCTGAGTGCCTGAGGAACCAAGAAAGAATAACTTTTAGGACAGCTGCATTACATGGGTTACATAGTTCCAGATTCTCTTCTCCAAAAACACAAGGCTTTAGAAATGTCAGCTGAATTACGTTAAGCTATAGCATTTTAAATATGACAATCTACAGAGTTTTATCATATCTTGAAAAAGAATACCCAAAAACCTTTACATAATAAGGTTGGGTTTGTTCAGAATACAGTTCCATGCAGGCTTGTGTTCATAGAAAGCTTTGATTATACTCTGAGAAGTTCAAGAGGAAGACATTGTAGTGTTTGAGTTGAAAGCTTTCTATTTGTAGAATGCATCCACCTTTTTATACCATATTTTTATTTTATCATGAAACCAGAAGAAGAAATTATGTAGCTTTTAAAGTAAAACTACCTACTCATATGAATGAAAAGATTTCTTTTGTCAGCTTCTAAATATAAAAATTATTGATTTTATGTTTCTCCTTCAGTTCTTTTAATAATTCTTCCTGAAGAAGTTAAAGGAGAGGGAAGACAGGCAATGATTTTGATAGTGCTGCTTGTTAAAACACCAATTGTTTCATATGAAACTGGCCTATAACATGCTGTTATCCTTTTTTGAAGAGTATGTTTACATTGTCTTTGAAGACAGAATTTTTAATAAGTGTCCATAAATATTTTCTTCATCATGTTTTCTTTCTCTTCATAGTGTGAAGTGCCTCCAGAAGACTGTAAAAGATCCTTACCATATTATTTGTCGACCATGTGCTAGTAAACTAGAAGTTTGTGCTAAATGTGGAAAAGAAGAAGAAATAGTAATTCCGTAAGTAGCTCATAGGTTACACAGTTTCAGTACTGCACTGTTTCTTCTCCTTTTAATAAAGCTTGTTTGGAAACTGCCAACAAGCTGTTGTACTTTACGCCATATTCTGAATAATCCTGACAGGAATCAGTAGGAGTCATTACCCTCTCTTTCTTCTGCTGAAACTAGGGATAAAATGCCTATTGATGTTAGCGGGCCTGGGCCGAAAAAATTCTTACTTGGATTAGACACTTTATTTTGATACCAAAGGGTAAATTGCATATTTTCCTTAGGAACGAAGCACTCAAAATGGATTTCAGTATAAAGCATAATAAAATATGCATAAGCCAATTTACTGTTTGCATTTTGTCTGGCATTTCATGATTCAGTTACTAGTGAACAGAAAAACTAAACAAGAGCTGATATTGAGCACAGTTACTGCAACATATTTATCAGGCTTTTGTTTTTTTTATTCTTCTACTAAAGTTCTCTTTCATAAATTAATACGGGATGCTCAATAGTTTGTGACAACTGGCCAGCAGTTGGTTGGTCAAACTGCTCATTTATTTATTTATTTTTTATTCACTGATTCTTTTTCCTTTACTGTCTTTTACATCTTTCCTATTCAACATGAAAGTAACTTTAGATTATTGTCCGTCTCCTTCTCCTCCCCAGCTCCCACCCCCTTCCATCCCCAGGAGAATATTCTACCCTCTATCCCATTCTTTTTTAAAAGAAAAATAAATTCCAAAAGAGAGTGGTGATAATATCCTCTTGCTTTCTGCAGGATTAATAAAGGACAAGACAGAACTGAGAGTGTGACTGTTAAAAATGGCCAAGAAACCAGTGCTTTGGAGGACGAGCTGGATTTTGATACAAACTTTGGCAGTATAGACAGCAATGAAGATTCTGATGTGCTTGAAGAACATTTTAAAAGTATGAGTTTTGAAAGGACAGCAATCTAAACAGTTGAGTTTATAGGAGAGACTACATGCAATCAAAAGTCGCAAATCAATGCTTGCCTTAATGCTCTGAAAACCTGATTTGACATCTAAGGTGCTTGCGTATAGGTGTTGGCAACGTGTATTATGACACTTGTTGGGGCTTTTGTATAAGTAAATATTCTTTCGTATTAACAGCATAATTTCTTGTGAGAAGATTCAGAAATTGAGTCTTTAAGCATAGTTATTTCTTGCATACATGTAACAACTTCCTGTTTCTCTGGAATAAAACCTCTTTGTGTAATTCTTCCAAATTCAGTATTGCACGACTGTTGTATTGCCACTTGGAAAGCTACATTAAAGTCTAGAATAAATACAGAGTCTTGTAATAAAAAGGAAGAGCTAAACCAGTTGTAATAGTTTGCGGAAAGAAAAACTTGCGACTTCTGTCAGTGAGTTTCCAAATAGGGTCAAAATACAAAGTAGTCATTACCCTTATGCCTGTTGTTTCTTCTCTGGGGAAAAAAAGAGAGCCTAAATGCCATCACCAGTAGAGTTCTTGAGCAGTTAATGCTTATTTACCATATATAAGTATGCATTACAAATTTGTGACCTTGTTACTACCAATGTTTTGAAAAGGAAAAAAAGAATGAAGACTTTTTAGAATTTCTCATAACAGGTCTCATGCTTTCATTTCATTTGACTGCAGATATAATGTAGTTTGCTCGGATATGAAAACACTTGTGTAGTGTAGTGATGCTTATGTAGTCAGTGTCTTCCCGATTTTCAGTTCTTTCTAGGGGTTATTTCAATGTAGAATAAGCTCTAGGATTTAACTGAGTTTTCAGTAACTCTTTTACAGGATTCAGGATGGTTTTATTTCTAATGTATTGTCTGCTGCCTCTGTAAATAAAGCTGAAGAAGTACTTCCTAGTAATGAAATGGTTTAACCTATGACAATTTATTATGCCATTTTTACTAACCACATAACAACTACACATCTGCTTTGGGGTTCTGCCTGATTTGCAGTAGAGGGGACAGAAAAATTTAACTCCAGAGCTACCTTCTTCGAATGAACTGTGAGGGACTTCAGATTATTCCACACCTCTTTCCATGGTGGAGATACTGAAACTTTATCCTTTGAGTAGAGATAGCCACCCTGTGGCTGCTGTAGTTGACCTTAATTTAAAAAAAAATCTAGTTGCCAAGTTGTGGGGTACTAAGACACTCAGCAGTTAATAGCCTAGAAACTGTTACGATTTAAGAGTAACTTTATTATTTAGTATTGACAATGACAGGGAACAGCAAAATTCTTGTAATCAGCCATGGAACAGTGAGCTCTTACTCTTTTTTCTTGATTGTGTAGGTGCTTGTCACTATGACTAAGGCCTTAGCAATAAGTTTTTTCTTTCATTATCTTTTATTTATTTGGATTTTTCTTTCACTTTTGTATGGTACATTAAAAAAACCTTTTACCTTTCCTAAACTATGTCTAAGTTTGTATCTTGATATCTAAAACTTGCTTTTGTAATGATTGGCTTGGTTTCTTCTTCATTTTGTGTTTGTGGGTTTTGTTGTTGTTCCCTTTCCATGCTGCCCTTCTGCTATTGAAGAACTTGATTCCCTAAGTTAATTTTAATTTTTCTGTCACATGTAGGTCTTTTGCATAGGCAGATTTTTGCTAAGTGTTTTGTGATAACCACTAGCACTAAACGATTGAAAAATGTTGTACTGGTCTTCTCTGTTCCCATGATGCATCATGACTTTTATAGCTTTTCACTGAGACAAAGTCTAAAGTTTACCCAGTCTTTGGGTGGTATTCTGTTTCCTTCTGGTGTTATTACATAGTTGTTTGCAGTTATAAAGGGCTAGGACTGATGACCCAAACAACCCATCTCTTTTCTCCACCCACGCTATAAATGTGTTGTTTATAAGCTAAACCGCTAGTTTTGTGACTAAATATACTGGTTCTTTCACTTAACTGCAACTAATGAAAAACAATAAGTTTTGAAGTTTAGAATTTGTAGAAGGGCAATGGTTTTTCTTGGAAGACACAGTGAAACTGCAGAGCACCAAGAGGTGCTTAGTGGCAGAAATGGAAGTTGTCTAGTGTGTTTAGAATTGACTGGAAATTGGTCTGAAGGTCATGTTGCATTGACAGATAAGTCCTTACAACAGGACAGCAGTGACATCTGAGTGTGACATCGCCTGTTGTCCTGCTAGTTGACGTCAATAAAGACAGAGTGAACAAGGAATATCCCCCACACATGCTGCAGATGACCGGGCCAGGTGGTAGAAGGGAGTTAATAAGTAATCTGGAGTTAGCTTCAGAAAGGGTCTCTCTGAAGGGGAAACCATGAGTGTCATGAACAGTGAACCTGGCTTTTGAAAGTGACATACGTATGGGAAATGTTCTTCCACTTGGAAAAATTAGGTAATGGCCTAGCCCTTTGCCCAAAGGTGAGAGGAAATCCTGAAACAATAGGAAAATGTGTCATGGAACTGGCAGGAGCTGTATAATGAGAAAATAAGGGGAAAGGCTCTCTTCCCAAAGTGGTGATACAAGCTGTCAGTGCTGGGAAAGAGCAATGCCACACAGATGGGCAATGTGTAGCAACAAAACACAAAACATTAAGGAAAGTCCTCTGAAGTTAACATTTTCATGTCACACAGCTAATGCTCTCTTCAGAGTTTAGGTGGGCAGTTGATGATACTACGATTGATGAAACTTTGCTGTGAGTGAGCACAGCTGCAGTGGTGGCTGGCTGGTGTTAGTCAAAGTTAGTCTGAAGACAGCTTTTAATTTTGGCAAGCCTTCTGTCTTTGGTTGTAACTGCGGTTAAAAGATACATGCTGCTGCAACTAAAACCATGTACAATGGTGGTTGTGAGTCAGCGTGCAAAATTGCTAACTTAGACTTTGGGCACATTTGCTATTATAGGAAAAAGGAGTTTGTATTTTACTGATGACACCTCTAACAGGAATAAAAGGAACAACTTTAGTTTTCTTGTTTAGTTTTGACTGAAGTTAGCATATATTTGCAATTACAGTAAGATTATTTTTCTAAGACAAGTAATAGTTATAAATTTCAAGGGAGGTTTTTTGTGAAGAACTTGTTGAACAGAGGCTTATGCAGGGGCAGAACCCCTTTAAACCTTTGTCTTCAGTAAAATCATACATAGATGAGAAAATATTTTTTTCATAGGAAAGGAAGGAGGTCAAAAGTCATCAAAAAGATTCCTGAGACAATCTTTCAGGTAGTTGCGTATTTGGAGTTTCTAATTGAGATTTTGAAAGGCTTCTTCCTCTTCTTTCACAAAGAATAATGAATCTGTGTTTGTAAACTTCAAAAGAGAGGATATAATAATACCACCATGCCTGTAGGATATTGAGATGCAATTTAAATGATCTACCTAGGATGGCCAATGGGAGGTTTCAGGAATTTAACTGAACCTTGTGGGTCCTTACCCAGCATTACTGAAGAAGAGAATGACAGATGTTAATAATTAGTCATCTGAAGAATAAAGGAGATGCAGTGATGCTGCTGACATGGTTGGATTCCTTTTAACTGATTGTCCTTAGGAGTGTTACCAGTTCTTACTTAGTGTGACTCAACATTGACAGTAATTAATTAGATAATGGACTGTTGGCAGGCATGCAAGATGATTCTCACTTCACAAGGGGAAATGCTTATCATAGGCTTGAGCTGTCAGAACTTGTCATTGTTGACTTGTACAGGTTTCCAGAATACCAAATTCCCATAAATAAGGATTTCTTAGGACAGTCTGAATTCCTTGCAGCATGAGGAGAGTCCAGTATGGACACAGTGCTGCCTCTGAGCATAATTCCTTAATAATCTCTCTCAAAGTTCACAGGCATCTCTGAGATATCCTGTCATCAAATGTTTTGAAGTATCAGGTGATACAAAAAGCATTGCCCAGTGATTGACTTCTAGTTTTGCATGGGCTGGGCTCTTCTATTCTTGGCTACTGATTAATCTGTGTTCCTCTAAAGTACTAAAATAATACCATCCTGTGAAGGTTTATAGGACTACTGGTTAATTAGGAAAAGGATGGCTTGTTTTCTCCCCCTAATGCGCATGTACTTGGATGCCGAGATGCAAATCGTAGCATTAGCAAGGAACACAGAGCAAAATACAGCAGGTAGTCAAATCTGAGCCACCTTGTAACGTTCTGGCCCTACAATTCTATGTGTTTTCTTTGCTCAGGATTTCTCACAAGCAAACGGATGCTGATAGAAAATACAATTGTAACTACCTCTGTTTATAGGAGGCATCAGGCTGACTTACAGAGGCGATGAGGAAAGGTTTGTAAGTAGCATGGGAAGACATTCTTAATAATCAGATGTTTAGGGAGCTGGTCATGCACACTGTCAGCATCTGTTTCACTTCAGTCTTCTGCCTACTTTTTATCTGAAAGCTGTTAAAAGACAAAGCTGTATATGAGGGAGAAAGTATGTGCTCTGCATACATGCTCTCATCACATAAAGTGAGTGTTTAAAGTAGGGTTCCTAAACCTCAAAACTGTTGAAAATACACTAGATTTATAATAGATCCATCTAGGGACTGATGACACATTCCCAGACAAATTACCTGTAATGGACTAGAAATGAAATATTTGGCATATTTCACATAGCAGATTTTCCTATTGGAACCTCTAAAATAGTTAAGGTGAAATCACACTGGAGTTCTCTCTTTTTCCTACTGAAGTCAGTGAGAAAACAACTATTTGTAGCAATAGGGTTAGGATAATTCAGTCATCAATAAGAAGCTTGAATCTGAGGATCTGAAAATGGGCTGAAAACCACACCCAACAGAGTAAGATTTTACCTGAATTTCAGCTATGTGTAGCATCTGTACTTTCATTTGCCTTTGATATATATCTTTAGAAACACAAGTTAAAGTGGTCTGGTGTAGGGTCATTACTAGAAGTGCTTTGAAAGCAGTACCAAATAAAGCAGTACCAAATATTTTAATATTTTTCTTAAAAAAGCAAGACAGAAGACCATATTTTTGTACAAAGAATATATGGATTATGCATGTTCCTGAATGGCAGTACTCACTGGAAATCTCTCTTCTTAGGACAGCTCGCATTTCTGAGTCTCAAGTTTGTCACAAATGCTCCTTGCACTTGCCTTGCTGTTTCCTAAATTCTATGTGAGGAAGTGTGACATAGCATTCTCTGGGAATGGCAAATATCTCGTGCTCAAAGGATGATAACTCTTCAGTAGTGGCTCAGTCTTCCTTATTATAAGTTAGTGGTGGAACCTCCCAGAATGGAACAAGCTTGCACCTGCATTATTTGGACAAAAGACATAATATATTCTTTAGGTTATAAAACTGCAATCCTATGCTCTGAAAAGACTACAAGGAATTTGGCATAAATGTCTAGCAAGACTGATGCTGTTACGCCAAAATCTTCCTATTTTAGGAAAGTGTTACATGAAGGATTAAGCCATCTGAAAACTATGCAGTGACTGGAATTTCAGAGCTATTGTTTTTACTGTGTTTCAGTAGAAAGTTTTTTACTCTTTCCAGTTTTTGTATTATCTTGGGTTGCATTTGGGTATGAGTAGTACGGACATTATGATCTCTCCGCATCAAGAAAGAATTACATTTTGAACCACCACATTCAGCTAGTTGCTGCTTTCACATCCTCACAGCTGAACTTCTCTCTAAGGTCTGTGGAGACCGAACAAAGATGATGGCTGTCTAAGTTACTTCAAAAAGCCACATTAGCAAGCTGTGTGGCTGTGACAAAAAAAGGACTGTAGCGCTCACCCAGCACACTTCAGCAATGCATCCCGTTGGGCATTCTTGTCCCCTGCCACTCCGAGCACATGGCAGTCCAGGCCTCTTTCCACTATAGATGCTGGAATTAAAAGCGTGCATTGTTCTTCCACTGAGCAGAGACATTTTGCTTGCCACTAATGAGAACACAGTGTGTGGCTGAAAAAGAAAGGTAATGTATATACCTCTAGTCTTTAAATGGAGGGAAGGGTCTCTGCCAAATACCTGAGGGTGTCAGGCAGGGTGCCCAAGCCAGGTCTGTCCAAAATGTCATGTAGAGAAAGAGGAAAAAAAAAAAAAAAAAAAAAAAAAAGGAAGAAAAAAAAAAGAAAGAAAGCTTCTAATTGAAATAAACGGCACCGAGCTTGTGAGTGTGGAAATGCAGAGGTTCACACAGCCTGCAACTGCCTCTCTTCCTCTCTTCATCTTCACAGTCTCCAGCTGTCACTACAATGTGCATGGAAATTAATCCAAACAATAAACCTACATCTTTACCTTATTTAGCCTGACAACAAGTTAGTGTTTATTGCCCCCTAGCATGTTAAATGAGATTTACAAGCAGGCTCCAAGGAATGAAATACCTTGTTGCTGTTTCAGTTATCTTAATTTTAGGTGAAAATGAAAGAAACTTAAATGAAACTTTGTCACGAGCAGTAACTATTCTGTAATGCACTTGTTCTCCTGGGGCCTAAATGGAAATTACCTAAACAGAATAATTGAGATTAAGAATCCTCTTCATGGAACTGAAGTTAGACCTTCACAATGACAAAATACAGAGTTGCCACCACTTTACCTCAGTAATTTGATGGGCTTTTTCATTACTCTTTTTTTTCCCCCACATTAAAGCTATATTTGACATTCGTTACGCTGTTGCGGGTAGCTCTGTTCTGCACAAAGCTACTACTTTAACACCACCACCTCCGAGTCGTGTTGTTCTGCAGCTGGCACTGCTTCGCTCCATCCTAAAGGTAAGCAGTGTTACATGGGAGCTTGATTTACGGAGCTTGAGTAAACTATATTGGTGGTTAAATATATCTTCCCTAACTGATTTAACATCAAGACAGTCTGCTGGGCATCACATTTGACTCATTTTGACTGAGGGTTGGGGTTTTTTTAATGTGTGTGTTTTTATTTATGGGAATGCTTTGCTACCCCATTATTGATAAGGGCCTCAAATCTGTGTGGCAGTTGCTGTTCCGGAGTAATACTGCGTAAATCAGTTACTTAGGGAAGATGCATGAGGTCACAGGAGCTACAAGGCCAGCAAAAGACTAGCAGCAGAACCCAAAACTCTTACATGCTACTCTGCTGCCTTACCCATTTGATTTTGCTGCTCACCAAGTGACTTCTACACACAATGTACAAATGAGAGGTACGATCTTGTGTAGACTGAGAATCTTAAAAAAAAAAGAGGAAGTTAGCCCTTTCTTTTTCACTTAATAAATGTGAAACAAAGAAAATGGTTCTGAAAAAACCCTTGTGTTCAAAAACCGGCACATATGCTTGCCAGTGACGTACGGCGAACAGCTGAGCAAAGATGCAAGCCCTTCTGGTGCTGCTTTTACTGTCGTCCTCCCGTTTCTCTCTCGGAAAAGTTCCCTTACAACACCAGGTGTCACTGTGACAAAGTAAAAAAGTTGGCTTGGACGTTGGCTTCACACTGCGTGGCGATCACGCCTGTAAAAACCACCAGCGACCTCAGGGCTCCCGGCTGGGTATCTCCGAAGTGCTCTGCTTTCACGCCGCGGAGACGGCCGGCCAGCTTCCATCTGACTCCCCCGACCTGTGCAGCAAGCTGTGGCGTGGACGGCCTGCGCGTCTAGCAAAAGCTGCTCTGGAGAGGAGCTTGGATCAAGTGTGGACACCTGAGCTGGGAATTCTGCTTTTAATTTGGAGTCTGCTTTTAGGGAAAGCTTAAAAGGCCTTGCTTCCCGGCTTGGCCTCCATACCTGCAGCTGCAATACCACAAGCAGGCAAATATTAGATTTTCAGAAGTCGGTGCTAACATGCTCATTCAGTACCCTAGCCCTCTGTCATCTAAGTTTAAAAACAACAACACTGCACAAACCACACATCAATCACACCAAAGCAAGGATTACACATTCACGTATTAAGCTCAGCTCGTGATTTTCCTCAGAAGTCTTGGAAAATTGCTGTGGAGTGGTTGAGAGAGAAAGAAGCCTGAAAATGAAAAGTGTTGCCACCAAATGACACCTCACCCAGAACACTTTTTTTTTAAGCAGCAGCTTCTCAGGAGCACTGCTGAGCTGCTAACTGGCAGAGTCTCAAAGTAGGTGTGTGTCAGGGCCAACAAAACTTTTGTTCTTCAGTTAGTGGAGAACAAGAGCAGATGAAGAAGAGTTGGTTCAGCTTCCTGTCTTGAATTCCACCTCAATAAGCACCCACTCATTGACCCTGTGGGCCAGCCGAACGCCCGCACAGCACCTTGCTCATCCCCCTCTCCTGCGGCACAGGAGAAAGTAGAAGACAGGCGAGGAGGCTTGTGGATTGAAATAGTGACAGAAAAAACTGCACATGCAGGCAAAGCAAAAAAAGGAATTCACTCACCACTTCCCGTGGGCAGGCAGATGTTTAGCCATTCCCTGGAGAGCAGGGCTTCGTCATGCTTAACTTATTTGAGAAGACAAACACCATCAAACGTTTTCCCTTCCTTCACCTTTCCCTCAGCATTTATTGCTGAGCACGATGTCATATGGTATGGAGTATCCCTTTGGCCAATTCGGGCCGGCTGTCCCGACTGTGTCCCCTTCCCCGCACCCTGCCCGCCCCTGGCCTGCTTCTTGGTGGGGGACGGAATGTGAAAGAGAGCGAGCCTTGACCCTCACGAGCGCTATCCAACAACAGCCAAAACACGGGTGTGCTGGCAACACCGTTTTGGTCACAAATGCAAAGCTCTGCACCATACGGGCTGCTGTGGAGAGATTCAGCCCCATCCCAGCGAGACCCAGTATATTTATGTACCGAGTTTGCTTTCTGAATTGTCTCAGTGTTACAGCAATCTCAGGTCTGAGTGCCAAAAATATAAATCATTGTAAAATTGTCAGTGCAGACCTTTCTAGGCACAGACTGCAGAAAATTTATAAGAATACACATGCGGATCCAATCAATCTGATTAAATGTTTGCCCCTCATTAAAAGTTAGTTGCTGTATTCACTGTGGGGTAAAATGCATGCTAAGCAACTCTCTTCTTGAAAGAAATATCTGAATCTATATTTTTTTAAAAAAGCAATGTGTTCTTCATCAGTTAGGTATTTGAAGACTCTGGGGAAAAATACCTGTAAGGTGCTGGATATTTAGGATTTGGATATTTGGAATCAATTTTGAGTGACATTTGAGTTTATGGTGAGCAGGTGGTTTGTCTTTTCTTCTTTCAGAAGTTCCTGGATCACTTCACTTCATGGATGTGTGTGTTCTGGAGAAGTTTAAATATGAGGGTCATCATGAACAGGACAAGTTACAATCAAGAGCTTTGGTATAGAAATCTGGAGACTACTTACTGGCCACTGCTGAAAACAGAGCTCCTTTTTCATTCCTTTCACAATTCATTTCATACTCTGATTGGTGATCTCTGGCAGTTAGCCGTGTGCATAAGAAGAATTCAGATCCACAACAGTATGTTGTTTTAATTTTTGTTAAAGGTCTGTATAGTACTTCATAAAGCAGTACCACACAAGATTTTTGTTCTGGAAGTACTGAAGGGTTTTCTGAGAATTATTAAATTGTTCATTTATCTTGGGTCAAATCCAGACTTTGTAAAAATTAATGGGAGTTATGGCCTCAAGTTGCACCAGGGGAGGTTTAGACTGCGTATTAGGAAAAATTTATTTACAGAGAGAGTGGTCAAGCATTGGAACAGGCTGCCCAGGGAGGTGGTGGAGTCACCATCACTGGAAGTGTTCAAAAAATGTGTAGACATGGCACTTGAGGACATGGTTTAGTGGGCATGGTGGTGTTGGGTTGGTGGTTGGACTTGATGATCTTAAGGATCTTTTCCAACCTTAATGATTCTGTGATTCTGCAAATCTCATGGTCTGCATGGTGGCATTTTTAGATTTGGTGGCATTTTTAGATTTGTGCTAATGGTGATTTCGACTGTGGAGCCTTATGCAGTTGTAGACAGAACAAAATTTGCTTCTACTAAGGAGACCTCATGGGCATGTGGAGTCTCACTATAATCTGATGACTTGCAAGAGTATTTGCTCATAAATGGTAACAACCTTGTTTATCCAAACTGGTCACACAGAAACTACTTCAGAAAGCTGTTACATCAGTATATATTTCTGATGCTAAGTTTTCCTGGTGGAAAGGCTATTGTTCCAGAGGAGGTCTCAACTCTGAAATGAGGTAGATTTTGGGGTAAAACTCTTTCCTACCCAACAAACTGGTATAACTCCTGTTCATCCCTGAATCGAGTTCTCTGACCCAAATCTCAGGAAAGTTGAGTTGAAGGATACACCTTCCAATGGTGTAACACTTGTGAGGAGCGAGGAATTGGATAAGATGGCTATTAGCCATGCTTATATTTTTCTAGCCCTTTCTCAGGCAGTGGCAGCACCAATGATTTCCAACAGGGAGGACATCCCTCCTGCTGCTGACCAGGCTTCCCCACACCCCTGTGTGCCATGGTCTACACAACTTTACATTGTCATGACAATTCCTAGGTCCCCTGTTAAGACACTCTCAATGACCAGAGGCTTGACTGTTATTTACCTCTGAGGGTATTCCGTGCACTGAAAGCAAAATAGATGAAATGTAACAGCATCAGTTAAATCTTCCCTAAATTCCCCAACAATTTTTTTGTCATGATCTTAAACAATTTCTATGGTAACAGGAGTACAGTTTTTCTATATTTAAAACATCACATTGGGGGTGGGCATCAGTGCTCTTCTCTGTTGAAAGGTAATTGTAATTGAACCATTATAGGTAAAGTGTAAGACTTGCTTAAAAAAAAATACAGTTTTTGTAGTTTGACTTTGTAGGGCAGATATAGCAGACAAAAAGTTCATTTATTGCTCACAATTTAGCTCATGAGTCACTTCCCTTGACTGCAGTAAATGTGGTGACTGGATTAGCTACACCAGCAATGTTCAGTTGTCAAGAACCCTTCCTTTAGATAAAGGAAATCATAAAAGTGTCAAAATCAAATGTCTGGTCACAATTGTAACTGATGATGTCACCATGTTTGTACCGTGAATTACAATGCAAGAATTTATAATTAAAGAGCAAATCAAAAGCATGAAATGAAAATGCACATGAAGCTACAGCTTTCACAATGCAGTTCTGATTTAGTGCTAGTATTAATGACTGTACAAATAAAATTATTAATATTAAAATGATGTAAAATTAATATTTGTTATCACATAATAAATCTAATGGTGTCTTATCAGATATTCTAAGTAGGCATACTCCTTGTGCTTTTTCAAATGGAAAAGGCAGTGTCTAGGTCTCTATTACATGTTGAAAGCAGATTTTTCTCAAGCAATATTTGAATTTGATCCATAGTGCTTCTTGTGTTACAAATGGCACTGCAGTAAAGGGCACAGGCCATCACATGGGTAAACTGTATATGGAACAAAATATTGTTATCTTAAGTGCATGTAAGGTGGAGCAGGTTGTGTTTTGTAAAGAGATGTAGTATAACTTTTTAGGAATTGGATGTAACATAGGAAAATAATTTCTCTCTGCAAGTTCTTGCTGGTTTACATAAAATGCCATGTAACAGGAGGACTTCTGCTTATCAAATGGCAGACATTTGTATTGGTCATTTGCTGAATTTTTGTGTAATAAAATATAATAGATCTCTCTACAGACTTGGACTTACATTTTTAGCCTTGCATAATTTTGTGCAGCCAGATCCTGCCTATTGCCAATGTGGCCTAGCATTAAATTGCTTGTCTAACATAGTCGATCAAATAGGAAATAGTAAAAGAAAACTGTGTTCTTGTCTCTTTATTGTTTCTTAGTTAACTAAGAAAATTTATAGCAAAGTGACAACGTTGTGTAGTCCTAAGTGCCACATTTATAATGGCAAGGTACCCAAACAGCATGTTAATAGGCTGATGGTGCAACTATAATATGGAGTTATTGCTGCTTGCACGAGTTGGTTGAAACTTTCAGTGAAGATTTAATTTTTAGATAGGTATTTCCCAGTTAAGTAAGCAGCTATTGAAGAATTGGAGTTGAAGAATTTCCTAAGTTCAAACAGAATAAAGGTGGAAGAGAAATCCTCTCCCAGAACTGCCAGCTCTTTTCCTTCCTTATTAGCAGTGAGTTGATAAGATTTTGAACAAGTGGACAAGAAGAGAAAAAGTAAGTCCTTCCTTTTGCTGGTCGGTAGAAATTAATAAACAGAAATACTGTTTTGATTAATATTCTTACAGTCATAGTTTGCAGACACTAACTCCCTTACTAGCAATTTTTGCCTGATACAGAAGAAAGCTACAAGAACAAACACAACAATGCATCTAGAAGGCCTAGAAAATGTTCCATGCACCAGAAACAACCTTCTTTAAAAGCCTAAATAGTCCTCCTGGGCTTGTGCAGACAATAAACCGGAGCCTAATTTCACCCTCAGAAAAAAAAAAACAAAACTATTTTTGTGCCACCTTAAAAAAAAAGCCTTGACGTGGTCAGTTCATTTTTTTTGCTCCTGTTATCAGTTCCTATCTTTTATGATTGCTGTATGCAGAGTGCAGAAACACTTGGATTAATGCCTGTGGTGTTTCATATCTAACACCGGCCCATTCCTTTGAACAGTTCTACTGAAGTGGGGCCAACACAGAACGCAATATTTTTCAGTGGGGCAGGCCTCTTCCAAGAAATAAATTATACGTACCCTCCCCATTTCTGGTGTAGAAGTATGTAACCATGGTGACTACAAAAGCTCAACTTCTGCACAGACCTTCTGCACAGAGAGATTGTCATCTTTCACAGCTTCACTTGCTCCTTAAACCCCGAAAAAGAATTACCTTGCCAAAATAACTCCAGTGCTCCATAACATGATGCTAATGCCAAAGCTTCTCACAATTCATCCTCACTTCAAACTGCAGTCATTCTACCCTGCAGGAGTTTATCTCTAATCTCCTATCTACATCGCAATTCTGATGGCAAACTAGAGAAAAGCTGACCAAACAAGTCCAAAGGACGTTCTCCACATGCAAGATAAGGCTTTCAAAAGCAGCCATATGACTGGGGAGCGCGGGGTGTGCTGGCTCCTGACATGTGCAGGGCGCTGGTGTGCCAGTTCAAGCTGTTCAGCTCACTTCTGAAGTGTGGGGCTGGCTACAGGTCCACAGGTTTGTACCAGACCCGAGAAGTGTCTTCAGGGTCATCAGCTGAGAAGTCCAGCTTGGGAAGGCCATGAGAGGCAATGACCAGAGGGAGGTGGGATGGAGATGGGCAACAGCAGGAGCCCCTCACCCCCCAGCCTGGTTGAGCCATAGTGGTGCCACCACCCCCAACCACCCCCAGCAGCCCCTCTCCAGCGAGGGGCACCAGCTCACTTCATTTGGAAATGCATGCAGGGTATGGTGGGTTGACCCTGGCTGGACACCGGGTGCCCACCAAACGTCTCTACCACTCCCCTCCTCAGCTGGACAGGGGAGACAAAATATAACGAATGCTCATGGGTCAAGGTAAGGACAGGGAGAGATCACTCAGCAATTACCGTCATGAGCAAAACAGACTTGATTTGGGGAAATTAATTTAATTTATTACCAATCAAATAAAAGTAGGATAATGCAAAAATAAAAACCAAATCTTAAACAACGTTCCCCCCACTACTCCCTTTTTCCCGGGCTCAACTTCACTCCCGATTTTCTCTACCTCCTCCCCCACAATGAGCGGCACACGGGGATGGGGAATGGGGGTTGTGGTCAGTTCATCACACGTTGCCTCTGCTGCTCTTTCCTCCTCAGGGGGAGGACTCCTCACACTCTTCCCCTGCTCCAGCGTGGGGTCCCTCCTACAGGAGACAGTCCCCCACGAACTTCTCCAATGTGAGTCCTTCCCACAGGCTGCAGTTCTTCACGAACTGCTCCAGCCTGGGTCCCTTCCATGGGGTGCTGTCCTTCAGGAACAGACTGCTCCAGCATGGGGGAGTCACAAGTCCTGCCAGCAAACCTGCCCCAGCCTGGGCTCTCCATGGGGCCACCGGTCCTGCCAGGAGCCTGCTCCAACATGGGCTTCCCACGGGGTCACAACATCCTTCAGGCATCCCGCTGCTCCAGCGTGAGGTCCTCCCCAGGCTGCAGGTGGAGATCTGCTCCCCTGTGGAGCTCCATGGGCTGCAGGGGCACAGCTGGCCTCACCGTGGTCTTCCCCAGGGGCTGCCGGGGAACCTCTGCTCCGGAGCCTGGAGCATCTCCTGCCCCTCCTTCTGCTCTGACCTGGGGGGGCTGCAGGGCTGTTTCTCTTGCACATTCTCACTCCTCTCTCCAGCTGCTGGTGTTGCACAGGTTTTTTTCCTCTTTCTTAAAGACGTTATCCCAGAGGTGCTACCACTGTCACTGAATGGCTTAGCCTTGGCCAGCAGCAGGTCTTCTCTTGCAAAGAAGCCTCCAGGTCTTCAACAAACTTTGTTATAAAACTGTTCTGAAAGTTAAGAAGAAAACCTTGAGAACCAGGTTAGAACAGAGTTCCCACAGTGATTTTGTTGTATATCTATACAACACATGTCTTTAAGCAGTTTCAATACAGCTTTTTTTAAAAAGGACAAAAATTCCCTTGGCTATACTTCTTTGAACAAAGTCTCAGCCAAGAAGGGAGCTTGCATATTAAGTATCTGCTGGACTGTGACTACAAAATGGAAATTGAGGCTACCTGTGTCTGTAATCCAGATTTGATTTAAAAACTGAAACATTTCAACTCTGTAGGGCTGTGACTGTATTAACACCAGAGATGGACTGAATGCCATACTACTGCATTTTGGTGGAGGATGAGAAACAAAGGAAGGGTGCTGCTAGCTGCAAGATCTTTTCCTGAAGGAGCGGTAAACCCCACACAGTGCTTGCACAATTACGGGGGTTATCTGGACTGGTGATAAAAATTGTATTTTGTTGCTCCAGGTAACAGGAACACAATAAATTATCCTTCTTCATTGTTGGCCAATGTAAATTGAATTTTGTAGAACTGGAAAAAAGGATGGTGGGGAGGATCAATGTGGTTCTGGAGGCCCAAAGAGGCTTTTGGGGTCCAGTCATGATAAAGAAGAAGACTTCTCCTCCCTTCCACATATATGTTATGAACACTGTGCTGGTTTTGGGGGGCAGGCTGGTGGGCAGGCAGCAGAAGTGGGTGAGGCTAGGGGACCACCTCCCCTTGCCTATGCCCAAAATTGGTGTGGAATAAAACTGGAAATGCACAAGTTGAGATAAAAGTAAGGGATAGAAACTGAGCTTTCATTCTTTTGGGAGTATGCCAAACCCTACAAGCGCCAAGCTGAAGATAATCTCTCCAAATACTTGCTGCTGCCTGATGGTTCACTTCTCAACTTTGTCTAAGCTTTCATCTGAAGCACCTGTCACTGAGCTTTAACAAAATTTAGATTACCAGGTGAGAGAGGCCATCTGTCTGAAAAGCCAATAACTTGTTTTGGTTTATAATGCAAACTGCTCTGGAGATGACAATATTGTTTTATTCCTTGCAATTCACAAATGAAATGCAATAAATTACATATATGCCATTTAGCATTGCTGTTGTATGCTACCTGTCAAAAGACATCTAAACCAATTCCTGTAATTTTAAAAAAATATTAAAGTGCTTAACATTTTAAATCCCCTAACCTGTAGGTGTTACAGTCCTTTTGTGTGTTTGACTGAAATCTTCTTGTTCCATTTGAACAAAACTGAAGTCAGTTTCAAGAAGTGTATTAATACCTTTTTCTAAGTGGAAACTTAATTTTTTACCACAGTACCTGAGCTCCAAAGAAGAAAACTGATCTTAAAAAAAAAAAATTAATGAAATTACACCAGTCTTTGAATGAATAAGGGTATTTTTTTTCTCTATGAAACATGCATGGCTGATTAATAAAAAGAGACTTAAAGGAATGAGTCAGATAAAAAAGATGTGAACACAGAAAACGTGTGCTAGATTTTGAGCATACTCTTCATATTTCTGTTCTACCTAATGTTTCATGAAACTCTTCTGAATTCAGGGTGTGGGAGATTTCAAAGGGGGGTGTTCGGGGAAGACAGGGCTTTTATTCTTTCATTTTCTGTGGAATCTCTTGATGAACAAATAAGCTCCAAATTAGACAGAGCTAATGAAATGAAAATGCTACCATCTCCTATAGCATCAAGATCTGTTAGTGAGTTTGTTCTGTTTGCTGTGCAGCCACACATGTCAAAAGACCAACTGATGCAGGGTAGAAGTTATAGATTTTGAAAGGTTTGTTTGTTTGGTATAGTTGCATAAAAGCAGTAGAACTAAGGCAATGACATCCAGGGTACAACAATTAGAAGGAATCAGATAATGATGCAGAATCACAGAATCATTAATGTTGGAAAGGACTTTCAAGATCACCAAGTCCAACAATCAACCCAACATCACCATGCCCCCTAAACCATGTCCCAAAGCACCACATCCACACATTTTTTGAATACTTGATGGTGACTCCACCACCTCCCTGGGCAGCCTGTTCCAATGCCTGACCACTCTCTCTGCAAAGAAATTTTTCCTAATATCCAATCTAAACCTTCCCTGGTGCAAATTGAGGCCATTTCCTCTCGTCCTATCACTAGTTAGTTGAGAGAAGAGACCAACACCCACGTCACCACTACCCCCTTTCAGGTAGTTGTAGACAGTGATAAGGTCTCCTCTCAGCCTCCTCCTCTCCAGACAAAACAACCCCAGTTCCCTCAGCCGCTCCCCATAACACTTGTGCTCCAGACCCCTCACCAGCTTTGTTGCCCTTCTCTGGACACGCTCAAGTACCTCAGCATCCTTCTTGTAGTGAGGGGCCCAAAGCTGAACAGAGGATTCAAGGTGCGGCCTCACCAGTGCTGAGTACAGGGGCACAATCACTTCCCTGCTCCTGCTGGCCACACTACTTCTGAGAGAGGCCAGGATGCTGTTGGCCTTCTTGGCCACCTGGGCACACTGCCTCATATTCAGCCGGCTGTCAGCCAGCACCCCCAGGTCCTTTTCCGCTGGGCAGCTCTCCAGCCACTCCTGCCCAAGCCTGTAGCATTGCATGGGGTTGTTGTGGCCAAAGTGCAGGACCCGGCACTTGGCCTTATTAAACCTCATACAGTTGGCCTCTGCCCATCGATCCAGCCTGTCCAGATCCCTCTGCAGAGCCCTCCTACCCTCCAGCATATCAACACTCCCACCCAGCTTGGTGTCATCTGCAAACTTACTGAGGGAGAACTTGATCTCCTCGTCCACGTTGTCAATAAAGATACTGAACAAGACCAGCCCAGGAACCAAGCCCTGGGGAACACCACTTGTGAGCAGCCGCAGCTGGACTTAACTCCATTCACCACAACTCTCTGAGCTTAGCCATCCAGCCTGTTCTTTACCCAGCGAAGAGTATACATGTTTGAGCCATGAGCCACCAGTTTCTCCAGGAGAATGCTGTGGGAGATGGTGTCAAAAACTTTACTGAAGTCCAGGTAGACAACATCCACAGCCTTTCCCTCATCCACTAGGCAGGTCACTTGGTCACAGAAGGAGGTCAGGTTGGCCAAGCAGGACCTGCCTTTCATGAACCCGTGCTGGCTGGGCCTGATCCCTTGGTTGTCCTCCACATGCCCTGTGAGTGCCCTCAAGATGAACCACCGCATGATCTTCGCCGGCCTGTAGTTCCCGGGATCCTCCTTCCGGCCTTTCTTGTAGATGGGTGTCACACTGGCAAGCCTCCAGTCTTCTGGGACCTCCCCTGTTAACCAGGAC
Source organism: Phaethon aethereus (assembly GCF_964289735.1). Taxonomy (NCBI): domain Eukaryota; kingdom Metazoa; phylum Chordata; class Aves; order Phaethontiformes; family Phaethontidae; genus Phaethon; species Phaethon aethereus. Next base: position 42,057,037 of record NC_138577.1, on the reverse strand, counting down.
TGCTGATAAATGATGGAGAGGGGCTTGGCAAGCTCCTCCACCAGCTCCCTTGGTACTCTTGGTTGGATCCCATCCAGCCCCATAGACTTCTGTGTCTCCAGGTGGCTTAACAGGTTCTTAACTGTTTCCTCCTGGATTATGGGGAGTTTATTGTACTCTCCATCCCTGTCTTCCAGCTCAGGGGGCTGAATACTCACCTAACAAGTAACAACCTTCTGGCAAATCAATAACACATGTCTGGAAGAGCCACAATGGAGAAAAGGAGGAAATAATTACTGGGACCACACCAGCCAACTTTGTTTCTCTTTTCTTTCATCAAAGAGGTCTTGAACCTGGGCATCCTGGCCTCAGAGACCTAAGGCCCAGCCAAAACTGTGAACATCAGAGGCAGAAAACATCAGACATACGGTACCATATATGTTAGGCATGACTAATATATTTAATTAATGATTGATTTTTAGCTCTTAGCAGATTGCCTACTTGTTGAACATAAATGAAAGCATGTTGGAAGTTTTGAGGTTTCCCTGCTCCCATCACGGCAATCCACAGACACCTAATAATAACAGTTGTAACATCACCAAAATACAAATTACACAACAGGTTAACCACTACATCAGCCCATTGTTTATGTCCCCACAACATCCTTTATGCTTTAATACACCACAGACCTGAGATAAATATTACCATAGGGAATATCTGAGGAATAAACCTTCCTCCCACAAATTATGTCTTTTACAGCTTGTTTTAGATGCCCTTACATATTTATTTTCCAGTGTTACACACGCTAATATTCAAATCCTTCACAGAACTAACAATATAAATCTGTCATGATTGTCATGGTTACATTGTTATTACAATTTAACCTTGCAGATGGCTTTTAAAAAATGTTGGTATCAGAAGTGCTGGTAATCAGTCCAATTGGTCTACCTGTAGCTTCTTCTGAATAATAAGACTGTACCGACAACTCAGCCTTGTACAGCAAACTTTCTGATTTATTAGGACAAACTTTCTCTGACTGTGCTTCCAAAAACTGGAAAAGGTCAAAAGTTATCAGGCTGGAGGCTGCTGACGTCTGGTAGCTCGTCACTCTGGTCCCTGTTGGCAACCTTGCTATGGACCCCATCACCACCATCACAGTGCAGCAAAGACCCCAGGCTCTGTTGCACCCCCACTGCAACCAGTGCCATGAGCCCCTGAGATATCTGTTTTCTGTGCCTGGGGAGTTGGTGTAGCATTATGCTCAAAATCTTGTCTATTTGAGAGTTAGAAATCATATCTTACATACAAGTAAAGCCAGAGATTTCTTGTTAGGATTATGTAAATCTTAAAAGTCTAAATCAAGAATCTTTACTCATCTAGATCTAATTATTATAGAAAATGAAAGAATAATATTGCAGCTGAATTACTTCTGTATGGAAAAGTCTCAGTAATAATAAAACTAAAATTGAAACACGTATGTTCTGTAGTTTCTATCCCCGTTTTACTGGTGTTATGGTCACCTTTGCACTTCTCCCCTGCATCATAAAGTCAATAGCTTTAGACCCCTAGAGAGGACAATACCAGAAGCTGTCAGCCCCCTGAAACCTTTGGGTGGAAAATGATGTTGATGTTGCTGGTTTCTTCTTTCTCTCCCCAGAATCCACTTGATGTCACTTGTATACATTTTCTAACATGACTTTTTTCATATCTTCCTCTTTCTTCAGTGGTTTGTAGCACCATGTTACATCCAAATATACGATATACGGTGCCCTCTACATGTGTTAGTTGCTATTTATTTATTCTTTTCATTATCTCTAAAAACAGCTCTGGCCAGCTTTTGGTCTGCATTTCTTTAACTGATCACAGGAGAGTGTTTAGAGCTGCAGGGTCTCTCTCTAGTGCCAAGCCTGTGCCCCATCTCTTATCACCCCTTACCTGCACCATACTACAGAATCACTAAGGTTGGAAAGGACCTTCAAGATCATCAAGTCCAACCATTAATCCAGTGCCACCATGTCCCCTAAACCATGTCCCAAAGCGCCACATCCACACGTTATTTGAACACTTCCAGAGATGGAGACTCCACCACCTCCCTGGGCAGCCCGTTCCAATGCTTGACCACTCTCTCTGCAAAGAAATTTTTCCTAATAACAATCTAAACCTCCCCTGGTGCAGACTGAGGCCATTTCCTCTCGTCCTATCACTAGTTAGTTGAGAGAAGAGACCAACACCCACGTCACCACTACCCCCTTTCAGGTAGTTGTAGAGAGCGAGAAGGTCTCCCCTCAGCCCCCTTTTCTCCAGACAAAACAACCCCAGTTCCCTCAGCTGCTCCCCATAACACTTGTGCTCCAGATCCCTCACCAGCTTCGTTGCCCTTCCTTGGACACGCTCAAGCACCTCAGCACCCTTCTTGTAGTGAAGGGCCCAAAGCTGAACACAGGATTCAAGGTGCGGCCTCACCAGTGCTGAGTACAGGGCCATGATCACTTCCCTGCTCCTGCTGGCCACACTACTTCTGAGAGAGGCCAGGATGCTGTTGGCCTTCTTGGCCACCTGGGCACACTGCTGGCTCATATTCAGCCAGCTGTCAAACAGCACCCCCAGGTTGCTTTCTGCCAAGCAGCTCTCCAGCCACTCCTGCCCAAGCCTGTAGCGTTTCATGGGGTTGTTGTCGCCGAAGTGCGGGACCTGGCACTTGGCCTTATTAAACCTCATGCAGTTGACCTCAGCCCATCGATTCAGCCTGTCCAGATCCCTCTGCCAGAGCCTTCCCGCCCTCCAGCAGATCAACACTCCCACCCAACTTGGTGTCATCTGCAAACTTACTGAGGGAGCACTCGATCCCCTCATCCAGATCATCAGTAAAGATATTGAACAAGACCAGCCCAGGAACCGAGCCCTGGGGAACACCACCTGTGAGCAGCCGCAGCTGGACTTAACTCCATTCACCACAGCTCTCTGAGCTTGGCCGTCCAGCCTGTTCTTTACCCAGTGAAGAGTACACCTGTGCAAGCCACGAGCCACCAGTTTCTCCAGGAGAATGCTGTGGAAGACACTGTCAAAGGCTTTACTAAAGTCCAGGTAGACAACATCCACAGCCTTTCCATCCACAAGGCAGGTCACTTGGTCACAGAAGGAGGTCAGGTTGGCCAAGCAGGACCTGCCTTTCATGAACCCGTGCTGGTTGGGCCTGATCTCTTGGTTGTCCTGCACATGCCCTGTGAGTGGCCTCAAGACAAACCACTCCATGATCTTCCCCGGTACAGAGGTCAGGCTGACAGGCCTGTAGTTCCCAGGATCCTCCTTCCGGCCTTTCTTGTAGATGAGTGTCAAGCCTCCAGTCTTCTGGGACCTCCCCTGTTAACCAGGACTGCTGATAAATGATAGAGAGTGGCTTGGTAAGCTCCTCCGCCAGCTCCCTTGGTACTCTTGGGTGGATCCCATCAGGCCCCATAGATTTGTGTGTCTCCAGGTGGCTTAACATGTCCTTAACTGCTTCCTCCTGGATTATGGGGGGTTTATTCTGCTCTCCATCCCCATCTTCCAGCTCAGGGGGCTGAATACCCTGCGGATACCTGGACTGGCTATTAAAGTCTGAGGCAAAGAAGGCATTAAGTACCTCAGCCTTGTCCTCATCCTTGGAGTATCCAGTAAGGGATGGAGATTCTCCTTGCCTCTCTCTTTGTGGTTAATATATTTGTAGAAGCATTTTTTATTATCCTTTACAACTGTGGCCAGAGTGATCTCTAGCTGGGCTTTTGCCTTTCTAATTTTGTCCCTGCTTGACCTAACAAGATCCTTGTACTCTTCCTGAGTTGCCTTCCCCTTCTTCCAGAGGTGATAAACTCTCCTTTTTTCCCTGAGTCCCAGCAAAATCCCCCTGTTTAGCCAGGCCGGTTGCCTTCCGCACCAGCTCTTCTTATGGCACATGGGGACCACCTGCCCCTGCGCCTTTAAGATTTCTTTCTTGAAGACTGTCCAGCCTTCCTGGACCCCTTTGTCCTTCAGGACGGTCTCCCAAGAGACTCCCTCAACCAGTGACCTGAACAGGCCAAAGACTGCCCTCCGGAAGACCATGGTAGCAGTTTTGCTGACCCCTCTCCTTACTTTGCTCACAACTGAGAATTCTATCATGTCATGGTCGCTAAGCCCAAGACGGCCTCCGACCACCACATCTCCCACCAGTCCTTCTCTGTTTGTAAACAGAAGGTCAAGCAAGGCACCTCATCTGGTGGGCTCACTCACCAGCTGTGCCAGGAAGTTATCCTCCACACACTCCAGAAACCTCTCCGATTGTTTCCTCTCTGCCATGTTATACTTCCAGCAGATGTCCGGTAGATTGAAGTCCCCCACAAGAACAATGGCCAGCGAATGCAAGACTTCCGCCAGTTGCTTATAGAATGTCTCATCTGTCTCTTCATTCTGGCTGGGTGGTCTGTAACAGACTCCCAGCAAGATATCTGCCTCATTGGCCTTCCCCCTCATCCTTACCCATGAGCACTTGAGTTGGTCTTCACAATCATTGATTTCTATGCAATCAAAACTCTCCCTAACATACAGAGCCACCCCACCACCTCTCCTTCCTTTCCTATCTCTTTGGAAGAGCTTATAGCCATCCATTGCAGCACTCCAGTCATGAGAAACATCCCACCATGTTTGTGATGGCAACTACATCATAGCTGTCCTGCTGTACAATGGCTTCCAGCTCTTCCTGTTCGGTGCCCATGCTGCGTGCATTGGTGTAGATGCACTTGAGCTGGGCTATCGATTTCAACTCTGGCACGCCACCCCTAGGCTCAACTCTAGTAAGCCTGGTTTTATCCCCTTCCCCCTTCAAATCTAGTTTAAAGCCCTCTCGATGAGGCCTGCCAGCTCAAAAGCAAGAATCCTTTTGCCCCTCGGCGTCAGTTGCACTCCATCAGCTGCGAGGTGGCCCGGTGCCATGTAAACTGCCCCGTGGTCAAAAAAGCCAAAATTCTGACGACGGCACCAGCCCGTGAGCCATGTGTTGATCAGATGCGCTTTCCTATTCCTTTCAGCATTCTTCCCTGTCACTGAAGGGATTGATGAAAACACTACCTGTGCTCCCGCTCCATCGACCAGTCGCCCCAGCGCTCTCAAGTCCTTTTTGACTGTCTTTGGGCTTCTTAGTGCAACCTCATCATTGCCAACCTGCATGACCAACAGAGGGTAGTAATCAGCAGGCTGAACCAGACCAGGGAGTTTCCTGGTTACATCTCTCACCCGGGTCCCAGAAAGGCAGCAGACTTCCCTGTGAGTTGGGTCTGGCCCTCTGTTCCCCTCTGAAGGGAGTCGCCTACAACAATTACCCTCCTTTTGTTCTTAACAGAGGATGTCTTGATGCATGGGGCTGGCTGACTCACCCTAGGCACCCCCTTGGATGGACCTTCGTCAGGGTCCTCATGTTCCTGGTCCTCACGTTCCAGAGCCCCATACCTGTTGTGTGAGGGCAGCTGGGACGATGAGGGAGGCCGGGAAGGGATTCGCCAGCCTCTCCAAGCAGGGACCTGCTTCCATTTCCCCTCATCTCTTAGGTCCCCTCCTTCTGCCCAGCAGCAAGAGGACAGGGGATCCCCTGCTGCTTGTGAAGCCTCCACCAGCTGCCTCTGCCCCAGGGATGGCCGGGGGTGGCTCCACCGATCTGTCTCCCTCTCACATCCCCTAATGCTCCTCAGCCTCTCCACTTCCTCCTTCAGCTCTGCCCCAGGCTGAGCAGGTCGCTGACCTGGTCGCACCGCATGCAGGTAGTGTCCCCGTCGGTCGCTGGAACAACCGACAGGCTCAGGCACTCTCTGCAGCCGGATACTTGGACAGCCACATGCTTGACCAGGAGCTCTGTCTGTGTCGCCACAGTCTTTCTGGCCACGGTTTTCAGCCGAGTGGCGACCATGGCTGAGCCTCCTCTGTGAAGACGATGGCCACTCGTCAGAGAGCTTCTAGTGCCGGGGGGGAGGGACTGCGCCCCGCCCGCAGGCCTTCCCTGCACGCCCTGCCCGCACCAAGTGACGCGCCATGTCCTGTTGGCCCACCTGTTCGCCGCGCTCCCTGGGGCGGCTCTTGTAGGCGAGGGGCTTCGGCCGCCGCCGCTCCTGTCCCCGCCCACGTGCGTATCTGCTTCTCAAGGCCTCTGCTGTTACACCAGACTTCGGTTTCTCCGTGCTGTGTCATTGTGTCAGAGGTGTAAATATCCCACTCCACATAGAATAACTGCTTGTTACTGCCATCTGTATTAAAATGTGGTTGTACTTCACACAAGTAAAACAGATTGATCATCAGCACCTGGTCAGTTAGAGAAATTGCTTTCGCAGCTAAGCCAAATAAAACAAAGCTGCACGTTGAAAAAACGTTCAGACAGCACAAGTCTGACAAGCCGCAGCCCCGAGGCCTTGCAAGCTCAGTACAAAGCATGAGGGCTGTAACTAGCAATGGCAATGCTGTGTTGCAGGGCTACATGGTGTGACAGCTCTGCAATCCTGTTACCTGCTCTGAGCCACTGTAGAAGACCCCGTTTCTGCCATCTCTGCCATAAACAAGCCAGATGCCAATAGCTGTAAGAGCATTCTCATTCCTAAAACTCCAGGGTTGGAAAAAAATGACCTTTTGCTTAGTGTCCAAGAAGCAGGAGTAGTGTATGGCTATCTGGACATGCCAGGTCTCAGTCAAGGAAAAGAAACAGAATCTGAGAGGATGGGATGGATGGATGGATGGATGGATGGATGGATGGATGGATGGATGGATGGATGGATGGATGGATGATGGACGGATGTAACTTTACCATGTATGGCTTCATGATTACAAGTATAAACCATGCATTGTAAATGGCCATACAGTACTGTACCTTTAAAAAATACAACCAGACAAAACCCTAAACCAGAATACAAAAAGTATCTGATTTGGATTCTCAGCCTTGCCCTGTGCAAAATTTTCAGTGCGATTCCAAATTAAGTCTATATAAAGCTCATGAGGTAAGAGAGTTTACCTGTTTTACCTTGTCATGCTCAGTAAAGAAATATTTTAGTGAAATACCCCTTTTCACATGACTGTCTTTTCCAACTACTGTAAGTATAGTGAACTCCATGTGATGAACAACTCCTATCATGTATGTATAAGTTAGCAAATAAAAATACCAAGTGGCTCAATGGTTATGTTTTATGTTTGTATGTTTAGCAATAAAGTAGAAAACTCAACCCACTTTTGTGTTAAAATAAAATGGAGAGTTATGTCAGAAATGTCAAGCTGTTGAATTATGTGTATTCAATGTGCTTTATTCAGTAAGGAAAATTAGTATTATCTAAGCAACTGCTATATCACTTCAAACCCTGCAGAAAGTGTGAAGCACAGATTTATTTCCTAGACAAACTTAGCTGAGGTAATAATAGGAAATTAATTGGTTACTTGTTTCACAGGAAGTTCTTTGTGGAGGACAGATGCTTGCACATGTATTTTCCAATTTCAGTTTAGGTAGTGGTTATTCTTAATGTTCTGCATATCTGTTCCCGATTCTTATGATTGTCATTGAAAATTGGAGTGATTTTATAGGAAAAATGAATAAACAAAAAATAATTCTCTAGAAACAGGGTGTGTACTTGTTTCCTTCCAGGAACAGAAAACTTCATAGCTAAGTGTTTTCAAGATAGCATTCTTTTGGAGATACAGTCACTGGTCCAGCCTTTTAAAAAAGGCTCAAAAATATGTCTAACATGAATAGGACATTTTTTCCATACAAGGGAAGGTTAGCATCTGAGCACAGACCATGGACTTCAAGGACAAATACCTTGCCTTATTCAGAGGACTTGCAGGTGGGATCCCATAGGAGGCAGCCCTGAAGGGCAAAGGACCAAAGCTGGCTGGCATTTAAGGACAGCATTCTCCAAGTACAAAAATGATCCATCCTCAGAAAAACAAGGTGACATATCACGAGGCCAGCTTGGAAAAGCAAGAAAGTCATGGCAAAGCTCCAACATGAAAAGGCAGTGTACAGGTGGGGGACAAAGACAGGATACAAAGGAGGACTCAAGAAACACCACACAGACACTTAAGGGCAGTGTCAGGGAAGCAAAAATTCAGCTGGAGCTGAGATTTGTAAGAAATGTCACAGAATCACAGAATCACAGAATGGTAGGCGTTGGAAGGGACCTCTGAAGATCATCTGGTCCAACCCCCCTGCCAAGGAAGGATCACCTACGGCAGGTTGCACAGGAATGCGTCCAGTTGAGTTTTGAAGGTCTCCAGAGAAGGAGACTCCACAACCGCTCTGGGCAGCCTGTTCCAGTGCTCCGTCACCCTCACAGTAAAGAATTTTTCCCTCACGTTGAGGTGGAACTTCCTGTGCTGTAGTTTGTGCCCATTGCCCCTCGTCCCATCACTGGGCACTGCTGCAAAGAGGCTGGCTCCATCCCCCTGACAGCCACCCCTCAGATATTTATGGAACATTGATAAGGTCCCCTCTCAGCCTTCTCTTCTGCAGACTGAACAGCCCCAGGTCTCTCAGCCTTGCTTTGTATGTTCCAGTCCCTTAATTATCCTCGTAGCCCTCCATTGGATTCTCTCCAAAAGTTCCCTGTCTCTCTTGAACGGGGGAACCCAGAACTGGACACAATACTCCAGATGAGGCCTCACCAGCACAGAGTAGAGGGGGAGGATAACCTTTCTTTATCTGCTGGTCACACTCTTCTTAATGCACCCCAGGATGCCATTGGCTCTCTTGGCCACCAGGGCACATTGCTGTCCCAGGGATAACTTATTGTCTACCAGGACTCCAAGCTCCTTCTCCATGGACCTGCTTTCCAGCAGGTCACCCCCTAACCTGTACTGGTGCCTGGGGTTGTTCCTCCCCAGGTGCAGAACTCTACACTTGTCCTTGTTAAATTTCATGAGGTTCCCCTCCGCCCAGCTCTCCAGTCTGTCTAGATGCCGTTGAATGGCAGCACAGCCTCCTGGTGTATCAGCCACTCAATGTCAAGGGCAGTAGGATCTTCTACTGCTACATTAGTCACAAAAGGCTGATGTGGGCACAGTGCCAGAATGAGGTGGGTGATTTAGTAACAGCAGACACAGATAAGGCAGGTCCTCACTGGTTTCTTTGTCATCACCAGCAAGATCTCCCAGGCCTCTCTGCTTAGTGATGGGGCTCAAGGAGGAGATGAACTAACACCTGGGGATCATGCAGGAGACCTCGATCCACATATATCCCTGGGAGTGGTGGGGCAGGTGGCTTACATCCTTGTACAGCTGCTCTCCATCAGCTCTCAAATGCTGTGGAGATCAAGGAGGTCCCCAAAAAATGTCAAACCTGCCTTCAAAAAAGGGCAAAAGCCACCCTAAGGAATCACAGGTCGGTGGCCTCCCATCAGTCCCAGGTAAAATTAAGGAGTGAGACCTCCTGGGGAGGTCTGGGCACAGCAGGAAGAAGACAGTGATGGGCGCAGTTGGCAAGGACTTACCAAGCGTAAATCATGCCTGATGCATCTGATTGCCTTGACGAGAGGAGAGTAGCGGATGCTATCTACCTCCGCTCTAGCCAGGCTTTCAGCATTGTCCCCCTCAGTAGTCTTGCACCTGGGCCATGACATTACAGTCTGGGAGGGAGGATACATTGGCAGGTGAGGACCTGGTTGGGTGGTGGACCCACAGGGTGGTGGCTGATGGGTTGAACAATGCCCACACCAATGCTGGTGTGAGCAGGACATGGCCTCAAGAGCCAGGGGAGGGCAGGGACTGTTATCTCTGCTCAGAACTTGCCAGACCCCAACTGGGTATTGCCCCCAGTTTGGGTCCCCAATCCAGATATGACACTGACAAACTGGTGGGAGGTGAGGGGAAGCCATGGAGATAATGGGGCTGGAGGTCTTGCACTGCAAGGAGAGGCTGCAGGACCAGGGCTGGCCCAGTGGTGGAGCCAGGGCCCAGGGCAGTTGGTTCATCTCCAGCCTGGGTGGTGTTTCACACGCCAGTTGGGTGAAGCACTGATAAAATCTGATCTCACTGCTGTCCCTGTGTTGGGCAGGCAGTTGTACACTCCTGAGGTCCCTTCCAACCTGAGTTTCCTATGATCCTGTTATCCTAACAGGTTGTCTGCAAATTCCATGTTCTGAGAAATGCCCCTTCCCATGATTAGTATTTTAACTACTGTGTTAGTGTAAAAGCCCCAGTTATGAGACTGCAGGAGCAAAATGTACACAGGCCTGCAAGTGAAAGTTGCCTACTTTTTCACCATTCTTCCTATATCCCGTCATATTTTTCCATTTCAAATGACAAACACAGCAGTTGAAAAATATCTGAGAAGAAACTCGGGCATTCATGTTCAGCTTGGAACTGGCAAATAACCTGGTTGACGCTCAGATCAAAAGGAGCACAGGCACAGGTCAGCCAAAACAAACAACAGTACTAAAGGCATCATCCTACATCTGAGGGGGCCAAACATAATAATTTCAAGGCTGGTGCAGCAGACTGAGCTGCTTATTTCATGAAAAGCTAGACTGCATGCTGAGTATTTACAAAACTGGGCTACGGTTGCAACCACAGCTGGGGCAGATGTTGACATTGGGCTTACGCTGCAGATGTTCTGTGCACAACTGTTCCTCAGGAGGCATGAACCTCGGACCACTCTCCACTCTGGAGATCCTGGTAGTTGGAGCAGGATGGAAGGCTACCCACCAGAAGCACCATGGGAAGAAACGGTCCCTGTTAATTAACATGGTCCCAGCCATTACATTTGTAAAGGGGACTTCAACTCCATTCTGTCCATTATGTCCTTTCTCGGCCTCTTTCCCACTTCTTCTTATTCAAGGATCCAGTTAATGTGATGTACAAGTAAGAGGAATAAACTGTGGAAGCATTTGTTATGGACTGATAACCCATTGGTTATCAGGGTAATTGCTGCCATGAACCTGAAAGTTATAAACAGCAAAGCCGGAGAGCCCTGGACAACTCTTCAGATCACAACCTGTGTTTGAACTGCCTGAATGCAAAATGGTGGATTTGTGCATAGCCAGAGAATTTAAAACTTTTAGGAGCATTCATAACTTTTCCTTAGGGTATTACTTAGATAGGTCCTTGTCAGAAATATTTAGTTAAGTCTGACTAGTTTCAACTAGTTAAATCTGACTAGTTTTCAAATCTGACTAGTTAATATTTAGTTTTCAACCTGACTATCTCTGCTTTTATTCAGTCTTCATTGTCCTGGAGACACACACTGCTGGTCAAACAAAATGCCTTTATATCCACTCTGATACTATGCTTGTTTATGATGTTAACAGTTGTAACTATTTGTCCTTCTGGCTGTTAAGCAAATAAAAGGAGGACCTGGTTATGTGCCTTTGTCCCCTGAACAAACCAGAAGGATAAAACAGATGGAAAGCCCATCTCACCTCTGCAGCTACAGCATTGTGCCTCTGCGGGCAGCAGCATATAAAAGACTCAGTGCAGTCTCTGAAAGCACAGTCTGAAAATATGTGTACAAGCCTTATCTGCTTTCATCTAGCCTCTTAGTGCTTTAGTAAATAACATACTTAGAAAAAAATAGTGAAATATCTTTTCTTCCAGCACGTAGAAGTCCTTTACTTAATAAAGTTTTAAGAAAGTAAGTATTACCTACGAACAAAACCCGAGATGAATAAATACACAATGCACATAGGCAGTGCTGAGCTGCCACTGTTGTTTTACAATTCACAAATCTATTTCTTGACCACATGTCCAGCAGCAATGAAAACTTCCCTACTTTGCCCTTTACTTTATCCTCCTAAGTGCTGAGAGTATATGGCATCCATGATCATGGAGACTGAGGCCAAAAATCCCCTTCCTACCCTACCCTATGCTATGCTTCTTTCAGGGAGCAATACATGATATTAAGAGCCTAGAATTTCAGAGGCTCTGTATCCTGATACCATGTTTTGGAAGCATTCATATCTCTGTTACTATTCCCTTTGTAAAAATTAAAGCAAATAAAAAGTGTGTGAGTTTTGATAGAAATGTTTAAGTTTGGAAACCTGTAGAAAGCAAGCAGTAATGGTAACTGGGACACCAAACTACAGTTTTAGTGTTGCATGAATAGAAAGAAAAAAAAGAAGATAACTCATAATTGATCATTAACAGGAATCAGTCTGATTTCAAACCTGCTGGTGCATGGAAAGAATATATCTGTATCTGAAGAAATTTACTTCATCCATAAACTAAGAGACCTTGCTCATCTGATCTATGAGATCCATGAATACTTTTAGGCTAGCAATCAGAAGAAAAAACTTCTCCATTAGAGAAATGAGGATCTGTAACAGCTGCCACTTCAAAAGAGTCAGGACAGAAATCCTAGCTATCTTTAAGATGGAAATTGATATTGCATGGATTTATGGGACTACATGAGGTGGTATCAGATGGCTGATCTCAGTGACTGAGGAGATCCTTCCTGCTGCTATATTACCATAAATATAAAAAATTTTTAAACGATTATAGAATTCAGTCTGGGATGACATTAACTGTAGATGCATTAGGAAGAAGCTTACCGTTTCTGGTTTAAAATAAGTACAAAGCTACCCTTGAATGTCATAGACCATGGGGAGTATCTGTCTTTAAGCACTTCTTAAATGAGATTTTTTTTTTGTGCAGTATGACAAGCTTCCTAACTTTATGAATTAATCCTTCTGTCTGTTCCTTAATAATGACGTGAATTGTGTTACTTCAAACACAATGCGATAACTGAAATGTACCTTCGTGGGAGCAATGACTGAAAGCCTCATAACTTTCACATATCAAGTCCTACTGGCTTAAACGGTTACCAACATATGCCAAAGCTAGCCCTGCAACCACACAGCACAGTCGGTTCTGCTTTTTGAAGTAATTCAGCAGGTCAATAGCTCAGAAACAATGGTGTAGAACAGGTTAGTTCATATGGGCTCCGATGCAAAAAGGGAAGTCCTTCATTTGGTGAAAGGTCGATGTTCACCCCTGCTTTCTCTGCAGCAAAGGTCCTGGAGCTCTTCTGCCTGCAAGCCTCCGTACAGCTGACACTAATGAAAGGAGCATGATCTGGAGCTGTCTAGCTTGAAATAGTGTTCTTTGATGGAAGCAAGCAATAGTATTAAAAATAGGAAGGAGAGAAGAGTAAGCCATCGGTATTAACTAGTCATGGCTCCATTGAAGCACCCACTGCCTGAGCACCAGTGAACACGGCATTGAGCTGATTTCATGCCAGCACCAAATGCTTTTATTGCCTTATAGCGTCTCTCCTGGATTGTGTTTGTTCCTGCAGGAGGAAGATTCTCAATAAAACTCTTAATCCAAGGGATTTAAGTTGTGCAGAATTAAATGAGGCATTCTATTGAAGTAAACAGATTTTGAGCTATATAATGTTTATTCTGCTGTGAAATGTTTTCTCTTTTGTTGGAGGTTTGATGATTGGAAAGTATAAGCCAATGCCAACTTCTTGTAACCCCCAAGACTAGATGGAAGATCACCTGACACTTTTTTATTCAGCAGAAATTCTCTTTTGCTGCTTTTTATTCTTTTGTATGGAGGTTGTGCTATGCGGGCTGCTGAAATACTTGCATAATGTATGAATGCTCAGCGTTGATATTATGCAGAATGTATCTTTTGCTACTTTCTACCGAGTTTCCCTGGATACAATGAATAATCATTCTATAAAATAGTCAATATGTACCATCCCAGTAGCAGCACTAGCCATGCTCATTTCCATATAGTTTCAGACAGTAAAAGTCAAAGTGCTTTCCCGTTATTTCTCTATATTGAATAAGACCTGCAAAATATGATTCAATAAAACACACTGGTTTATTAAGGAAGACAAAGATCCAAGGAAAGAACTCTAATAATATTTTATATTCTTGAATACACATGCATCCTTTAGTGTTCAGTGAGTCTTCAGGTTGATTGACTGGAAATACAAGGCCTCATTTTCAACTAGTGGGAGTCAGCTCAGCTCCAATTAAGCACCAATCTGAAACAAGGTGGCCTGTGAGTGTCAGTCTGGTATATATGCAACACTGAGGGTCTTTGGAAAGGAAATTCAGTATAGCCATGAAAATTGTCTCTTTTTATGAGGTGATATAAGACATAAGAGAAGAACTAACCTTCTCCATTATTAAGAACCAAAGCTAAAATTTAATCATACTTCCCAAATAGTTAGCTAAATAAAAAACATACCTAAAATGATGTTACTGTGAAGTCGAAGAATGGTATGGTAACACACATGACTAATTCTAGGGAGATTCACTATTGCAAAAAGCAGTCCCTAACCTTTCAAGCATTGTCTTTCAAATATAAAATCAACCAGTTGCTTAAATACCTACCTATGCATCTATAGAAGTGAGACAGGGAAGAATGAAGAAGCAGTTTTATCCAGTGTCCCAAGAGAGAAAGAGGGAATTATATTAAGGAATACTTCCCCTCCCTTTCCTCAAGGCCACAGGGCTGATTTTTTCCAGAAAAACACAGCCAACTTGTTTATTTGGTCCTTTTATCATCGTGCTGTTCATTGTACTACTCTCAAATCTTATAAATGCAATCTTAATCAAACAGCCTTTACTAGAGCAGCTGCAGAGGTTTATAATTTGGGTGCATAGCAGGTGAGAGTTGCACTACAACCATTGTTTATGGAACTTCTAGTGGGTAATAAGGCATTTAGTTTGCATGTGAGAGAGGTGAATAGATTTGTCTCTTCTCCCTTTTTCTTCTTGTCCTCATGTTATTGAAAACCCAGAACCTTAATCTAGAGTTCATCCAACCACAGATTGTTGTAATTTGGACCTTGAAATGGTTTAGGGAACAGGCATATGATCTGAAGCCAGCTCTTGACATGGCAGAAATTGCTGCAGCTTTTGAGTCCAAGCGAGCAGTGATTACAGAAGAACACTTATTAGCTGAAAGAACTAGCTGAAAAGAACAACTAATTGTGGAGGCCACACCATTATAAAGGGCAGGGTGACCTCCGTTTTGTCTCCCTACACAGTCCTTGAACTCTCTTGCTGAGGTAAATCTGAACTTTCAAATTTTTAAGTACAAAACACATAAGTCCTTTAACAAAACACTTTAGTGGCAGGAGTCACAGCGCTAGTATAGTAAGCTGTTTCACATCCTGCACCTTGAAACCATCTCTGTGCAACTTTTTATACCTCAGTTGGCAGTCTGTTAGGCAGAAAGCTATTAAAACTCTTCCGTTTTTTAGAGGTGAATTCAAGCACCCAGTGGAGTTTGGACAGGAACAACAAAAAGAATTGCTGCTAAGTGAAACATGTAAACTTGGAAGTTTAAATCATAAAATAGGAAAAAAACCAGGCTCAAAAGCACTAATTAGACTTGCATGTGCAATCTTAGCTACATCTCCTGTGAAATTAGGTATTTTCTTAGCAGAAAAACTTTCACTGTGAAAGTATATAATGTGTTATCACTCTTAAAAAAACTCTAGACTGTATTTAGTCTAGTGCATCTGAGCATGAGGTCCTGCTTGACCAACCTGATCTCCTTCTATGACCAGGTGACCCACCTAGTGGACGAGAGAAAGGCTGTGGATGTTGTCTACCTGGACTTAGTAAAGCCTTTGACACCATCTCCCACAGCATTCTCCTGAAGACATTGGTGGCTCGTGGCTAAGATAGGTGTACTCTTCATTGGGTAAAGAACAGGCTGGATGGCCAAGCTCAGAGAGTTGTGAATTGAGTTAAATCCAGCTGGCATCCAGTCACAAGCGGTGTTCCGCAGGGCTTGGTTCTGGGGCCGGTCTTCTTTAACATCTTTATCGATGATCTGGGATGAGGGGATCGAGTGCTCCCTCAGTAAGTTTGCAGATGACACCAAGTTGGGTGGGAGTGTTGATCTGCTGGAGGGCGGGAAGGCTCTGGCAGAGGGATCTGGACAGGCTGAATCGATGGGCTGAGGTCAACTGCATGAGGTTTAATAAGGCCAAGTGCCAGGTCCCGCACTTCGGCGACAACAACCCCATGAAACGCTACAGGCTTGGGCAGGAGTGGCTGGAGAGCTGCTTGGCAGAAAGCAACCTGGGGGTGCTGTTTGACAGCTGGCTGAATATGAGCCAGCAGTGTGCCCAGGTGGCCAAGAAGGCCAACAGCATCCTGGCCTCTATCAGAACTAGTGTGGCCAGCAGGAGCAGGGAAGTGATCATGGCCCTGTACTCAGCACTGGTGAGGCCGCACCTTGAGTACTGTGTTCACTTTTGGGCCCCTCACTACAAGAAGGATGCTGAGGTGCTTGAGTGTGTCCAAAGAAGGGCAACAAAGCTGATGAGGGATTTGGAGCACAAGTCTTATGAGGAGCAGCTGAGGGAACTGAGGTTCTTCGGTCTGGAGGAGGCTGAGGGGAGACCTTATCGCTCTCTACAATTACCTGAAAATGGGTTGTGGTGAGGTGGGTGTTGGTCTCTTCTCTCAACCAATTAGTGATAGAATGAGACGAAATAGCCCCAACATGCACCAGGGGAAGTTTAGGCTTGATATTACGGAAAATTTCTTTACTGAGAGAGTGGTCAAGCATTGGAACAGGCTGCCCAGGGAAGTGGAGGAGTCACCACCACTGGAAGTGTTCGGAACATGTGTAGACCTTGCACTTGAGGACATGGTTTAGTGGGCATGGTGGTGTTGGGTTAATGATTGGACTTGATGATCTTAAAGGTCTTTTCCAACCTTAAACGTTCTGTGATTCTGTGATTTAAAGGAATGAGTTATGAATAGAGTGGGTGGCTGTATGTGGGAAGTGAGTGAAAGTATTTGGCAGTGAGGAGTTAACAAATACTTGTGGGTGTTGCTATTTTTGTTTAAGGCACGTGAACTGAGGTTGCTGTTAGTGTTAACACTATCTTAACAGATCAGTTGGTTAATCTTTAATCATTACAGGTTATGGAACACCTCTCCCATTTGGAAAGGCTGAGAGGTTTGAGGTTGTTCAGCCTGGAGAAGTGCAGACTCTGAGGAGACCTTACTGCAGATTTTCAGTACTTAAAAGGGGACTTGGAAGAAAGATGAAGACAGACTTTTAGCAGGGCCTGTTGAGATAGGACAAGGGGTAACGGTTTTAAACTAAAAGAGGGCAGATTTAGACTAAATATAAGGAAGATATTTTTCACAATGAGGGTGGTGGAACCCTGGCACAGGTTGCCCAAGGAGGTGGTAGACACCACATCCCTGGCAACATTCCAGGTCAGGCTGGACGGGGCTCTGAGCAACCTGATCTGGTTGAAGATATCCCTGTTTATTGCAGAGGGGTTGGAGTAGATGACCTTTGAAGGTTCCTTCCAACCCAAACTATTCTACGATTTCATGATTAAAAAAGGTATCTATCTGCTCAATCTCAAAACTAGTTAAATTAAGTTGCCTAGAAAGGGAAGTACAAGTTGGCTTTTCTGGTTAATTCCTTCATTGTACAAAATTGTTTCACAATATAAGCACTTCTTATGAATCTTCTCTCTGGGGAAATAAGTGGGTCCCTATCAATAATAAAAGAAATAATAGACACAAAATCTTGTATTTCTACTCTACTGCCAAAAGTATAGACAAATGTAACCCACAGTTTCATTTTGTGGTGAAAAGTATCCTCAAATGATTACTTCTTTTGTAATTTGCCTGTCATAATGTAGCCCAGATTTTTCATCTCAAACTTTACTGTTCACCTATGCAGTGAATGATGCAAATTAGGCTAGCCGTGCAGGTCAGCCTTTGTTATAAATTGCTACTTTTTAAAAAATCAGTTTTGCAGTTACACAGCTAAGGTAAAATCAGGAGGTATAACAGTAATCTTTTAAAAATCTACCCATTATTTCAGTTCAGCCAGCTGCAGCATCGTTCAGGATTCCCAAATATACAAAGGATCTAGCTTTTGCAACAACAGAGGATACTCTGAGGCCAGTGTCAGGGGAGGATCACCACTGATCCCAAGTGATCAACAGAGGTAGCTGAGAGGTCCATGAAACTCTCCAGTCAGAAACTTGCTTGGCTATTTTACACTTCTGCACAATTCCTTGGGTGTGACACATCAAATCTGGCATCACTGGAGCATGGTAATTCCTGTTTAAAGCACTCTAGGGTTTGCTGGCACATGGCTCTGGAATAGCCCAGACATACCTAACTTCTATAGTCTCTCCGTGTCCCATGGCACACTGGCTGTGCTGTGCAAAAGCCTCTGAAATACACTAGGTGTTGCCTAGAAGACCAGAATTTACCACACATCTCTTGATCCAAGACTACCAAATAATTGACCAGTAGCTACTTGGAATTATTCCTGGATATTGGCATTCCACTTCTGCATGGTGAAGGTGACCCTCCTTCTTGTGAACCATTACTGCAACATTGGAGTCCAGTTATATTATAGTTTCAAAATCTCTCCGACTTTGTCTGCAATCCATCTACCCAGGGCCTCTGCTGAAGAATAAGACACATGGCCCCTGATCTAGGAGCCTTGGGAGGCTTCTTGGGAGGCTTCTTGGGAGGCATATAGTTGCTGCAAGAACAACTATGAGTTCTTTGTCTCACTTTCCTGCTTTTTAGCACATCATGTTTTACCTAAATCTCATGAAAAAGCAGTTAAAAAGCAAAAAGTAGAGTGAAGCATTTTCTCTAACATCTATTTTGAGAACAAAATTAGAAATTAGTGCTGATACTGTGGGAGTTACAGAACTTCTGGGAATCTATGGGAGTTTCTTTTCTTCTCCCTCACCCCAGCTGGTCTTTCTGCCAGTATCTGTGGGTAGGGACACATCAAAACTAGAGCGGCTTTAGAGTCAGAAAGTAGAAGTCCTCTTTCTCAAATGGCACAGCCAGAGCAGAAAGAGTACTTTTGGCTGGTAGTTGCGTGATATTCCAGAATCTGTTTCTCTTGCGCTGACAAGGCAGCAGGAAAAAACTGCTCTTCCCCCAGACGATGAAGCACTCACCGAACAACCGTTGTGGGTGCCTTGGCTGTTCTTCTGCAACTCTGACTGTGTGGAGGACTGAGAAACAGGAGCCCATGTGATTTGTGTAAACTAATTGCCTTTTACAGAGGGTTAGATTTTTTTCTCTCTGTTGTATCTAATCCAAAACCAGCAGTTTAACACTTAAAGTGTGTGACTGAGTGTGACTTACTAGGGACCAAGACCCTCAAAGGAGACAAACCACTTTGCCTGCTCTGTCTTTCTGTCACAGTTTACTATTTAAAGCATCGTACTTGCATATCTAAAGGGCCTATGAGTCATGACAGTACTTCTGAATCACGAAAAAAATCTTGCTTGTGCCGTGGATGAAAAAAAAATAGCTTAATTGTGAATGCTAGCAGGCAGCAGATAACTATATGCATGTATGTATGTGAGTAATGCCTGAAACGGAACTTTTATGCTCCCAAGCAGAAGCCTGCTACTTGCTAGTTGCAACTGGTACGGGGGACAATTGTAAATGTTGATAACACCTGGTCTAAACACAGGTGGCACATCCTGTATCCTCCAGTTGATGAAGAGACATGAGATACCACTGATCACACGTCCTGCTTCTGCACACAGACTGTTCTGGTTGGGAAAGCTGGGGCCTGGAAAGGAGCAGGTGAAGATCCTGGCTGAAGGAAACACCCTGGATGTGAGTGAAGATCCTGGAGATCAGAGAGCTGAGTAGAGATGAGTGCCAGGGGATGGCCAGCATCCTTAGTAATGCCCAAGAGAGGTAACTGCCAGCAGCATCACAGCAGGAGCCTGCATGACTTTCTGCCCAACCATACTGGATCAGCAGTGACCTCTCTGCTGGGGACAGTCATCGAGAGCTTGGGAACCTAATGCTGGGGGAAGTGAGGGTGTGAAGAAGTCTTAATCCTGTTGGCTCTTAAACAAATCCCTGTACCCAGATCCTTAATAGTTGTCATTCAATCTGCCTCATCTGTGACAGCTTGGCAGGTTGCTTCCTGTGTTTTTTAACTGATTCTGAAAGCATTTCAGAGCTGACATTTACTAATGTGTGCCAGCTGATGCATGCAGATGTTTTGGAGTGGAGATCCCACTGCTCTTTTCCACAAGTATTGAAAGAAGTAATGAGGAAAAAAAAAAAGCATAGAAAGCAACTATCCCAGTGGTTTTGATTGCTTTTTTTTTTTGAAGTAAGAATTTTCTGCTATAATGAAGTGAATATAATGCAAAAAAAAAAAGGCAAGCAATTATTTTTTCAAAATATTAAAAATTCAGAAAAAACTTGACACTGAATATTTAGCAAATCTATTTTATCAGATAAAACACAAGACAGGGTACTATACACAGTCTGCTGTTGACCACCCCACCAACTCATGTGAGAAAGCAGACAAATCTCTAGGCATACTGTTAAAGTGGAAGTGCATTATGGTGTATGTCTACTAGAATTGTGCAGATACCACTGCTTCGCTCTACATTATTTTTACCAGTCTTTTGGAAGAAAACAGAAAATTGTCATTGGAAAAATTAGGTAGGGAGAGTAGTAAATAATAGAGTCCAGTTCTGTGATCTGGACAACTTAAGTGCCTTGTCTTCAAGAAATAGTATGCATTTCACAAAAACAAATATGAGGTGTATGCTTAGGAATAAAGAATGTAGGGTGTATTTATTTGTCAGCTAACTGTGCCATAGGATTGACTGTGATTGATAATCAAGCAAATATGACTTCTTAGTGCACCAGCACAAGAAAAATGGCAAATATGCTGGTTTCAGGTATATAAATAGGGACATTACATAACCTCTGCATTTGGCATTAACATGATTGCTTCTGGCATATCACATCCAGTTCTCAATATCCATGAAAGACACTGAAATTAGACAGGATCCAGAAAAGAGCCATAAGAAACATCTAAAGCTGGGAAAAAGAGCTATACATTGAAAGAAAAAAGCACAATCTATTTAGCTTGTCAAAGAGAGAGTGAAGGTATCTGCTTGATTGAAATGAAAGTGCAGCTTTCATAAGGGTTTTTTCTACTTAATATGAAAACATTTTGAGGGTGGAAATTCAAGGTAAACAAATTCAAATTGTAAATAAAATGTTTTTCTTCCTTTTTTGCCAGGAAAGATAATTATCAATAAAAATACTTTTGCATATCTTATCAAAAGCCATAATGCATTCTCCATTACTGGCGAATCATGTATTAAGATCTTCCTAGAGATATACCCAAACATGCATAACCTCAGGCATTGCCAATGGTGCATATTACGTAGATAATCACACCACAGGATCACAGTTGTCACTTCTTCTTTATATAAATTTAGCTGCATGTGTGGGTGGAGGGAACACCCATGGATCACATCACAGTTTAACAACCTTGAGTATAGTGCTTCATCTTAAAATCTGAAACAAAAAAGGAACTCTCTTAATATCACTAATGTGAAAAATTGAAACGCATATTTTTTAAAAAAGATGGGAATTTTACTTAAAGTTTTAAGGAAGTCTGAAGAAAACATCATACAAACCATAGAATTCCTTGAATGCTGCAAGACAGCAAACACATCGGAAAACAAACCTGAATCTGATAGTATTCATAAACAGTAGAAAGGCTGCAGCATAAGTAGGAGTCACATGAAAACAGAACTGAAAAACATGTTAGTTACGATGCTAGTCAATAGTTTGAGATGAAGAAATAAAGAATGACAAGCATGATGAAACAATGTTCTTGAGCACTACTTGGCTAAAAAAGGAGAACTGATCCAATGACTCTTACCACTAATACATGGCCTCTACAACACATCCCCAGGTGTTCTACTTTCTGGCACTATGCTGTCTGTGTTTGTGTTCGTAATGCTCCAGTCAGCATGGTTTCTCCAGAGCTTTTGCAGGTGCCTTTCCAACAGAACAATTTTGCCTTGCTATTGTTTGGGGAGAAGCCTTGTGATGGTTTTGTGAATTCGGTCAGGATTCCCTTCTGGAGGTGTCAACAAGAGCACGGGGTGTGCGACTGTGTTTCCCAGACATCAACTTGAGATTCAAGAGAAATAACACACTATAAAATTGTGAACACTCTTATTACCTTTGAAAAAAAAGACTGGTATCTTCACAAGCGGGCAGATACTTAGAATCACAGAATGGCTGGGGTTTTTTTGACCTTTAAAGCTCATCTAGTCCAACCCCCCTGCCACAGGCAGGGGCATCTTTCACTAGGTCATGTTGCGCAAAGCCCCATCCAACGTGACCTTGAACACTTCCAATGATGGGGCATCCACAGCTTCTCTGAGCAGCATGTTCCAGTGTCTCACCACGCTTATAGTAAAGAATTTCTTTCTTATGTCCAATTTCAATCTACCTTCTTTCAGATTAAAACTGTTACCCCTTGTCCTCTCAATAAAGGCCCTGGTAAAAAGTCTTTCTCTGTCTTTCTTATAAGAAAAGATAGATATATATATAAAAGAAATAATATATATTGAAAGGCCACAATAAAGTCTCCCTTAGAGCCTTATAGAATCACAGAATCATAGAATAGTTTGGTTAAAAAAGACCTTCAAAGGTCATCTACTCCAACCCCCCTGCAATGAACAGGGCCATCTTCAATTAGATCAGGTTGCTCAGAGCTCCGTCCAACCTGACCTTGAAGGTTTCCAGGGATGTGGCATCTACCACCTCTTGGGCAACCTGTGCCAATGTTCCACCACCCTCATTGTAAAAAATGTCTTCCCTATATTTAGTCTAAATCTGCCCTTTTTTAGTTTAAAACCATTACCTCTTGTCCTATCACAACAGGCCCTGCAAAAATGTTTGTCCCCATCTCTCTTAATAGTCCCCCTTTAAATACTGAAAGGTTGCAATAAGGTGTCTACAGACCCTGCTCTTCTCCAGGCTGAACAACCCCAACTCCCTCAGCCTTTCTTCACAGGAGAGGTGTTCCATCCCTCTGATCATTTTGGTTGCCCTCCTCTGGACCCATTCCAACAGGTCCATGTCTTTCCTGTGTTGAGGGCTCCAGAGCTGGACGGAGGACTCCAGGTGGGGTCTCACCAGAGCAGAGCAGAGGAGCAGAATCACCTCCCTCAACCTGCTGGCCACACTGCTTTGCATGCAGCCCAGGATACGGTTGGCCTTCTGGGCTGTGAGCGCACATTGCCGGCTCATGTCCAGTTGAGCCTTCTCTTCTCCTGGCTGAACAGCCACAACTCTCTCAGCCTTTCTTCACAGGAGAGATCCCTCTGATAATTTTTGTGACCCTCCGCTGGACCTGCTCCAACAAGTCCATGTCTTTCTTGTGCTGGGGATGCCAGAACAGGACGCAGTACTCCAGGTCGGGTCTCACCAGAGCAGAGTAGAGGGGGACAATCACCTCTCTCGACCTGTTGGCCCCACTTATTTTTATGAAGCCCAGCATACAATTGGCTTTCAGGGCTGGAAGTGCATATTGCTGATTCATATCTGATTTAATTTTTCATCTACCAGTATCCGCAAGTCCTTCTCTGCAGGAGAACGCTCTCAATCCATTCACCACCCAACCTCTACTGATGCTGGTGATTGCCCCGACACAGGTGCATGACCTGGCACTTTGCTTGTTGAACTTCATGAGGTTCGCATTGGCTCATTCCTCAAGCCTGTTAAGGTCTGTCTGGACAGCATCCCTTCCCTCAACCATATCAACTGCACTACTCGGTTTGGTGTAATCCACAAACTTGCTGTGGGTGCACTCAATCCCATGCTTTATGTCATTAATAAAGATATTGAATAGTACTGTTCCCAGTAAAGACCATGGAGGGACTCAACTTATTACTGATCTCTATCTGGGCATTGAGACATTGATTGCAAGTCTTTGGATACAGTCATCCAGCCAGCTCCTTACTCATCTTATAGTCCATCCATCAAACACATATCTCGCTCATGTAGTGACAAGGGTCTTGTGTGGGATGGTGTCCTTAATATCTTAAGGATCCCACCTTTTTACTGGTGTGATTCAAAGAGGCAGAGGTTTGATTTGATACTATCTGTTGTGGTTCTAGTATCGTATACCCAAGTTGTGTTTACCAGCAACAGAGTTCATGCTAGTTGCTGGTCTTTAGTATGCAGGATGTGTCCATACCCAATAAATGATTCCCAGATGAATATGTCTATAGCTGATAAGTGAAACCAGATTTCTGTAGGAACATCCCAGGCTTCCTAGTTTTTACTAACAGAAACCTGTGCACATGTAAAGAGCAAACTACTGAAGGACCTCGCAAACACATTGCAGGCAGAGACCTCTATGTGGCATCCTGCATGAAATGTCATTATGGGTTCCCTCTGACCAAGAGAGAAACCACGCGAAGCACAGAAGTAGTGCACACAAGTGGACACTGCATGACTCTAAATGTAGACAGAAGACATCTGCACCCCCCAAAAAAACAATCCCATCTAGGAAATTTGTATGTCCACCACAGTAAATCGCTAACATAAATGTATTTATTGGGTGCCAATATGGCACACACATGTAGTTCTTTGAAGTTATACCACTAAGTGCTTAAGAGTCAGCATGCAAGACAAAACAGTAATTTTAAGAGGAAGACACACACTACTGAAAACCCTCTGGAAAACACAAGCAAAATGTGGACAAAAACTAGGGCTGAGGAAATTGATACAGGAAAGATTAAGACCCATCAACATCTGCTCTTTTGCAGCCTTAGGAAATCATATTTTTTTATATGTCCACATGGTCCCTACAGAGGGTACTGACCAGTACTTGGTTATAGCGCTTCTTAGCCAGTAGGCAGCATCCCATAAAAGCCTGCTAGAAAAGGGGTGAAGTTGGGAAGTGTTTCTGAAACAATTAATATTTTGATCAACCTTTAAGTGACAAAAATTCCAATTTTTCCTACTAGTTGTATGTATTTGCCTTTTTGGGAGGTAAGGGAGCTTTTATCAACTTCTCAGATTGAACTTGGGTAAATAATACTGACATGCACATCTACATAATGGTTATCATCAGTAAGTTCCTTCCTTTCTCACCCCCACCCCTCCTCATTTCATCGCTTCGCTCTCCCTGTTCTTTAAGAGGAACTATTGGGAAATTGGAAATGTTGTATACCTCAAATAAAAGATTGCTTCTTTTAGAAGTCTTAAAAACCCTGTTTTGGATGGAAAGAGGAAACTTTCTGTCAACAGGTCATAGGAAGAAATTCCTTTTCAATTCCAGAGCTGGTAATCAAAAAAACTACGTACCTATGAATAAATAAGTTAGTTAATTCAGTATACACACATCACTATTATCATAAGAATTCAGTAAGTATTTGTATTTTTTTTAATTCTCACAGTATATATATTTATGTTTTAACATCTCCTAGAACAAACTGATGAAATGATAATACTGTTATATTATTTTAATATTTCCAGCAGACTTCCTCCAACCAGATCACAAAAGCTTTCATGATAATTTTACTACCTGAACACTAACACACATGAAGAAGTCCGTCATACAGCTTAGAAACACAACTGCTGGTTAGTACATTGCAATTATTAAGCTATTCTACAGGAGTAGGTTTGGATGCATGCATTATTAATAACATTTATAAGTTAGATTACTCATCATGGTTCAGAGTTGACAAATCACTTGAGAAGGAAATGAATTCCAGTGTTAAGTGGAAGGACGTAGGACAATTGAGCTCATCAGGATTATTAGTTGCACTTTCAGGCAAGGTGAAAGGAGGAAGCAGAAGTCATTCGCTCCTCTTTAAAGCAGGAAAGGTGTTCACGTGTATACAGCATCAAAGAGGAAATCAGTAGTAACTGCTCACTTCAGCTCCTTATAAAAATTTATTTTTGTCTACATGTCTTAAGGGTTTTATCTTCTGCTGGCAATGCAAAATTAGATAAATGTCTTGTCACAGATAATATGTTGAAGTATATTATTTGGTTTTATGGGTATTAAGCATGAATAAAAGACTAGCAAGACAGTTTTTTATAATTGTTAAGTACAGTGGTTTATGATGACATAACTAGAAATCAACTGATCCTGTTCTATTACTAGAATAGAATAGACTATTTCAGTTGGAAGGGACCTACAAAAATCATCTAGTCCAACTGCCTGACCAATTCAGGGCTGACCAAAAGTTAAAACATATTATTAAGGTTATCGTCCAAATGCCTCTTTAACACTGACAGGCATGGGCATCAACCACTTCTCTAGTGTTGAGAGAGACTGTTCCAGTGTTTGGTCACCCTCTCAGTAGAAAAATGCTTCCTAATATCCAGTCTAAACCCACCTTGGTGCAGCTTTGAACCATTCCCACATGTCCTATCACTGGATACCAGGGAGAAGAGATCAGCACCTCCCTCTCCACTTCCCTTCCTCAGGAAGCTGCAGAGAGCAGTGAGGTCACCTGTCAGCCTCCTGTTCTCCAAATTAGACAAACCCAGAGTCTTCAGCCCCTCCTCATAGGACATTCCTTCCAGCCCATTCACCAGCTTTGAGTCCTCCTCTGATGCATTTGAATATCTTCACAGGCCTCTTAAATTGTGAGCCCCAGAACTGCACACAGTGCTCAAGGTGAGGCCACGCAACACTGAATGCAGCGGGATAATCACCTCTTTTGACCGGCTGGTTTGATGCCCATAGGATGCAGTTTGCCCTCTTGGCTGCCAGGGCACACTGCTAACTCATACCGAGCTTAAGGTCACTCAGGACCCCCAGATCCCCTTCTGCAGGGCTGCTCTGCAGCCACTTGTCCCCCAATTTATACTTGTGCCTGGTGTTACTCCATCCCAAGTGCAGAATCCGGCATTCAGACTTGTTAAATGTCATGCCATTGATGATTGCCCAATGCTCCAATCTATCTAGATCCCTCTGCAAAGCCTCTTGTCCCTCGAGAGAGTCAACAGCACCTCCCTGTTTGGTGTCATCAGCAAACTCGCTAATGATGCATTCAGCTCCTGCATCCAGATCGTTGATAAATACACTGAACCTATTCTAGAATTGAACCCTAAGAAACACCGCTGGTGACCAGTCACCAGCCTGTTGTAGCCCCATTCACTACAACAGTTTTAGCCCTGCTATCCAGACAGTTCTTCACCCAGGGCACTGTGAAACCACTCATCCCACAGTTTGACAACTTGTCCAGAAGGATGCTGTGAGGGACAGCATCAAAAGCCTTACTAAATTCCAGAAAAACTACATCCACTGCCCTTCTTGTTGTCTGAAACAACACTGGCCAGTTTCAACTCTTAATTGGGCTTTGGCCTTTCATGCCTTCTCCCTGCATAAATGAACCACAGCTCTGTACTCTTCCTGCAAAGCCTGACCTCGCTTCCAGAGATCATACAATTTCTTTTTCCTCTTGAGCTCCATGAGGAGTTCCCTGTTCAACCAAGCTGGTTTTCTGCCCTGCTTGCTTGGCTTATGACACAGTGGGATTGCCTGCTCCTGTGTTTCTAAAAGGTGGTTTTTGAAGACTGACCAGCACTCGTGGACTCCTAAGCCTTCAAAAGTAGGGTACTTTGCTAAATAGCTCCCTGAATAGGGATCTTTAAGTTTGCTCACCTGAAGTCCAGCGTAGCAACTCTGCTGTCTTTTTTTCTCATTACACTGAAAAATTTTAAACTCAACCATTTCATGATCACTGTGGCCAAGACAGCCACCTACCATCACATCCCCCACGAGTCCTTCTCTATTCACAATTAGCAAGTCGAGGAGGGCATCTCTCCTAATTGGCTCACTGAATATCTGTGACAAGAGCTTCTCTCTTACAAACTTCAAGAATTTCCATGACCTGCTTGTCACAGCAGTATGATATCTCCAGCTGATGTCTAGGAAGTTGAAAACTCCCATAAGGATAAGGGCTACTGATCCAGAAATTTCTCCTAATTGCCTATAGAATAACTCATTGGTGTTTACATAGTGGTTGGGTAATTGGTAGTAGACACTCACTACAACATCTCCTTTGTTTTCTGTCCCCAGAGGCTCTCAACCACATCATCACTAACTGTAAGGGGTGTGCAATTAAACCTCCCCTTTACAGTTAGTGTGACACCTCCATCTTGCCTGCCCTGTCTATCCCTCCTGAACAGCCTGTAGCCCTCCATCCCAGAATTCCAGTTGTGGGACTCATTCCACCAAGTCTCAGTAATACCAGTGATATCATAGTTCTGGGAGCTGACCAACGCTTCCAATTCATCCTGTTTGTTTCTCATATTGCATGTGTTGGTTTACAAGCATTTCAGATACACTCCTGAGCCCTCTGTGCTCCCAGGAGCAGTGTAAATATTCCCACTAGCATTGCCACCCTCAGGTGAAGCCACACCAACCCTTATCTTACCTTCTGCAGTCCTGATGGTATCACCTTCCCTCATCAATTCTAGTTTAAATCTCTCTTGATCAGTCCCACCAGCTTACACCTGGTTTTCCCACTGGGACAGGTGGATCCCATCAGGCCCCAGCATATTTTGCCTCATGAAAGCTCTTCCATGGTTTAAAACCCCTAAGTTTTGGCAGAGACACAAGTCCTGGAGTCAGGTATTGATATCCTGGGCTCCCTTGTTTCTTCCAAAGTCTCACGCCATTACTGGGAGGATTGTGGAAAACACACATTTACCATGTAATGTAATTCCACAGATAAAGTATTCTCACTGAAAGAACTCAGGCAACTACACTAAGCCCTGGTCCAATTTTTTCCCCATGAACATTGGTTAACAACAACAGACACCCAAGTTCTGTTCTATTCTCTCTTAGCACCATCAGAGGTAAAGTCTAGTAAGTGTATTGATTCATCCTGTGTATCTTCTGGAAACTGAAGACAAGTTTGCCAACAAAATTTTTGTCGTGTTTCACCCATTCATGCTTTTCCTTCTAGTGAAAGAGGAGATTTACTGATATTTATGTAGCATTTCCTGGCTTTTCTTAAGAACAGCTTTGGCTTAGTTACTACAATTCCTGTAGTACAAGAACAAGGCAGTAAACCAGAAAACCTTTATCAGTCTTAAATCCAACATCAGTCAAATCTGTGCTTCAGGTAATTGTGTATCAGTGAACAAGACATTCTATTTTTAAATTCTAATGATGGGTTATTTTATGACAGTATTATGCCAGTATTGGCCTCTTTTGGAGGTGGAACACATCAGAAGGTAACTCCAGATTCCCTTGGAAGTGTCTGAGCCTTGGTTTCTCAAGCCTTTGTAAACTTGGGAATCAAAGGCTGAAAGCTTTGTCTGGGACTTGCAGAGTGAATGCCCATGGCAGTAAATTAAACGGAGCTTGTATGTGTGGTCATTGCTTGTTACCGTTTTTGGGTGGAGTAATTTTCGGTTTTAGATGGAGTTGGAAAACTAAAGTTTTGTAAACAGATGTTGATAATATAAATGTTTCAGGGAAAATGAGGTGCTTGAAGTAGCCTGCACTGGATTAACCCTAGCTCTCAATTTCACACTTGAGAGTAACTGCTTGCCATACTTCACTTTCTTTTTCTGAATAAGCCCAAGTATTTGCTGCATACTCAGCTCTTTCTTTTACAGACAAAATCACTCAGTAGCAGATAAATCAGTTATATTTTGTCTCTCCATTGACTTAGTTGCTATGTTACGAATTATATACAAGGTACATTTTGACCATAAAATGCAGTAAGAACATTCACTTCTGTATCAGAACAATAATTATTGCACCCTGATGCTTAGGCCCTGAAGAAATTAATCTCAGCAGACTCCTGCTGATAGCAGCTTCTGTTCAATGGTGTGTAACCCATCAACTATTTTTTGAAAGTGGGGTGGAGAAACACGTTTATTTTGCTTATATTTCTCAAGAGCTGCAGGATCAGCTTAGGTGTTCTGAAACTTTAAAACAAAGCATTGAATCCTTGCTTTGTACAGTGTATCAAGTGAAACAAAAGATCAGAAAGTGAAAGTGTTAATGAGAATGAAAACACTCTAATCCTGCTAAAATCTGTCTCTATGCTCCTAGAAGCACATTGATGGATTATTCTTCTAGCCAAGAAGAATATTATTCTTCAAGCCAAACAACTTCAGGACTCAGCCTAAAGACTCATTTCTATAATTGACTAGAAGACAGTGATTTAGAAGACAAAGAGTCTGAAAAGCTACTGAATAGTGAGACAGACTTTTTTTTACCAGCAGATCAAAGTACAGTGATTATGTACTTTAATGTAAATGTGTTAATCCAGGTATGATGATTTCAAGGAGTTTCTAAAGCTAAGATTTACTTTAAAATGCTATACAAACAAAACATTGTGTAATTTGTAAGAAGCTACATCTTTCTCTCCAGACTCTCAACTGTCTTGCAAAAAAAGAGCAAGTTATTTCAATCACTCTTTAAATTAATTAGTATGTAACAGTCACAATAGAGCATTACATTTCTATAAAAGGAGATAAAGTGCCTAGCCCAGCGTATCCCAGCAAAACTAAACATACATCGTTTTAATCCTCTTATAAGATCTTGGAAGAATGACTCAGTTTTTCACAGCTGGCTGAGGTCTCATCTTGAGCCATGTCAATAGCTAGGGCATGCATGTGTAACTTGCAAACTAATTAAAAAAAATGTCTGGCAGGAGGGTGGGGTGTTAACCATTCTTCCACCAGCCCTCTTCAGGGGCTTCCATGCTCTACCACATGACAGCTGGAAAAAGCAGAAGACACCTCTAATTCTTTTAATGATGAAATTGTAAAACTTCAGAGAGTTTGGAACCCGCTCATGGCAATAAGTTTATTATTAACAGTGTTTGCTATTGACATTTCTCCCTAAAGGTGCTGAAGGAAGAAACTGTCAGTGTTTTTGGTTTTCTCCCATGCATAAATACTGGCTGGATTAAATCTCACTGAAATCAGTGGAGTAAGTATCACCTTTTATGTAGGGTAGCTGGAGGAAATCCCTGAGATTTTTAATGGAAAAGCAGGGTTGAAACAGTCTCAGATCCTCAGGAGCAGCCCACATGCCCCCCAAATGCAACCAAAGGGTTTCTCAGACACAGTGAGCTCTGCTGAATATTACCTGGGACGGCAGTGTACGTGTGTCTGGTAGCAGCCAGCACAAGAGCTCAGGATTTGAAGCCGAAAACTGTCTGTAGCCTGTTGTGAGCTAAGTGAAGCGTGCAGATACCTAGGGCAGCATGCTGGGGAGGATGTCATCCAGTGGGACCCAGCTACCCTGGAAAAGTCGGGCTAGCTGCTGCCATGAGGGCAGAGGCAAGTTGTCTGGAGCAGTAGCTATTGCCAGGAAAGCTGTATACACTCTTCTGTTCACAGGAGGAGCAAGCCACCTTACCTCTGCAGGGCTTGGCCTCTGTTCACCCTATTTCTCAGCTCTACTTCCTCTACCTTTTGTTATGCTGTGGCGAAACCAGCTTATCTCTCACTCCTTATCCTTCACACAGCCAAAGACCATTTTCCTCACCTGGGATCACCGCTTGGAATACCGCTCATTTCAGCTGCAGTCTTAATAAAAACAGCAGTATCGCCCTCAGAAACATCTTTGTAAGAGGGCTTTTGCAAGTGCTAACTTAAAAGAGTTTTGGTGCTATTTTAAAAAATTTTTTACTCTGATGTTCAAGGAAGCAGGGAGGATTGCAGTGTTGTACACAAACTGGATTGTATGAAATATTCCCATGTCGGTTTCATTTACAAACTAGATTAACCTGCAAGGCCAATTTGTGTTTTGTTTTGTTCGCTAACTTCTCATGTGCAAGAGATTAGAAATACAACTAAAAACTGCCATGTGTCTTAAAAAATCCATTTTATTTTACTGGGAGTCTTCTTAAACTACAAGACCTCTCATGAGAAATTACCAATATCAGCATGTAAGACTCACTTTCACATGTCCACTTTATTTTGAACACTCTTTATGGCCTCACTGAGCTGGCAGCAAAGTCCAGGTAAGATCATTCAGTTGGCATCAGTAAGTCCACTATTTTTTAAACGTCCTTCACAACAACCTAAAGCATTCTTATGCAAAGAAGGTGAGATGAAGGCTGGTGACTTGCCCATAGCAGACTAGATTTAACTTCATTCCATGCTTTCCCACTGCGTCTTTCTCTCACCATTGATCTCTAGGGCTTGTAGGAAAGATAATCTGCTATGCATTTTTATAGCGTCAGCACAGTGGGAAGTGCAAAGGTCTTTTAATGATAAACTATGAAACGACAGATTTTGCAATCCAGCTTTGAGCATGACCGTGTCAATGCCTGTGATGCCAAGTTCATTCATCATTTGACAACTTGATGAAGAAAGGTGTCTTCAAATAGAAATTCAGAGGACATTCTTGGTGTACATCATTCTGGACCCATGAAGTCTTATCCCGACATTTTCACTAGTGATCCTCTTAGCATGTGCGCATGATGTACTTTGACTTAGGTTGTTGGAGAAGAATATGGTCCTGGAAATGCAGTTCTCTGGGTTAATGAAATTAATTTTTCTCTGTCTTTCATTTTCCTGAGGCTGTTTTCACTTTTTCTGTAGACCACCTCCACTGAACGGAGAAGTTTTTGGCTGCTTTCTTCTGGTAGTTCTGGTACCTTATCTGGCATCTATTTTCTATTCCTATACCCTACTGACGTGCAGTGCAGAGCACTTGAGTACAACAGAAGAGGTGAAACGAAGCAGTAGCTGCCACCTCAAAATTAATGTTTAAAGTTTATAGTATTTAAAAATTAGGTCTATTCTTCTGAAAACGTCCAACAAGTTTCCTAGTGCTCCAGGCACAGAGCAACAAGTTACAAGCTGCTGGCAGCTTGTGGCAGAGCAAGCTTG
The DNA here is from genome assembly GCF_964289735.1 of Phaethon aethereus. Taxonomy (NCBI): domain Eukaryota; kingdom Metazoa; phylum Chordata; class Aves; order Phaethontiformes; family Phaethontidae; genus Phaethon; species Phaethon aethereus. The sequence goes on along the minus strand of NC_138577.1, from coordinate 42,024,419 downwards.
CAAATTCAACCCCTAAACGAAACTTTAGAAAGTGGTTACAACCTACAGGTTGGTTGCAAAAGTTAGTTGCCAGACACTCGCCAAGTAATGCCAGACACCCTGTCGGATCTCTCACCGCTTCCCAGAAAGTAGCTGGGACCCCAAAGCCCACCGGGCTTTGCTCCGGGCTTTTTGCGCCGCTGGCACGGCGGGGGACCCATCCCGGCGGCGGCGGGGGAAGGGGAGGGGGGCAGCCCTGCCTCCCGCCCTCCCTCCGCCGAAACCACTCCCCGAAGAGAAAGTCACCAGGGGGTGGGGAAATGGTGACAGCTCCAGGAAGCCGCTGGCGGCACCGGGAGACACCAAGGGGCGGCAGCCCGCTGGCTGGCAGCTCCCCGCCGCCTCCGCCACGCCGAAGCGAGCCCCGCCGGCGGCCGCCATGGGCTCCCCGCAGCGCCCGCCGCTCGCCCACGTCTTCAGGGGGACCTTCGTGCACTCCAGCCCCTCCGCGCCCATGGAGGTCCTCCACGGACACCTGCTGGGGGTGGACGACAGCGGGACGGTGAGCGCGGGGGCCGAGGGAAGGGGTGTTGCGGGGGCGGCTGGTCCGGGCGCGGGGAGATGCCCGAGACGCTCCGCTCCGCCGTGGTCTCCGCGTGTCCTCCCAGTGTCCCCCTCGCTCGGGGTGAAAATGACCCTTTTCGGTCCCGAGTCCCGCTCCGGGGGTGCCAAGGGGCCCGGCCGCCTCCGCCGGTCCGCGGGGAGAAAGCGGAAAATTTTCGCAACTCAAGTGCTCGGTGCCAGGCAGGGAGAGGGCAGAGCCGCGGGTGCAGGTAGCCGGGGCGGTGCGTTGTCTCCTCGGCACGAGCCCGCAGGTAGCCTAAATCTGTTTTTGAAGTGTGCTAAATGTCTTCGAAACTGCCGCACGCCTGGACCAGGCATTCCTCCAGATTCTGTCGGTTTTCTTTCAGTTTCACAACCGTGTTTTTCATTCTCCGAAGTATCAAGATAACGATTGTGAGTAATTGCAGTGTACCCCTCTGTACTCATGCGCAGCCTTCTGAGCGAGGCTTTTTATTCGTCGTGTCACAGGAAAAACCATGGCACTTGCCCGTAAAGACTTAGGAAGGTGATGTTAGGCATGCTAGAGGCACAAGCCACGTTTAAAACAAGAGTTGCACTTACTGATAATGCAGGATCGATTCTGGCAGGGGAACTGTATAATTCCCTTAAACAACATCACAGGTGTAACTCAGTTTCACAGTGCATGTTGTGTAGGTAGACTGATAATTTCTTGTAGACTCAATAACATATAGGTACCCTATATATAATGAAAAAAGGTAATTTTCTTGCTTGCGGCTAAGTAACAGGCTTCAGTGTGTCAGGCTTCAGTAGCATTTGAAATCCATGCAAAGCACACTTTGAGCCCTCACAGTGTTTATCTTGTCTGTTCATACAGGTCCATGAGGGCCTGTTTCAAGACAGTCCTCTTATAGCTCTTGAGAAGTTTGGTGCAAGGCAGAGCAAAGTGAGCTTTTTGAGAAGCTGTGTTTTGATGTACAGGAGGGGAATAAAAACTTACATAACTATGTATTGGCTGGTGTCAACTAAAAACAAGCAGAGACCTGAATGAAAAAAGGGTTTGGTTTGTGTAACTCAGATGCAGGAGGCAGAAACTCATACCCCATCCCACACTAATGGCACTTTCCAGAAAAGAGTCCCTGCTCAGCATCCTTAGGAAATCAAAACCTTTTAAGCGTAAGGTACCTTAGAAAGGTATACCTAGGGATCTGTGCTCTCAGTCACTCCATTCCCTTCTCCTAGTGAACAAGGGTTCACTGGATATCGTTTTCCTTGCATAAACTGGCACATTCCCATGCAGTTATTAAAAAAAAAAACAACAGCATTTTCCAGTAAAGCACTGTTGTCCAAAAATAAAATTCCCACCAGAGTACAGTAACAAGGACTTTCATTTTCTTCTCCTTTTAATACGAATTCTTGGCATTTTACTATTCCAGGGTCTAATACAGTGAGTGTTCGTACCCTTTAGCCTAGTACTCATAATTTAACCACATGCAGAACTCTCACTGGAATCACAGAAGACTGAGATTTTCAAGAAGGACGTGGTGGTTAGAAAATTGCTTACCTATACTGTCCAAATTTACACCAAAACTGTTTCTGTATTACTCCCAAAGGAGTAAGTTAAAATAAATAGGTATCGTTCTTTTGCCTCATGTTGCTGACTCCATCATGGAAAAACCTTTCACAGTCTCTGACAGGGTAAACAGGTCAACTTTTGTGAACCACCAGGTCCTCTTCTCCAGCATGAGTCCCTGCCTGTCCTCCAAGGGACAGGAGCATAAAACCATCACCACAGACAGAAACACTGCCCAGACCCCCACTGCACGTGGACAGTTTTGGCTGGTGAAGGCCACAGATGAAATGTCAGCTCTCTGTGCTTTGCCTGTAGATGAAAAGGAAGCTTTATCAAGGAAAATGCTGCTGTCAGGTATGGAGACCCAACTTATTGTTAAATTAGCGAAATAAGGACTGTGTTTAATGGAGCAGTTTGCAGAGCAGTTTGGTGCTGCTCTTGAGGAATGGCAAATAGAGTAGTATTCCTCAGGGTACAGAAAGTAGAAACAGGTGCAAAATGTGAGTTATCATTGAAATGTTGGTGTAATTAACTTAGCTGAATAGAATCATAAGTAAATAGAACAAGTATTAAGCTGAAAGCTCCTGTTGAAGGCATGAAAATAGCAAGAGTTGTGGAATAAGACTTAATATTGTTAAGTACTGCCAAACATAAGTGTTTAATTTAAGCCAGCTGGGATAGCAAGTGACATGTGTCAGCTGTACAAAGAGGAAGGTACCAAGGCACCAACATCCATCTGGATGTCGTTGCTTAGCTTTTCTCAGCTGGTTGGGCTGTTTGTCCCGGAGCTGGGTCTAAGAAGTGCTCCCGTTTCTCATCTAGCCTCACATTCCAGTTTTGGGAACTAGGCAAGCACTAGGCATCATGTCTTTAATTGCAAAAGTCAGCTAATCATTGTGGGAACAGGAAGGGAAGAGAAGCATGTGGGAGGGAAAAGAAGGATGGACCCCTTACTCATGTTTGTCATAGCCAGAAACAAAGTAATACAGGCACTGTTGGATCAAAAGATCTGTGTTCTTCGGCCAGTATTGTTCACTTTCCATTCTTTTGCACTGCAGTACTTGAAGGCAGTCAGTGTTTTCCGCATCAGGTTTGATGCATAGCTTAGTGGAGCAGCTATGCATTGATGGAGGAGCTTTGGTCATCTCTTGGAATAAAAAATGCCTGAGCTAGGCACTAGGGTAGAGAGGTCTTAGCTCCTCATCTTTGGATCTTGTAGCCCCATCACATGTGTGACGCATCAGAACTGATCAAAGTGTTTGGGCTTGATCTGCTTTTTGTCATACACCTTCCAAAGTGATGATTATTGTCCTTGACTTCCTTCTTTACAAGCTGAAGGTCTTGTTCTTGCCTGTATACTTCTCTTGGCTTTGTAGTGACTCTGCCACAGAGCTTTTTCTTGTTTTTACAGTGTTAAGGTCCAGAACCAGTTTAAAGGACCACTGCACCAGGTTGGTGCTTGTACCTTGAATGTACAAGCAAATACTCAAGCAACTGCCCAAGCCTGGGACCTCACAGACCTTAAAGCCTTCAGCATTAGAAAGATGGCCAGAGGAAATGCATCCTAAAGCAATGGAGAACATCTCTTGTGTGACCAAATGTTCTGTTGGGAAGTTTGTTTGAAAAGAGTGTAGATGTCTTGCTGATTCATCCATAGCTGCATTTGACAATAATGGACCAGATGTCAGGTTTAGGGTTGATTTCATGTGTCCAGCTCCCTTGAAATGTGTTTTCTTCCATGATTTAAGTGTTTTATTTATCTGCACCCTAAGAGTATGTAATAGCCCTTTCTTTTCCATGGCAACGCCTGTTTCCAGAATTTGCCATCTGGTGTTTCATGTTTCTCTCTCTCTGTCCTTTTTTTTTTTTTTTTTTTTTCCCCCAGCAGCTCTAACATTACTCATTCTGCATCCATTTTGACTTCAGCATCTGAATGACATTTTCTTTATTGCTCATCAGAAATTTCAGTAGGTCTGTATTCTAAGCCCTCTGCAGATATATAGCTAATTAAGCTGGCTCTATTCCTCTTTAGGAGGAGATGGTGCTTCATGTGAAGTATTAATGGACTGAAATATTCTTGCAATTTTTGCTAGTGTGTATTTATTTGTATGGTATGATTGCAATAGTTTTTTTTCTGAATAAAAATTTAAAATGTCTGCTTTTTAGACAATGTAAATCATACAAGCTATATGTGCATTTAAAAGACTAGGCAGCCAAAAACTTCTTGTCTACAGTTTAGCAGCCTGTGCTTATTCTTCTCTTTAGAAAAAAATAGAAAATGCAAAAGGTAATGTCATACCCATCAAAAGATGGGCATGCAAGTAACTGCTAAACAGTGCTCTTTTGCTCCTCTTGGTCTTCCTCCTAAGTTACTTCTTATTGCCTTTTTACAACTATTTAATCTTGCCTTTACGTGCTTTTTTAATTGCTGCCTTAGAAACTGTCATGGCACCCTTAGCTGTCATGAGGGTGATACAGGCCCTCAGTGTGGGAACCCTCACAGGAGCAGAAGGATGCTGATAGACGTAAGATTACTCCCTTGAACTTACAGGAACGAGCTCTCGTACCAAGGGAGTTAGAAGACCATGAGCTGGTTTCTGGCAGAAACTGTGGTTAGACAGGAATTCCTGCAAGCCCAGGACAGGCAGTTTTTGGCTGGGGGAGGCGGCAGGGTCCTGTACTCCATCAAGTGCTCCGGAAACGCAGATCCCGCCTGGAGCCTGTAGCGGGCATTGCAGTTCCTAGACTTTGTTTCTTGGAGAGGTGTTGTGCCTATTATTGCCAGACGAGGGAATTAAAGAGTTGGGAATTCAGCTGCCAAGAGTCATGTTGTAGATTAAAATACCGTGGAATTTAAAAATAAACAGAAAGTGTGCTAAAATTCTGACTTGGCAACAGAAACGCAGCAGCAGTAGAGTCGATGTCCTCTAGGAGTCAAATGGGGCTGAGTTAGGCTCCAGACTGTCATTTTTTTGAAATAAACAAAAATCTTAGTCTGTTCTGGAAAATGGAAATATTATCTGGATTTTTCCCCTCAATTTCTTTTCTCTTCCTAGGCACTTAAAAAATAAAAAAACCCAAGCATTGAAGACACAAGCAGAAAAATAGACAATACTTAGCTCAGTGCCAGTCAGTCCTAGGCAAAGCAATTATTTTGACCCCTCTGGCTTTGAATACTGTGATTGCATTCCTGTAAGGCTGTCATACACCTCCACAACAACTGACTGCACTGCTGGCATGGTGGTACATTACAGGAATGCCAGTGGACACTGAAGTCTGGGCGGTTCTGCTTGTGTGTTACTTGAGAATGAATTAATTGTTTTCTTACAAGTTACAAAGCGGGTGCGGTTATTCACTGGATTGTAAGTATTTCAAAATCATGCGTGATAGTCAGGAAGAACAAGTATTTCAATGCAAACCTATCACCTTTGTAGTAAGTGTGTAAAATCTGGTTTTAGATATGGCTCGTTTTGCTATAAATGGCAAAGCTGGTGTGGGATACAGCTTTCAAGTATCTGTGTTTTCTTTTCTTTTAGATTGTGTTTTTGGAACAAACTGATCAGCAAGAGCAACTGGCTAAGAAGTGGGGCTTCAAAACGTCTGACATAAGAGAACTGAGTAACCAGTATGTGTTTTGTTTCAGTTCAGCAAATGCAGTTTATTCTCTGAGTGAAGTAATGCAAGCCTCTGTGAATACATTTTGGCAGGGAGCACATTAAATCCAATCTCATGGGCAAAACTCCCTTTCAGCTCTGTGAGAGCGCTTAATCCAAGAGCTGCCTGTGTCCTGGATGGGACTTGGAGGGAGGACAGCCTGTGTGCTTTTTGCATTCCTTGGTTTGGGACTGCAGCCATGGCTGGATTGTGCTGGCTGATTTACACTGCACAGAGCAAAATGCCATGTTTCATATATGACTCTTCTGTGCTTACAGAAGTAAATGACGTTCTTTCTTGAGATTACCTTTTATAACCATTTTGTCAGCAGTGGGCTGTGCCTAACCGGCTTGAAATTCTAGACCTGGTAAATGGAGGTAACAGTAACACTGCAGATACAAAACTCAGTTGCATGGTCTTTGACACACTCCCTAATAAAACCTAATAAAATTATAAGATTTAAACCTTCTAAATACAGAGTCTTGGATTTCTAACTGTATCACAGCTAGAGTGTTTCTTTTTTCTTCAGCCAGTGAAATACCACACCTTTCTGGAGAAGTGAAATAGTTTTGGATTGCACCTACTATGCTTTGCATGCCGTTGCACAACTGTAAAGGACTTGTGGCTTAGAATCTAGAGCTGCAGCATCATCTTAAGTGTTCAGTTGTTAAAAAATCTGTATGCTTTGTTGGAAGGATAATCACACAGAATATATGAGTCATCAGATGTTTTCTTCACTTGAAATAGCCTGAGGGAAATGGAAGGTGCTGGAAATACGGATCAGATTTAGAAGGATCTTTCAGCGTTTCTAGCATGCAAGGAAACAGGAAGGAGGGGAACCACAAAGACACGAAATCACTGTTCATTCAGTAGTCAGGGAGAGGGGAAGACGAGTGAGAGAAATTTTATGCCATAAGCACAAACCAAAATAATTATAGCAACTTCCTGGCAATATTGGTATATTCTTCCCTGTTATTGCATGAACACTACATGACAACAAACAATATTACAGTGCCATTGTAAATATGCCTTTCCTGTCAAGATATTGAGCAGAGATTTTTTTCAGCAGTATCTGTGCCTGCATTTGTAGACACAGTGGCTGTTCTTCCATTAAACCTTGAAATTCATTTATTGAATATATATATAAAAATATATAGACACGTATATAATGTGGAGGAAAACTGGGGTATAGAAAGTTACAGTTTTGTAAACATAATGGTCTGGCATTCTAGATGTATCCATACTGGGGAGCAAGACCATGCCCAAATCTTGTCTTTTTCAGGTGGCTTCTACAGTGGACTGTTTTTCGTTATTGTGAAGTCAGTTTGGCTTTACTTGTTGGTATTTAGCCTGGGTAAATATTGAAGATAATTGGATTAATCATGCTCTTATATTGTTTTTCTCTGTTAGCTATATGTAAGTCCGTGTAAAAGTTATTATTCAACTGCTTCATACTGCAAAAGGAGTAGAGATACAGTAGGAGTTGATAGGCTGATGCTGAAAGAGGAAGGTTAATCTGTACTTGCCATTTACTCTGATGGATTTTGCTCAAACATGCTGTTCAAAGCAAAACTACTCACCGTGGAAAATTTTGTGACATTTTGGACTATTGTAATTTTCCTTTCTTTCCCTAGTGAATTCTTCATGCCAGGAATGGTTGATACACACATTCATGCCCCACAATATTCGTTTACTGGTACAAGAGTAGATCTACCTCTTTTGCAGTGGTTGACTACCTACACATTCCCAACAGAAGCCAAATACAAAGACAGCGATTTTGCAGAGGAAGTGTACACCAGAGTTGTTGTAAGTACTGCAAATGATGACATTCATATTTGTGAAATATATGGATGTTTTCAGAAGGTCCGCAGAAATAGTAGAGTATGTTTCAATATCTCTTCCCCTACTCCAGTGTGGGGTCCCTGCCACAGGAGACAGTCCTCCATGAACTTCTCCAATGTGAGTCCTTCCCACAGGCTGCAGTTCTTCACAAACTGCTCCAGCCTGGGTCCCTTCCATGGGATGCCGTCCTTCAGGAACAGACTGCTCCAGCCTGGGTCCCCCACGGGGTCACAAGTCCTGCCAGCAAACCTGCTCCAGAGTGGTCCACAGGTCCTGCCAGGAGCCTGCTACAGCGTGGGCTGCCCACGGGGTCACAGCCTCCTTCGGGCATCCCCCTGCCCCAGCGTGGGGTCCTGCCCGGGTGCAGGTGGAGATCTGCTCCCCCGTGGAGCTCCATGGGCTGCAGGGGCACAGCTGGTCTCACCGTGAGCTTCCCCAGGGGCTGCCGGGGAATCTCTGCTCCGGCACCTGGAGCCCCTCCTGCCCCTCCTGCTGCCCTGGCCTGGGGGCTGCAGGGCTGCTTCTCTGACACATTCTCACTCCTCTCTCTGACTGCAAAATGTGTGCTGGTTCTTTTCCCTTTCTTAAATATGTTATCCCAGAGGCACTGCCACCATTGCTGATGGGCTCAGCCTTGGCCAACGGCGGGTCCATCTTGGATGCAAGGGAAGCTTCTAGCAGCTTCTCACAGAAGCCACCCCTGCAGCCCCCCCAGCTACCAAAACCTTGCCACACAGACCCAATACAGCATGGTAAAAAAGAATAAGCGGGGTATTTCCTTTTCTGCTCATAAAGACTCTAATATGAAATTGTCTTCTGCAAAGACTACATGAAAGAGAAGATGCTTCTCACAAACATCAGATCTGGGGTATTTTGGAGTAATTAAGGAAGACAGCTGAGGTCCTTGTAGCAGGAATAGCTTTCACTGCACGGGCTTTAGATGAAGTCTGTCAATGGTATTGTGGCACAAAGAGAGAGACTGTTTGAGCTAGACTGGTTCTGAGCAATATAAAGGTTTAAGGTCAAATTCCACTTGCTGAACAATAAGCAGCTAGGTCACATTGCAGCGCACTGGTGCTGTTCTATAACTGAAATGTATCCTTTAATATGTGGAATGAAATACCTTCAACAGATTAAATGATTTGGCCAGCACAAGTTGCCTTGCGTTTGTCTAATACTGTGACAAAATGTGTTGTCAATATAGTAACATAATGAATTTGAAATAAATAGTTGTACTGTTCTTGCCACACACATTTTTTTAAAAAATTACTTTCTGCCATCTGCCGTAATAAAAACATGTAGGAGCAGCTTGTTCATAAACTCTAGTGACAAGCAAGACAGGCCTTCAGCTGCTTAAAACATAGAGGTGATCTCACCTCCCGGCTGCTTATCTCAACGTACTGTTACCATCTACCTCACTTCGGATTGGGTGACATCAGCACGGCTCAAGTGCGCGCTGTGCAAGGTGTCTAATAACATCACCTGGGAAAAACCCGCCAGTGAGAGATGGAAGTTAGCTGTAGGAGCTTCAACACAATGGTTAGGCTCTCCACATGTGTATCAAATAGGGCAAGGTCAGGAAAACGTCTTCATCCCCGAATGCTGCAGGATACCCGTTGCTCTGCAGTGTTTGCTGGGGCCGACAATAACTTTCAGCTGTTAGAAACAGGACTAAACCTGCAGGGAGCAGATACTGTTCCATATGTAGCTTTGTACTTTTGGAGTTGTAATGAAAACATAGTGAATTTTTTGAAATTAAATTCTGTTTCAAATAAACACTTCCTGCACTTGGTAAAAGAAACAATTTAGGTGAAGTTTGCCAGATTTTAGCTGGAACCTCCTCTGGTCCCTCAAATTTTGGGCAAGCCAGTTCTTCATGCTGCTGTTTTGGAAACAGGATATTTTTAGATTTCATTTAACAATGATGTTAGGAATCCAGAAGTAGAGAATTCTGGGTTTTAAAAGCTAAGAAAGACAAAGGTAGTTTGTCTCAGTAATGACATTGTTATTTTTGAGACTCATTTCAGGAACCCTTAAAGACATGTTTTTAATTATTTGCTTTAATTTGAATATTGCATGGAAAAGTCAGAGCTTGGCTTCATGTTTGTCAAGTAATCAGCTCTAGCTACTCTCAGAAGTTGCATTGGATGTCCCACCTTCTGTCTCATTAAAAAAAAATAATTCTCAAATTACATTGTAGCCAGAATCCCAAAATGTAATTTAAACCTGTATGTTGGATGGGTAGTCAATGTAGTACGCATTAGTCCCAAGATCTGGTGAAGCTACAAATTTCATCATGACTTAATGTAACATTAAATGGCTCCTCCAAAAGTAATATGAACAGATATCAACCACCCTCTCCTTTCAAACGGTATAATTAAATAAATAATTAAATTACACTCTGAGCAGTTGTTCTCAGTTTACTTTTACCTTGAAGTTTGTTACTTTCTATTCAGGGATGACAAAGCTTTTTTATACATGAAAGCCTGTCTATTTTTCCTAGCCACATTAGGTGGCCAAATGAAAACCACTACTTTTTCCCGAAAGCCTTGCATTGCTAACGTTAGGTAAACAGTACTTCAGTGTGAAAATTGGAGAGCCTTTCAAAACTAGGAAATAACATAAATGACTGGTTGTTTGTGTTTCTAAATATAAGTGATAATTTATTTCCAGTTTGAGTGAAGGAAACACAGACTGGTTTCTATGGGTTTAGCCATTGTTAAAATCCTGTGTGGATTTGGTAGAGGAATTTTTGTATTTATTAACACTCAGGCTTAAAAAAGCTGTTATGAAATTAAAAATCTGTATTTTACCTTCCCACTTTACTGCGCAATTTTGCAGTAACTAAATGTTCTCACAGTTTGAAATCAGACTGCCTTTCTGCATTTTCGCAGCTTGACTTTTTTTTTCAGACAGTTGAAACCGATTTCTTTTTATAGAGACGAACTCTAAAGAATGGCACGACTACAGCTTGCTACTTCGCAACAATTTACACAGATACTTCTCTTCTTCTTGCTGAAATTATAGGTAAGACTAACAGTGAGTTTTGAAGGATGTTGCCCAGGCTGTGTTAGTTGAAGGAAACAGAGCTTGGGATTTTTAGACTGCTTAAGGATCTGTCTTACTACTAATTTGTTTTTCATTCATTGCATCTGTCATACCGTGTCCCCAAAACCCACCATAGCTACCCATGTTCACTTAACGCCTACTGTTGCTTCTGTTGGTCTCTTCATTCCCAAATCAGCTGCTGGTGGAGCTTGAACTCGTTCTGCTGGAGCTGCTTTTCAGCTGCAGTTCCCTGCTCTTTCCAGCCTTTTCCTGTTTGAGGATTAAAGAGCTGAATGACAAGAGGTGCAGTCAGTGCATTAATTTCCTGACACTCTGAAGTTTCATTTGAGAATCAACATCAAAAGTCTCCACAGCCCCTCTGAAACCAGAGCAGTGGGAGTTGTGTCAGGATCTTATCCCTCCCTTCTGTTCACTATTGCAAATGCCTGCTGTTTTCAAGTGTTGTAATTCTTGCAGGATTCCTCAAGGTTCAGCCAGCTCCCAAAGCAGAGCAATTTAATGACAATCTCAGTTTCCATCAAAAATTCCCTAGTCTTTCTGATTTTGTAGGAAAACGTAAAGCTGTGAAGCTGTTATATTCAACAACTCAGACAGTAAAAGTGAGCAAAAGTGATCTAATTTAGAAACACATTGAAAATCTTTATATGAATTCCTTTCAAGTCTGACACATGAGTTCTGAGCCCTAGCATGGATAAATCTTAAGAAAGAGGCTAGAAGTACCTCTGGTAATTTTCTCCATCCCACTACACGTGGGAGGCATGTTAGGAACCTCATTCCTTTCTCTTAAGGAGAGATAGTTTGATGAGATCTTTGTGCCTTTTCTCAGGTCAAGGTAATCATCTACTACAGCTACTTTACTTTGATGTTTGTGTTTTTCATCCTCTACTTCACAGTGGTCTTTTTCATATACTACCGTTATGAATTCTGGTTATGGTTAAACTACAGTAATCTAATCCTCAATTATAACATTTATAAAATGGGGCACTAATGTGCAAGAAGAAGACTCCTATTTAAATGTTTTGGTTTTTTTCTCTTCCCATTTTAGCCTTTAAAGTCACATGGATGTTCCCAACTAAAAGATAAGAAAGGAGCATAATTTCTGTTCATCTTAAATGAAGCTGGCTGGGGTGGAATTTTCTATTTTCATTTCAGTGCAGGCTTTGATAGTAGTTTTTGAGTTTGATATTCTTATGCATCTCAACAGATAAGTTTGGTCAACGAGCACTTGTTGGAAAAGTCTGCATGGACATGAATGACAGTGTGCCACAATACAAAGAGATTACTGCTGACTCCATCCAAGAGACAGAAAGGTAAGGGGATTAAATTGATGGCACAACCTTTAGAAATAAGACATTTTCATACATCTGAAAAGTGAATGTGAAGCTTACAGGTGTAAATTTATTAGGAACACTTTTTTTTCTTCTGACAGTTATTGTTTCTTACACTTCTGGCAATTCCTGCGTACCCAGTCGCTGCACAGCTCTCTCTAGCTCTTCCAAAGAAACGGAGAAGCTACAGCTCTTAGGGCTTGGAGAGAATACGTATGTTGTTGTCTGTTTTCTGCCTCCTCTTTTCCCTTCACAGGTCTTTTTGTGGAGGTGATGTGACCTGACAGGGGGTGGTGGGGTGGCAATCAGTTCCTTCGCCCCCATTAACTTCTGAGCTATTTCCTTCCCCCATTTAGGATAAAGCTTTATTCAAGTTGTGGGAGTCAGCTTGCATATACCCCATTTTAAACGTGCTGTGGTTCTCCTCTCCTCCAGCATAGCACCAGTGAAATTACTCCAACTTGGAGCTGAGAGAATGAAGGAGAATCAAATCAAGGCAATGTACGTAGTGGAGGAGACCTAAAACAGGATGGAGTATGGCAGCTTGCTGTCTTAGGTTTCCCTTGTCTTTCACATCCATGCTCAGAAAATGCTTAAGCAGACATACAACTTTTCTCACAGGGCTATTTATTTACTTTTATGTTTCAAATATCATGCTGAAAGAGACAGTACCTAACAGTGATAAAAACATCTTAAGGCACTTGTGTGAAGTTTCTACCTTATTGTTGCAAATCATGTGAGAAGAATGGTGTTTATATTTAAAGACATTTGAAAAACATGTCTTGTTAGTAATTTGCACTCTACTAACATTTGTTTTCCTTCACATAAATCCCCAGTTTTTGTAATACAAAATGAGTCCTGCCGAATGGGCCTGAAAGTGGCAGAACTTCCAGTTCTGATATTTTTTAAAGCTTCAGAATGATCTAAATAGCTTCCCTTTAAATACCTACCTTGTGCCTCCAACGCCCTTCTCATGTGATGATTGTGTTAATAAAAAATGTGTCTCAGCTTTGGATGGAAGTGTGCCACAAGTAGCCCAGAGCTGTCTAGAGAAGAGCTGTGTGCTTGTCGGCATGCGTCAGGAGTACTTACCTCCTCAGGCCTGAACCGCAGCAATGCAACTGCAGAAGGATGAAAAGGCTCTTCCTTTAAGAGGGCAACCTTTGTTTCTTTGTTTGTTTTAAATAATCTAAGAAATGTGATCTGTCACACTGTCAGAAAATGTATTGCACTGATTCCAGTTCTTTACAGTTAACCTCCAGAAATCTTTATATTGTATGCGTGCTTCGTATATTAAATCCCAATTCAAGTCAAGAATTTGAATCTACCCTTCTCCTGCAAAGAGGGTTGAAGAAAAAGTTAGGGCACTGAAATCTAGAATACGTTACATGCTACTAATAGTTGTAGTCATCTGGAAAGAGGAGGCCCGTGTTCAAATCTGTTCTTCTGCTACAGAAGACAGTGATTTGAACCTGAGCTTTTTTCCTCATGGAGAAGTACAGAAGCCAACAAAGCATCGGGTATTTTGCAAAAGTTATTTCAGTTTTGAAACAATGCCGACAGTGTTCAAAGAAAAGAAGCGAATGAAAACAGCCATCCGGAGGTTTTGGGTTGTCACCTGAGAGTTACGCTTGTGTTACAGTTTCTGCTCCAGTATTTTACTATTGTATCAGATGAATCAGTAAGAGGAGAGACAGACAGACGATACCTAATTCACATGGCTTTTTAGCTCTCAAAGGTAGACAATGGTGGGCTTAAACTCCTTTGGTCATTGCAGAAGTTTAGCTTAGGTCTCTCACTTCCAGGTGGTGATCCAGCACCAGCTTCACTGCTGTGAATCTAGCCTCCAGCGTGATTTTCTTTTCCATCTGAAGATATTTGACAAATTTGATTCAAAGGTTGTTGTGACACAAATTGTGGGTTTTTTTGAATATAAGCTATGACATAGAGATTCACAGAGATCCTGTCCAGAACCCAGCTCAAACTGGCTTTTGGAAATTATTTACGTAGACTGTGCGTACGAGTTTTCAAATAACTTCTTCCCTGCAGTGTCAGAGGAAGTTTTATTTGTTCAACTGCATTATCAATATCAACTGCTTGAGGTTTTTTTGTAGAAGCCCCTGAGGTAGCTTCTTTTATTTAACGAAGTAAGTAAATCTATACTGTATTTTCCATAAGATAGATAATCTATACGCTAACATTAATATACCCATTTCCAGAAAATCAAGGGTCCTTTAAGTGAACGAGGACATACGCGACTCCTGTGAACTATGAAATTACAGAATCACAGAATCATTAAGGTTGGAAAAGACCTTTAAGATCATCAAGTCCAAATATTGCAGCATCTTTTAAAAATAGGATTTAAAATAATAGAATATATTTAATGCTGTAGTTTAAATTCATGGACAAATTTAAGTGTTTTTTCTTCTCTAACGTTACAGCTGTACGTTATAATTATGTTTTCGATTAATTTAATGTAACATGTATCTGGTTTTCAGTGAGAACGCAGAGTAATTACCATGTGTCTAATGTTAATTATTGCAAATGAAAAAACATTCTGCATATTCAGAGTCAAATTCACAGCTATCATAATTTGGTGTTACCATCCTGACTTCATTCTGTTGCTTCTTTTTGTTTCATCTGAGAATCTGGCCCAACTTTCTGGAAAAAAATTATTTATGTCTGAAATGCTACATAGGGATCTAAGTAAATATTTTCTATACTTTTCATAGTTTGTAACACAGATGACAGATTTGTAACAGGTTTTTTTCTACCCTTTTTCAGGTTTGTTAAAGAACTACTGGAAAAGAAAGTAAGCAGACTTCTTCTTTGTATTCACTTCTGTATTCAGAAGATGCTGTGTGAATATATGAAATAGTTAATACTCCTGACAAACTCTGCTGGCTTAGTGACAAATCAATAAATACACATCTTTCTGTGTAGTAGGCAGATACATCAATCTGAAAAAATGTTCTGCTAGACACTTTGTTGGGAAATGGACTTGTTATAGTGTAAATTCAGTTTTGTGTGGTCGGAACACAGCAGAGTAATGTTCTGTGAGTGTTCTCTATTGACTTTAAAAAACTCACTTTCCTAGAAAGGACAATTTTCTGATAAAGAACAGTGGAAGTCAGTCCGTCACTCTTTGGTATATAAATGACTATGAAAGGAAGTCACCAGCAGCAGAAGTCAGTGTTTTTACACTACAGTTACTAATCCATTATGAAATTAGTATTTTGGGTCAGCACATGTCTTACAGTGTGTTTCTAAAGAAATTCAGGTTTATTCTCCCTGAGTTAAAGATAGAGGTTTACACTCCAATATTACAAGCAGGGATACTTTTCTTATGAGCCTTTTGTTTTCAGCAGCTTAATTTGTTGACATTTGTACCTCAAAATATTCAAGAACAGATGCCTAGATTTTAACGCCTAAATCATACGTATTAGTAGAGTAAGTCAACTAATCTGACGAAATCCTGAGATCCTTGTATCTGGGAGATGGAATAAGAAACTACAAACCGAGTTATCATATACTGTCTTCTGGTGGTGCCACAAGCACAACCACTGCCTGTGACTGAAGGCAGAGTTGTAATGCCATTGTCTCCCTTTTATGAAAATTTTAACCCAGAAGTGCAGGACGTAAAGTCAACATCTGTAGCTCCAGTCTTGGTGTCGACTACACTGTTTGCTACTGCGTAGCATATCTGGTGCTACCACTAATCTTCCTACCTAGGTCGTGAAAGAGTTCTAATGAAAATAACTTCTTTACTAAGGTTCATTAAAACTGTTTTCAGGAAGAACTTTGGTTCTTTATTTATGTGGTGAAATTTCTAATAAAGATAAGGAAATGACTATACGGCTTAATTTGAGTCGGCAAGGGTGCAGTAAGCAATGTGATGGAGACAAAATGTAATTGCTGTGTAAGTGCTTGTCTTAATTATGGTTACTAGTGGAATCCCAAGCATGTCTTCTTAATATTTTCAGTATCCAAGGGTACAGCCTGTAATAACCCCCCGCTTTGGCCCTTCCTGCACAGAGGACTTGCTGTGTGCGCTTGGCGATTTAGCACAGGCTTGTGATCTCCATGTGCAGGTAAGCTCTGAGAGCTCTGTGTACAGTTGAGATAGTTTGGATGGATAGCATATAGACCAGGGAGTTTTCATAATGTCAGCAAAACACTTAAGCCACATTCTTGCCTTAGAGCCTGTCTTTTAAATTCCTCTGAAATTATTAATGGCACTCTGCAAGAACACTGTGATCTGCACAGGAAATGGGGAGGCTTGTAGCTGGAAGGGTGCACAGTTTGGCAAGGAAGGATGCACAGTTCGGCCAGGAAGGATGCACAGTTTGGCAAGCCCTGGCGCATGGTCACTAGGAGACCGGCACTCAGTATCGTAGGTTAGAGCAACCCTTGGGCTGCTAAAAGTTGCTCTCCCTAGTCCAAGGCTGTTACATCCGTCTCTCTACCTTCTGCTGCTTCTGTACAGAGAAGATTTCGGTAGATAGAAGGATTACTCGTCTTTGTATCTTATTTAATATTGTTAACATAGCTGTAGTGTTTGCAGTGTGATGAGGTTTCTGTGTTTAAAAAAAAACATGGTTTAAAGCTTACAGGTCTGTTGAAACGTTGAGATGATTCGTTTTTTGGTTACACAGTTCTAAGTATATATAAAGCTATCCTACGTTGGGATTATTTGTCATTACGAAGCGGGCATTTTGAAAATATATCTTCCAATGGGAGTACAGGAGGATCAGGTTTTTATCTGAGACCAGGAAATAATCAGCCCATCTGAAGATACATGGAGCAGTTACCTATATGTTGCCCTGATCCCAGGGCCCACTTTGTGGTAGGCTGGTTCTCTCTTTTACCTCAAGTCATATGTATTATTTTATTTATTATTTTAACATTTGCTAGATACCAAGTGGGCTGTGGTGTCACACTACTGGGACCAACTGTCCAGGCTACCATAGCATATCACTTTTAAAGGAACAAATGGAGCTACTCTTTTGGGTCCTATGGACCTCTCTGATGAAAAGAGAAACCCAAGGACTAGGTCTAACTATAGGCTTTAGAAATACTAGTTTCTATCATTGTGTGTTTAGCATCAGTAGGTTGCTCAGAAGGTTGTAATATCAGGTTTAATGCTATTTAAAGCACTCATTGCTATATATTTTCTTATTGCAGAGCCACATAAGTGAGAATGAAGAAGAACTCAAACTTGTGGAGAACATGTTTCCTGCCTACCAGAATTACACTGAACTGTATGATAAAAACAAGCTGCTTACCAGCAAGGTAGCTACATAAAAACTTCCACAGCATAGCTTAGATTTATCCATGTAGAGAATGTGATGGTTAACTGTAGTTACCTGAAAAGTTTGTATTGTTTTGTCAAGGTCAATGACACCTAGGGGAAAGTAAATTGGCTTTATATCCTCTGTTGTACAGGTGTTGGTCAAGGTATTGGAACTTTAGACAAGCCCCCACTTTTCCTAAGCATTTTAGGGGAGATGAACAATAAAGGTATTTTATGCTCCCTCATTCATTTTCCAAGGGCTCCAAAGAGAATTGGGGCAGTAGGATCGGAAGGAGACTAGGTAAAGCTGGTATTGTAGGAGCTGGTAACACTTGAGCAGTAGCCAGTCACCCTTATATTTCAATGTTCTTGCACACTGGTTTTACCTGCAGATTTGTTCTATGCCATTACGGTAGGGCCATCATCATCTTTTTGTCAGTTTCCTACAGAAAAGCAGCTTGTTGCCTTGTGTTCTGTGTGTGAACCTCACATAGGGCCAGGTTACAGTTTACTGTTCCGACTATCCAAAAGCACTCTCATCTCATTAGCTGATTCTACCAAGCATTGAGAGGCACAGAGGCCTGAAGAGTTGGAATTCATTAACGCTTTATGCTGTTGAGATAAATGCAAGTAGATCTAATACCAGCCCATGCTAAGTACAGGTTGGAGTGCCAGGGCACACCGTATGAGTGGAGCGCCCGTGCAGGAGTGAGTAGGAACAGCCTCACTACAGTCAGAGTGCTTACACTTCCATCACACTGATTTAAAGTATTACGAGAGAATTTTCAGAGGCACAAAGGGCAGCTTGGGAACTCCTCGGGAATTAGCTATTTAACTCCCATTTCTGTCTTAAAAAATGTACCCCAGTAAATTACTTATTTACAGTCCTTTTTACCTGAGAAATCATATGGACTACTTCAGTACGTACCTGTTCTCTCGCACACTCCTATGCGTGCTGATTTGTTGCGTCAGTGTACTAAAGAGAATATTAGTGCTGCGAAACCATAGGTCTTAATTCTGTCAGACTTTTATAAGCACAGCACTGAAAATGGTCACTGAAAATCGGGGTTACTGGTGCTTTCTGGCACCAGGCTCCTGGTTGGTTGGGGAAGCGTTCTATTAAACACAAGCACAACAAAACCGCACACATTCCCCCCTCCCCATCCACCAAAGCTAAGACACAAAATTAATTTTTTTTTAGTGTTTTAAACCGGTGTTTTTCAGAGCTGTGGCTAAATACTACCTTCTTTTTAAAAAGAAGTACAGATCAGTGGAGATACGGTTCAGCAGCTACCATATGTATGTCCTTAAGATGTGGCTATTCTCATTGCATTTTCAGTTACATTTGAACTTGATGAGGAGAGACGGCCAGGGTACGGTGCTATTAGGAGATGCGCAGTGGAAACAAACCCTGTGCCATTCGCATTTTTATCAGCAGATTGCAAGTCCTAACAGAGCTCTTGCACTTCTCTTTGAGTGGGCATTTGGCATATGAGGTAATTCCAAGTAGATTTGTCTGGGAATAATTGGTTTATGTCCTATTAAATGATGCTATCCTATACTTCCATGTTTTGTGTATACTGCTTGTGAACTTATTTTTAAAGTCAGCTACGTAGGCTAACAAAGGAAAATCATTCATCAGTTGCATAACAAATTAGATTTTTTTAATTCAAGAATATTCCAGATACCTAAATCTACCTGGCACAAACCTTTAGAGAGGCAACAGGAAACGTGCTTGAGAGTACATGCATCTTCCATTGTATCTGATGCACTCCTAGCCCCAGTACTTAATCTCTGTGTTAGCTACGAAACACAAATCGCGAGGTTGCCACAGTGCTAGGGCAACTGGGCAATTCTTGCTTTTGTTCCTTGAAGCTCCTAGGTCACAGCAGTGACTGCAAGAGTCAGCACTCTATCTTACAGTAATAATGAAAAAAAGCTGAGGGAGTGATATGTCAGGCATACTGAACTTAAGAGTTTCTCCCCTGTTGATTTCAACAGCTGGATTCAAGAAGTGCATTAATTTCCCTTGGTAGTAACTGGTGTCCTTTTGGCTGTTGAGATCAGTGAAGCAAAAATCACAGGCACTGAAGTAAATGTAATGTTGAGTAAATTGGTGATTCTGTTTTTCTTTAGACAGTGATGGCTCATGCCTGTTATCTTTCTGAAGAAGAGCTGAAACTCTTTAGTCTTCGTGGAGCTGCAATTTCACATTGCCCCAATTCTAATTTTTCGTAAGTTAAAAAAAAAAAAAGAATGGTGTACAATTAAATAAAGCTGTTGCTCACGTGGTACCCTGAATCCAGCCTACTGTTACAAGGCTATGTATATGACAACCCATTCCACCAGAAGTGATACACTGGATTGAGCATTGGGTCATTCTCCACTTCTGTGTGGTATCCTCTGGACTGACTTGAGATCTTTCAATTTACATTTTTAAACTTCTTTTAATTCTTTTAGACTTCTTTTAATTCTTTAATTAATTTTTAATTTTTAATTCTTTAAATTTCTTTTGACTGTTCTATCAATGCCAGGTTCAGACCATCTCCATTCCCCACAAAGTATGCATATGTTTTGGGAAAATGGGAATGGATTATGTAGTCTTCTTTCTATTAAGCAGAAATGAGATACTGTATGGTATCCAGCCAGGATACTCTACTAAATGTTAACGGCATTTTACCTTTAACATAATGAATATCTGGTTTGTGATGACTTACTGCAGCTCATTAAATGATTTCCCATCTGCTGGAATATACTTTATATCATATTTGGATTTTTTTACAATTATTCTGAGAGGTCGTTTTCAGCAGATAACTGTAAAACCATGAGAGTTTCTGATTGAGGAAAACTGCCTTTCTCTTTAGTGATTAAACCTCATCTTTCAGATGTATGAATGCAAATGCTCCCTCCCACTTTAATAAACTGAATCTATCATGCATGTTCTGAGAGCCTTTGTCGTGTGAAACAGCTCTGCAGCCCGACTTCCTGAACTTTCTCTGCATGTATGACACAGAACACATTTCTCCTTCCAATCCAGGTTGCGCAGTGGTGTCTTAAATGTGCAAAAGGTCCTGAAACACAACGTGAAGCTTGGCCTTGGCACAGGTTAGTCTGCTGTAAAAATGGTTATCTTCTGGAAACGATTGAGAGATACAAAAACACGCCTACTCATTTGTATTTAAAAGCCAGCATGTCTCCAACTTAGGGACCTGCTTTTTTTCCTCACTCCTTCTAGAGTAATGAAGTCTGAGAGTACTGAAATCTAGAGCTGGTCCAAAGTGTTTAAAAAGAAAACAAAAAATTGATGAAGAAAGTTTTGTTCCTGTCCTGAGAGTAAACAGGGCTTGAACAACAACTCTCCAGTTTTCTGTTATTGTGTTGTGTTCTATTTACCTGACATAGTATGTGAGAGCACCGTTATTAGGAATTATACCTTCAGAGGCAATGCTTAGCAATAAAACTTTTTGTGTTTACCACATCTGCTACCTCATAACATTTAATTAAAGCTCATAGAAATTTAACCCAGAGAATTATTCCCAGAGCTTGTTTCTAAGAGTCTGATCCCTTCTAGATGTTGCTGGTGGATACTCAGCTTCTATGCTTGATGCCATCAGGAAAACAATGGTGGCATCTAACAGCCTTCAGATCAATAAAGTGAATGAAACAGGACTAACCCTTGAAGAAGCTTTTCAACTAGCCACTCTAGGAGGAAGCCAAGGTAAGAAGAAATTTCTTTAGGATGTACACAGAGAACTACAGCTCTTTTTTATATTATGTCTCCCTGTCTTTAAAAGGTGGCTGAATTCACAGATTTTCTGGTGCCAAAGTGAAGTCTAAAATGGTATCTGCTGGGCAGGGATATCCTTCAGTCTCTCATACCCATACTAGACTCGTTACAGACGAGTATTTGTATTGATGTTGAGAGTTTAATAATAGAATCTTAATGATCTTTCAGGGTTGTACATTTTCTTTGCAAAGATCCTGAGACTTCTCAATCATTAGTGCTTGTATGTTTATCACATCAGTTGGAAAGGCTTTGTTTTCTCAGCAACCAGCACTTAGAGGAAAATCTGTGCAATTACTATAAAATCATGCATCCTGTTTGTCATCAGTTTCTAATTTTGTTTCTGCTTTTTGAGCTCTCAGTGAGGCAGTTTGTCACTGTTTTCCCAGCAAATCAAAACATCATGCAAATCACTCCTCAATCAGAGAAAAGCACAAAGTTTAAACCGGATATGCACCATGGTTGGTTAAAACACAGTAGCATCTGCACAATATAGTCATATAGTATATAGGTTATTCTGGTTCACTGGCATATTTTTTCATGATCAGTATGCACATACTGATTTCTATAATCGGCAAAGTTTTCATGGAACTTGTGTGATTTATCAGAGGGCAAATCCACACTTAAGTACAAATTTATTACTATTTCAGTTAGCAGAAATGAGCTCTCTACCTGCTAAAGAACTGGTCCCACACCTTTGCAGTGTAACATTTTTGTAGTTTTCAGAAAACACCATGGGGAGCTATTAGTGGAAGTTTGAAAGATGTAATGAAACTGTCATCAAACGGGTCTACTCAGGACTATATTTGAATTTCTGGAGGGTGTAATGGGGAAATAGAGAAGACAGAGAAAATGGGCAGGGGACAAAAAAGGAGAGATCTTTTTTCTCACAATATATACTGTTGTCATAAAAGGTGAGAATAAATTAGCTGAGATACAAAAAAGAAAACTTACAAAAAACCCAAACTCGTATGTGGTTTCCCTTCCCAGCTGCTCTTGCGCTTGTTTTATCTGGGTTCTTAGGTTTACTTAGTAATGTATTTATTTCATATATTGGTTTTGAGCTGTTTTATCCTTACTGAATCACTTTCAAAGGTAGAATACAAATTACTTGTACAATCTACCAGTAGCCTGGACAAGCACAGTTTGCCGAAGTTTCGATGAGTGAGTCTGTTGCAGTAACCTGCTTTGCTGAGACTCCTAAGCACTTGTCACCCTCTTGTGTTTAATCTAAAAATTGCATCCTGCACACAAACCTGAAGGAATATGAGATCGTTTTAGTTGAAACTCGTAGGCAGTCAAAATATTTCACCATTTGGAGGAGTTTGAACATCTTTAAGGCATTGTGAAGCTCCTGCCACACACAAACCTCACTGAAGGTTGAAGTTCCTTTGTTGGACAGGAACAATCTGAAAACAAGGGGACAAATTATTTGCAGATAATATCCCCTTTGATGACTTAGATTAACTCCAGAGTGTTGGAAAAGTTTATTTAATACACAGATACTTTGTAATACTTAAAACTATCCTAAATCATTTACAAGGAGACACAAAGGCCTCTCTTTTGGTATTTTAAACACTTGCAAGCACCTAGTCACTGAAGATGAAACTGTAGATGGTCACTGCTTCTGGACCTGAGAAGCAGAGGTTGTAAGGAAGCTTCGAAATAACAAAGCTAAATAATAGACCACAAGACAAGCCTTCCAGGTGGGTATGAGACCTTCAGATCTGGCTACAGTTTCTTTTCCACACTACATTGTTCTTTGTTCCTGCTAATTACCCTTAGTTATCCTCTCTGTGCACGCCTTTTATTATCATATTATTATATGTTACTCTTGTAATAGGTCTATACAACCTGTCAAAGTTGCTTAAACTGTTTAAAGAATTAAATCTAATACTGCCTTAGCAAGGTGGGCAATATTATATAGTTTACTGTTTCTCTGACTTAATTTCATTCATTGCCCCTTTTGGATTTTAATGTTTTTGCAACGTAAACGACTGTTATGCCACTTTAAACGGTTGGTGGCCTATAGATCAGATCTGCAGTGACACAAAATCAATGGAGAACGTTCAAAGAACAAAAATAAAAAGAAAGGTTCAAATTGTTTTTCACGTTTTTTTTTACCCTTAACAGATGCCCTTCAGAAATTCACCAAAATAGATGTTTTTACTGAGAAGTTGCTTAAGAACTCAGATGCTGACATACTCACTGTTAAATTTGCTTTCATGTTTTTTCCTTGTAATCGTCTAAATTCTTGTAGTTTTTCTTATGAACATCTTAAGTAAGTTGCCAGGTGCTTCCACATGGTGGAAGGAGGCTTGCGCTGAAGATCTGTTTGTGAGGTTATTTTCTTCCTCAGCTCTAGGCCTGGATGATGTGATTGGAAACTTCGAGGTCGGCAAAGAATTTGATGCACTGCTAATCAACACGAAGGCTTCAGACAGCCCTTTTGACTTGTTCTCTGCTGATAATTTTGAGGTAATCAGAACAGGATTAATGATCCAGAAAATTACTGGAGATGATGTGGGGAAGGGCCGTGGTACAGCCAGGGTAAGTCTCTTGAGAGTTATTCCAGTAAGAGGAACTGGGTGTACTGTGCCACTGCTGTCTGCGTTTCAGCCCAAGAGGTTCAGTGGTTGGGATTTTTTAGAATCTTGCTGTCCTCAGTGACAGTCCCATCTCCCCAGGAGCAAAAATGCATACAACATTTTTTTAACGCACGTTTCATTAGCCCAACCTGACGATTAGAGCCAGCTATTTGCAGTGACAAATGGCAGCCAAGAAAAAGCAATTTAGTTTTAGTTGACACTTTGGGTTCAAACTCAAAAACGGGAACCTGTTCCCAGATAAAGGCTAGGTTGCCTTCACTGCACTGCTATTGCAAATTTAAGCAAGAACTCGAGACGGCTAATTTGAGTTGAAAGCACAGTTTTTATGCAAACATATAAGCAGTACTGGCATTAAGCAATAGGCACACCTCATACGAAAACCTTTTATGATTAAAAAAGGTAATGAGCAATAGTTACTTGAATTTACTGATGTGGCCAGAGTGTCTATTGCTGTCTATATTCTGAATGTCACCATTTACTTAGAAATGTGGGCATAAATGGTGAGGTAATTGTTCCTTAATGCGAATCTGGATTAGATTAAATTCTCTAAATTTTAAATCTTCTTTCTAATTCAAATAATTCTGGAAAAAAATGTTTTCTAGTTTAAGACTGAACCTTTTTAACTGTTAGCAGTTCTTAGGACTTTGAAAAGGCATACAATTTTGTCTTATTTTTCAATAAGTAAATGAATTTGAGAACTCTATAACAGAGGAAGGGGAAGTATTGTGCTTTAGGCATATATTTGTTTATACCGTCAAACGTGTGCAGTGTTTTCTTCCTGAGACATACAGCCTTCTTACTGAAAGTTATTTATAAGAACACATGCAAATTAAGTTTTGATTTTACTGTTAGCAGGAATATTTGGGAAAACTATTTTTATCAATTCTTTGTAGCTTCAAATAATTATGATCTGGGATAGCAGGTACTGCTTTCTAAATGTGGTTTTCTCCCATTTTTTTTATAGGACACTCTCCAGAAGTTCCTGTATCTAGGTATGTCCTGATTCCTAGCCCACATGAAACTCTCATGTTGTTTTATACATCAAAAATTGCTTAAATTAATGTGGAGGTTAATAATAACTTTATTTATAGATAACTAAACACACATTTCTTTATAGGAATTAAATACACTAATTTACATTATATATAATCATTAATATGTCACTATCAATATTAAGATGTATTTACATTAATTAATTAAACATTCACTTACAGCTACTAATATTCATTAATAAATACTGAGTAAGAATTAAGTGGTTTAACTTTTGTTCTTTGGGACATAGTTAAATAGTCAGTTTCACATGATCAGATGCACCAAGTTTGTTGTATTTATTACCACACCTGTCTTTACCGACAGTATGAGCTAAATCGTATTTCACAATAAAGTAACACTGACAGGCTAATCACTAGTTCAGAACCGAGTCGGCTCAGAAGGACTTCTGCGGGCCAGTTGCCACTGTGTTTTTTTCGCTCCCAAACAAAAAAGATGGCCTTTAAAACAGGAGAAAACCCAACCCAAACCATCCCGCCCCGCTGAGGGAGCAGATGTTCTTTGCGGGGCATCACCTGGACCAGGAGCTGCGCGGCCCGTTACGCTGTGATAAAGAGGTAACGGGTGTTAGCTCTGGCCGTGTTTGCCTCATTCTCTAATTAGGATTTTGCCTCTCTGAGAAGCCGGCTGAGGCAAACCAGCTTTTAGGTAACGCTGGCCGGTACCCGAGTTAGTTCAGATACTGTGCAACAACATATTTTCTGTACAGATACATAGTATTTTCAGGGCTTGAACCTACTAAATATATGGAAAACCTGTGACACCGTTCCAGCAGCTAAATGCTACGTTTATTTCTTAAAAAAAATCATGGGTCATTTAAACATACATTGATCTTTGTGGTAGCCCTCACTTATTTCTCTCCAAATAAACTTTCTCATTCCTAGGAAACAGTCACTGCAAATGGTGTATTCCAAAACTGATTTTGTGGATTGCGTAATTTTTACTAATTAAATCAATGCATAGATTTATGTGCAAATCTCTGTTTCGACCATGTTATTTCAGGTGATGATCGGAATATTTCTGAAGTGTATGTGGCTGGAAGGCAAGTGGTTCCCTTTTCAAGTTCAGTATAAATCCATTTCCCGTTTGCAAAATACTCTGCTGATTGTTCTGCATCTGATTTGGAAAAGATTGATTAAAGACAGTGCCTGCTCATCAGAATGACACCTCATTTTTGTTTAATGTTTTAAAACTTGCAAACATTAGAAATTTTGTTAGACCTTTCAAGAATTACTTTACCAAAATCTTCACAGTTCTAGAGGAAACAGGTATTTAAATTTCTCTGTAAAATTAGCATGTGTGCATTGATAAGGGATTTGGTAAATAACTTAATTAAATTAAGAGGACACCTGCAGTTCCTTTTAATAGTATTATAGGAAGCATTACGAAGAGCAGTGAGACTCTCATTGTCTGCAATGCATCCGAATGAAAAAAAAAGCCAGTGCTAGTAAATTGATTTTACAGGTAACGAGTATCATGGAAGAATGCCATTTCCATGATATTATCACCAAGTATGGGAAAATCAGTGACACTTAGGGGCACTTAGAACATTTTTCAGTTTTCTTTAGGAGCCTATTTTTTTTTAAGTAATTATTTCATTTAAAACTTTTTTTTTAAGAGAGGTAAGATGTGTGTATTTATAGATAAAAAAGGGTCCTTATTATCAAGGAGTCCAGATCTGTCATTCGTCGCTAGCCAGAAGAGCACTGCTGGAAGGACCAAATAAGAACACAAACAAATTGAAGAGGTTTTTCTGGACCGAGGTCAGCCTCCTGCAGAGCGTTCTCAAGCTCATTTGCTCCTGACTCTTCAGACAGGCTGATACGGTGTCCCGTCCCCTTTCTATAAGGGAAGCGACTGGGTTTAAAAAGAGTCCGAGAGAAACGGGCCATTGCCACCTTTGACTCCAGGTGGAAATTGTCGCTGGAAAAAGCAGCTCAGCTTTAACATGCTCTTTTGTGTCTTTCAATGTGGCAAACATAACTCCAGCCCTGTACAACACCAGCTAAAAAATGTGCCCTTTTTCTTTTGGAAATCTATATGACTTCCTTTCTTAAAAAGCGTATTTCACTACTTTTTATCAGAGACTTTTTTTTTTTTTTTTTGAGATTAGTTTGAGTCGGGAGTTGCTTCTTGTTTCTTTATTATATTTTTGCAACACAAAGGATGTAAGCTTTAATTTCAGTGTCAATAGAGACAATATTGTACTAAGTTACTATAAATGTGTTGAATATGGTTTTAAGGCCTGCTTCCGACTCCTGTGATTTCACCAAGCTCTGTTTCACACTTTTATCTCACCGCCTGGTGATATAAAAGCACAGGACTTCCCTCTGCTGACGGAACCAGGGAGGTCACTGCACTAAAGCCTCACTTCATGCCTGCTACTGAGAGAGTGCTTGGCCCAGCGTCACTGACGATTTTCTGATTTTAAAAGCCTTTTCAGCGCTTACGTACCATTACGCTTAGGCCCGCATGAGACAGTAAAACCTAGCAGTACAGCCTCTGCAGTGTGTTTTTCTGCCGAAGCCGAGCCGCCCAGCTGAGCAGCAGGGGATACTGGCGCGCAGACAGTGCGGCCGCGTGGCTTGTTCATCGAGGGCTGGCTCAGGCGTCCTCGCGGCACCCTGCTCTGTGCTGCCTGCTTGCGGAGGTACAGCCTCCGTATCCGTTGCGTTCAGCCATTCCTAAGTCTTTAGGGGTCGAGATTTAAGGATTAAGATTTCCATATTCCATCAGGGTGTTTTCCTAACCATTCTGTTTTTCATGTGTCCCCATCACCGACAGAGTAGCGTGCTTGCTTGGCAAATACAATCTTCAGCTCTTTAACTTGGTTTCCTGATTCAGGGAGCATCTTTCCTCATGAATTTTGACATGAATTTAATTGACCAAATTTCATGTACCAAAACCAAAGATCTCTAAGACACATGTTTTAATCCTCCCGGTTACTGTTTGAAACTCTTTTTAGGGAGTTGCATGGTTTTCAGCTTTGGCTTTCCTGCAAGAATGTTTTTCTGGGGCAGAGAAAGATTGCACAGCCTTGTGTACAATGTAGGTTTGTGCCCTACTTCTTTGCTTCCAGAGCTATGAATTAAATCAATGCTTTTATTTTAGCGGTAGTCTTAACTGTCTCTGACTTTATTGTTTTCCTACTATTTTGTAGTGTTGTTAAGAATGGGATTCAGCATTTCTTCTTAAAAGATTTGTGGAGGAGGAGGGGTTGCTTATTTACAAACTGGGAATACAGAAGAACTGTAACAAAGTTCAACACTAAAGTGCTGGCCCAGGGACTGCCTAGGATAACTGCTGCCAACGAGCCTTGTGTCTGAATATTGGCTGCATCATGAGCAGCTTGGTTCTTGTTAAATTCAGGCAGAAGGTAGGAACTCAGCCTTTTGATTATAGCTTTACTAGTGTCTAGTACCCAGACATTACCCAGGCTTAGAAACAGAGAATCAGCTTTTTAAGAATCTCGGCTGGAGGAGGAACTCTGCCAGCAGGTAGTGCCATGGGCTGCCTGCACCACCCTGCAATGCCCAAGACCAGGAGTAGCGAGGACCAAGATGGATAGCGTTACACGAAATGCTGAGGTGCTAAGGGGTAAAGGAAAGAAGCCTGAATCTGATGTGAGAGGAGGCCAGTGGAGGAATTAATATAACCAACTGGGAGGTACTTTCAAGAGCCGCATCTTAAACAGAATTGAATGGAGAAAGACTGTAATGCCAGAGAAAAAAAGTTGAAGTGGGGTCCTCTGAGGTGGTCCCAAAAGCTTGTTCAGTAGAAGATGGCTTATGCACAGAAATTTTAAGGTTTTAGGAGATACAGAGGATGTAGTAGCGAAAATTCCCTGAAGCAATTTTAGGAAAGTCACTGAGGTTCCCACCGTGAAGTTTCAGTCCTTGGGACTCTTTGACTATGTGTAGGTTGCCAGGATACTTGGTGCAGTAGGGGAGGATCAGTAGATGAAAGCAGTTTCTTCTGCTGAGACTTGTACATCTACACTATATGCAGCTTAAGCCTACATGTAGTGTTTCCTTGGATAAATGTCCCCACTGCATATGCAGTTTGAAGCAGGCCAAATAGTTGGTTCAGACTCTTAATGCCTTTTTTAGAGGCTGGAGTGTATTTGGCATGCAGCTGAGTGTAGTATCCTCCAAGATAAACTTAATCCTGGAGTAGCAAAACCACCCTGCAAACTGAACCAAAGTTCAATGAGGGAAGATGATTGGGAATTCATTTCAGAACAGCACTACTGTCTCAAACCAAAATGCTAATGGAGGCTAGGTCTTGGAATATTTGCCCTCCATCCTCCTTGTCACAGAATTTAGTAGATGAAGACAGATTAACAATTAAAGCAACCACCTTTCCTCTTCCTCCTTCTTCCACCAAAAAAAAAAAAAAAAGTAAAAATTAGGCAACCAGATGCTAAGGGGAGATGAGTAAGTCGAAGACAAGAAAGGGGTAATTGGATAATTTTCAGTCAGTATAAATTGACACGACGCTACTGATGGAAGATGAAACTTCTGGAAAAATGTACACGCAACTGTTTCCAGATGTCAATCCCCATTAGTTCTCTTGCCAGATTACGGATGGGATCTTTGTTTCTTAATGTGTCTTTGTGTTCAATGTTAGCACACCACTGAGACAAGGAAAAAACAAAAAGATAGTTTGTGGAAAGCTTGCTTTTTGGGACAATGTGCTTAATGTGTTCTATGTTCAAATGAGCACTTATTTATTATAAATGGAATGTATCTGAATTACTGTTATATGTTGATCTCGTTGTGTCACTTCAGGTTTTGATTATTAATGAAATGCTAGTAAGTATTGCCTATGCATTATGCAGTGTTATTTGAATTATTCATGTGTGGCACGTGGAGTTCTGCACTTTAAAATGTTGCCTTGGCCTAATGTTTATATTTATTCTGTGTTTTTTGTGCAATCAGAAAGCTTTGTATGGGAAAAAAAATGTGTATTTGTTCACTCTGCTGAACATTTTCAGTATTGTAAGTGGACTTCCAGAAAAATGACCCTGTTTAAAAGTCTGTGCCTGATTATACCCTCATGAATGAAAAAATTATAATGGTTTTATGAATATTAATGTTTTAATTTAAAAACATTTACAGAGAAATAGATTTTTAAAAAATTTTAATCATGGCTGTGCAACGCAGATTAGCAAAAGGTAATAATTCTTGCTAAATATCTACTGTTCTACTGAGCAAAGGAGAATGTAACTATTATTGATTTTACATTTAAAAAGAATACACAAGTCTTGAAAAATAAAAAGCCCAAGTTTAAAAATACTGTTTTAAGCATTTCCAGGAACAATCCAGATCAGATAATAGGGTGGGCAGCTTTTAAAGCACTGGATTTGTATGAATAAATGCTGTTGCCTTATCTGCTGGCCTGTGTGTAGCCATGGTCACCTAATTTCTAAAATGATAATGTACAAGTAGAGGGTATTTAAAAAAAAAAAAGCCAAGGGGTTTTGAAAATTTGAGGAAGGACTGGGAAAGAAAAATGAGTTTCAGAAGAGATTTGAAAAAGGTGGTAGCAGAGCACAAAATAATGCAAAGTTGAGAGAAGCTAGATCAGAGGAACTCATAAAAACAAGATGACATGTAAGTTTTAGGTGGGAAATGCTCAGAAGAGAAGATCATGTTTTCAGGCAGTGTTCTGTTAAGTCACGGACTTTATTCCCTCTGAAAGTCATTGAGGCCCAACAACCGAGCAGATTCCCAAAGCAGTTACTTACATGCTTAATGATACAAGCCCAAATAATTGTAGCTAATCACAGCATGCTTATGTAACCCTTTTCAATCTCTCAACGTCTACTTCAAGATTTAAATCAAAATTACCTGTAATAACTCCAGGAAAAAAGTGACGCAAGGGCACGTTATGCTTTATCTCCACGTGTCCTGTGAGACGTTTGGCATTGGCCAGGTCAGAGACTGGTCCCAGGGAAGAATCTCTGCTCCTGCATGCCCCAGACATTGTCCCCGGTCATGTGCCTGGTGGCACAGTGATGACTGAGTCCAACACAGGAAGACAAGCATCTGGTGTGACTAGAGTAACAGAAAAGAAGCTGTTTTAAAAATCAGATTGTTTTGAAGTTAAGCACGCTGCAGTCAGAACAGCACGTTTTAAATTACACAAGCATGTGCCTAATAGCAGCCTTCTAGGTACGAGGAACTTTAACTGGCTTAAATTTGGGGGTTTTTAAGCCCTTATACTCTATGTGCAACAACTCGTGCTCCTCTCAACAGAGAAGCCAGCAAATGACACCTGCAAGGCTGTCTGTACAACAAACAATAACAACAGCAACAAAACCAATTCTTGGTAAGCCAAAAGGACATCGGCAACATCAGCAATAATCTGTAGTGTAAAGCTAACAGAACTGTTAGTTTTTCTCGAAAGGCTGAGCCATGTTTTTGGAGGGCAGTTTCCTGGAAATTTCAGTGGAAATTCCTTCTTGGAAAATGCCCTGAATCAGTGTGCTCCAATCAGTGAGGTCCCTGGTGGCTTCTGCAGGGGCAGCTGCTGCTGTAGATGTGAACGCCATAGTCATACCTAGACTCACACTTCCTCCCGCTGTCAGGAGTCAGAAGTGTGTATTTGCTTTGATTCGGGCTTTAGTTTGTGGTTTCTCAAACACTTGGTTTTAATTTGAAAATAACTGTGCTCAATGAGTGGAGTTGGGAGAAGGGTAAGGCTAAAAGGCACAGTCTTACACCTGCCCACCTAACACTTCAGCTCAAAAGATTTGTCCCATCAGGTAGACGCTATTATGCCTGCACAGCTCCTAGACTGACTTGAGTCAGCCGGTAACAGACCAACCCAGCCAAGACCAGGACGCAAACTGTCAGCAGCTGGCAAAAACATAAAAATGTTTTACCTTGATCTGCACTTAAGTCACCAAAGGCTTTGCTTAGGCAAGTGCTCCTGGGCACATTTAGGTATAAAAACTCCCTGGAGATATGCCTTCAGTAGAGGGGACCAGTGTTAGTGACAACTGAAGTCTCTGATCTCTGTGTCCTACCCGGCCTTGTGGCTTTGGAGCTGGGCTGTGTGTTCCTTTAACAGCTTCTGCTGATGAAGCTTTTAAAAAGCGGCTGCACGTACTCCGTAGCTGAGGAATTTTACAGCCCTTGCTTCAAGACGAACCTTCCTTCCGCAAAGGAGAGTTCACGTCTCACTGGAGTAAGGTTTTCTGATTCTGGTCTTTGATTTTGTCTGCTCGTCACCTGTTGTGAGTAGGCTCTGGTTCTTTCGTTTGTGAAAAATGCCTAACTGGGGTTAATGTTGAATTTATCCTTCCTGTTGTACCCATGTGTTTTCAAGGAAGAGCAATGTATTAGGAAAAAAGATATATGCGATTTACACTGTTCTGCTTGATTTTGATCATGCTAAATGTGAAGTCATGTACTGTTGAAACAAAATAAAGAGGCCTTGTGTTTACACCAACCTTCATCTCTGTGTTTGACTTCGGAGGAGAAAGGTGGCAAGCTGACTAATGAAGGTTTGCAGCAAAGACCATAATACACAGCAAAGTGTTGGAGATGCACCAAATTTACCTGTTCCCTGAGGAACTCAGACACACCCATCATAGGGGTTTGCAAACCCTGCTTAGTATGCATAACGTTTGTTTAGGGGGTCTTTTCCCATATTGAAAACTCTCACAGCTTTTGTTCTATCTTTATTACCAGATTTGTTGGCTTGATAAATCAAAGCCAGTGATTTGATTGTTTTTTTTGTGTCTAAGTAGACTATCCTGAAATGTTTTCTTCTTGTGCTTGGCAGCAAGCACACAGAGTCACTTTTCCTTACTTTTCAAAGCTTAGGCATAAAAATGACCCCAGTCTAAGCAGCTCTGATATTCATCAGAAGTGTATTTCCTTAAAATAAAATTACCGTAGGAGAACTGCTAATTACACGCTGAGGCATATGCGACCATGTGTGTACATACAATCGTATGCTGAAATTTTGAGAATTATGTGCAAGTTGTTACCAACTTATGTAGAATTATGTGCACAAAAAATAAAGCTGTTCTGTATTTTAATCAACAAATTTAATAGCAGAAGTCATGCAAACTACAGAGAAAAGACAAGTGAAAGAAAATTTCTTTATAGACTACTGTTCTTAATGGAAGGGCCCACTTAGGCTTTCAGCATAGGAATTCTGCTACTTAGCATTTTGTTTTGGAAAATAGCTGTAAGAAATGCTCTTGCGACACTTTGCTGGAGTACTATGTTGAGAGGTACCTATTTAAAGCAGTATAAACCCCAGATGCGAGCACAGTTGTTATGGTACAGAGGGTTTGTGAGCCAGTTTGAAAATCTGACAGCCTTTGGGTATGTTGTCAGTAAATCTCGGGCTACAATTTCCTGTTTCACTATAACGAGTTGGTGCAGGCACAGCGTGCACAAGTGAACATAGAATTTGCAAGCTTAAAAGAAAGCCATTGCATAATCATGAACACATTACCAGTGTAATTTTCATCAGTCTTCTCCCATGGCTACTAAGAAGAATGCAAAGATTCTTCTTGGTTTGGGATCAGATACTGAATCATTTTTAACTGAGCTTAACAGGTTTATAGTTCATGAGTTAAGAGCATAGTTAAAATGCAAAATGAAGGTTGCTTGCCCTATGCTTGTACTCTGTAATTATCTGTCTTCCTTCCAAAGTAATGAGCTTGTGACTGCGTTCTTGCATTAATTCTGATTAAAACTGTCCTTTAGGAATTAACCTAAAAATATGTCCAGAAATGCCATGAAATCCAGATGAAATACAAGCCCTGACTCTTCCTTCCATATTTTGTCCTAGAGGTACCATCTCAAAATATAAAAGGTATTTTGCTACTTAGAACCTGGAAGTATAAAAACAGTAACTAAAGTTTAATCTCGGCCCCCACTTAAACAAATCTCAACCTCCCAGCGCACTGGTGAAGGTTCACAGCCATACGAAACCCAACTCCACTGATAATTCGTACAGAATATCAATACCAGATAACTGTGGGCAGCGCTAATGCTCGTTGTATTAACTCAGTGCTGTAAAAGTTGTTCCCTGAGCTTTTATTTTTGAGGAATCACCATTGTTGTATTTTTATGGCTTGTGAAACAGCAAACAGATGCGCCAAATGAGAACAGCGCTGTCTTGCAGCACATGCCAGCCACCGCTGAGCAATCCCCCTTACCCCAGCTGAGGGGCTGTGTGCTGGGGGCATTTCCACATTGTTCTTGAAAGATTCACACACTCTGAGGGAAAAAAGAAGAGTTTGAACTGTGTGCAGAAGATGGTGCTACAGGAAGAGAGATTCACAGATTTTTAAGCCTAAACCCATAAAGAAATGAACTTTTGCAACCCTCTGCTCTGACCTCTCCAGGCCCTGAGAGAAGGGTGGCTGAGTCATCCCATGAGGCCATGCCTTCATCACGTACTCACCTGTGGGGCTGAAAGTCTTAGTGAAAGCCAGGACACTAGGGCTAGAGATGTTCCAGGCACAGTAGGTAAGAGCAGCATGACACCGTACACATGGTAAATGCTCACTCGTCTCGGCGTATTACGGGGGGTTGTTCTCTCAAGCGTGGTGCTGTGCTGAACTCTGCGCTGACAGTTTAGGATGTCCCTTGGATACCCACCACTCAGCCAGCCTACACGAGCAACTCCGACTCTCACCAGAGGCCTGTTGGAGAGCAGGGAGCTGAGCAGTGTTTCCTGCACTCCTGGGCTGCTGCTCCCATCATTAGGGCATCTTCACCTCAACACCATCTCAAACGGTCAAGAATGAAATTAAATGTCAGTTGCTATACTTGCACTTTTTCTGATACAACAGCCATCTCAAAGCGGTTCATGTACACAGACAGCCCTTGGCTGCACCTCTGCCTGATTTGGGAGCTGCTGCTGCCCTGTAGCAGCTGTCACATCTGGCTGTAGGTGCTGATGTGGGACCAAGACAAGGTGAGGCAGTGTGAGGTGGGACATGGCACGAGCAACATTCATAAATCCCTGCACTGCAGTTTTTGCTCCTCTTTAAAAAGAACGGTGGTTGGTAATACTACTTCTGCTTTGTAAAACCCTTTAAAGGAGTTGAAAGGGAAGAGGAAGAAAAGAAGAGAGAAAAAGGAAAGCAAGAACAAAAGAAATCATGAAAGGAAGAGTGGGACGAGGGGAAATGGAAAGAAACAAGCCTTTTCCTCCTGCTTTTCCCTATACATTTCCAAGGCTGTATCTTACAGAGGTGTTTCAGACCAGTGGAAGCAGCCCAGGGGTAGGGGCTGTGAGTGGAGGGTGGTACCCACCTGTGCTGCTCTCCCCCCTATACCCGCACAGCCCCTCTGCCTCTTCTCCTGGAGCACGTCTCCTCCAGGCTGAGCTGCCAGGGCA
Organism: Phaethon aethereus; assembly: GCF_964289735.1. Taxonomy (NCBI): domain Eukaryota; kingdom Metazoa; phylum Chordata; class Aves; order Phaethontiformes; family Phaethontidae; genus Phaethon; species Phaethon aethereus. Next base: position 41,989,279 of record NC_138577.1, on the reverse strand, counting down.
TCTACAGCCTTCCTAGCCCCTTGGCAAGCCACAGCCCTCTGATAATGCCCCCTCACAGTATCATGTGCCATCACCTTTCGTGAGCATCTTCACACCTTCAAAGTACAGTGCATCACCTAGAGAAGCAACTGCCTGCAAGTAACATGCATCCATTGCCCTACATGCTTACTGCCATTTCACACTTCCGACTTCAGTGACATACAAACCTTCCATTAAAAGAATCTGACCCATGTAGATAGTTGGGTAATAGCTGAAATCCACGGTAGGCAAAGGTATGAGTGTCTTAGGTGTAACACTGTCTGACAGTTGTTGAGATCTGCACTGGAGAAGAGGACACAACCTGCCCAAAGGAACACCCAGTTCCTTGGGGTTTGGCCATGTGAAAATTGCATTTAAATTAAAACCACGACAACAAAAAAACCAACAGTAATGTGGACTCTTGGATTCTCAGTCCTAGGATCCAAACTCTAGGATCTGTGGAGTTACCTGATGGTTATTGTCCAAAGAGCAGGTACTACACAGGCTGCAATGCTGAAGGCTAGAGCTTGTGTAATCACGAAATACGTACTGAACCCATGAGTGTGCAAGTCACCAGCACCGTCATACCTGTGTGGCTGCAGAATCAGTGCCAGCCTTTGTGGCTCAGCTCCCCTACAGGACATGTAGCAGTAGGCTCCAGTGTGGTTGTGCTTGGAGATGACCCTCTATGATTTTCTAGGTCTAGGAAAATCATAAAGAGGGTCAGCAGAAATTTAATTTAAAGTGCATGGAAATAGTTTGGCAGCCTTTTGCCACACAGAGAGTTGCTGTGGGAGGGGTCACAATTTTAAGGTGATGAAAAAAGAACACAGTAAGAGCTGCAGGATGGGAGAAGGAATGGTAAAGCCCATTTCTGCCTTTCTGTCTCCTCCTATTCCCCATCTGTACACATCATAAGTGCAGTTCATCTTCAGTGCACCCCAACAAATCTTATTCTAGATTATTTTTCTCTTGAAAGACTGCTTAATGATGGCCTGTGATCTCAAGGAAGTCCTTACGGGGTCACAGCAGCACCAGGCCAATAGCAATAACTCCCTCCCAAATTGGTCCCTTTCAGAAGAGTTAATGTAGTGGATTTCTAAGAGAAAAAACAAAGGTGAACTTCTATGCAAGCTGCCAAGAGCGTGGAAATGTGACCAGGCATAAAATCTCCTTTGAAGGGACGTCCCTGGTGGGCTGGTGCCTGCCCAGCCTCTAGTCCCATGTGCCGGCAGCCCTCCTGCCACGTCTGCCCCTCCAAGGCTGGCAGGAGGGCTCCAGTGGGACCTGTCACTGCCTGGGTGATGGATGTGTGCCCTCTGCGAGGAATGGACGGCTTCCACCCGCTTCAGAAGGGGAAGCTTAAGGAAGAACACCAAACCCAGTACAAACGTTGATTTTCCTCATGGGGCGCAAGTTCAGCCAGCTCTTCTTTTGTTCAGTACAACTGTGGTCTCCAAGAAGGGCTATTTTCATAGTAACCTTCTGGCATCTTTGCTACCCAAGCAAGAAAGATAAAGTCAAATGGGAAGAACGCATTACAACAGAATTTATTTTATATATGCTGTTAGGAGCACTTTTAATCCCCGCTTGAGTAAAGTGCATCTGTTGTTAATGCTGGCAGGGGTGGGTTTTGTTTCTAGCCAGGATGGTAAACTGTAATAAAAGGTGCAAGTATTAAGGCACAACTGACTGAGCAGGAAGAGCAAAACGCACTATCGGTACAGCAAAACCTGAAATTTTGTGAAACACAGTAAAGTAAAAGGTGTTACCTCATTATCATATCAGCTCATTAAACTGATAGGTTATTTCAGGTATGGAGGCCATGAAAACAGCATGTAAACCACTGGGACAGTGGGGTGCAGGGTACCCTTCCTGCTCCTCACCTGGGCACAGGCTGATCTTGGGGTCACCTGCAGTGGTGGTGGGGATTTGCAGAGGGAGCACTGCAGAGATTGATCAGTTCCCCACCAAACACATAGCTACATGCCCCTAGTTACCCTAAATACAACCAGCAAAGATGCGAAGTGATTCTTCCTCACAGTCAGTAACATCATCTCAGCTTTTCCCTGCAAAAGGAGCCAGGCGATTGCCCCGCTTCCAACATTCAGCATAGAGCTGCTTGTAAAATTTAATGCGAAACATTTTGTGGTGGAAAAATGTCTTTTGACAAAAGTGTTGTTTCCCATATTTCATCAGTTCCAGTGGAATTTAACCATCATTTAGGTAAAATGTCCTTCAGCAGGAATTTTGGCAACTGGCAAGATGTATCCACCATAGGCTACAAGTGAAATAGTTCATATCTCAGAGCAACCAAGTGAGGTAAGTGCTCAGCTGAGAGGTCACCGGAGCAGTGGCTTTCTGTAATGCTGTGTCAGTCTGGAATTATTTTTCTGGGATGCTGAAAAACAGCTGCTCCTATAATTAGTTCATGAAGTGTCACTTCTAGTGTATCCACTAAATCCAGCTTAGGCTGTCAGCAGCAGAAATTTGCTGCAAGCTAATGGTTGTTTAGTGGCCTCTGCTAACCAAAATGCAACTGAACAAAAACAAAAAAAATGCAGGAAAAAAAAAAAAGTAAAATTTCACCCATTCTAAATACAATTTATTTTCTCCTGGCAAAGTTTTCTGTAAATTCTGCTGGGTATATTAGGCTGTTGTGGGACTAACTAGGCATCAAGGTGGCTTGAACAAATCTCACTCTTATGCAATACCTCCTATGTGAATCCACAGAGGACTTCAGCTATCACACTGATGACCCTGGCCCTTCCGTCTTCAGGCCAAAAAACCCCCACCCCTTTCTCATTTATTTAAAATAAATGATTTGGAAAAAAAGCTACAGCGAAGAGGGTTGGGCTCAGGAAGCCCAGAGCCGTTGACAGTGTTATGTTCTTCACGTAGAGAGCGCGTATGTCCTCAGTGGCACGTCAGCCACTGGTTGCCTCATCCATCCTCCTGCAGGGATAACTGCACTCTTTACACAGGGATGTAAAAGGGGGTGAGCTGGTCAGACCAAAAGTTTATCATCTAGCACAACTGTCCTATTCCTAGTAAGTCTGATAAACACAGATGTGCAGGAGGACAGCAGGACAGCGCACGAGCCTTCCCTCGTAGCCTCCCCCACTTTCAGCCAACAAGTCAAAGAAGTTTAAATCCAACATTGCAGCAGGGAAGTTTGCTTTAGCTCCTTAGTTAGTCTGTTCCCATTCTGAAACATTTACATTTTTGCTCTCTGTAACATCCAGCAACTGTGAGTTGTACTTCTTCATTATGTGTTGGATGGCACAATCATTTCTTCTGTTTGTTTTAAACTGGCTGCCTAAACACATCACTGCTTCCCATACTGCAAGCTGTAGTGAATAATATAGTGTCACCTTTTCTATTAGCACCACTGTCCTTAAAATGGGTTTTAAGGAAAAGTAGGGATGTTTTGTGCTTCTTACACAGAAGAATTTTGGCTCGTATTTATCTAAAGGTTGTTTTCATGTATTTATTTTGCAATTTGGTTTGACAGAGAAAGCTTAGGGCTGGACGTGACGTAGACTGGGCTGGTTTCATAGAAAGCATGGAATAACAGCCAGTGCTACTTATCCACCAAACCAAACAGACCATTTCATAGACCTGGAAGCAGCAGAACATTTTGTACATGTTGTGCGAGGGCCAACAGTTTGGGATTTGCCTGCTGCCATGGAAATGTCCAATCTTTCCATGCCAAGGCTGATTGATAGACATGTTGAGTTGGGCATTGCTGAAGGACGGTGTCAGATTCAGGGTTGGCCAGCCTTTAGAAAAAGTATTGTACAGCTAATATCCTTACCTTGATCCAAGGCTGATTAACAGTATCAAGTGTCCGCCGTTTTTTCCTCCCTGTACAAATGTGGTGTGTGGGATGAGAGCCACTCTGAAGAAGAGAGCAGTAACTGTATGCCAGGGCATAGAAAGAGGGGAGAGTGGCAAGAGGAGGAGATTTCCTTCCTCTCCGCTGGCTCTTACTTACATAAAACCTGATTCTTAAGAGAGGTCCGTTCCAACAGTAAAGGAGTACAATAACTACATGGTTATTTTACCCTCCTAATAAGGACAAGAGAGAAACAGGCACCATAGTTGGCAGCAGTGTCACCCTTCACAACCTCTTCCAGAGACGTTTTGTGAGTTCCTGCTGATGTGCACATTGTGAGCAGTACCAAAACTTTATGTTCTGGGACAAGTTTAAAAATCTGCGTCAAACTACAGGCACACTTGAGCTCTGACCCTAGCAAATTCAAGGTTAAAGTAGCTTGACTGCAAATAGATGCACAAAGTGCAAAATATCCCTTTGAATCATTATTCATACTCAATTTTGTCACTCACATGAGCACTCAGAACAATTAAATTTTGTTTTCTAAATTGTCCTCCACGTACAATTAGGTAAGCATTCAGACACTGTGGTGACAAATGTGAGGCATATGGATGAAGTGCATGATATTTGCATGGAGCAGGGATAAGCGTTTGGAACTTGTTTTCCGAACCCAAGATTACCATGCAAATCCAACATTCTCATAGACGCAAAGACCATGAAAATTTCAACTGGACTTCTCTCATGGAAGAATGTTATGAAGCCAAGGTCATAGACATTACCAAGAATGGCTTTGACAAGAGTCCTTTAATAAGAGTTATGCATCCTTTTACACTAGAGGGCAAAAAACCAGCGTGGACCCATTGCTTTTTCTGTCTTTGGCAGAGCCCAGGAAAGACCAGTTGGATGCTGCTGTATTTCTGTCAAAAGAGGGGATATAATGTGCATCTCCCTTGGCCTCCAGGATTCACCTGCCGGTTCTGCCCCTCTCTGGAGAAAAGAAAGCCACTGCTGGCTGCTTGTAAAGGTCTAAGCAACCTGCTCTGATTGATAGGCAGTGAAAGACTGCATCACATTGCTCCCCTCTGTATTGCCCGTGCTGCTTTGGGAGAGTTACACCTTTCTGCAGGCATAATTATACCAACTACTTCCAGCCTCAACAGCAAGGGAAGATAAAGGGGACTCTTGCCTGTTCAGCAAAGAACGCTGCACCCTAGTTTAGTTACTAATATCACCTAAATAATTGCTTTGGGTGGCTCTGTTATTTAGCCAGGCTTCTGAAGTGTTAACTTGTATGTGTGATATTAGTGCTACATGCACTGCACTGTCTTTTGCATTTGCTGAGATGGTGACTCACTGAGTCCACTAAATCTGTACATGTTTAACTCCAAAATATGGGGGCTGAGCTAATGGATTTCAAAGAGTTATTTAGTAAGCAGATTCCTCTACTGCCCACATAATGCATACTAATAATCAGAAAAAATTAAGTATGAGCATGATTTATGTGGTGTCTCTCACTGACATAAATAGCTCCCACACTCCCCTCTGCATTTCTTTTGGTCCATTCACTGTGCAGAAGGGTGATCACCTTTTGGGAACCGTGGCCTCTTCAATACAAAAATAACAGCTGAACGTGACACCAGAGGTTAAAATATTTGTACACTGGACTTTGAGACCTCTGTTTTAACATTTTATTGCATCATCATAAACATAGAACAAATGCTTTTATTTATTGCTGTTTGCATGTCAGATCACCTAAACATGACATAAAATTCCTGGTTGCAAACCTCTATAAAATCATAAAACATGCCTCTTTCCCTGCCAAGAAATAACTTCGTTTGCATTTCCTCCTCTCCCCGCTTTTTTTTTTTTGTGTGTGTGGTGTTCCCTTTGCAGTTTGCGTTGGAAGCCAGGTAAACCTTCACTGTAAAATCTTGCAAGTCTGTTCAGACATGGGCAAAATTCATGCGGAGGCCCTGTAAAGGACAATTGCATATTGCTGAAGTTCTAACTTCATAGCTTTTAAAGGAAAATCACTTTGAAAATCAAAAAAGGGACCTGAAACACAATACTCCCTTGCTGGAGCACTCCACATGGAAGCTTGCAAGGCTTTGTGTGGGCTTTGGTGGGACTTGTGTCTTGCTTTTGAGCAAAGGTAACAGTGAGCTCAGCGTCACTTGGGGAAATTCAATCTTCCCGGGCACTTGCAGTGAGGGTGGGGGTATAGAACTGCTCGTGCTGGAGCAATGCTGGTGGAAGGGGTGATGTTCTGCTCCCATGCAGGCTCAGCTCTGCCTGGCTGACTTCAAGCATTTTCTCCATCTTTTCGTCACTTGCCCCAGCATCCTGGGGACCAGCAGAAGCAGTGCGATGGGCATAAATGCTCACCCCCTTCACGACACCCCTGGTCTGAGTTGGTCTAGGCAAGGCCTGGCAGCTGACTGCATCCATATACTGCTGAAACTCCACATCCAGCATCACAGTGGTAGTGTGGCATAGACAGCCCCTGGGGTGCTGTGAATAACCCTGACCTTTGGATTGCCATTTGGGCTACTGGAAGTCCCACTGAGCTCTGCTGCTCAGCAGGATACAGTTGAAGTGGTCCAATTTTGTGGTGCTGCAGTTTGGCATGATCAGCGCAGATAAAATAAATATGCCTGCTCAAAATCCTTCCTTGGCCCTGCAATCTTGTTCTGGGTCTAGCTGATATGCTTGATGATTTCTTTAGCTAAACAAATGTAGTAGCTTTTTCCTTAGTTTGTAGTCTTAGGAAAGGGGACTCTTAAGATGCCAGTTAGTATATTTTATTTTAATATCCTCCTAAATGCAGTTTTCATATATTGGAATTACCTTTTGCCCTGGTTTTGGCTGGGATAGAGTTAATTTTCTTCATAGTCACTAGTACGAGGCTATGTTTTGGATTCGTGCTGAAAACAGTGTTGATAATAGAGGGATGTTTTCCTTATTGCTGAGCAGTGCTTACACAAAGTCAAGGCCTTTTCTGTTTCTCACCCACCCCCCCTCCCCACCCCCCCCGTCAGCAGGCTGGGGGTGCACAAGAAGTTGGAGGGGGACACAGCTGGAACTCCAACTGCCCAAAGGGATATTCCATACCATAAGACATCACGCTCAGCATATAAAGCTGGAGGAAGAAGAAGGAGGAGAGGAACGTTCAGAGTGATGGCTTTTGTTTTCCCAAGTAACAGTTATGTGTGACGGAGCCCTGCTTCCCTGGGGATGGCTGAACACCTGCCTGCCCATGGGGAGTGGTGAATGAATTCCTTGTTTTGCTTTGCTTGCATGCGTGGCTTTGGCTTCACCTATTAAACTGTCTTTACCTCAACCCACGAGTTTTCTCACTTTTACTCTTGCGATTCTCTCCCCCGTCCCGCCGCGGCGGGGAGCGAGCGAGCGACTGCGTGGGGCTCGGTCGCCGTCTGGGCCTGAACCACGACAGTTGTAAACGCACCGGTGGGAGGAAGAAAAAGGCCGAGTCACTGGAGGGAGAGCCTCGCCGTGGATGGGCTGGGGGTGGCACCACGGCGGGTACGGCCGGGGCTGCTGGAGGGGCGCGGGCAGCCCGCAGCGGGCTGTGAGGGGGAGGGCAGCTGGGGCGGCCGCTCGCGTGGGGGTGGCAGTGCCAGGGCTCCCCCCGCGGCGGGGACACCCTGCCAGGCTGACCCGGCCACCCTCCCTCTCCAGCAGATTTTGTGGAGGGCCGGGACCCACCCGGCCATCACGTTCGGACGTGTCGGCGGGGAGCTGGGGCACAGGGAAGACTGTGGTTAGCCACAGGTTATTTTAAGCTGAATCAGACTCCAGAGCTGGTTGTGTTCTCGCCCCTTTGTGGGCTGAGAACGGCTCTTTCCCTGTAAGTAGGAAATAAAAAAGCTATACACTGTGCTCGTGGCTGTAACCCTGCAGACACAAAAGGTTTTTAAAAAAGCAAAAGTGTGCGTCTGATTTCTGAGAAACACAAGGCTCTGCTTCCCTACACACAGCATTCGGACAACTCTGGTGGGAGAGCGAGGGGCAGGGATTTTCAGATCCAGCTCTCATCTAGAACAGAGCTGCGCATCAAACAAGGTGTGTTTGAACAACAGACTTTTCAAAAAACACAATGTCCAGGTTTGGGAAAACACAGGGGTTTTGCCTGTGTTTTGCCTGTACTCCACCTAACTAAATTGTATCTGGTTAAAAAAAATAAACAGAAGTCAGCAACTTAACTGATGCTAGTAAAACATGCCCTAAAAAAGGCACAGTTAGCAGAAAAAAAAGTGGAAGTTATCCTAATTGCTTAGGACTTGCAGTCAATAGTGATATTCTTGTGTCAGCTTTTTTAAAAATAGCCCTCTATTTGTAGCCCAAACCAGCATACTACTTATACTGAGAAGCAGGCTGTGCACGTACTAATTTTCTTTCTCCAGTACTAATAAGCTCTGCAAAGATATGTTCTTGGCATAACCTTTTACTGTGGTTAGTTAAAAAATAACACCCCCCTAGCAGCTTTTCAAATTCTGTGAACTGCTTTAAGAAAATCACGGACAGGTTTGCTTCAGGCTGTTAAAGTGCTAGCAGGAGGAGAGGGGGATGAAATGAAAGAGGAAAGCAAAGGCCAGCAGAAGCTGCTGCAGGAGTTAGTTAGGGAGTTAAGAGCATTTCTGAGATCCGAGAGCAGAAGTGTAACAGAGAAGGGTATTCTTGCCTACTGCTGCTTTTATTGTTTGGCGTGGGTGTGACACAGTTGTTTCCTGAGATGAAGTGCCAGCAATTGAAGAATTTTAATAGCCTGATGCAGGACGAAGCTTGGTGGTGGGTAGAATTTAGCCTCCACAGAAGCATACTGGAGTACACAGATGCTTTGGGGCAGTGTTTGCTGTAAGGTAAAAATAGGAACTGTTACCTCTAGGCTTCATCTGGTTTTGCCTGCTAGCACAACGTGACGGAGGAGTGGCTTGTGTAGTGCCTGCTCAGGCCCCACCAAAGGGCTCCTGCACCTCCCCTGGTCCTTCCTGCCCTCGGGGAGGGGGAGAAGCGGTTGCCACCCTAGAGCCTGGGGGGAAGCAGGGATGTGGCAGAAGCACCCTTGAAGAAGCAAGGAGAACTGGGTCTGGAATCTGGCACTGTCACTGCTGCTTTATGCAGCCAGAGGCAGTTTAGGACACGGATGATGTGCTACTCTTACTGCGAGATGGGTTTGGTCTTTACTTAGGGCATCCCCAGATGTTGTACCTGTGCTCCTTGCAGCATAACTCACCCACCTTCTCTCAGATCTGTGGTATTGGCCTTTAAAATGTGGCTTTTTATCTTGGATCACTTGGACAAAAACAAATCGGGGAGCAATTGCATATGTTAGGGCAGAGGGGGTGGAAGACTAGGGCTGTAGGAGTCAAGTAGCTGGTGGTAGTAGCCTGGCAGTATGGCTTAGCTGGAGCCAGGACCATAGGGCTGTGTCCTTGCTGACCCCTTTTGTGCTTTGTCCTCGCCTCTGTGCATTGGGGCCAGCAACCCTTACCCACCATTCATGAAGGGCTCTGGGAAACAAAGAGGAAGAGGCGTGTAAAAGTCCTAATGCTATTATTCACTGATACAACCTTTGGTCTCCATCAGCTATTTGCAGATGAGTGTTAAATGCCTTTATTTACTGAAGGCCAGTTGACACTGAGAAATGACTTGGTGCTGACCTGTGATTCACCCTCACCAGATGACAAACCGTTAAACACAACAACCTCTGCTTACGTGAAACACTGAGTAAATTAACTTGTACCTCGAGGCTATTTCCTAACATAATATGATTTCCGAACTCTGGCTTAGAAAATCTTGCTGAGGAGCCAGTGAACTATTCCCACTGTTGATCCTTTATTTCATTCCAGGTGCTTACATGCAAGAGACTAAATTACTAATATCAACAAAGATATCACCTTAAATCAAATGTAAACCCATTTCTGCAACCTGCAGGTTAAGGGCTTGGACTCAGCTAGCAAACCTTGAAGCCAGGATGTCAAATGCCAGCCTTTGCACCACTGCTACGTGCTTGAAGCTACCAGCCAATTTGTCTTGGCACTGAGACTGAAACTGCAATTCCTCAGCAGCCCATGCAAACCCATGTGTGGTGGTCTCACCTCTCCTGCCTGTTCCTGCCTCCTCCTTGCACTAAAACCAGTACTTGGTGAACTTTCCATGAGCTGTTGTGGTGACTGAACTAGAAGCAAAACGTCCAAATCTGTAGTCGTAAAAGGTCAGTCAGAAGGTGAGCTTCTAGGAGAAATACACAAATCTGTATTGATATCATCCATCAGATGAGTCCAGCATAGCAATCAAAGCAACCAGCTCAGTCTCCCTCTGAAGACTGTAACGAGTCTGAAAGGGATCAAGATTTTTCAAGGGTCATAAACCTACTTTCCCCTCATAAATCCCATGCTACTTAAAATACAACTAAGGAAAATCTACTTTAGCCTAATCCTGTTTAAACCTAGTCTGACCTGGTCTCCCAGAAGCATTATCAAAGTCAAATGGTCCTGTGCACAAACCATTTCACAGGCTCCCTTGGGAACTCAGGGCACATTCATCATGTGCCCAACTTCTTGCTGACCTAGTAAAGTAAACTTCAATCTAATCTACGGTAAAAATGCTGTCCACTCAAGGAAAAGCCTCATCAGCAAATGAGGCAGGTTGGGTGGGTTTTAAACGATATAGATATAAAAGTACACTATAGAAAAGAGTAGATAAACAGGAATGTGGAACAGTGATTTAAATTGATTTTCTTTTCCTCAGTTCTGTACTACGGTGTTGGTGATATTACAGGTGAAGACTCACAGTGGGACTTCATCCTGTCTTGCTGTATTGCAAAATCACCAATCAGGCAAAAATATTAGAGAGAGGCATTATAGGTGTCCAAAGATGAAAGGTCTGAGCTGCCCGGAGCATTTCTCCACCTGCATGTTTTCCATGCAGCAGCTCAGCAAACACCTGGTGCTTCTAACACCTCTCTCACAAAAGAGTACACCAACAAGCTGATAAACGTCACCACCAAAATGCTTTCAGAAAACAAAATACATTAACTACAGGTAAAGACCACTGCCAATGAAAGCTGAAAATAAAATCATCCAATAAAGAGAAATAAAAACACACATATCTAAATATGCCCAGCTAACCTTTAATGACACTTTTCAGATACTGGATAAAGGGACTGAGATATCTACGGTTGCAGCAGGAAAACGAAGCTGAAAGAAAAGTTCTGCTGTGAGCAGGGCCCCGTACTGAATCGTGGCTTCAGTTTATCCTCTAGGTCATGTTGCCTCCATTTATATCGATTTCATTATTGTATCATAAGAAGGAGCTATAGCAAGAACCTGGAAACAGATGACCGAGGAAGAGCAGGTTAAAAGCGACTTACTGTCAACGGGCTCACAGCCCTATCAAAACAACCTCCAAAACCTAAAAAAAACCCCAAAAAAGCATTTTAAAACTGTTGATTTTTCCCTAACAGCAAACCAAATAACGGTGAGGCTGGCTGGCTGTGGGTATTATGGATGAGAGTACAACCAATTCAGATGCAGCTGCATTTTGAAGTAGCTTAGCAAATGAAGTGGTGGACAGCTAAGGTGTCTTGAGTCCAGGTAGGTAAGTACATTCAGCTATTACGCAGTCAGTGACTCCAACTCTTTCCCTGGATTTAAACATTTTTCATAAGCATTGCAGCTTTGGTGGTTCATTTAGCAAACATGGCCCTGGTCTATCATGAAGGAAGGTTATCTTACGCTGATATTCCGGCTGGTCTTATATAGAGGTGGTCACTTTGTAACTACAGTATATGACATAGAAAACATCAGGCTTGTGTTCAGTTGAATCCTTTGAGATATGGAATGTTAACTGGAAGAAAAATGAAAGTTATGAAGGCACTTTATATTTTAGATATAAAATTCACCGATACATACAACCCCCTATACATACTAAAAATATACATATAAAAAAATTTTAAAAAGCAAACAAAATAAAGTAAGAATTTGCTCCACAATCACAGTAACATAATTGAGAAATGTTGTCACCTGTGTATGGATAAAAATTGTGTCACGCTGCAGTGGTAATCATTCAGCATTAGAGGCAACCCAACAGGCAGTCGGAAGGAGGAGGGGGGGCTCTGGAAATGCCTTTGCTTGGCACGGGCCATGGGTACCCTCACTGTGAAAAGCCTGCAGAGAGGGAGGCACTTCACCCCGCAACCCTTTCACGTGTCCATATGGTCAGTTAAGTGCAAGACTTTATGTGCCTTGGGTCAGGACTAACTACACAATATAGTCCACCCTGCAAGCTTGTACTCAGGTGCAAGAGTAGATATAATTACCCTATTTATTTTTTATTTTCTCTCCATAATAAATAAACCTCAGTTTGTGAGAACCAGGCTTTGGAATGCTACTTTGGAATAAATGCTGTGAGCTGGTTGTAGATACAAGGAGAAAAAAGCTAGGACTACAAGGAGGTTTAGTAAAGACAGAGATATCTTAGGGGTCTTGAGCCAAAGTAACATTGAGAAACCCAACTTCCAACATTGCTACAATGCTGGCCACAGTTTACAGGAGAGAAACACACACTGAAATGAAATTGGCATTAAAAAAAAATCTCTCATCTGCATCTTACCATCTACTACAAAAGGCAAGAGTGAGATACAGCTAATCATTTCAATAAAATACATTTTTTTTTTAACAGTACAGGTTTGTATATACACAAATGGGTTGCCATTGTAAGTGTTGATTCTTGCATTTATTTCAGTACTGCCACCTTTAGCAGTTTAACACCTCTGTTTTAATTTCCTTTTAAATCACTGGCTGCTGATACTCTGCTATTTTGCATCCCACATACCAAGACTTGCTTCTTCAGCTGAATTCAATTCTTTATACGAGTCAGAAATCTGACCCTTGGTTCAGTTTCGTTGTACTGATGTGCTCTTTCAAGCAGAAATGGTCTCTGTATTTTCTTCAGTCTAGCAGAAAAACCAACCCCAACCATGTTTCTTCTTTGGCCACCACTAAATTACTACTACAATGGGCAATTTAAAGGCTGAAGTACATCCTGCTGAAGTGTTCACAGTAGATTAAGGGGTAACTCAGGGCTGTGAAATGGCATTTAAAACTCTCTTCTGTTATTGACCTCAGTGTAGTGATAACTAATCCTCACTGCACTCACAGAGAGAACTGTGCTCCTGGACTATGTTTTAACATTTTCACAGGTAGTCACTCTCATTATTTTTCCAGCTCAGGTTTTCTAGCTGTTCCCCTCAGTTAACTGTTTGGGTTTGTCATTTATTAATGCTCATGGAATCCAGGTACTTTCAGGTATATCGCCAGAACCCTTTTTGTCTCCTGGATTGAGCACAGTCCATCGAATCTCCTGGGTGTTAAATTATGAAAAAGATCAAGGGAGTCACTGATAGGTCATTTGTGGGAAAACGCATTTTCATTGTTTGGCTGGCTGAGAAGCTAAGAAAACAAACATAAGGATCACACATCTATAGAGAGCAAAGTTCCTTTTCTTACTGAATCATTGCTACTTAACACACCTGGATACCTGAAACAAAACAATTTCCTTATTTGCTGCACATTTCCTCCTTCAAGCATATGCATCAGGTGATACTGTAGAGCTGTTTAGGAACACTGAGAAACTGACATGCATTTTGACTCATTATAGACACCAGACACGAGTCAAATCCTTACTAAGTATCCTTTGAGTGACTAAGAAACATGCCATTACAATAATGACCTTCCAAAACACATGGCAGAGTAGCTAGTTATCAGAAGTGTGTTTTCAAAGGGAAGTACGGAATGATAGTCAGGGCTTCTTGACCCCATGGCATCCTTATGCATCACAACCAACCAAATCATCTGGCAGCTCATCAGCCTTACAGAAAGAGGTTGGAAACACCACATGAAGTTTGTCATTATACTCCAAATTTCAGGTTCAACAGTAACAGCTGTCAGTAAATTTCCACAGAATCCTTGCACAGCTGTTAACACTAGCCAGACAAATATTTCACAGATTGAAGATCACCAAACAGCTTTTAGTCACATACCTATTTTCATTTACTCATTTGTTTGTATGTTCCTTTTCATTCCCTAACTAAAAAAAAAGTCCCCATCATCTGGTAAACTTGTTCGGGACAGAGGAAGACTCTTCCCAGAACAGTGTGTTTATGTGTAAGTTAAGAATATCTCAGTCCAACAGCCAAACATTAAATGACGATCAGTGTCATGTGAAATGATCACATTTCTTTCTTGGAAGATAGCTATACTATTCGTAGATGTTTGTCACTTTAAACTGAAAGAAGAAATGACAGCAGCTTTATGAATAGCCTGTGTTTAGACATTATAGAATACCTACTCTTTTTCTCAAAGCATTTTAATGCCACTGTATTAAAACTGAATGTGACTGGCAGTGCTGGTGGAAGTTAGCCATTTATGTTAAGAACACATACCAGTCTCCACGTCAGGTGACAGAGTAGGATCTGAAAGACTCTCCACCTACATTCTTACTCTTTGCCAAGGAAGATGTACCAGTGTTTGTACCCAAGTTTAAATACTCTGCCCCCCACCTTTGTCAATACCTGCTCTTTTAAATAACCTTCCCCTCCTTTCAGTGCTTACTGAGCCTCAACAGAATTAGGGCTTCTGAATGATTATAGACGCTATAGAAATTATTACTAGAGTACAGATTCATACCCCACTTGTGGGCAATTTACATCTGGTAAGTTCATGCTTTTACAGCACAATGAGGGATTTTTCATCCCATACCTTCCTCCACAGATCTACTGAGATCAATTATTTCAACACAACATTCCCAAGCACAGCCTTTGTTCAGGTGCAGAAGTGAAGCAGGTAGTGAGATTTAGAGTACCATTAATCATTAACTACCAGTATCACTACTATTACCTGTCCTAAAACACTCTAGCCCCAACAGTATCAAAACATTTTCCTTACATATGCAGTGAGAGTCTTCCCAGGTTCAAAAGTAAAAAAAAAGGCATTTAATGCTGCAGTGGAACAGCTGATTTTGCTTTAACACAAAAGGTAGCAAAATGATAATCGTGGAACTGCTTTAAAGCACCCAAACTAAGTCATAAAATTCATCCTGGAAAATAAAGTCAGAGGGCATGCCTGTGGTCCCTTATTGGAGGTAAATACAGTGGCTGTGTTAGTAACTTATCACATGAGCATCAGCTGACTGGTGGGATGCACATTATCCATTTCTGATAAACAATTTTTATGCATTATCCAGCAGTGAATATATCTTCCTCCAAGGCAAGATGTGCTCTATGCTCTGTCCTTCTCCTTGGGAAGGATAAATCGGGCATATATAACATCAGTATTTGGATGGTGTCCCTGACAGTAACTCCACCGGCACATCTGAGCAAAGATGTGGCCAGAATGGTGTAGTCTGTGTACTGGCTCTATGACAACAGATCCATTGGGAATTAAGTTCTGTAGGCAAAAGAAAAAGCCTTTGAAGTTAATTGCACATTGTTGTTTGCTGGCATTTTTGTCAGGCCATCAAGTAGTTACCTGTATTCTAACTGCTCATGCAAGTTATCTTAAAAGAAGTTGGTATATCCAAATATGAAATAAGGACATAGGCAGGCTTAAGCATTAAGATGACACCTATAAGAATTTAGGACTAATTTTACACCTCAACCTCTACAAGGTCACCAATAGGTTAGCAAGTTTAGCAATAACCAACACCAATAAACTATCACAAAAGCAACTATTTAATTCTGTACATGATTTTTATTATTTACATAATACAACATAGCATAGATGCTGTGTAGCACGATTATGTGTAATACATAAATATGAACTATCTGTACACATTTTCATTTCTAGTAACTCAGAATAACAAAGTGAGAAGCAAAAACCTGGTGCTTTTAATAATGAAGAAAAAATTGAGACTGAACAGTGCAATAGAAACAAGAAGGTCAGGAGCAGCTCCTTGTGTACATGTGAAACTATTTACAGATGAGAACAGGCATTAACCACAACACTAGTCTAAACTGTACTTGTATATATAAAAAAACCCACAGGTCTCATACATCACAAAAACCCCTTCCAGTATAACACAAAAGTGATATTACCAGACAAGCATCAGTGAAGTATACTGCCTTTTCTAGAGTTGTTATTGTACAATGCTGTAGATAATGCAGCCCATGCAATACACCCAAGAACACTACAGTCCCTACACCCAAGTACAATTGAAAGTGATAAAGCAGTCCTCCAAGAATGGTTCCAGCTATCACGTAAGTCTACAGCAGCCATGTTGGGTATGGTCTTCCATGCAGAATGGTGCAACTGTTACACTTAAGACTAGTAAAAATTAACTCCTAATGTCCTTTTGAACTGAGAACACACAGAACGTAAGTAGTATATGAATAAACTGCCCTAAGGCTTCAACTAAGACACATGTTGCCTGCTAGAGCTGCTGTGGTATGTCTAAAGATGCATGTAACTCTTCCGGTAAGCCAACATTACAATATTTTGTTACACAATGTTTTCAGCTACACAAAAATCAGACAACTCTGTTGAAGGCCAGTTCATAAGTTCCTAGCAGGACATTTCCTTTGGGAACCTATTTTCACAATTCTAAAGTTGACATAATAGTTTCCAAAACAGTTTACTTCTCATATGCATCTAATCTTTCAGTTTTTTTCAATGCAATTGGTAAGTGACTTAAATATGGCACCAACACATCTTACTGGGATGGTGGACCCCTCTACATAGCTTACATGGTGCTGGAAAACAATGGACTGTGGAAACTAAAATTAGAATGAGATTTTAAATGATAGAAGTAGACTGCCAATCTTTTTGATGCATCCTTCTCCAAAACAGACACAAAACACTAGCCAAAGATTATATACCTTACATATCTCAAAAGACAGATCTGCTGCAAACATGCAGATAGCATACATCTGTTTGGCACGTGTAAACTAGAGAGTCTGTCCTCAATGCATGTGTATTCCTGTGCAGGTTCGTGATCATCCAATTACATTCTGGGGAGGGCATATATATTTTCAAGGGCTGTATCTATCCAATTCTGCCTGTAACAAACACCCAAACATTCTGAAATATCCGTAAGACAGACAAGACTAGAAGTAAAACTTTGGAGAATAAAGGAAAATGGCCATGCACCTGCTCTTTCATGTTTTCCTAGATTATATTAAAAAGAAAACAATAAGTCAGACAGTCCCTTCACAAGCAGGTTAGTTTATATTCTCTGGATTTTTTCAGCCACCACAACTGGATTCTCTTTCCTGATTTTTGCTGCAGCTTCTGCTTTGTAATCATATGGGCAGTTATGCTTGTCAGAGTAACGGTGAAGTCCACAAAATAAGTTTCCACATCGGCAGTCAAATCCTGTACATAGAAAAAGCAGCAACATCACTAGGAAGCTTCATATTTAACTAAGTTAAGGGCTCAGTCACTACCATGGAGGTATGTTTTGTCTACTCTGACATATAGAATAGAGAAATGAACAGCTGTAATAAGTTGTTTGGATTCTGAAGAAGCGAGTTTAATGATACAGATATCTCATATCAATTTTAACCTAGCAAGAGGCAACTGATCATACAGATCTGTTCAAAATTGACAAAGTGTTCTCATACCTGTAAGGCCAACCTTCTTTCTGCACATGAAACATCTGTTTTTCTTTGGTTTGGGCAGTTCAGGAGCTCTCTCTTCACTCTGCGAAGCACTAGGCTGAGAAACTGATGGGCTTGGTTGAGTAACAACTGTTAAAGCAGACAAAGGAAATACAGGTTAAGTTTCCTTTTCTTGACTCCACTAGCCATTCATTAGCATGCATCTATTTCTTAAGGATTAATTCCCCCTACTAAGATACTGGTGTTTATTGTCTGAAGTACTACATAGACTAGTCTATGAAAATGTAAGTCAGGAATAGGAATTTTTAGGTACTCTGTTCTTCCTCTACACAACACAATCAGATCTTCCGCACAGTTTCACTAGCTAGAAAATATAAGGCACTTATTCATTACTCCTACACACATGTTAAAGGCTTGGAAAGCACACCAGAAGTTCCAGGTACACATTCAATATTTTAAAAATAATATGATCAATAACATTTAATCAAAAATAATATAGTCACAGCTGAAGTTGCTGAACAGAAGGGATACCTGTAGAGAATGTAACTAATAGGAACATATTTTAGAAACAGATGAAATTCAGTAATGTGTTACTATCATAGTACTGGGTTACTCTGGCACTACACTTGTGACATCAGATGCCTAAAACAGTTCATCAAGACAGCAGATAGCAAGCCACTGATTGTATGAGATCCAGAACAGAGCTACAAAACACACACAGTTCAAAAGAGCTCTCATGCTTGATATTTTCAGTAATTTAGTGAACCAAATACAGATGTACATTGAATTACTGAATTTCTGCACTGTATTCAGCTTTAGTGTTCAAGGAGGTATAGTCAAAATGACTCATTTTTCAATTGCCTCTGTCATGAACACTGTCAGACAAACTTTTTGTCACCTTTTACATAAGTTCTCTGAAGGATAAAAATCTGTCCTTTGGGGAACTTTTGCGAACCCGTTCATCTTGTTGAAAAAAGTATCTTTCCATCAAATGAACTTTTAAAAATATCGTCCTTACATCCAAACTGGAACAGGGGAAAGCTGAGAAAGGTGTGTTTGTACACAAATAACATCTGCTCCTGGTACTGCTGGAAGTGTTCAAAAAAATGTATGATGACACCTATTGTTTTAAAATAGAACAAACCACAAAATGCAGTCTGTACTCTTCATACTTCATGTTTTTTAAAATGGCATTTGCACTACCATATTCATAGGTATTCTAAAAACCAGCTCACCATTGCCACTAGCACCTAGAAAGCCTCACAATTCACTGTACAATATGACAGCCCCCAGTCAGGACTTCATAATCTGAACAAGATAACAAACTGTCAGAGGTAACAAGGAACCTCCAGTGCTGATCACCAAAAGATTCTGTGCAGTAAAATAATGGTGGCTAGTATTTTCATATACTTCACTTACACATTAGAGCAACAGTCCTAATGAACAACTAAAGCCATTTACTACCTTTATTTTTTGTCACCTTGCATAGATCTTTTCCTAAAGAATTTGGGAAATTCATTGTTAGTGCTCTTTTGCCAAGTCTGAAGGATAAGAAAAGCGTTACAGCACTAGTACTACAGTTGCTACTTTTTGGAGTAATTCATGCTGCTGATTTCGTTTTTTTTTTGAGAAAACAATTTGTCTTGATTATTAACATTTTCTAGATGAACAGGTATGTGTAAACCTGTTGGATACTATGCACCTTGGCTAACAGCCACCAGCTATGGCCTTAAAAGAGAGATGACCAAACACCTCCCAAAAAGCATGGTCAAACTCCTTTCATATTTGTTATATTGCTAATTTGTTTAAAAATCATATGCTAATCATAAGCCATGGCAGATAAAAACAGGAATCAGAAGTGCTCACACACTTTGCAATCTGGTGTACAGCTAGTCAGGGGGAAGCTTCATCTGCATCAGAACCACCTTATAAATATGAGCCCCAGGAACATGCATGCTGTTTCAATCAGATGCAAAAGAAAATGCAGAAGGAGGGGCAAATCAATGGTGACCTACATAATTAAAATCAATCACAACTGAGAAGAGCACTAAGAGAAAACGAAAACAAGAAACAGAGCAACATTTATCACTGCCTAACATGCCAACAAAGAAGCAACTTCCCAGGAATCAACAGGCCAAGGAGACAGCCAGTAGACCACTCTACCACAAAACAAAGATGCTGAGAGCAAATCCAAGGGAAAATGTTACCAACTACCACAGGCATACTTCCTTCTTTGCATGAAGCAACTGTGGCAACTGGCAGCCCAGGAACTGAAAAGTGATAAAGGTGTGCCTCTATACTTTCTTAGGATCATTTCCTGAAAGAGCTGTTGAACAGGATCCTTCCCCCACAACCAAAACATGTTGCAAGAAGGAAGAGCAGTACACAACTTGCAGTAACGGGCACTAAAAGGTCCCAAGACAAGATGGAACATAACACCCTAAATCCAAATTAAAATTTTCAATTTATTACTCTCCATGAATAAAGGATTCTCCTATTCTTCTACACCAGCAGAGTTAAGTCTGATGAGTTTTTATCATGTTAAACTTTTATAAATGTGCTTCTAAGTAATGGCTAGGACAGAGGCAAAGCTGCCCAGCCTAGTCCTTACTTAAAGCTCAGAACAGAAGTCCTTTCTCTTCAACCTGTGGTTCAAGTGAAAAATACTGTGAATTGTTCTGCTAAGACATCAGGAGCCAATATAAATGTCAGATACTATCCTGACAAGTGCTTGTCACAAAACGCTTCCTTCAGCACAGAAGCCAAATCCAGTCGGGCAAGTGCAATTCCAGTCCTCAATATACTGAGTTCACTTTATGCTAGAAATCAGTGTTAATCATCAGGCAAAGTGCTCTAAATGATTACTATATGTTCACCATGGAATGAATAGCTGAAAGTTGGAAAATGGTTGGTTACTGGTATCTGCAGACCTGCTTCCCCAGTAACAGTGTTCAGGTGAAGCAAACAACTAGAACAGGTTTTATCGCTTTCTAAGAGAGTTTCTGTTGGCATGTAACTCCCTCTATCACCTTGGTCATTTCCCTTCAACTTTTGGCTCAAGAGGTTAACTGATCAGGTTTACTTCAATTTTACCAGACCAGTTCTTCTATTACCAAGCACCAAAAAAAAAGACCAAAACCCAAAACTTAGGAGCAACAGATTTTCAGAACTGGGCAGGCCTTTATTAACTATTATTTTGGTCTGAAATGATCTGTCAGCCCTGTAAGATCCATTACCATCACACACAAGGAAGATTATCACCAATCTGCTAGGATAATAAAGATTAACATAACCCTAGTATGAGAGAGGTGCCTGAAAAAAACAAATACAGGCATTGCATCATGAATTTGGGAAAATTTCCTTCATGTGTAGTCTGAAAATAAGACGCATCTTTACAAAAAGGCATGTGGGACCAGCAAGGCTGCTGGTGACAGAAGTTAGCCACATGCCACAGCATGACAGCTGTTCAACCTATATGCAGAAAGGTCCTACAAACTGGAGAACAAAGTTCTTCTCAGAGCCCAAAGTATTAAGCCACAGTGACTATGTGGGACTGCCACTAAAAATTAAAAACAACTCCAAGAATGGGATTTTCAAAACTGACAGTAGTTTTCCTTATATAAATGAGTATGTCTGCTGCAAAAGACTGTCTACTGTAGCTGTTTTCACACTGAGATTTCATACCTGAAAGGAATGAATCCAATGTTTCAGTTGAACAAAACCTGATGAAAATAAAGCAGTATTACTTTTTAACCCTCCTCATACCAAAAAAGAAAAAGAGGTACTAAAGTAACACCAGGAAGTTTTTAGAAGCTTCTCTAACTAAACAAAAATTAACCAAAAGTAAGATCCTAGCAGCTTAAACTGCATGACTTTCACAGTACTGGTGTTGTCCCAAATACACGTTCTTCCACCCAGTGCTGAGTGAGCCAAAGCACACACAGAGTTGAGATATTTGCTTTTATTCCAAATCTGCACAGAGTTGGGTGCCAGGTGGTAGGGCCACAAAGATGCACAGCTCTGTTAATACACTGAAAAATTTATGCATTCTGAGCAAGAGTTATCAATATTTTTTGAAAGTTGCTCAGTCACCGTTATTCCCATTAGTTCCCACAAACCCATCTCCACTTAAAGTCACAGCATCCTTCTGTTTTACTGCACATGGTCAGTGAGGAAGGGGCTTCTTATATTAAGGGGCTTTCCCCACCTGAGGGTAGGTTTCTATTATGCCAGTTATATATTAATTAGATGTTAATGAGGATAGTTCACTCAAAGTTCAGTAGTTGCACTCCTTTTGTGGTTATCTTGTTCCTTCCCTCAAGGTTGAAGCCTTGTTAACTACTCAGACTAAACAATACCATCAGCTTCATACCTCACATACCTTCAAACACTAGTAAGTGGTAAACAAAGTGGAGCAAAACCTTGAAAGCATAAAAATAATTGGCGTAAACATTTTAACTTGATGGAGCTAATCCCCAACTCCCACCACAGAAGAACTGGAACAGTTAAAACAAGAGAGAAAAAAGGTAAAGTCAAAAGTCATCAGATATACATTAGACTGCACTTCTGCATTACCACAGCAGAAAACTACTACAGACTGTGCAATCCTTATATTGCATATTAACACAATGGACTTGTATACAAAACTTTAGTCTGAAAAAATGGACAGTACTTATTATGCTTCATCAAGCTTCCTGAGTGTGCCAACCCAGGTGCCCATAATGAAAGGCTGCAGAATAAACTTCCATCACATTTAATTTTATAGCAAAGAAAGGGAATAGAAGTGTTCTGCAGCATGCACATCTCCTACATGCTCAACTGACAGGCATATTGAATATCCATACTGTTATGTTAATACAATGTAAATATATCCCAGTTTCAGTATCAGACAGAAATATGGTTTCATTTGGTCACCATGAAGATGATGTCTGTGGTATGCTTCTGTTGCAACTGCCTACAGAGAACAACATAGTTAAAATGCTATAGCCATGTGTGAAAACAAGTGAGAATTAACAATGCACTCATTAGAACAAGATCTAAGGAGTATCACGTAGTTACCATCTTGAGCCTGCCTATCTCATAAGCTAGCTGTCTACTCAGCATCTTACAACATTACCTGCAACACACTGTACATATCACTGATAAAACACACTGGTCCTACCTACAATATAAGTTAAGGTTACCCATACATAACAGGGTCTCAACCTGAATGCAGGATAGTTGTAAAGTAACTCCAATCACACTGTCTTGGTAGAAAGCCAAGAGACAAGTGAGCTAACCACCATTGCCTGCTGTCTTCTGAAGCCGATTACTTCAGGAACAGAAAGAGTAAGCTACAACATGGATGGAATTATACAGTACATTAACAGTATTCGGGTATGTTTTTTAAATATGCAGTTTACACAAGACCATAATCAGTTCCACTTCCGTTCACTTTCTTTATAAGCAGTACTACTCTGCAGCTGTGGCTTCACAAGATGATAGCTAATAACACTACTCCCTAAAACAGAGCTATTATTGGGTTTAAAACACAACCCCTCAAAAAAGAAAACCCAAGCCTCTTATACACATGCCAATACTAATTACATCTGGAAACACTGACAGACCTGACTGGGAGGCTCCTCATTCAACAAGGTAATGACCTACAAAAGTGCAAGAAAATGCTAAAAGTATGCTGTAATTTGAAACATGATTGTTTGAACACTTTTTTTGTAACAGTTTATTTTTAGTGGTTACTATGTAAGACAATTCTTTCTTGTACAGATCTTTTATTTCCATTTGAATACCTGCTTAAAAACACACAAATTTTTTTTTTTAAGGAAAAGCTACACTATGCCTTACCAACTTAGTAGATATATTGTTCTAATAGTGTAACACAAAGAAAAGAAAGCAGTTTGCTAGGTTTGCATTTAATTCCTGCAACTCAGCACAGCAAAAAAGCAACTTTGAATCATATTTCTGGAATCCTTTGGTTACAGTCTGACTTTGGTCAAGACTGTATTAGAAATGAATCCTTAATAAGAAGTGTAAAAGCTTATCAAAATCTTATAAAAAGTATTTTGAAATACTGCCCACTTATGAATGAGTTTGGACATAAAGGCCTTTAGATTTCTGAATTACAAGCAGTCCAGACACACCTGCACTCAACACATGCCACTGTTCAATTAGAAAATTGCAATAAACCAGTAAGTTGAACTAAGAAATTAAAAGTTACAAGAAAACACAGCACATTAGACATATGAATTACAACCAGCTAGGTCAGTTACATCTATCATGCCTTTCTTCCTTCAAATGCTAAGATACAATTAATTGTCTTAGCATTGGATTGATTCTGAATCAGAATCCAGGTTGCAACCTCAACTTGTGGTTGGAAAGAAGTAAAAAAAAAAATCAAGAAAAATAAGGCTGTTAAGCTTCATTGTTTCATTTTTCTTAACTCCACCACCTTCAAGGCAGTTGCTTCAATTCCAACAGCAAACAAGTATAATTTTATGCTACAGGCTGCTAAAAAAAATAATCAGTTGACCAGATGTAATTCTATTTTTAACTTTATGACTTGTAAGGGAAATATCCAAAATTTCATTTGCTAGTAAAAATCTGGCAGAAAAGAATATGACTTCATACTGTGGAAGACATTAAAAGGAGAGCAGGCTACTTTGCTTGAAGGTTGCACTGTTTGTTCATGATCTGTTACTATCTGATAGATGGCTATGGAATATGGAATATGGAATATGGAATATGGAATATGGAATATGGAATATGGAATATGGAATATGGAATATGGAATAGCCACCTATGCTAGGGTCAGACTGTGCTTACAACTGGATTGGGTTTCCATTAGCAAATCCTTGACTGTGGCATTATCTTACACCTCATAGAAAGTATTAGCTTTGTGAGATGTAAATTGTTTACCATTGTTCCAGTTACTCCTTGAGAGGAAAGACCAACACATAGTGGATATTGCTGAAAAAAGGAAGAGAAGAAAAATGCAACTAGTCCAGACATGACAGGGATTTTTATTAAAAGTCTAGGCCAGTTTCTCTTGCCTGCTAGACAGAGATCAGTGTACCACTGAACACAGCCAACACTTGATGTCCAACAAACCCTAAGAATAGTATATAAGGACACTATCCTATGCTGTCTACAACCTGTGCCCAAATGTAACACTTAAAAGGGAACTCATATGTTACAGCAGCTGAGGCCATCTCACAAATTTACAGGTATGTAGTCAGGAAGGCAGTTTTGTTCCACAAGTTTCTTCCAGATACATTTAAGTTCTCTGGGAGTTTTTTTTCAGTGATTTCTACACAAGCTTGTGATAACTTGTACTGGTTTCAACCTGCAAGATTATTTACAGCAATACATAAGCATCTTGAGCCATTTTGGAATTTTTCCCTATTCTAACCAATAGTGCTGTGTGACACTACCTGTCACTCAGTTGACTCACAGCACCTGAAAAACAGGTAATACATCAGGAATTAATGAAGACTGTCCTTTACACCTGGCAAAATGAGAAATTCCTACTGGCACTCTAATATTAAACAGTAAAGTCAGGTATTACTTCACCACTGCTACGATTTTATATATTCCTCTTTCCTCCTTTCCACGTTTCACGTAAGAATTCATAACAAGGCAAGATGGATTTAGAAGTACTGTAGCAAAGTCTAAACTATTTCTCAGTTACATACAGAAAGCCTCTTCAGGTGACATCAGTTATGGGAAGTTAACACTTGCAAAAATCTCCTCAGTCTATACATAATGAAAAACCTAATACATTGTGTAACTGTACTTCAGTTCATGCCAGATTCTTGACTTAGCATGACTTATTGCAAACAGCAAAATCCTCTGCACAAATACTGAGCAAAGAGATATTAGGTGTTAGAGCAGCCGTGGCTGGCAAAGATGTATCTAGATAAAAATGGCTTCTATACAGTGCTGAGTAGCATCTTCTGCTATTTACACCTCACTGACTTCAGAACTGAAAAAATGAATTTTATCTTCAGCTTGAGTGAACAGACTTTCTACTAAACATCAGCTTTTAGTGTTTCAGAACTGTTAGATTAAATAAAAAAGTGTGGATATGTACAAATATCTACAAGTGTGTTAAGATAACCATCTGAACAAACCGGTACCAATTCGATCACTCACTAGCTGCACTAGCTGCCCCTTCCTGCCTCTCTCCATTTTAAAGTTTAACTACTGCAGCTACAACCTTCCAATACAAGAATAAAACTTTTAAATTGAAAAATCACACCCAGCAATTAAGGCTGCAGAACAATGCTTCGGTTATATCTGATTACTCTATTTCAAGAACCCCAAATAGCTTTTGTTAGTATTTAAACCATGTATTCCCACCCCACCACAGCATCACTCCTCAGAAGTGCTCCCTCAGTAAGTTTGCAGATGACACCAAGTTGGGAAGCAGTGCTGATCTGCTCAAGGGCAGGAAGGCTCTGCAGAGGGATCTGGACAGGCTGGGTTGATTGGCTGAGATCTACTGTATGACGTTCAACGAGGACAAGTGCTGGGTCCGGCACCTGGGTCACAACAACCCCATGCAATGCTACAGGCTTGGTGAGGAGTAGTTGGAGTGGCCCGGTGGAAAAGGACCTCGGGGTGCTGGTCGACAGCCAGCTGCATGAGCCAGCAGTGTGCCCAGGTGGTTAACAGCATCCTGGCCTGTATCAGCAATAGTGTGGCCAGCAGGAGTAAGGAAGTGATTGTACCCCTGAACTCGGCACTGGTGAGGCCGCATCTCAAATGTTGTGTTCAGTTTTCGCCATCTCGCTACAAGAGGGACACTGAGTTGCTGGAGCATGTCTAGGGAAGGGCAAGGAAGCTGGTGAGGGGTCTGGAGAACAAGGCTTATAAGGAGCATCTCAAGGAACTGGGGTTGTTCAGTCTGGAGAAGAGGAGGCTGAGGTGAGACCTTATCACTCTCTACAAATACCTGAAAGGGAGTTGTGGTGAGGTGGGTGTTGGTATCTCCTCCCAAGTAACTAGTGATAGGACAAGAGGAAATGGCCTCAATTTGCGCCAGGGTAGGTTTAGACTAGATTATTAGGAAAAATTTCTTTGCGGAGAGAGTGGTCAAGCATTGGAACTGGCTGCCCAGGGAGTTGGTGGAGTCACCATCACTGGAAGTATTCAAAAAACATGTAGACATGGCACTTGGGGACGTGGTTTAGTGGGCATGATGGTGTTGGGTTGACGGTTGGACTTGATGATCTTAAAGGTCTTTTCCAATCTTAATGATTCTGTGACTCAGAGTCAGCTGGAATTGTACTGCTAAGTAATACACAGAAATCTCAACACTGACTTCAAAACTGAACACCTTGCTCAAATGCAATTGTACTGTGCCTTAATTTTTTTTAAGTTTTTGAGCCAAAATCACCCTCACACACATCAATTTTTTAGAACATTGAACATGCATCTCAAACTCTACTGTGGCACTAGTCCTTTTTCTTGATTCCAACGAGAGGTTACTCAAAAAGCATCCTAAACAATCATCTTAACAGTTCCTCTCAATCATCACCACAACAGGAGATGTCTACTTAGAAAGTCACCAATTGTACCCAGAGTTACTTTGCAAACATACCTGGCTCAGTCTCTGTTTTCGGTGTTACTTTTTCCTCTCTTGAAATGCTCATTTCTGTCATTTGCTGCGTTACAGGCAAAGAGGTAACAGGCACATTTCTGTTTAAGTACAGTGAAACACATAATTTACATTAGTTTTGCATTCATAATAAAAGCTTAAACTGTCCAGACCCAGTAATACAAATTGAACAAAACCTGTTCAATTACTACTGATACACGTTCCTGATCTCTGCGTCTACTATCTTCAAAACCCATTTTTTACTCTATTTTAGTTTCCCTAGAAGAAACCAGGCAAATATTTCTCCAGATAAATAAAAAGCATATTTTAAATGGAGGAGTCCAACACCAAATATTTTAATCAGTTCTCATTTAAATAGATTCAGAAAGCACTGCCAAGTAGACTATCCCTTTTTCCTCTGCAGAAACTCACTGCAATTGCTGTAGGCCTTCAACTTGCTGCACACTCACAGCTCATTCAAACCTCAAAGTAATACCTTCATCTTACCTTGATTTTTCAGATGTGCTGCCAGCAGCACCTTCACAGTTGTTTAAGCTGGTGTCTGATCTCTGTACAGATGCAGAGTCTGAGGTAGGGCTGTTTGAACCACTGGCTGTTCCTATGTAACAAGAATTTGACAATTAGTTTTCTACAATTTGTGAATAACATGTTAGACAAATAGGCTTGTATGCAGTTATGAACTCTCTGCATACAATCTTCTCTGCTGCTGCATATTACCTCTTAAAGACATGCTACGCTGCTAACAACCAAAATACAGAGACTGTATAAGAATATGGTAACAGAGGAGGCTAAGTGGGAAAAAACAAGTTATGGTTGAATGCCAAGTGGACCAGAACACATTACAGATAAAAACACATTTCTGTGTACTGTGACTTAAAGTAGTATTCTCTTTGATAGTCACTGTTTTAATGCACACCTCTCCAAAGTTCTCCTGAAAAATATTCTGGGATTCCTTGTCATCTTCTGTATATTATATTTTAAAAAAAAAGTAAAAACACCCCTACAAGACCTACACACCCTTACCCATTGGGCTGATTCTATCACTATTCTGCTGTCGCTGAAGATGCTCTTTGTAGCAAACGGAACACATCCCATTTGTCCTGGGGTTTCCATAAAATCCACATCCTGTACTACACAGCATAGGCCCTGGGGTCTGGTTTGTCTCCTGAGTCATCTCGATGCTGTAAATAAAACCAAGAACTGCATTAGGAGCTGGCATGTCACCAAAAGCAATTACAGGGTTATAGAATTAAAGTATGTCTGCTCACCCTGCCCCCCAAACTGATATCAGCATTCTTAAAGAGGGTTATATGGATGTTAATATACCATTCAATACTGCAACTGTATTGTCAAGTAACATCGTTATGAACCTTTAAGAGAAGAAAAACTGTCATCATACTAATAGTGAGTCATAATGTACTTGTTGAGCACTGAGCTGTGCATGCAGGTTATGACCAAATTCAATCTGACAGCCAAAAAAGCCCTTTATTACCAACCTCTGAGCACTAACAGGGATATGCAGAGTATACAAGACCACGTTCACATCTACTAAACAGTTCTGGCAAATAACAGCTTATTTCCGCCCCCAACTCCAGCAGAAAAGCCCCACTTTCAGTAGTGTTGTTCTTGCATCATTTTGATGCTAATTCCACTATTAGGAGTTCCCACTCTCACAATACATTTGTCAAAGAGAACAATAAAAATCCCTGAAGTATTGGCAGCAGCCATTTCAAGTCTATGTTCTTACCTTTAGGAGTGTCCAGAACACCACTCAAATCGATTATGAAACCTGATATGGAGTACTAACTGGCAACAACATGTTTAAAACGGGCCCTTCAACTGAGAATCTAAAGAGTGTTTCTGAAGTAAGTTTAGACCAGGTTTTACTCTCCCAAGAGAAATAACATTAACAACTGCAAACTGTTGAATGTGTTCTATTATATAGCCTACAGATTAAAAAAAGAGCCAGTTAAATCTGTTGTCTTAATATACAGCAAGACTTCTGAGCCTGCCAGAGGCAGACAATGCTAACTCTCTGCCAGGAACTACAGAAGTTAGGAATAAAAATACTTCACCTTCACTGCTGGTTAACCTCTGCAAAGCAAGGTTAGTAGAAAAACTGAACAGCAACCAAATCCTTGATCCCCAAGGGCAATAAAACTGGAACACAGTAATCAAGCAATCTGCTACAAATTGAGGACACGTAAGAATATTGCACTTGTCCTCGCAAAGTTTAGATTTAGTAGCTACAAGCATTGTACATAGCACCTGGAGACATTTTAGTATCATCTCTAGATTGCTGTCCCCCTATTCAGGAACAGAGTAAGAGATTTGACTGCTGTCAGAGTCACAAGCTCATGCTTGTGAGAAGTCAAAACATCAACAGCCAATTCATTACAGTGTACAGAGAAATACTTCTTTTAATTAAGAAATCCCGCACTGCAAGTAGTAAACTTATGTTCCACTACTATGACAACCACAACTGACAGCTGCCTTTGTCCAGTTAAACTAGATTCCTGGGATCAAAGTAAACAGAACAGGAGAAAGTAAACAAGCAAAATTCACCTGCTTGCCTGCTGATGGTCACAGGACCTCATTTTCCACGTGTAAATAGTTGCATTATTTGTCTTTATAATACCTTCACAGTATAAATAGTTTTCTTTCAAGACTGCAAAACATCTTCACACTTACTCTGATACAGTTTTACAGCCAGTCAAGGGAGACAGAAGAAACCATGACCCACCTAAAGAAACCTAAAAAATTATCTTGTCATCTATATTGTAGGCCTGTGTCTACACAATAGAGACCGTACTTCTGCCCTTTTATTGAGCAGGTAAGCTCGAAGGGCTATCGAACACGCTGCCACCACCGACCTCAACTGCCTTGCTCCACTTCCAAATCAGCGTGACGTGAACACGTTTCACCGCTTACTAAACCCAGCTTTAGGTGCTAATTGCTGGTATTCACCTACTACAAACCAGAGCCTCCGCAGCGCCCCTGTCAGCACACGCTCCCACCGCCCGAAACGCACGCCTCTAACCGAAAGGTCAAACCGTTGTTACCCGACCCTCGGGCAGCCGCGTTTTTCCAGGCCCGGGAAGGTGCCCCCCGGGCATCACCCGTGCTTCTGCTAGAGGCGCCTACCGCCGGCCGGCCGCCACGCCCTCACCCCGGCTGACCCGGCTGCTGCAGCTTTACCCCCCGCGGCGTCCCGCTGAACACGCGCCGTTACCAGGCTCGGTCCTGCTTCCCGGCGGAGCAGCAGGCCCTCCGGCCCCGGTAGCCGCGGCGGGTCACGTGGGCGAGGGCCTGCGCTTCCGCCTGTCAGAGGGCTGCGGCGGGAGGGGCCGGCGCGCTCCACCGCCTCCGCCCGCAGGCCGCCGCCTTCCTGCGCGACCCGCCAAACCCGGCGGCAAAACGCGACTACCCCTTCCTTCCGGAGGGGTCTGTGGGGCGGCGGACAGCGGAGCGTGCGGATGCTGAAATTCAATTCAGAAAATGCAGCATCACCAGCCCGCGGTCTCCCAACAGCCATTTTCCGCCGTTCCCGCGGTGGAGGGCTGGGTGTGATCGGGGGCCAGGCGGGCGACCACCGCTTCACCGATGCGCCCCACAACCTTGAGGGTGGGTGTGGTTGAACCCAACTATTCCCCCTGAGGCGACAGGCAAAAAAAAGAAAAAGGTCTTGTTCTACGACCAACAGAAGCAGGGCCTTAACCTCAGGGATGCCTCTGCTTGGCCCCGCGGCCTCCCCACGCGAGCAGGAGCCTTTTCACTCGGGGGGTTGTTAACTCCGACAGCAATTCACGCCTCTCACCCTCCCCGTTACCGGCAGAACCCAGAGGGCCGCGCAAACCTCTTCAGCGGCCCAGACCGCCCAGCCGAGCCGCCCTCCCGCCCCCCAGGCGGCGGCTGGGTAGCCCCCGTCGCGGCGGGCATAGCCCGGCTCCCTCCCGCCGGGCGAGCCCACGTTTTAGCTGAACGACGGAAATAAAGCCAGCAACGTGCACCGAAATCAGCCATAAAGCCTGGCAACTGCGTCCACGATGGGCATGCTGACCCAAATACTTATTTGCTTCAACGTCCTCCTCTCGAAGAGGGGCCACACTCAAACAAGAGAAACACAGAAACAAAACAAAAGGCGGGTGGGTGTGTGTGTGTGTGTGTGTGACCGAGGCTGCTCGGGACGCTTGCACCCGCACGGCCGCGCTCGGGGAAGGGGACGGAGGGGTCGATACGGAGGAGGCGGGCCGACACTGGGCGCTTCCTCGGGAGGGTGAAGCGCAGCTGGGTGCGCCAGACAAAAGCGGAGCCACTGCCAAGCGCCCGCAGCGCGGTCCGTCTTAACTACCCCCCGCCCTCCCCCGCCGAGGACACCGATCACAAAAGACCCGGAGGCTGCCGGGCCGAGGAGCGGGTGTCCAGCCGGGGCAGCGGGCCGGGCCGCTCCCCGCAAACCCCTGAGTCACGCCCGGCCCGGCCGCCACCAGGCCCCGTGCCGCTACCGGCCCCCACGGCCCCGCTGCCCGCGGCCACTGAAACCTCACTGTCTCGCCGCCAGCGCTGCCCTGCACCGGTCCACGGCCTCCAGCCGCGCCGAGGTCCGGGCGGGTGGAGGCCGCCGGGAGCGGCGGAGGGGCCGCCCGCGGAGGGGCCCGGGCACCCCCCGCCACCGCGAGGGTCCTGGGGAGCCGAACTCAGCGCAGCTCGCCGCGCCCCCACATACCTGTTCCCAGCGGGGGGCGGAAACCCCGCGGCGGGCGTCGAAGAAGGCGCTGCGGGTGGCTCCGGGCAGCTGCCGGGAGAGCGGGGAGCGGGAGAGCGGAGCTGAAGGCACCGCCACGACCGTTTCCCTCCTTTGTTCCCGCTGCAGCGGCGGCCGCGGCGGCGGCGCGAGGCGAGACGCGCCGTGCGCGATGGGCGGGCAGCGGGAAGGCACGAGCGGGAGGGAGGCGGGGAGGGGGAAGAAGAGGAGGACGGGGGAGCCGCGCCCACCCGCCGGCTCCGCCTCCGCCTCCGCCTCCCCCCGGCCGCCTCAGGCCGTCGGGGCATGCGTGCTGCCGCCCAGGGGCGGGGAGCAGCTGCGGGGGGTCGGGAGGAAGGCGCGCGCCGCCTCCCCGTGGTGCCGCCGCCGCCCGCGGGGGCGGGGCAGGACGCCGTTCCCGGCGGCGTCACAGAGCTGCCCCTGCCCGGGAAGGAGGGCGGGAGGGAGCCGTGCGCAGAGCGGCCGCTCAGCGCGGCCCGGGGGCGTGGCCGTGGCCGCGGAGGGGACGGCCGGTGGCCCTGGCGTGCGTGGGCGGGCTGGGTTTCCCACGGGCGGAGCGGCAGCGCACCGTTCGGTTGCCAGCTCCGCCCCCCCGGGCCGCGCGGGGCGCCCAGGCGTCGGCATGCTGCGGCCCGGGGTCGCGTCGGGGCGCTTGCCTCGGCCTCTGAACCTGCTCAGTGTCCGCTCCCTGGCTGGGTCCCGCGGCCCTTGTCTGCTTGCGATTTCTCGCGCGTGAAGCCGCGCTGATGGTACGGCACATAAGCACGGGGCAACTTTTGAGGGGCTGTCAGACCCCACGAGTGGGCTGTGGTGACAGGGCAGCTTAGGAGGAGGGCGTGTCCGCCTGCTGGGTGGTGGTTTCCTTCTGCTAGATGACGGGGCAGGGGAGGCGGTCCTGCTTGCTGTGAGCGGTGCCGATTTAAAGTTCGTGATTTTCCGTGTTTGTAGAACCTGCTCTGCTGAGAGCGAAACCACCTCTGCGGCACGCGAAGGTGTCTGCTGGAAACGCCTGCGTTCCAGGCCACGGAGGCAGGCTGTTCCCGCTCGTGCCCTGGCCTGTGCGGGGTTTTCCCGAGCTTCTCAGAAGCCCAGGCATCTTCTGACGGAACACTGACATTTTGAGGGCTTCCTACTGGCTATTGCTGTCACAGTGCAGAAGCGCAGGGAGGACTTGAAGACCGTGCCTTGGTTTTCATTCAGGTTTGCAAATCTGTGGGCCACTGAACCTGGAGATGAAGTATTTCTGTACTTCTGCGTGCCCAAACTGTGTTTCGAAGATGGTATAGGTACATTAAACAGACTCCATGTCTATTGGATGTTGATGAAGCTATTATTATTCAGAGAATGTGGCACTGACCTAGGTGGGTAGGAGAGAAGGAAAGATTGCATTGCTGTGGAGAGAAGGAATTAGGTCACGCAAGCCTGGGTAGCATGGGAAGAGAAAGAAACCAAACGAAAGAGAATAAAGCATGTTATTTTAGACTTCCTGATCACTCCGAGAGCAACACAGGGTACCAGATGGCTTCAAAACACTGTTAGTATGTATAGGATGATGATTACTTGCTTTATCATGGTAAAGTAAGGGCATTTTTTTTTTTTTAAAGGCAGTGTTCCTGGGAAGTGGAAAATAGATGGATTCATACCAGCGTGATATATTTTTCTTGAGGTTAGAATATCTTTAGCTCTAAAATTTAAATACACTTTAGATAAGTGTTCTGAGTAATTCAACTTTTCTTAAACACAGTTTCTGCCATGTTCTAGTGGTATTCTAAGGCAACAGTATATGGGGGCATATATTTACGGGCCTCTAAACCACTTAATCTGAAGAAAAGAGCTAGCAATCGAATGTATGGTTCTATGGGAAATACACCACTTAGAAAGTCTTTTTCCTTGTTTGTCAGAGAGATGCCTCCTGAGACCCAAAAGCTTCAGGTAAATGGAATTGCACAGTGCTGCAGTATAGCACACTCTGCAGCGGTTATAGGGCACTCTGCTGCTGCAGAAGGCTGCCGTGTCGAACAGCAGCCGCTCTGTAACCAGGGTTTGCAATAACACCCCTGTTGTCTGCAACGTTTGGGCTGGTAGTTCCTAGTTGGTAGCACGAAGTAGTTTCAGCTATTACTATAAAGCACAGCTTCCTGATTTGTGATGTGGATGAGAGGTCTTCTGAGATCACTGCTCTCAGGACTGTCTCTGAGAATTGGATAACTTTATCACTTTGAGGGGAAAACTGCAAAAAGAAGTTGAGATGTGTATTATTTTCCCTTTGGAGAGATTTTATGACCAGAACCAAAACTGAGGATGACAGTAAAATGTCATTTTAAAAACAAAAGTTGGTCTACTAGTAGTCCTGGAGAGTAATTTCAACCTCTCTCACAATGGCAGGATAGAGGACAAAGGCAGAGCAGTTTCAACTGAAAGCCATTAAATTCTCTGGCTTTTTCCAAGGTAAATCTCAAAGAACAGAGTGATTTTTTCAAGAGGTACGTCAACAGACAAAGTTTGTCTCAAAGATAAGGAACTCCAGAGGAATGGGAAATGGGTAGAATTCCCTATTAAGGTCCTTTGCTTACATGTTCTTATCATGATTATTAACTTCTGTATATAAGCTGTCTTAGAAAGGCAGTGTTTTTCTCACTGTTAGTCTCACGGTCTCACAGTGTTAGTCTCCTAGAAACCAAGAGAGTGCACGAGTATGTAAGAGTATCACATTTTTTATGAGGTTCTGCAGAGCTGGGAGACTCTCCAGTTTCCCAAGCCACAGAAAAATTGCCTCTGTGACACTGTGCATATTTACTAGAGATTTCTAACTTCAAGGTTTAGCCTTTGGGACTGTCTGTTTGCCTTGGAGTCATTGGAACACACTCCCACTACACA
Organism: Phaethon aethereus; assembly: GCF_964289735.1. NCBI lineage: Eukaryota > Metazoa > Chordata > Aves > Phaethontiformes > Phaethontidae > Phaethon > Phaethon aethereus. The sequence continues at coordinate 41,954,529 of NC_138577.1, read as the reverse complement.
GTAACTTAGAGAAAATAGGTGGCCCTTAAAATATAAATTTCTTGGTGTTTTTTTTTTGTTTGACCTTTTTTGTCTTGTGAGATCAAAAGCAAAAAATGCAATTTGGGAGATTACCTTATCCTGTAATAGCTTGGAACGTTCAAGAATATTGTAAGATTCATACAAGCTGATTTGGAGACCTTTTCTAACTTGGGATAGTTGAAATATCGGGGACCTCTAAAGGGAGACTACTCCCAGGGTAGCCTCAACATTTTACACAGAGAACAAAAGGGTGCTTTTGGCTGAACTGAACACTCGCAAATCCATGGGCCCTGATGGGATGCATCCACGAGTGCTGAGGGAGCTGGCTGATGTTGTTACAACACCTCTCTCCTTCATTTTTGAAAAATCATAGAGAATGGGAGAGGCGCCTGAGGACTAGAGGAAAGCCAATGTCACCCCAGTCTTCAAAAAGGGCAAGAAGGAAGACCCAGGAAATTATAGACCAATCAGCATCACTGCCATGCCTGGGAAGGTGATGGAACAGCTCCTTCTGGAGGCCATCTCTAGGCACATGGATAAAAAGAAAGTTATCAGGAGTAATCAGCATGGATTCACCAACGGGAGATTGTGCTTGACCAACATGATAGCCTTCTATGATGGAGTGACTAGCTGGGTAGATGAAGGGAGAACAGTGGATGTGGTTTACCTTGACTTCAGTAAGGCTTTTGACACTGCCTCCCATAACAGCCTCATAGCGAAGCTCAGGAAGTATGGAACTCAGGAGCACTGGAACAGACTTCCTGGAGGGGTTGTGGAGTCTCCTTCTCTGGAGACCTTCAAAACCTGACTGGATGCGTTCCTGTGCAACCTGCCCTAGGTGATCCTGCCTTGGCAGGCGGGTTGGATGAGTGGACTGTGGGATGGATTGAGAACTGGCTAAGCAACAGAGCTCAAATGCTTGTGGTCACTGGTGCAGAGTCCAGTTGGAGACCTGTAGCTAGTGGTGTTCCCCAGGGATCAGTACTGGGTCTGGTTTTGTTCAACATCTTCATCAATGACCTAGATGAAGGGTTGGAATGTACCCTCAGCAAGTTTGCTGATGGTACAAAACGGGGAGGAGTGGCTGATACACCAGGAGGCTGTGCTGCTGTAATGGGATCTGGACAGACTGTAGAGCTGGGCGGGGGGGAACCTCACGAAATTTAACAAGGACAAGTGTAGAGTTCTGCACCGGGGGAGGAACAACCCCATGCACCAGTACAAGTTAGGGGTTGACCTGCTGGTAGGCAGCTCCATGGAGGAGCAGCTTGGAGTCCTGGTAGACAGTAAGTTATCCCTGGGACAGCAATGTGCCCTGGTGGCCAAGAGGGCCAATGGCACCCTGGGGTGCATTAAGAAGAGTGTGACCAGCAGATCAAGAGAGGTTATCCTCCCCCTCTACTCTGTGCTGGTGAGGCCTCATCTGGAGTATTGTGTCCAGTTCTGGGTTCCCCCGTTCAAGAGAGACAGGGAACTTTTGGAGAGGGTCCAATGGAGGGCTACAAGGATGATTAAGAGACTGGAACATCTCTCATATGAGGCAAGGCTGAGAGACCTGGGGCTGTTCGGTCTGCAGAAGAGAAGGCTGAGAGGGGACCTTATCAGTGTCTATAAATATCTGAAGGGTGACTGTCAGGAGGATGGAGCCAGCCTCTTTGCAGTCGTGCCCAGTTATAGGACAAGGGGCAATGGGCACAAACTGCAGCGCAGGAAGTTCCACCTCAACATGAGGAAAAACTTCTTTACTGTGAGGGTGACGGGGCACTGGAACGGGCTGCCCGGAGAAGTTGTGGAGTCTCCTTCTCTGGACCCAACTGGACACGTTCCTGTGCAAACTGCCCTAGGTGTTCCTGCCTTGGGGAGCGTTGGACCAGATGATCTTCAGAGGTCCCTTCCAACACCTACCATTCTGTGATTCTGTCATTCTGTACTTGCATCCTTAGAAATCACAGCTTCAGAAGAACAACATGATTTTGGATCTCATGTTGGTCGTCTCAGTGGCGTTATGGGTAAGCTACACTTCTGAGGAAGCAGGAGACTTTGGTTAGAGAGAGAGGGTTTTAAACAAGTCTTCTCAGATGAACATCCTCATTGTAAGTCAATAGGTAGAGCAGAAACATACACCTTCTGCTGTCTTACAGCTATTGTTCCTGGTTGTATTTTGTGAATTGTTCAAGGATGTAGGCACCTGGACCTTTGCAGGTGAGGGAGGTGGGAAATACCTGGATTGTGAATCTGAGGATGGCAGAATACAGAGCAGGGTTCTGGGCTGCCCTCTGAAAGAGCACACTTACCTCGTGGTGAAGGGCAGCTGCCCTCTGGAGAGCCTTGAGGTGAAATGTAGCATCCCCGAAATGTTTGGTGAGGTGTTGCTTTTAGAGGTGGATGGTGAGCAGTCTGACACAGAGGGATGAATGCCCATCTTTCCCACAGTTTCTTTTTCTCTAAAATGTATTAGTCTGCCTCATAGTACATAACTATAAGCTTTTACCTAAGAAGGGTAGTGAAAGGCTGCCAGTACTTTCTCCCCCTTACCTTCTTCTGTAGTGCTGACATTCAAGTAATGACATACTCTGATGGGCTCATCTTCATTGTAGGCAATAGAAGAGATGTAGACAGTGACTAGAGTCCAGGCTCTTGGGCCATGGCTCTCTTTCTGTATTTGTATACTACTTAACTTATTGTGATCCTAGATATGGCTCCTGTTCCTAGGTGCAACTAGATAATAACGGTAATAATTATTATTACAGTGGAGGGTTTGAAAGACAATGAATCATTATTTGCATGATTACAGAATAGGAGGTTCTGCTGGCAGGTCTTTATATATGTTTTCAAGGATACATTTGTGAATACCAGTTTTAATGGACTTTCCGTATTCTATTTGGGAAAAGTTCTGCTTTAATTGCACCTTATACAGCTTTACTGAAATGAAATTTATGCACATACTTCTTGAAATTGATGTGCTGAGTACCACAACCTTCCCTGTGCCTGCTGTGACTAAGTCTTCTGCTCTGTTCAGCAGCTATTATGTATTTTTTCTTTTTAGTCTTTTACTTCTGATGTAATAATGGAAGCTCTTCTTGTTGCCCTTAATGTTCGTGGTAAGTCTCATCTGTAGCTGAGCTTTGTTTCTTGATTCTCCCTTTGTAGGCTGTCTCTGCTTCCATTCTCTGTATGCTGCCTTTTCTGTGTTGGAGCTCTGTCATGGGTTTCCTGTTTTGCTAGGCTGGCTTCCTGAGTGTAGAGGTGGACCATTCTTGTGCTTGAGGGTGCTCTCCTCAAAGGGCAACCAACTTTGCTGGGATGCTTTTTCCTTCAGAGCTGAATCCCATGGTGTCCCACCTACCAGTTTCCCGAATGACCTGAAGCGTGCTCTCTTAAAACCCAGGTTCTGCTACTCGCCTTCCTTCCTCACCCGCCTCAGGAACTTGACTCCGCTGTTTCATGGTGACTGCAGGATCACTCACTGTCCATCGGCCCTGCTTGGCCCATCCAGTTACCTCTGTAACAAGAAGCTATCCTTGACATCCCCCAGCAATCTCCTGGATGTCTGGTGTCCCAGCATGTTAAATTTCCCAATGAGAATGGGGGTCTGTGACTTCTGAGACTTCCTTGGGTTGTTCAGAGAGAGCTTCATCTGCTTACTTACCCGAGTCAGTGGTCAGTAAGACATCCCACCACAGTGTCATGCTTAGCAACCTCTTCTCCAACCCTGACCCACAAGCTTTAACCCAGACCTGAGCGCCACACATCTGAGCTGCTTCTTCATGCTGCCTCCTCTTCTGTGTGTTTGGGGGTGCTGGTTGACAGCCGGCTGAACATGAGCCAGCAGTGTGCTCAGGTGGCCAAAAAGGCCAACAGCAGCCTGGCCCGTATGAGAAATAGTGTGGCCAGCAGGAGTAGGGAAGTTATTGGCACTGGTGAGGCCACACCTTGAATCCTGTGTTCAGTTTTGGGCGTCTCACTACAAGAAGGATGTTGAGGTGCTTGAGCGTGCCCAGAGAAGGGCAATGAAGCTGGTGAGGGGTCTGGAGCACAAGTCTTATAAGGAGCGTCTCAAGGAACTGGGGTTGTTTAATCTGGAGAAGCGGAGGTTGAGGGAAGACCTCATCGGTCTCTACAACTACCTGAAAGGGAGTTGTGGTGAGGTGGGTGTTGGTCTCTTCTCCCAAGTAACTAGTGATAGGATGAGAGGAAATGGCCTCAATTTGCACCAGGGGAGGTTTAGACTAGATATTAGGAAAAATTTCTTTACGGAGAGAGTGGTCAAACATTGGAACTGGCTGCCCAGGAAGGTGGTGAAGTCACCATCACTGGAAGTATTCAAAAAACTTGTGGACGTGGCACTTCAGGATATGGTTTAGTGGGCATGATGGTGTTGGGTTGATGGTTGGACTTGATAATCTTAAAGGTCTTTTCCAACCTTAATGATTCTGTGATTCTGTGATTCTTCTGAAGGGGTCGTCTCCATCCATCGCAGCACTCCAGTTGTGTAAGCTGTCCCACCACAAGGTGCTTGCATAGAAAGTACCTTGTTGCATGCACTCTCTTTGATCATCTAAGTCTTCATTAAACTCTGATCAGTGGAAATGCCACAACGGAAAAGCCATCATCTCCTAGACAGTCAGGTTCTAAGTTGGTTTTGGGCTTTACTTACCAAATTGAACACTGCTAAGTTCTATTTGCTTCTTCGTAAGATGCAAGTCTGCGATGCAGAACAGTGGCAATGGGCTTGGTAGGAAGATCGTCTGTATATTTTGTATTAATGTGAAATCCCAGGTAGTTCAAACATGGACAATTTTACTGTAATCTAGTTACAATGGAGAAAACACATAATTAAGTATAGCAAGGCCTTTATGTGACTGAAATGTCCACATTCTTAAGCAGATAAAAGGAATCTACATTACCTGAGCAGCCCAGAGCAGAGCTTGATTTAAGGCATGCTGAGCTGTGAACTTCTGTGAATGTGGTGGATGAGTGCCTCAACTAGGCTGTCTATGTTGATCCTAGACAGTGCTTCTCAGTTTCCTTTCCTCGTGCTAATGGCACCTCAGTCTTGTCCAGACTCATTTTAACCTTCAGAACTTAATGGGGTCCCAAAGATGTGTCAGTTCTTGAGCTATTCTGCATAGTGTGCTCGCTCTTCGTGCACATCCTTGCATCTTGCTCTCGTGCATCTCATTTTCACCCCTGAAGAGCTCTTTTTAGTATTTTGATACTGTAATGCTTTTGTGTTTTGTTTTCCGGTGGTGCTTTAGATGATTTTCTATCAATGAATTACTTGGTGGCTTGGCTACTAGTTTAGTTTCTCTAATTGCTGCATTATTTTAAAACTGAAATCAATATGCAGAATATAATCCTTAGTTTGATAGCCTGTGCTTGTGATTGGCAAACTATATCTGACCATAGGAACTGTGGATTTCTGCATCCAACCGTTTTCTGCAACACTGCAAGGAAGAAGCACAGGAGTTTGCGTCATCCAAAGCGCTGCAGTTAAGTTACTTAGACCATCTAAATCAATGGTCTCCAAAATGAGGTGCACAAGATGATCCATTGGGATGCAGGAAGAAAATATTAGAACTTTAGTAACTCATAAATAAATGTAAGTATACTGGGTGTGCGTGCTCAAAAATGTTGTACTAGTAGGGGTGCATGATCAAAAATGTTTGGGAGCCCACTAATCTAAATTATGTCAGTCAATCACATCCACCAAACCTGGTCGCTATATGAAAAGAATCTCATGGTGTTCACAGTATTAGCGCTCTGTTGTGCACCAAGAAGTGCCTCAGATCTCATACGTATTTAGTTGTGTTTGAAAAAATACATTGACTCTTTCATAAAGTAATTACTAAAGCTTTTTAACCAAGACTCAAATATATGGCAAACATTTGTTTGTATTAAGCATTGATTGTTCAGCTTTAAGCACATCAAATTGGAGACCTTTCTCTTCCTCCTGAATCTTTTTCCTGAATCTTCTGGTGCCAGTCCATGGGGACAGGGTATGTGCTGAAATACGAGTATACAGTATGAACTGGGGATATGCTGTTTGTATCTCAGTCTGTCTAAAATCTGTTGCATAGACTAAGTCTTGGATTTATGAACATAGTTATGTTTTACATATGTAAAGTATGCAATTTGTAGAATGTAGTATGAGTAGAGGTGAGCATTTTCATAAAAAATACTGCTTTCCAAATTATTCATCAGAAGCTGTTGCCTGACAAAAAACAAAGTTTACGTAATTTAACAAACAACATTATCAGCCATGTGTCCTGAAATGGATATGTGCATTGTTCATTTACTGAAATCTTTGTTGCTGGTAAATGAGTTTTATAACATTTTTGATAAGGAATATAAATAATAAATAGATTCATTTCAAATCTTGTAAGCAACTCCATTTTTTTTTTCACAATCTTCAAAAGTTTTTCTACTATTGATCTGTGTAATGCCCTGGAGATGTCTCTGTAGTTTTCCCTAGTTGCTTCATATTTTGCATCATGTTCTTTCATGTTCTCTGTTTCAGTCTTGGCTGTCTATGAGTTCTTTGAAAAAGGAACATGTTACACTTAAATATGTACATCAATAAAATAAAAATGAAAATCTGTTATGTTGTATCAAAAATATGTATGGGAGATAAATCAGATTCTCAGTAAATTTTGTGATATCTTACGTTTGGGTTTTGGTGATTTTTTTTTTTCTTTTTTTGTGACAGACCTTCATTTCAGCTGGGTTGAAAAATGACATAGGTAAATACATAAATCTTAAAGACTTCTTTTTGCATTTTTTATTTTCTTGGACCCAATTCGGGTCGTAATTACATCAATGGAGATTTGGAATAGCTGAATAATGACTGGTAAAAATGCTTAAGAAATGCTAACATTTGAAATGTAGAAAATCTCTGCATTGTTTTAATTCTTGTTGCTTCACAGTCAAAAGTACAAATTCCAGTGGCTTTCATGTACTCTTACTGTAAACTGGGGTGAGAGCAGAATTGTGGCCACGCTGAGCACTGTTGAAGATGTCATTCTGAAGTGTTAGCAAATTATACCAAAGCATCTGTTAGCTGCTGGGGTCTTTTGGTCGTTTGTTTGTTTGTTTTTTTATGGGACAGGTGGACAGACTGTTTGCTTTGTTCAGCCATGTATCTTCCTCACAATGATTTTCCTGAGAAAACTTTTGGTGTACATCCACTTCTCTTGGTAATCTTAATTTTCTAGATTTTTTTGCTACATTTAAATAGGAGTCAGATATGGTCACTCAGACTGCAGGGAATTTATGCCCAATCTGTTATTTTATTTAATATGACAATTAAACATTGTCTCCATTTTCCTTGTCAGATTTCTCTGTATTTTTGGACAACTCCTGGGCAAAGATCAAACTGTACTTGTGGTATGACCATTCATCTTGATATAGAAAGCCTGAAATGTGACCAGGTCTCAGTCCTGGAGAATCAACAAATATGTTTTCATTTTTCACAAAGGAGGCAAGTATTTACAGGTGGACGTTGTGTCTGTAGTGTTGATGAGTGATGAGGTAAGAGGTCTGAGGTAGGCAGAGAAGCTGCATTACGAAAGCAGGTGGATTTGCAGCGCCTGTTTGTTCAATAGACCAATGTCCCGATTCTCATGATGTGGTTGGTGGTCGCCATATACTTTGTGTCGTGTGTAGCTGTACAGATCCTGCTAGGCTAGCCAGCTCTACTTGTGGGCCAAGTTTGCCTTGTCTTTGATACAGTTCTTGGTGTCTGATGTAAATGTAAGCCCATCCTTTTTAACCCATACTGGGACATATCTGAAATGAAAGATAATTTCTTCAGGGCATAGCAATTATTCAGATTTCTGTGTGACATAAAAAGATTCTTGCAATAAGGGAAGAACTTCATTTGGAGCAGGTCACCTTTCTGTCTTTTTCAGAGTGGGATTCTTTTGAGCTAATTTGTGTATGTGGCTTATAATTTGCTTACCACAGAGATGTAAATATTTGGCAGGACAGCACTGGTAATGGTCTATGAATGTTCTCATTTAGTTTAAGGAAGAAAAAGAAATCCACAACACAACTTTAACTCTCTCCTCACAGGAGTTTCAGGACAATACTTTTTTTTGTTTTCGCTGATGCTGAGAAAAGCTCAGGGGTAATTCATAAATTTGCTCAGAAAATAACTGGTAATGATGTCCATTCCCTATACCCCAATACTTTCATGTGCTGTTCTGTGGGAGCCCTGTGAATACCATAGTATTGGGTCAAAACCAACCTACAGTAAATTCCCTCAGAGAATGAAAATTGTGAATGTGAATTGGTGGAACCATAAAAGAAATCTACCCTATTAAGCTGCTTAGATCCTTCACACAAAAGAGCCCCAGGAATTCTTATGCCTTGGAGCTAAGACTGGGTCAATGACATAGAAAGGAAAAAGCTTTACATCTGCTGCCATATGGAGACTCATGCGATAGTAGCAAAGCTGTAATGAACGGTTTCCAGGATGTTGGATGTATAGAAGCCAAATTGTTTTTTATGACTAATATGGAGCATTCAAAAGGCTGGAGTTTTAAAGGCATAGCTGAAACTTGCCCATCAGGATGAAACTGTTCCCCAGTAACAGGAATAAGACACAATTCTGCTAACTTCAGAAGACTGTAAATCACACGAAGCATTGCTCAGAGTTACTGGTCTTTGAAAATTTGCTTCCTGCTTAAGTTTTCAACAGCACTTAACTGAGGCATAGGAATTATGCTAACTTTTCACTGAGAGTGAAAAAGAGTTTTGTGGGATAAGCTATTGATAGGCCCTGACTCTAAGACTTATTTATATTATTATACTCTTTTATAGTGTTACTTACATTTTGCATTATGTGTTATTTAAGTTTTATTTGGATCTCCCAACAGGATATGGGTAAATAACAATCCATGTAGTTTGTGGACCAAAGAGAATAGTAATTGTTACACAAAACAAACTACTAGATATGATTTGACGTCAAAAGAAAATAAATAACTTAAAACCAATATTTGTGTGCTCTCAAAATAAACTAAATAAATAAACAGGAAAAGTGTTCAGACACTTCAGATGGGTATACATTTAAATAGAAGCAATGCATGTTTTAAGAGAAGTAAAAAGGTGGGGGCTGATTTTATCTTCTCATACACCCTTACTCTTGTTTATGTCTTTGCACTGAGGAGAGACTACTTCAGTATGTGGAACCTAAAAGCAGTTTGTTTGAGCTTCGGTTCAATTCTCAGGTGCCTAAAAATGATGTCCACAAATACATGCATGCCTGCAAAACTGAATGAAAAGTGACCATTACACATGTAATTTCTCTCTGAAAACGTAGGGTTTAAAATGCTCTCCTGGGACAGTGAGGACCAACTGAAAATTTTGTCTGTATTGTATAAAGCATATCACCTTTAGAAAGCACTGGTATAAAAGTTGCTTAGTGAAACTGAAAGCATACATGCACCCTTTTTAACTAAAATGCTAACACTGTTCTGAGATCCTGAGATCCTGAGATTATGGATTTTTAAAATCTTCTCTGGCATGTGGAAGATGTAGTTATAGTAGTTTGATATGCTGTAGTGTATGCATGTATGTGGAATGTCATGGTAGCACCTATTGCAGTTTTAAGGTGACTTAACAGGCACTTGTCTGTAACCAAAGAGTTACTCATTAGTGGAGTTTCATCAACTGATAACACCAAATTTATAGGTAACACTAGATTTGCAAGCACTCCAGAAAGGTAAAATGTCTCCATTGTATCCCCTGGTATTTCTGCTGTAACTCACACACACAGGTTAAAACACTACTTTTCCAGAGAAGCTAAGCAGTCTGATGCGTACCCAGACTGAGACATCCTTTAAAGAAGATGTTTTGGCAAAGTTCCTGTAAGGCACACCTTGAACATGAGCCTAATGTGCCCTTCAGTGTGTCCAAGGTATGACACCTAGAGATCCAGCTAGCCAAAACTCCTGAAAGCTTTTGAAAATGTTGACTTAAGTGACTTTTAAGAGGTATGTACTGACTCAGGAAAACGAAGATGTGTATTAGTATAATTTCCACAGCTGCTGATTTCACGTAGTGGCCAGTTTGGGCTTCTGCAAATGAATTCTTTGCATGCCAGTCCAGTGTTCTTACTGTGGAGCCACAGAAGATGGTTACTTAATTTGTGAATTTAAAAACATTTGTGAAGATCTTTCATTTGCCATTTGCCTCAGACTCTTTTCATAAGTATCTATCTGCTTGTTTTGGCAAGACTTTAAACTCTCTGTAACTTAGTCTACTTTAAAAGCCTTGTAAATGTAAACAAATGCAGGTAACTCTCATTAAGATGTCTGTTTGTCATTCATATTTCATTTCTAGAAGTAAGATACTTGTGGAAAAAACACGCAAGCACTGCTGAGAATGCAGTTTGAAACATAACGAATATGCAAAATTAGCAAATCTGACAAAGTGTTTCCTTCATTGCACTCCAAAGGCAAGTGAGAACTTCATGTTACCGGCCTCTTCATTTCTCAGCTCTACAAGATTTCTTTGTCCATAAGGTCCTGCACCTGGGTCGGGGCAACCCCCAGTATCGATACAGGCTGGGGGATGAAACGATCGAGAGCAGCCCTGCCGAGAAGGACTTGGGGGCACTGGTGAATGAAAAGCTGGACATAAGCCAGCAACATGCGCTCTTAGCCCAGAAGGTGAGCTGTAACCTGGGCTGCATCCAAAGAAGCGTGGCCAGCAGGATGAGGGAGATTCTGCCCCTCTAACAAAGAAGCGTGGCCAGCAGGATGAGGGAGATTCTGCGCTTCTACTCTGCTCTGAGAGCCCACCTGGAGTCCTGCATCCAGCTCTGGAGCTGTCAGCACAGCAACGGCATGGACCTGTTGGAGCAGGTCCAGAGGAGGGCCACAAAAATAATCAGAAGGCTGGAACACCTCTTCTGTGAAGAAAGGCTGAGAGAGTTGCGGTTGTTCAACCTGGAGAAGAGGGTCTGTTGCGATAGGACAAAAGGTAATAGTTTTAAACTAAAAGAGGGCAGTTTCAGACTGGATACAAGGAAGAAATTTTTCACAGTGAGGGTGGTGAAACACTGGCCTAGGTTGCCCAGAGAGGTGGTAGATGCCCCATCCCTGGAAACCTTCCAGGTCAGGTTAGATGGGGCTCTGAGCAACCTGATCTAGTAGAAGTTGTCCCTGCTCATTGCAGGGGAGCTGGACTAGATGACCTTTGAAGGTCCCTAGTGGCCTTCTATGGTGGACAAGGGACGAGCTACAGATATTGTCTGTCAGGACTTCTGTAAGACCTTTGACATGGTCCCCCACAACATCCTTCTCTCTCAATTGGAGAGGTAGGAATTTGATGGGTGGACTACTCGGTGGATGAGGAATTGGCGGGATGGTCACGTCCAGAGTGTAGTGATCAATGGCTCAGTGTCAAGATGGAGATGGGTGATGAGTGGTGTCCCTCAGGGATCTGTATTAGGACCAGTACTCTTTAACATTTTCATCAATGACATAGTGGGATCAAGTGTACGCTCAGCCAGTTTACAAATGACACCAAGCTGAGTGGTGCAGTTGACATGCCTGAGGGATGGGATGCCATCCAGAGGGACTGGGACAAGCTCAAGGAATGGGTGTGTGAACCTCATGAGGTTCAACAAGGCCAAGTCTATAATATTGATACATAAAATGCATAGCCATTTTCCTGCTGATCATCTCATGACATGTACTACTTCTTTTAGAAAGCCCTAGCTGCTAGGGAGAAGATGCATTTCTCTCCTCAGCTGAAGAGGGCCTGCTGTACTGGGATCAAAAGTGGGAATTACATTCAATTCTTCTAGAAAGCAGGTCAATACCTAAATATGGATTTATGTACCTGGCTTTAGTCAGACATGTTGACCTAAGAGATTGGGGAGGACACCAGAAGCCATGGTGCCCTGCCATTTTGTTTCATCCCTCAGGGACTGCTTCAGTACTCGCAATACTCCTCCATAGAATCACAGAATCACAGAATCACTAGGTTGGAAAGGACCTTCAAGATCATCAAGTCCAACCATTAAACCATGTAAAATATTAACCCATCCCGCCCATGTTAGTTCACGCTAACACAGTTAAATTTGTTTCTAGACATCGTACAATCCTGAGAAGCAAATATACTGATATGAATGAGTGTCTTCATGGCACTGAATCAGTATTTTTACTGTGCCGATTGGCAGAGACTGGACAGTTTAGTTACTCTGCCACTGGGTAAGTTTGATCACTTGCTAATCTGGAGGTTGAAAGCTGCAGAGGCAGGGAGAATCTCTTTTGAGAGCTGGCACTCAATCTGTAAGTACTAAGGGAGATTTCCAGGCCTATCCTGAGCAACACCAGTGATACTTTGGCTTCGTTCAGTGTAGCCCATCAGTGGACACTTTGGCTTCCTTCAATGTAGCTCATCAGCGGTCTTGCGTAGTCTGTCATCATAGGCCTGAAAATGCCTACTGGCTTTTTGTAAAATAAGCATTCCAATGATAAAATACAATACTAATACTAATGCTATGTCCTAAAGATTTATCAGTATGGGAAAATACATAATTTATGAGAACTCCAAGGAAGTATTCATTCTTTGGACTATAATTGTCTTTTCTTGCTTCTTTTTGCAGTATGTCTAAGCACCCTATATATCCTATATATCTTTTCATCCTATTAGGTTTTCAGTACCTGGGCTTAATTTACTTGTTTTATGCACTTTTGATTTTTTATCATTGTTCCTTCTGTTGGGTTTTCACTGTTGATAACCTTCCTATTACCCTCTGTTTTTAGCATCACATTTTATTTTTTAAATCTCACAGTTTATGACGAAGACAGATTTTGAGGCTAGATAGCCATCGAGGAGTTTACTGAAAATTTGTCAGATGTCAGCACTGAACTCTTGGGGTTTTGGATTCTAAGTCCTGTGGAAATTGAGATCCTTGCTTGTCCATCTAATTCTGTGTCCACAAGGTCACAATAATGGCGTTTCCAGAATACTGGCAGTGCTTTTTCACAAGACTTCCTCTCTAACATCAGTATCTCTTCAGAGAGAAGCTGTGCAAGGTCCTTTTGCGCACGTTGAAGAAGGCCTTCCTTTTAGTGTGTTCCAACCAGGCATACATAAGAGAAGCTAACTTTTTTTTTTTTTGTGGGAAGAGATCATGTGGTCAGATACCTTTCTTAAGTGATCAATTTTCAGCAAGTAGTTGAATGTCATCTTGTTAGCCTGGTCTCTTCTCTTCTCTCCTACTAGTTGGAGGAGATGGGCTATATCACCAACATCTTTCTACTTCACTTTATTTGTTGCGTCAACAGTTGAAAAGCACAGTAGAGTGTAATTACACTCAAGAGTGTAGTTTAATATTGAAAACATTTCTTTCCTTTCCATTGCTGCAAAGGAACCAGCTTTTGCAAGACAAAGGCAATACACCTATGAGCAGTGTTTTGAAGAAAATTATTACTACAGCTCATAAAATATGAAACAAAGACAGAATATGAAGTCTGATTTCAGTAGCAAAAGAGAAAGTTATGTCTCAGGTATAACTGGTAGTCGAAAATGGTATTTGTGTTATCTTTCTTTTTTTAAACTGATAGCTTTATACTTGGGAAATTTTCATTGTTCCAGTTCACAGAAAGTGATAAAAACAGCTGGTGGATATTTAAGTAGACAGCCTGTTGGTACAACTGCTAATACTGAGACCCTATTTTTCCTCTCCCTCTTAGCCCAATTAGAGATTAGATAACTGTGGGGAAAGTTTGAGCTACAGATATGTCTTGGTGATGTTGTCTTAGACGGACTGTGCTACAGACTCTCCTGGCTGCAGTATAATATAGCAAACTTTGTGTAAGGGATAAGGGGAAGCTTTCTCTGGCAAAGAGAGAGATGTCTTCATCGTAACATGTTTGCAGACTTAACACTGGCATCTTGTAAGAATTACAATCTTAATATTCTTCTCAAGTCCTTTGAAAATTAAGAAACCATTTGGGCTCAAAAGTGCTTTCCTAATGTCAGTGGAAAAGCAGAGTCTTTGACAAAAAAGAGTTAAGTGTAGAAGTCCTGCCGTGTGGGATGGGCTCACCAGGGGCAAGGGTGATTGGACAGGGAACCTGGGCACCCCTGTGCTACTGAGGCAGTGTGGGGCATGCAGGCAGACTGGGAGTCTGCGAGTAAATCCACTAATTAAATGTCTCTACTTGCCTAAATGCCAGCTAACAGGTCATATCTGCCACTTTCCATTTCTTCCCCAGGGCCACTTGTAAGGTACAAAGTGGGATGATGTGCTGAGATTTGGGGTTCGTTTGGGGGGCCACTTCACGTGAGGCACAAAGAACGTAGCCCAGTTAATTGACCTGCATACTGATCAATGTTGGAGCTATAATGAGGAAAGTGGGATTGAAGCCAAGTATTGATAGGATCAAAGCTGGGGGGGGATAAAGGGGATGCTTAGGAAATTGGCCAAGTCATTCAAAGAACCAAAAGAAACATAAATGTGAATGTCATCAGTCTCAAAATGACGACCCTAAAGTAGTTAAAATGATGTAACTGGGATTAAGAAATAGTTATAAAAGACCACAGCAGACGGAGGAGTACAATTAGGGCTGGTATATTATCACATATGTAACTTGGCTCCTTTTGTAATTGATGTTGAAACTCTCACTGACTGTAGCAGTGCAAAACATAAACAATATTGAGCATTGCATACTTGCAATTAGGACAACAGAAGAGGATCAAAGACAGATAAATGCAGCATTTACTGAGCCTAACCAGAACATTGTGGAAATACCTGTGGGCAGAAGATACCAAATACCAGTGGTTCTTTTTCGGGGAGGCTGATTTTATGCCTAACAGGTAGTGAAGGTAAGTACTTCTTCCAAAGGAAGGTACCAAACATGCAAAGATGCCAAAGCAAAAGGACATCAGCAGTCTCAGAGCATCAGGGCATCCAGACCTTGAGGAGATTATAATCTGCCTTTTGTCATTCTCTGCTTCTGTTTGCTATACGCTGGGAAAAATACCGATGTTTTGTTATTAAAAGAAACAACGTGTTTACCCTCTACACTCGAGGCTGTCTATCCCAGAACATTTTGAAGATTGTTAGTCGAGGTGCAGCAAGCGTTAAGGTTGTTACCGATAAAATTATAAAATGATATAAGGTAATGAAACTGTAGTAATGAAAAGAAAATACAAAATCTATAGAAATTCTCCCTGCAGATTTTCTTAGTGTAATTCTTGCTTGTAGTTTCAACCTCTCAGAGCAATTCCCGTGGAAAACAACACGTCAGTGAACTTTTTGGGCTTAATATCTCACTGTGCCCTTCCAACAGACACAAAGTTTTGTGGCTGAGTATTCGGCATCAATCACTTCCCTCTGCACAGCAAAATTAACCCAAGTGCTGTGTAGAGTTATGCTGGTTTCTTCTGCTATAAATTCAGGTTCTGGGACTCTGCCCTGCAGCAAAAAGACGGGAAGAGAGTGTCCAGACATTTCGTTGGATGCAGGTAAGCACTGCTGCCAGCCAGGACACAAGCAGGGGATTGCCCATGGCTGGTGAGGCCCTGGGTGAGTCAGTTCAGGGCAGCCTTTTGGTGACTGCCTGCTGGAGATTTGATTTGTACTGCTGGCAAGACAATATTATAGGAGCAAAAGGGAAGGTCCTGCCGGAGCAGCTCTTCCTCTGTGTTTGCTTAGCAACATAATGGGAAAACCCTCATGGTGTTTGCTTACCCACAGCCTAACCAGCTTAGCTGGGTTTGATTTAAGCTTTAGTGGTCTGTCAAAGGTGCTAAGCTGTATTGACTGAGCTACACTGGGTGGAAAAGAAATCCTTTTTTAGGTTACTAGCCTGGCCCTAGATTGGATGAATCTAGTGCACGGGAAATTGGGATGGGGTAAGTTGAGAAGGGTTTCAAATATGATACCAGTGATATTTCTGTGGAGATCCTGAGAATGTCCCAGGTGGCTTGGGACCTCTCTGTTCAGGACTGTAGCAGAAGCTTTTCGTTGATGCTGTATATGGAGATTTTCTAAGATGTCTCTCCCATAAACTGTTACTGAAAAGAGGATCATGGAAAGGCAGTGACAAGGTAAAGCATGGCTCTGTCCTCTGCCTTCTCATGTTGGCTGTGGCCTGGCCAGGATTCCTGCTTCACTTGCACGTGGTGGCCAGACCATTACTTCCCCATCTGCTTCTTATCTCATCTTCACGCAGTGGTGCATCCTCCATAGTAGAGGGTCACGATGAATCTGTCCATGTCCCCCTCAACAACCCTGCCACTTAACCCACACATTCCATGTATTTGCTTTCATTCGAACCAGTATGAAGGCTCTCTACTCAGGCTTTAGAGCAGCCCTGCAGCCATTAGCTGAAATACTGTAAAATTGAAAACCAGCCGCACCAAATGAAAATGGTTTAGCTTGTGACTTAGAATCTCAACCTGGCACATGCACTGCTTAATTGATTTATTTTACCATTCTCTTTTACAACGAGGGAGCCGGCACACACTCGAACCCGCCACCGATGTTCAGTTTTCTCCAATTGCCTTGGCACTGCTATTAAATAGCCGGGAATTACTAAGTGCTTCTGGCCTGACTCCTGGCTGAGCAGATGAATGTGAATGCCCCGAGTCCCTTTCCAGCTTGCAGCTGTTTCGTAGTGGCGCTGGTGTGTGCTCAAGGAACAAAAGCAGACAAAGAGTTGGCTTGTCTGCACGCCGCCGCCTTTTCTCCTGCCCGGATTTGGGCGGGAGGGCGGTGGAAGGCTTTCCACGCTCCTGGCTGCCATCTCCCCTTTGTGCAAGGACTTTGCTCATCGCAACTGTAAAATTAGTCATGCCTGTAAGTGCCTGTGGCAAGCCAGTGGGTTAGTGACTTTGGGGAGGTTACAATCATGAGCTGTGGGTTTTGTAAAAGGAAATGAATGGACTGCTGGCTGGTTACAGGCTCGAAACTGCAGAGGAGAGAGATGCAGAGCCCACTGGGCTGTGTTTGTTTGCCTTTGGGTAGCATTTCACCTGGTGCCAGTGTCTGGACACTCTGCTTGCTGCTCCCTCCTGAATAAAAATTTCAAATTAATTCTTAAAGTGTGGGCAATGAATTTTTTATGACATAACTGCTTGATTTCCCCTCCCTACCTTTTACCTGCTGTTATATTTTAGAGAAAAGATACAACTCTATTACTCTCACATCTGAAATGTCTTTTGGGAAGGTCTGTCATGCTCCCTTCTTTTCCTGCTTTTAGCCCTGGATGTCAAGCCCCATCCCCATGCCAAGGCAGTGTATCTAACTATTCCTCCTTTTAACTGCAGAGTGTAAAAAATGCCTCTCTCTTTGCCGCCTTTGTGGTCAGAATAGCGTTAAGTTACATCACGCTAACAGGGTATTGGAGTGTGTAGGTGGAGCACAGGGGAAGCCAACCTATTGCACAGTAATGCAAGGATGACAGAAGGGCTGCGTGGGGCTCCGGTCACACCCTCACAACTGACCGAGTTATCTGGCAGTTCACAGGGGCTGGTGGCAGAAATAATCCTGTGGATCGTCTTTCTAGAAAACCACAGTGTTATTAAAATGTGCATTTAACTGAGTCCCATGAGAGTCAAATAATAAGAACAAACCAGCTGCAAAGGTTTATATTCATCTTTGATGTGCAGCCTATTTGCAAATAGTCTCTGTTTCTGTCTACATGTCTGTAATTACTGTGAGCCACTGTATGCTGATATGCAATGCAAATTACTAGGCCCGATTAAATTTTGAAGTATCTAAAACTGCAGATTTTAATGTGTGGATCTTCACCTACATCTCCAAAGATGACAACCTTTTATTTAAAAAAAAAAAAAAAAAAAGATTTTCAGTATACAGTACTGCTTGTATAACTGAAATGAAAAACTTTGGTGAAGCCTTACAGCATATTCTAACTTTGGGGATGATGACACCATTAATCCACACATTGATTAATTTCTGATATAAGATGAACTCTTACTGTTTGGGGGAATGGACAGGAGCTGTATGTTAGTGTTTATCACCCACTGAAGAATCTTAGCATCTACTAACAACAATTTTGATTTTTCTGAAAATTATCTGTGGACCATCTTCATCAGTTTTCCTTGGCTCAGGAGCTCCAGTGTTTCACTAAAGACTTTTTATCCATTTTTCTCCAGGGTTACATGAACACTTTCTAATTTTCATACTTTTTCAGTTCCCAGTGACCCTGACACTAATTTTTTTCAAACTGGGAAATTTGGATTTGAGATTGTATTTGAAAGCAAAATAGATACGTTCTGCAGTTATTTTTTGGAATTTCACTAACACTAAAAAACCACAAAATTCAGTCTTCTGTATAAGCCCAGCACTTTAGAGGAAAAAGTTGTCACTTACTAGAGAAGCTTGCAGCTTAATCTAACTATTGAAAGTCTGCTTTTCTGTTTTATTTTAAACTACTTCATACTGAAAGAAGTCAAGCTCATGAGATTAAAAGGTTATCCTGAAGAAACATTGAATGCCTGAAATCACCCAGCTGTTAGAACAAGCCTTTCCAAACCAGCGACAAATGACAAAATAGTCACAATAGTACTAGTAACACTCAGGCATGCTGACCCTGAAACCTTTGGTCTTGCACTTATTTTAGAAGCTTTCAGAGTATTTCAGGATGACCTGTTTTTTTAAGATCCATCAATCGTGGCAATGCCCAGTTTGTGAGTCAGCCAGTTCTCTCTTTTTGCTGAGTAATTTAATGGGAAATATTATGTCACTATATATTAATAGGACCTTTGCGTGTTGGAATTTGACCTACAACCAGGCTAGCAAATCCCACAGATGGAAACAAGGATTCTTAAGCAAAATTCCTGAATTTGTGAGTAGTAGGAACCAGGGAGCTGGAGATATGCCTGTGAATCTGTGTTAGATGTATGTCACGAAGAATGACCCATCTGTAGTTTAGCAGACTCCCTTTGCTGAATTGCTGAGCCTCATGCATGCTCACCCCTGCAGAAAGGAGAGAAGATGCAGGTACATTTGTGAGGAGCTTCTGGTGGTGTTTAGCAATAGTGGCTTCATTCATCAGCTCAGCAGAATTTTGCTAAATAAGGTAAGAGTTTACAGGAGAAGTTCTTATACTGGGAATGCTGCGGCTTCCAAGTATCAGCAGCCAGACTAGGTTTTCAGCATAAAGGTAAGAGATATATTTTCTAGGAAGAAGATTTTGCGGTGATTTTATGAAATTGAAAAGTGATTGCTAATCAATGTACCTTTTCATGGTCACTGTAACCATAGAATTTTGCTTGATTTTGGGAACAGGCAGACTTCATGGAACTTGAAACTTTGCAAATTATATGTTGCTACTTTCTTTTTTCCCTACAAAAATTATATTTGGGGTATTTTAAAAGTCCTTGTTTTTCAAGGTTGTTTTTGAAGTCAGGTTTTTAAAAACAATGCTGCTATCCATACAGCCACAAGCAAAGCTGACAGTGGATACACTGCAGTCCAGAAAGCTCTCAGAAAGAAACATGAACATTGTGAAATCTAGTATTTGAAAGCTGGGAGTTGCTGGGGCAGCCTTAGTTCAGGCCCCTTGAGGTTATGCATTATGCTACCAGCTTTAATTATATTGTTGCATACACTTTTTTCTACTCATAATTTTGCCTACCGTTATGCTAATATTTATGGACCTTTCAGTGCTTGACTTCACATTGTTAACGTCTCTCTTTCATCAGGCTTTTCTTATGGTGTGCAGGGAGCAGGAAATGTGGGGATGTAATTTCCTGGGGTTTTTAAAAAGGAAGTCACCCCTTAAGCTGAAGAAGTAATCTTCTTGAGCTCTCCTGACCACCTTTCACATGGGTCCTTAGCAGAGGTTAGGAATCCTAACACTTTTCTCATCTGTTTGAACTGAAGGGATGACTGGTAATGGTAGAAGCCCAAGAGACTTAAGTTTCCTAAAATGCTAAACAGCAAAACCAGAGGTGTGTAAAGTAGCCTCGGCTACCAGCCTCTCTTCCTGGATGACATACAATGCTTTTCCTTTTCCTCTCCTTTTCCAGTTTGGGAGGCTGAATATAAATGTGAAGATGCTCCAAGAAGAATCAAAGTTCCAGGCCCATAATGCCAGATTAGTTTCCGTTGTTCTGCCAGGCAACGCAGCCTTTGTTCTCACGGCAGCTATTCGTCTGCTTTTTGGTTGGATGGGAATTGCTTTCAGCCTTTTCCAAGTTCCCTCTCAGTGGTCTCCGAGGGATGCTGTCTTGAGCTGAGGAACTGAGCACTCGCACTTTTCAGGAGCTGCTGAAATTCGTAGAGGACCCAGATCATGGTAGTAAATGACAAAGTATTTTTCTAATGAAAAGAGTATGTTGGAGGAGAAAATAAATTAATATTTAAACAAAGCCCTTGAGACACTGTTCTTAAAGAAGGGCAGGAATTTGAAAAGACTCAGAGGAACAATAAAACATGTTTTTAAAATAAAAATCTCATGGAAAAAGATCTTTGGGGTTGAGAGGATGGAATACAGATTTCAGCTCCACTAGCTGTAATTAAAACCGTAAGCTTCTGTTGGGATCCTATTAAAAAAAAAAGTGGGAATCCTTATGGAAATCATTATTCGACCTCTTGGTGCACCACTGAAAGATCGAAGAAAGCTCCAGTGTCACAAGTTGCTCCATGTGGGCAAACTCCTTTGCCCACCATGAGCTCCACTGATTCTACTAATTATTAGGGTAATGTCTTAAAGGGAGATAACCGGGAGCTTGGGGAACCTCAGTGCTTGGCTTGGTCTCTGCTTTATAGTTTACCAACACAGTTTTATGTTGGCTGGGACTGTTTTATGATGATGGCGACAGCGCTAGAGTGGGTCTGGCAAGCCAAGCAGATGGACCGTGCTGCAGAGGAGCGTCCCTGCCCAGCCCGGCGCACGTGCTGTGCCGCTGCAGCGCGTCTGATCGAGGCACCGCTCCGCTAAACACGTACGCTGTGCAACAGGGCTACGCCGGCTTTCCCACGTGTGCACGGAGGTGAGGAGTGCTGGCTTCACGCCCCAAACCCGCACTCCATCGTGGCGGGGTCCCATGCCCACATCAGCCCATCTGCGCTTCCCATCGGGGGCATACGTGCCCATCCTGCCGCAGCGGCTTGCAGCGTGGAGGCCTCATAGCGTACAAGGAGAGACGGTGTCAAACCGCGAGTGCTGTAGAGATCCTCCAGGTACCTGCTTGTAGTTGATAAGGTCCTACTTCTTTGAATGTTGAAACGGTGTAGGTAAGAGACGTGCTATGAAAAGGGTGTCCTCTTTGACCATTATAACTATAATAATCTCTTCTTTAGCCTTCTCTTTTTTGAAAATGCATAGGCAGCCGTTGTCTCACAAAAATAGAGAGACCAAGAGCAAAAGATGTCCAGTGAAAGGGGTTTTATTTTCTTCTTTCTTGCCATGAAAGACTTCATTGTTCCACCTCCACAGTTAGTTTCTGCCTGTGGAGAAAGGAGCAAATTACTGAGTGCAGGCAGAGGAGAAGAATGATATTGAACTGGGATGAACAGGGGTTTTCATCATGACAAGAACTGCACAGATAAGAAATCACTTGATCTGTATGGGTGATGTTATATTTTAATATTCCAGTAGTGACCGTGCTATCTCTGATGCCTTTTGGAACTGTTTGTACCTTGATTTAATCTGGAATTAGAGCTTTTGAACAGATTCAGTAAGCCCCTGGGGGGAACAGTTACTTGTCAGCTGTGATTACATTTAATTAGTGCAAATGGAAAATTTGCCATTTCCCCCCTTAATAGTAGCTCACCAAACTCTACTGAGTTTTTTTTTTTTAGGGGGTCTGTGTTGCCTTTTGATTCTCTGGGTTCTGAGTTACATTATGCTACCATATGCTTGATATGAAATTTTATAGCAATTACTGTTGACACAGGAGAAGATATAATACCAGACAATGTAAAAATGTCTCTCTTCTGCGTTATATAGAGAATAAATTTATTTTCCTTTCTCTGTATACAAAACTAGCAGTGAAGAAATGTGGCTGAACAAATGAAGGTGAATTGGTACTGTTTCTTCTAGTAATTTTGATAGCACTTTCTAGATGGGAATTTTAACCAGTAGAACTATATTGGTCTAATTATAGTGTTATAGTTATGCTGGAATAAATTCCCATGTGAGCAGTCTTAGTCAAGAAGGAGAGTGTTCATGCAAGGATTTATGTTGATAATAGCTCTAGTGAGATAATTATACCAACACTGTTTGACATATGAATTTCTCCATGTAGATGAAATGCTTAGCATGAATGCCTAGTTGAGAGACCCACACCCAGTACACAGCAGGAGTTATCTGGAGTTACCTGCACTGGGGTGCTGGAGAGAGGCTCAACTACCCACGCTTTTGTTCCACGTATCTATCAGTTCCTCTGCTGAGACATTAAAGCTTTCCATCATCATCTGGGAAGGCTCTTCATCAATGAAACAATGTAGATGCTTTATGATATATTGTCCAATACAGTATATTTTTCCCTCACAATATATGGCATTCACTGAGCAAAAACAAATTGGGAGACATCTGTAGCTAATTTTAGTCTGGAAGAGAGGACTGGAATTTTCAGGCATGTCTGTAGGCCAGAGTCATTAACAATGACATGGGCAATGTGTATTTGATGTAAATCAGTTAAAATCTCTGGGCGGGGCTGCTGTAGGCTGGATAGTTACTATGACAGAATGTGCAAATAGCGTGATGGATGATTTATGTGCAAAGTCATTATTAACTTCAAGTGGGTTTGTAGGTCTGCATTTACATATGACCTCCTTTTCTATTTCACAAGAAAAATCTTGTGTTAGAATTTGGTCTTCATTAACTCTTAAAAAAGACTTTCAGTTGATTTCAGTGTTGCATGACCATGACCTAGCAGCACAACAAGGAAAGATTAACTTTGTGGATCAATACTGATTGTACCTTGGGACTTTTGCACACATTGAATTTACTTAGTAGTAAGTCAATCTGCATTGATATAAAAAGATCTGCATATAGGCACTGTACTCCCCTAGTTTAACATAAGTGCCAGTTGCTATATTGCTGTTTTTTGTGTTTGGCTTTACTATCATAAAATCTGAATGATGAGCAGCAGAAAATTCAAAGTGCATCAGAGCTTTCCTGGAACACTGCTGCTAAACGCTGCACAACAACTGCAAACAAATGATGAAATGAAGGAGAGGTTTAAGTTTGGAGGGGTTACGTAAGGAGGACAACCAAAAAGGCAATATGGCAAGGAGGCAAAACCTAAGAATTGCTGAAGAAGGAGAATTGCTATAATCAGGCACTGGAAAGGCATTGCAGAAGCAGATGTTGTGGGTAAATGAACTAACAAAGCATGCTTTCTTGTTGCTCTTCTACTTCTTTTTCTTTGGTGCCTGACTGCCTTTACATTAACCTGAAGTCCCATCAGCAGCAGGCGCTGAAAACCCTGTGTGTGAGGAACAGCTTCCCATAAGAACCTGTGACTCTCAAACTCCAATAATAGCTGGGAAAGAGAAGAGGCATTGTCAAGCGAAGAAACAGGTTTCTTTCATCTACATCAATAATATACTATGTGTGATGACTTTAGGCAGCTGATACTGCTCCAGGGCATGCAAGCTCAGCGGTAAGTGTATCGGATGTCCCACTTAGATGCAAAGACTATGGAGTGGACAGTCTGGGTGGAAGGGCTACCTCTCTGACCTGAGGACACTACGCCGGAGGCAGAGTAACGGAGGTTAAGTTTACTCTGCAGAGCAAATGTCCTTTGGGGTTTACCTCCCCGGGTCCTGACTCTGATCATCTAGACCAGTGGAGCTCTTGGACAGCACCAAGATTTCATTCTGTCCCCTGTGCTTGCGTTTCCTTTGTGTAGAAAGCAGGACACATGGGATGCTGTGGGCTGTACTTCATCCTGACATGGCGTTGCCATGCAGCTGGGTGTTCACCGAGGCTCCTGCAAAGTAGCCGGGGCCCCATGGTACAGCCATAACATACACAAACTGCACTCCCTGCTGCGACATCTAGGCCTGGCTGACTGATTATAGGCAAAGAGTACTGAAGCAGCTGATAAATGTCCCTGTTGCTAAATATGAATGAGGTTTGCATTTGCATTTTCATTAATAAAAACTATTTATCTTGTACACTGACATTGTTCCACTAACGGACCTTCCTTCTTTATACCACGAAAAGTGAGAGGCAATGAGAGAATGGAAAAACAAAGTGAATCAGTGTGAAGCTATGTGGTGCAGTGCTTCAAAGGAAACAGCAAATCAGGGGTGTATACAAGCAGTCTTCACAGTCCTGGACACCAGGAAGTCTTCAGCAAACTTAGAGGCTGGTGAGGTATTTCCTGCTGCTCTGCCAAGGATCAGTACAAGGGCTGGTGCTGCAGGGCAGTGAATTTTGGTGAGGATTTCCCTGTGACAGGCATGAATGACTTTGCCTGCTGCAAAGAACATACCTTGAAGTGTCTCGTGGTTTAACCCCAGCCGGCAACTAAGCATCACAACAGCTGCTCGCTCCGTCCCCCACGGTGGGACGGGGGAGAGAATTGGAAGAGTAACAGTGAGAAAACTCATGGGTTGAGATAAAGACAATATAACAGGGAAAGCAAAAGCTGCGCACGCAAGCAAAGCAAAACAAGGAATTCATTCATGACTTTCCATGGACAGGCAGGTGTTCAGCCACCTCCAGGGAAGCAGGGCTCCATCACGCATAATGGTTACTTGGGAAGGCAAACACCATCACTCTGAACATCTCCCCCTTCCTTCTTCTTTCCCTCAGCTCTATATGCTGATCATGATGTCATACGGTACGGAATATCCCTTTGGTCAGTTGGGCTTCCAGCTGTCCTGGCTGTGTCTCCTCCCAACTTCTTGTGCACTCCCAACCTACTCTCTGGTGGGGTGGTGTGAGAAGCAGAAAAGGCCTTGACTCTCTGTAAGCACTGCTCAGCAATAAGGAAAACATCCCTCTATTATCAACATTGCTTTCAGCACAAATCCAACACATAGCCCTATGCTAGCCACTGTGAAGAAAATCAGCTCTACCCCAGCCAAAACCAGCACAAAGTGTCATAACCCTTTCAGCTAGTGATTCCTTCTGTAGCAAAAATAGTAACTTGTGAACACTGCATTGCTTTGATTCCTCTGGAGGTGAAGCTGGTGTTTCATGAACTCGTTCAGACTCTAGCATTCTCAAGGGAGCTCCAAGAGGCAACAGGAACTTTGAATCCAAAGATTAAAGTTTCCAAACTGAGACCTCTCTGATCCTACAGTTCAAGCCCCAACTGTTTGCACAGCATGTAAGCAGTTGCAGTTTAAGGAAGACAGAAATATTGTTTGTTCAAATGTGACTCAATTTTCTCTTTTTGCCCATTAAACCAAATGCTCCTAGCCAGAGAGCACTCTTCTTCCATTCTTTTAAGAAAATACCATTTTACAAAGCATTTGAGGAGGTATTCCACAGAGAGTTTCTTTGAGCCAATAGGCCAAAATTCTTAAATAGATCACATGGCAAAGGTACGCTTATCACTTTCTTGTCAGTAAGTGCATCTCATACCACCATACCCTCAAGAAGGCACACTGCAGGTGCGACAAAACCACAGGCCAGGAGAACATGGACCTAATGGTGTCATACCCCATGAGCTAGGACAAGTATCCCAATATATTGGTCAAAGCCTCTTTTGCCAAATGAATGTCTATGTGTCTACTCCTGATACTGTATCATCATCAGTTCTCCTGTAGGAGGTGGCATCTCCTAGTGCGCTCAGACTGCCTGGAAAATTGGTGTCTTTCTCTCTCTGCAATGCTTCCTATACTGCTCCAGATAATATTGCTGCCCACACATCAGGGCTTTCTAAGGCTGATATTGCACACCAGTGATCACTGTTTCCCAACGACATACTCTGCAGTCACCCTGCAGCTGCTTTGGTGACTGTTAGAGAGTTCCCAATATAAGCAAGTCTTCATCAGCTGTGGTAGCTGGAAGAAAACAGGAAGACTCAGAAGAAGACAGAAGAACACACGATAATGTCTGTGCATCCAAACAGTCAATACCAATCTTGAGGACTGGCCAATCTAAGGGCAAGGCAGTGACAATATCTGTAATTCAAGCGATGTGCCCACCTGCATCACAACAGCTCCGCTGTCAGGCTGTCAGCACTGTATTGGTTACCACCTGCAGGCAGCAATGGAGCATCATGAACTTTCAGGTGCTCTAGGTGCTTGCAGGAGGTCTCCTGCGTGTATGTTGCTGAAGTGCATGGATCCTTGTCTTCTGCAGCCACGGGTTCCTCCGGGTCTGCGGCACCAACTGCTTCTCCATGACAGTGCCTCTTTATTGCTCCCAGAACAGAACTGCACTAGAGGAAGCTGTTCTGTGTTGTCCTTGCTGAAGCAGCTACCCAGGCTTCTTCTCTTTCCTTGGCCTCATGCTTGTGCTCTTTCCTGGGCAGCTGCAGATGAGATAGAGGAACCTGTGATTGTGGCCACTAAAGCCACTGTCACAGCTGTCGACTAGCACAGTGCTTGGCTTGCGGCCAGCTTGCGGCGGTCAGCGTCACATCGGATGTGTGCGTAGAGTGTCTGCCTGGCTCTCAGACTGAAGCGCGAGTTGCTTCTCCGGTGGTTGTGGCTGTTCGCTTCCATGGCTCTTCAAAAGAGTCAGATCGTGGGATGGCTGGAGAGCTTCCCAGGATTTTTCTTGTGTGATCCCAAGGTGGGGTGCAGCAGTTTTTAGTTGCTTCATGGACCACATGCAACCGCTAGAAAAATGCCACTGTGAGCGGAGGTCACCGCTGCTATAAGCAAGTGAAGCCTTCAGAGGAAACTTTCCTTGTCTGAAAGCACTGACTCACTGGAAAATGAAAGCTATTAGGATGCTACCACTGCATGACTGCTCAGGTGGTAGGCTTAAAATGAAGTACATCAACTTGATGCAACCTGAAGAAGGCAGACAAGCTCTAAATCTTTTTCTGCATTGGGCTGGCTTGGCTTGATATAAATGAGCTCGGGCAAGTAAGCTGTACTTATTCATTGCAACTGCTCTAGCCTGCTTTTTAGAGACGAGTTGGCTTGTTTGATGTGATCCAAAAGCTAAAATAATTCTGGCCATGCCACTGAAGCTTCTCTTTAGCGAATAAAATTATACAGGCATTCAGCAGTCTGGGAGTACTCCTGCCTTTTTGCACCAAGGATCCAGCTATAAGCTGGTGGTGAATTCTAACAACATTATTTCATTATCACAATATCTGGGGAAAACTACCTAGAATTAGCTACCAATCACAGACTAATTATGCTAAATAAAAGTTGTGTTATCTTCCCAGTTCTATTCCAAGTTATGGTCTAGCTACAGAATGGCGAAGTTTCTGTGTAGCCATAAAATACCTCAGACCAGAGTTACCACCATGTCAGGGTATGGAGGCTGAGATGCCAGGCCTCGGAGATGCTGCTGGGCCAGGAGACTGCATGTTCCCTTAACACTAATTCAGAAAGCCTGTCAGCATATGGCTGGAAAATGCAGGATATTTATCTCACTGCTTCATTACTGCTGCACAAATATCACAATGCTTTTTCCTCAGCAGCTCTGTGAGGAAAAAGTGCAGGAAAATAAAACCAGGCTGCCACTCTGAACACTGGTAAAGCCAATGCTGAGATGAGAGTAACAACTGGGAGCAAACTCCTTTCTTCTGTTTACAATTTTCTTGTCTTCATTTCATTGTCCAGCTTTCTTTGTAATGAAAACCAAAATTTAATATAGAGAAGCCATATTTTATGAGTTTGACTACTGTGAGATAGATAGAATTACTTTTTGTCTGCTGCTTACTTATTTGCTATACATTATGTAAGGCCACAATTTCAATCCTCTCCCAAACTGCATGAAGGAAGACTACGTGTGTGTGCATGTGTGTGTGTGTTCAAACTGTCTTTTCTCTGCGTGTGGTGAGAGCATGCCAAGCACATTGTGATCATTACCAAAATACAAATGAATAAAAATAACACAGAATGCAATAATCTATTTTACATGTGCACAAGGGTGTGCATGCAGATCGTATTGGTGCAGCTTAGCAGACCAAGCTTTAAAGCTTTGTTCTGCACTGTGTCTTGACACAAAGCTTTCTGTTAGGTATGTTGTGTGCTGACGCCTTGTTATTTAATTTTGCAAAATGTAAAGACACCATGTATCTTCCCCATGTATCTCCCTGGGTAAGAGGGAGCAGGTATAGCAATGAGGATCTTGCAGTAATGAGTGGCTCCACTGGAGGAGTGGAGACAAATACAGCAATTAGAAACTTGCAGTATTTGGTTAATATTCAACGTTAGCCCTAATTCTGAAAACATTTGTTCATTTATTAAAATCTGAAAACATTTTCAAAGTTCAGGGCCTTTTACTGTCCTTCCTTGAATTGACAACATGAGAAAACAAAACCCTGGGCAATTTTCATTCTCCAAGGCTACTATTGCCTCTCTCTGATCTCTCAGGATCATATGATTTGCTTGGACTCTTTTAAAAATACCATAAATATAAACAGTTAAAGGTGGACCCTAACCTACCACATCAGTGCTGTTTGACTTCATGCTGATGCTGAACTTTTCTTACGGCTGACAGTGCAGTTCTTCTGTGAACCCTAGCAGTTGTCACAGTCCCCTGGGGAACTGTTATTAGAATGTAAGTGTTGCTTAATACTTAGAACTGTGATAAGTCTCTGTGGAACTGTAAAATTACAGGCAGTTTTGCACAAGTGTCTGTTAAGTGACAGCAGAGCATCTCTCTTTCTTCCATTCAGAACTGATTAGAAAACTCCCTCCCACATATCTTCCCTGCTTTTAAACTAGAACATGATGTGCTTTTCTCTCTCTTGAATAAAATTTATTTTAAGGAGGTGTGTGCAACAGGTTTATGCATGTGCTGAATTGGAAAATGTTTATGTTTACATTCAGAACATGGAGTTCACTTGGGGGTGTACACTGTATGTACTTCGGTATACATGAAAGGAAAAAAATAGTAATGTATTTACCATATATCTAGACTGGCATTTACTATGACTGAAAAGAACCAAAAATCAAATGTGCAAGACTACATTTCTGACAAGCTTTCTATCGGAAAAGGCACAGCGAAAGTGTGTAAATACCAAATTCTGAAGAAATCAAGCCTATTTTACTGGCTGGAACTTCTCTCATAAAACATGAACAAGAAAACGTTTGAACCATGTGAAGATTTCCCAGTCAATATTTAAGCTGAAAATCAACAATGTTTAATAAATGACTTTTCATTTCAAGTATTATGTGTACAACATACCTTATAATATATATAATGCAATATAACAGTTGAAAAATTGACATTAATACAGGGTGATTTTAAGATGTTTTGACCATTTCAACATTTTCCTTTTCTTCGCTGGGTCCTGGAATTTCCTTCCTGAAGGATTTTGAGATTTTGGATTGTTGGCCATACAAAGGCATAAAAAGTGAAAATCCTTCAAAAAACTTAATTCCTGGCACTGCTCAGTACTGGTGATGACTGGTGTCTTGCCAGAGCTTTGGTGGTGATAATAGATTGGACATAACACTTCAAAGAAAGTGGAAGAAACTGATTTGAGACAGAAACAACCTAAAAAAATATCTGTTTTAGGGAACAAGCTAGCACAAGATTAGATGAACAAAAACGGCTTTCCTATGTTTTGCTTTTCTGATTCTGTGACCTGTACTATGTGCTGTTAGCCCATTAAGATAAGCTTTGGGTGCTCACCATCGATTTCCAGCTCTACCGTCTGGAGCAGCAAAGGGAGATGTATTACTCGTGCTCAGACTGCTGCCTGGCACTAGTGGGTGTGCTGTGATCTGACACTGTCAGAAGATGATAAACCATCATTCTGAGCCTCCCCCTGAGGCCACCATGTAATTTAGGAGATAACTACTAAAGAGTAGAGTAGAGTAGTAAGATTTTCTTTTTCTCACCTTCCTGTGTGCCAGGTAGGGCAAGATTTTCCATGAAGAAAGAGGATGGAGGCAGCTGAAGATTTCAGTTAAATCAAATGCTGAATCACCTCAGGGCAAATGATAAGCCACACACGTGCTTCTAATTTCTATGTCATTATCACCTTTGTAGTGGGAGGAACAGAGTGCAGGTAAGAAGGTGGTGAATACAAGTAGGCTGTCTAGGGTCTGGTCTTTTAAACCAGGCTTCTGGCATACTAAGCAACTGGCATGCTCTAAACTGTGATGTCTATTGCAGGAACTGCAACTTCAGTCTGAAGAACAGATAGAAATTGTAGTAAGAAATACGTTATACAGAAAGGCTGCATCAGGAAGCTACCTGTGTACTTGTAACCAATTCATACAATTACCCATGGATGAATGTGACATTTTAAGAATGCAGAATTGCCCAGTGAGAGAAATCTTTCAGTTTCCATTACAGGAAATTTTAAAAAGCAAGAGGAAACCTCAGATTTTGATTTGCAGTGGTTTTTTTTGTAGATTCTTGTTAGCATTTGATAAACAGACTGCATGAGATGTAGCAGCAACATTCAGGAAAGCCTGTTGTTCCTCAGTAATGGTTCAGTCATGCCTCCGCTAGCAGAACTCTGTCCCTGTACTTTTGCATAACTCTGTTTTTTCTTTTAATAGCTGCTTACCGTCCACCCCAGCAGCTGCACTGTTCTATGTAGAGCTGCTCTGAAAATTTTTGAGGATGCTAAAAACTGCCACCTTTGCAAATCTGCTCCTTTGCTGTGGCATTTGACAGGAATGATGTGGTAGAATTGGAAACAAGTGGAAAGAGACTTAAACATATAGCGAAGTTGCCAAGGGCATGCCAAGGAGGTAATGCCATGAAATTAGGCAAAAGCTACTTTTCTAATTTTCAAGCCATTAGGCTTGTGCGTTTGCCAAAGGATTGGTGTAAGTCTGTGTGCAACTTTTATGAAAGGACTTGAAAGCGGTTTTGAATATGTCAGGGAATAAGACTGGCCTGGCAGTAGAAGTATAGATGAGCTAATATATCTTTTCTATCTTTAACTCTTGTGATTCATATTCCATCACTCAGCACACGGTATGAGGAGAGGAAACTTCGTGCCTGCCAAATTGGTGCAGTTTTACAGATGGGATTGTTTTCAGCAGTTAGTTAATGTCTGCCAAGAACCACTTGCATAAAGCCCTTAACCCATCAAACACAGGCACATTTTGGCATGCAGGGCCTCATTGATACTAAGGGAAAAACCAATCCACCCTTTCAAGAACTCATCATTCTCCTTCCTGAAAGGTAGTGCTGCACTTTGTAAGCAAAGTCATTGTACCAGCCCTGTAGTGTTGATTCCTTGCACTCAAAAATCACAGGACCTCTAAGGAGCTGCGCAACGGTAATGTACTTCGGCTTCTTTGAATGTTTGTTCTAGCTTTAAACTTTTATTATTATATTATAGTTATTAGTATTATATTAGTATATATATAAATATACAATTATTATTATTTTCTTTTTCAGGAACAACAAAGGCTAAACACTTTTAGAAATAGCAAATAAATGTATACACCAGGAACTAAATATCCATCGTAAAATAGGACATGATTGTGGGTGTACAATTCACGTACCTGCATGCACAAAAATGGTACTTAGAAGCCAAACTATGCCTGGTGTAGATTTTTACGTTATTTGGAAATACAGAATAAGAGCTGTGGTTTTGTGCATGGACTACTGGCAACCTGTTCATCTCTTGTATTTTAACCTGTGCTGATGGCAAGGAACAATGTTATTCTGGATCACCAAAGCTGATCCAGGGATGGGGAAGAAAGAATTAAGTCACAGGATGGGATTAGAGTCTGCGGGGGTGTGCAGTTAGTTGCTTTTATACATCTGGCACCTGCACTTCAAAGAAGAGAAGCTGTTGTCACCCCACACTAATCCACGTGATACCTCGTGGGATTGCAGGTCTAACCACAGCTCCCTAACCACCTGTTAGAAAGACTCTTCAGGGTCAGATGCGTTGCGATCCTGTTTTAATAGGCGCTGTGTGACATGGCTTGGACCATGTCTGCTTGGGTGGCTAATTGCTAGGCCCAGCATCAACAGCTTGCTTCTCAGTCTATTAACATGAGATGCCAGCCAGACAGATAGTGTTGCATCTTTTGAGACAAAAGAAGTCATGGCTAAGTGTGTTACAGTAACTTACTGTATCCCATGGGATGCCTCTTACTCATGTCCAGAAATTCTGGTCTGTTAATGTTCAGGGAATGTGCATGTTCAAGCACGTTTACTTTCTCAGCAGGTCCAAGGTTCCTTGCTGCAAAATAATCTTGCAATGACAGGGTGCTGAAATGGACAAACAGCAGGCAAGGAAGTAAGAAAAGCCATCTGGGTCACTAAGGTGGAGATGATTCCTGTCCTACCTATCCATCAAACTTCCAGCTTTTCAGGTTTTGAAATAAATTTGTTTACCGACACTTCTGTAAACCCCAATGTCCATGGATTATCTCTTCTATTTCTCTTGGAGCAGATACACGTGTCAACATTTTCCAGTTTCCTATGCATACTTATTCCAGGCTGCACTGATCTGAATGTTAGGTATACCTTCCAGGAATTTGAAATTATGATCTCATGATTAAATTCATCTGGAGAAAGGAAACAATAGGAAATAATTGCACAAGGAAACTTTACTGCTCAGGGGATAAAACATCTCATTGAATTCCTTGCAGTGGTCTGTGTAAATGTTACTTCCTTTTTTGCAAGGAAGTGAATTTTTTTCCTCACCATTCTATTCTTCTTCTGTGGAAGGCTTCTGCATGTTACAGTCATAGAATCACAGAATCATAGAATCATAGAACCATAGAACAGTTTGGGTTGGAAGGGACATTATAAGGTCATCTAATCCAAACCCCTGCAATGAGCAGGGACATCTTCAAATAGATCATGTTGCTCAGAGCCTTGTCCAGCCTGGAAGATTTCCAGACACGGGGCATTTACTACCTCTCTGGGCAACCTGTACTGGTATTTCACCACCCTCACTGTAAAAAGTTTCTTACTTATATCTAGTCTAAATATACCCTCTTGTACTATCACAACAGACCCTGCTAAAAAGTCTGTCCCTATCTTTCTCATAAGCCCCCTTTAAGTACTGGAAGGTCCCAATAAGGTTGCCCCGGAGCCTTCTCTTCTCCAGGCTGGACAACCCCAACTCTCAGCCTGTCTTCATAGGAGAGCCATCCCTCTGATCATTTTGGTGGCCTCCTCTGGACTGTCTCCCACAGGTCCATGTCTTTCCTGTGCTGAGGGCTCCAGAGCTGGATGCAGGACTTCAGGTGGGGTCTCAGCAGAGCGGAGTGGAGGGGCAGAATCCCCTCCCTTGACCTGCTGGCCATGCTGCTTTGGGTGCAGCACAGGATGCTGTTGGCCTTCTGGGCTGTGAGCGCACACTGCTGGCTCATGTCCAGCTTTTTGTTCACGAGTACCCCCAAGTCCTTCTCAGCAGGGCTGCTCTTGATCCATTTATTCCCCAGCCTTTATTGATACTGGGGGTTGCCCCAACTGAGGTGCAGGACCCTGCAATTTGCCTTGTTGAACCTCATGAAGTTCACACGGGCCCATTCCTTGAGCTTGTCCAGACCCTTCTGGATGGCATCCTGTCCTCAGGCCTGTCAACCACACCACTCAGCTTGGTGTTGTCTGCAAGTTTGCTGAGGGTGCAGTCGATCCCACTATGTCGTTAATGAAGCTATTAAAGAGTACTGGTCCCAGTACGGACCCTTGAAGGACACCACTTCTCACCTATCTCCATCTGGACATTGAGCCATTGACCACTACCCTCTGGATGCAACCATCCCACCAATTCCTCATCCACCGAGCAGTCCATCCATCAAATCCCTATCTCTCCAATTACGAGAGAAGTATGTTGTTGGGGACCGTGTCAAAGACCTTGGAGAAGTCCAGACAGATGACATCCATAGCTCTTTGCTTGTCCACTGATATGGTCACCCCATCACAGAAGGCCACTAGGTTGGTCACCACTTGTTGAAGCCATGCTGGCTGTCTCGAATCACCTCCTTGTTGTCCATGTGCCTTAGCATAGCTTCTAGGAGGATCTGTTCCATGATCTTCCCAGGCACAGAGGTAAGGATGATGGTTCAGTAGTTCCCACGGTCCTCCTTGCTGCCCTTTTAAAAAATGGGTGTGATGTTTCCCTTTTTCCAATCACCAGAGACTTCACCTGACTGCCAGGGCTGTTCAAATATCATGGAGAGTGGCTTGGCAACTACATCAGCCAATTCCTTCAGGACTCTGCAGTGCATCTCATTAGGTCCCATAGACTTGTGCATGTTCAGGTTCCTCAGGTGTTTTCAAACCTGATCTTTTACAGTGGGAGGGACTTTGCTTCTTCCCCCATCTTGCAGTCCATCTGCTTGAGAAGTGTGGGAAGAGACACTGCCAGTGAAGACTGAGACAAAGAAAAATTGAGTACCTCAGCCTTCTTCACGTTCGTTGTTACCAGTTTGCCAGTCTTGATCATCAAGGGACGTACACTCTCTTTGACCACCCTTTTTTGGCTGACATACCTCTATTAGCCCTTCTGATTATTCTTTGCACCCCTTGACAAGTTCAGCTCCAGCCGGACTTTGACATTCCTGACCCCATCCCTACACAACTGGGCAGCATGCCTGTACTCATCCCAGGATACCGGTCCCTGCTTCCAGCACCTGTGCATTTCCTTCTTGCCCTTCAGTTTGAACAGCAGGTCTCGACTCAGCCATGATGGTCTCTTGCCTTCCTTTCTTGATTTCTTACTCCTGGGGATCCAGAGCTCTTGCACTCTGTGGAAAGCATCCTTAAAGATCTGCCAGCTCTGTTCTGTGCTCCCTTGGCCCTGAGGGCAGTTTCCCAGGGGATCCTATTGACTAACTCCCTGAAGAGATGGAAGTTTGCTAAAATTCAGGGTCCTGACTTTACTCTTTGCCTGCCTGATACCCCTCAGGACTGCAAATTCCACCAGTGCATGATCACTGCAGCCCTGGCTGCCTCTAATCTTGACATCACCAATTAGCTCACTTGCATTGGTGACAATCAGGTGCAGTATGGCATCCCCTCTGGTAGGGCTGTCTGCTACCTGGCACAGGATATTATCCTCCATGCACTCCAGGAGTCTCCTGGATTGCCTACAGCTTGCCATGCTTCTCTTCCAGCAGATGTCAGGGTGGTTGAAGGCCCCCAGCAGGACAAGAGCCTGCAGGCATGATGCCTCCTGTAGCTGGAGTAGGAAGACTTTGTCAATAGGCTCCCCTCGATCAGGTGGCCTGTAGTAGATAGCAACCACAAGGTTCCCTTTGTTGCCTCGGTCCCTGAAACCTACCCATAATCTTTCAACCGGCTCATGGCTATTCTTCAGAGACAGCTTTTCACAGTCTAGCCATTTCTTGATGGGCAACGTCTCGACCCTTCCTTCCTCACCTGTTCCTTCTGAACAGCCTGTAGCCATCGATAGCTGCACTTCCGTCATGGGATTCATCGCACCAAGTTTCAGTAATGGCAACTAGGTCACAGCTTTCTAGCAGCATGGTGGCTTCCAGCTCCTCCTGTTTGTTGCCCATGCTGCGTGCATTGGTGTAGAGGCATTTCAGCTGGGCTGTTGGCTGTGTCACCCTCTTTAGTTCCTCTGAGGTCTTTCTCTGGTGCAACAGGTTGAGGGGCTTACTAGCACACTGTCCCTCTAACCTTGGCGTGTCATCCCACAGTTTGTCATGGGTAAGCCTGATATTATCCCCCTCCCTCTTTGATTGTAGTTTAAAGCCCTGTTAATCAGCCCCACTAGCTTGTGACCAAAGACCTTCTTCCCCCTTTGAGAAAGGTGAATTCCACCTGATTCGAGTAAGCCAGATGCCATGTAGGCCATCCCATTATCAAAACCTCTGAAATCGTGGCGATGACACCAGTCACGGAGCCATGCATTAATAGACTGGGACCATCTGTTTCTTCTTGTGTCGCTGCCCCCAACTGGAAGGAAGCAAGAAAAAATGATCTGTGCTCCAGATTCCCTAACCAAGTGTCCCAAGGCCCTGAAGTCTCTTGATCGCCCTTGGAGTATGCGTTGCAGTTTCATCGCCACTCACATGGAAGAGCAGTAGTGTGTAATAGTCTGAGGGCTACGCAAGGCTAGGAAGTTTCCTAGTGATGTCTTTAAGCCAGGCACCGGGGAGGCAGCAAACTTTCTTAAAAGAATGGTCTGTCCAGCATATTGGACCCTCTGTTCCCATAAGAGAGTTGCCTATACCTTTAACTCATCTTTTCTTCCTCGTCAAGGTGGTCGTGAAGCAGGGGGTAGGTCTTTCTGACCTTGGCAACACCTCTGGGTGTAGTTGGACTGTCAGGCACATCATCCGTGGGCTGGCCTTCCACATCCAGAGCCTCATACCTGTTGTACAGTGGCACCTGGGGAGGTGAGGTGGGCAAGGAGGGGGTTCACCTGCTGCCTGAAGCGTGGACTTCATTCCCTCCTTCCCTTTAAGCTACTGCCTTCAGCCTAGCAGGGAGAGGATACAAGGATACCCTTGATCTTGGGTTTTCCTGGTGGCTGTTTCTGTCTCAGGGAGGGCAGAGCACAGTTCCACCAGTCCATCTCTTTCTCAGACCCCCTGACGCTCCTTAACCTTTCTACCCCCTCATAGCTCTGCCCCCAGGCTGAGCAGATTGTCCACCCTGTCACACCTCACACAGCTGCTCTTTCTGCTCCCATCCGTTACCAGTGAGAGGCTCTGGCACTCCCTGCAGCCTGAGGCCTGGATGGCGGCATGTTTCTGTGGGAGCTCCGTCTGCCTTGCCGCATCCGTTCTGGTGAGTGCTCAGGACATGGCTTTCTGCTGGGTGGCTACCATAGCTGAGCTCCTCCTGAGAGGGTGATGACCACCAACTGAACTCGCCTCTTGATCTGGTGGGGCCACTGCGGCCTCCCTGCGCGCCCTCCCGCTGCGCCACGCCCGGGCTGACGCGCCACGCCCCGTTTGCCCGCTCTGTTGGCAGCACTCCTGGATGTACTTTATCCATAAGCAGAGTGGAAGGATAAATCTTTAAACCTATCTCTCCTTGTGGAACATAGAAGGCATACTGAGACTGATTATTTGTTAATAATTTATTTCTCCCTCGATAGCTATTTTAAACACAAACTCTGCAAACAATTGAGAATATAGATCAACCTAGGAAATGAGTTGTCACATTGAAGTTAATGGGATAACTTGCACGAATAAAGTAGGATCACGATACTGTCTACAGACAGTATGCTTTACAGCATGGGTTTTGCAGATGTGCAGTCTTAAGTTCTGCTCTGTACAGTTCTGGTTAGAATAAAGCAAAAGTGAATTTAATCCCAATAAAGCTATAGCTGTATCCCTTTGAGGTTTGAAAATTGAACATAGTTTTTTTTTTATTTTTTAAAAATTTTTCCTGACCTTCCTTCCACCACAACAGGATGTGGAAAAGCAAAACATTAGGTCAGCAACCATTTTTTGCAGCATTTTACCTATAATGAAAAGGATTATAAAATTTGCAAGAAAACCTCTTTGGTTATCTCTTTTCATGTGTAAATTTGGAGCACTTCTTTTGGAATACACCCAGGACAAGCTTGGGTTTTCAGAGGTCATTTTCAACCCGTGTAAGTAGTCTTTAAAGTTCTAAGTATTTTGGAAGTCTGGTCAAATCCAAAGCTTTTCTATTGAAAGGAAAAGCAAGGTTGTACCCCTTTAAAACAATCTTATGAACCCTAAACAGAGCTCACTGCTTGGTAGGCACTATTTGCTACCTTCAGCAGTTTTCCTATTTAAATAGATGTAGTAAAAGTTATGATCTAGGCTGTAGGCTGACCATGTGTGCAGGTGGTCCAAAGCTGCCCCAAGGCTCTGGACAGCCGTTTCCTGGGATGCGGCTCTGGAGTTGGGACACCTCAGCCTCGTGCTGTGGCTTGCCTCAGCCAAGTGCAAGGCATCAGCAAGAGGAAGCAAAATGCTTTTGCTGAAACCTGATTCTGGCAACTCTCAGGACACAGAAACTCTCTGTTGAAGAAGTAGAAGCCCTGGGAATAGTGTCTTTGGCTGAGCCCCCAGACTCTTGGACTGCAAGTACAAATTTGAGGCTCTCAAGACTTTTAGACTATTAATTCATGTATAGCTACCAGTATTTTTAAAAATCTGGCTCTTTTTCACTCCTGTAAGGCTGCTGGGAAAAGGAAAGGCAATGGACTCCGGCACCCACATCTGTGAGGATCCTTAGGGTTGCTGCCTTCATTTTGTGCAGAATTCCTCTAAACAAAACATTCTAGTTGTTCTGAAAAAATATTATAGATGTGTAGATGTTTTCTCTGCAACAGGAAAGATAAAAACATCCTACTAACCTGCTGCTGTTCTTCCTCACACTGTTTCCACTGAGTGGAAAGCATTTTTAAAATGGTGAATATAATGGTCTGTATCCAGTTGTAGCTCCTGACTGATAGTGGTGCTGGGCAAAGACTTAGGTCTGGCTTATCAGCAGGATATGAATGGGGGGAGCATGGGTTGTGCTGCATATGGGGCTTAGGTTTAGTTTAGTAACTGCAGAAGAGGATGACAGCTACACAATGAGCAAGCGCAAGCACAGCCACATGATGTCACTTGACCTTTATGGGATAAACACAAGAAAGTACAAATGAAGGTGCTATTGTAGGTTCAGAGCACTGTCAGGGCCATTTATTCTGTGAACTTTGCACAAAAAGCAGTGGGGAGAAACTCAGGACTCCTGTGGTGTAATGCTGTGCTAATACTAACTAAATTATGGACACTTAAGATGGCCAAGTTAGTGTAACACAAGGGAACAGAAGATGATTAGAAAAATCCAAACAGAATTCATTCACCGAGCTGCAATATTTGAATAACCAGTGCCCTGTATGACAATGTTCTCCTCTTAATCCATTAGGGTGCACTGACTAAATCCGTACGTATACTTAACACCAAGTACTTTCAGTCCACAAGCAGAGATGAGTAATCAGTATTGCAGATATGACACATTCATAATACTTTGTAAGAGTAATATCTCCATCCAACGCACACACACAAACACTGTGTCATGTTAACCTAGTTAATAATTAGTCAAAACTTGTTTATGCCTTATCATATCCCTCCTGGAGCAGCCCATTGAATTAGCCTACATTATAGATATTAACCTGTTATTTCTATAATACTCATATCATCCCTTGAAATAACAACAACAAAGTTTCAGTCTTGTAATGAATGTTAATTTGCAATTGATGTTGTTGAAGAACCAGTTCACTGTCCAAAACATCTTTTTTCATAGTTGGCTTTATTGCTTTTGCTGTACTGAAACTCTTGCAAGTTGCTATTTTGATATACTTAAATGAGATTTCACGACAAAATAGCAGCTCAAGCAGAATAACATAATTTTGGCATTTCTTCTGGAAAAATCAGGCATTAATGGTTTTGTTTGGAGAAAATGCCATTTTCATTGAATTAGCATACTTAATCTGGGGAGTTTTCAGCTGGAAATTTGGACCAGCTGAAAAGTGACAAAATTATTATTTTCCTCCTTCCCTTTCCAGAAAGGAATGGGCATCACAAAGCTTTTATTTCCTTCCAGTGGTAACTATGAGAGTAAAGAAAAGAAGGCACTATCACAACAATAGGAACATTTGTATGAAAAGGTGGTTTTGCATTGACCTGCTGTGCACTGAACTCAAGAACTATTCTCACCAGCTGGCAATTAGGTACAGCCTTCATCCTCCTCCCATTAAAATTTGG
The DNA here is from genome assembly GCF_964289735.1 of Phaethon aethereus. Lineage (NCBI taxonomy): Eukaryota > Metazoa > Chordata > Aves > Phaethontiformes > Phaethontidae > Phaethon > Phaethon aethereus. The sequence goes on along the minus strand of NC_138577.1, from coordinate 41,914,769 downwards.
GTCATAATTTTGCCTGCATGAATAAACATTTCCACTCTAACAGTAGAACTGTTGTGTCTTGAGATGTTCTGGTCTCAGGAAGAAGAGATTTGTCTCAGGTATCTGGAAACAAATTCATTCAGCTTAACTTGAATTAGCTTCTGAGTTCAGTCGTGAAGTGGAGCAGACATCAGCAGACTGATTCTAGGTGACCTGTGCTGCAACAGGAGCAGACCATGAGCTGGGCTGAAAGCATTACAGGAGTTTTAAGTAATTTGACATATTAATTACAGCCCACCCTCAGTACCGGCATGTGAGAGGTTTGTTAATGCTGTGAAACAATTTTCTGCCTGTGCCAACTTCTAGTGTTTCCCTCCTTAAAATTCATAATAAAGACCTGTTAAAGGAGATACAATATTTGCAGAGTACTGAATCTCATTGATGAGGTGTTTGAATCTCCACTACCAAGAAGTCAACTGGCAAAAAAATGATAAAATAATCAGATCCTACAGTTTTAGAAACTGTTTAAAGCATTTCTTCTTAGAAGTTCGCTGGGCACAGTGCTAGTTTTGGTGCAATTTTCACCGAAGTATTCATTTCCAGAAACAAAGACATCAGTGACAAGGTGATAAAGCGAAGTGGGCAGAGAAGGAAAACCAGGGAGGGAGGAGAGATGCTGAGGGAGATAAACACCCTTCCAGTTCCCCTTGTTTCTTTCCCCTTCAGTAGCTGTAAATTTGCAAGAAATAAGTACGCACAAGAAAACCCCCTGAACAGTCTGTCCCACCCTCCTCTCCTTGTCTTAATCCTGGGCTGTACCAAATATCTGGTGCATAAACATGACCCAAGAGGGATGTGCAGGCTGTTCTCCAGGACTGTTCCCACCTGCCACCCATGTGTTTCCCAGGGGTTAAGGGACAAGTCTCGTTGTTTGGCCATCCCTGTGCTAGCCCCGCGTGGAAATGTGCGGGAGAGTGTGATGTTTTTTGATGGCAGTAACTAGGGAGTAACCTTTGTCACGTGCATCTGCCTCTGGCTCCAAAACATTTGACCAGTAGAAACCTGTACAGGGTTTGTAGGGTTCAAATAAACAAGTTTCAGCTCATGCAATATATGTTAGTCAGCTGTCTTGAGGGAAGTTATTTACAGCTAGTTCTGCCTACCTCTTGGCCTCTCTAGCTTTCTGCCCCCCCTTCCCCAAATTCTTGATTGATTTCCAAGGTATGACTAATGCATTTCTATAAATGTTTCGGGCTTCACACCCCAATTCTTTTACTTTGATGATTTGTTTCATCATATTCCTGTTTACTAATGTTTCAGTCAACAAGTGTTGTTTGCTGCCTGCGGGGAATGCAGGAGTAACAATGGCTTAAATTATTCCTAATCAAGTTCCACCTCCTACTTGATGGGAAAGATAAGAGAATTATTGTTGTTAATTTAATCCTTGTGAGACATCAGATGCTTTGGTGATGGGCATCAAGATAAGAGCTCAACTACATAAACAGTGAATGAGATTAAAGAACGGTAGTATTAAGGATTAAAATGAGAGACCGTACCCTCCTGCCGGTGAATGCAAATTGGTCATCAGAACAGTCGCAAACACTTTCTGTTGTTTCATTTAGACTTGTCTAGGCCAGCATTTATCAAGAAATCTACCACTGTTACAGCTTCATTACAGTGAGACTCAAGCTTTATAGTGTAGGGGAAATGATGTTATTTAATCAATCCTAGCCCTGGTTCAAATACCGTCGAATCCTGCCTGGTAAACTGGGTGGCAGGCAGTGCAGGAAAGCTACCCTAAAGAGACACAGAAGAGAAGCTGCAAACCTGGAAAATGGCCAGCTGTGTGTCTCCCATCTACATCCAGCAGAAAGGGCAGGCTGGGATCTGGCAGGGGTTAGTAGCTGGTTGGAGGTATCTGGTGAAGTGCAAAGGAGCACTTGAGCTCCCTTCAATACTTGGCAAGGTTCCTGTGGATATGGGGTGATGGCTGTTACTACAAGTGTGATCTAAGCTGAATTTCAGGTTCAGGGACTGGAAAGTTCACTGTGACACTTTATATTCTTCTTCCTCTACTCTCTTGTACTTGGCTGAAGTGAGAATCTTTCTCCATCCAACACGTGCATGAGTATTTGTATTCTTTCTGTGCTCTGTCACCCCAAAAGGCATTGAGACCTTGCTGAGCTGTTCACAGAGACACAATCATTAACATGATTGCATGGAGGTCTACAATCTCATGATCAAGATATTGTGCCGACAATATGGGCAAACCAAAAACTTGTGGAAAAATGAGTTAACTTCAGCACAAGTGAATAATGTGTTGAGAGTCATCTATCCAGCTGAAAAGGCAGGTGGGCACAGTCTACTAACAGGACTTTTGCGTTTCTCCTCTGTAATGTCGCAGGACAGGGAGATGGCATACTGCAGGGAGGATCCGATGAACAGGGGAGGGAAAGCGACTGAGGCTGGAAGCTCAGCTGGGAGGAAAGGGTGCCATTTCCCACAGAGGAAGGTGGAGTAAGACTGTCACAGCCTAGTGCATGCAGGCTGATGATGACAACACGGGCAATTATCTAGGAAGGTCCTAAGCCGTTGCTGGATTTCCAGGCACATAAATCGGCTTTGTGCAAGAGCTGTTCTCACACAGTTTTCTAAGTTTTAACCTGTTTTAAAAGACTACACCAATCCATGTAATTAACAAAAAGCATACTTCTACTCATGCTGAGATCCAAAAAGATCATAATCACACCAAGAGTGTTTACCATTCCACCTCGTTTGTTGCAGCTGCTGTTTTATCAATTGGCATTCCCAGATACGAACAGGTAAATTTCCTTCCGATATTTACATTGCAGTTGACAAACCCTAATCAACTACACTTTTCCATTGTTGCTTTGCAGATATCATAGAGCTGATAAGTAAAGAACACTGGTAATAGGAAGTGAAGCTTCAGTTGCTTTCTCTGAAAAACATGCTTAAAGCCAAACAGTGTTCACAAAAAAAGGAACTATAGTGAAGTCTCTGCTTGGGAAAAAATAGGTGTAAAGCACAAGGACATTTTTAACCGCTGTAGATTATTTCACTGGATGCCAGACAATAGAAAAACAATTCATTTACATTGTTAGTTTTCTGGGTTACTAGCTATAAGAAGCACCTATTTTCTCTACAGTATGACATCGGGTTCAGTTTCTGAACACTAGAGAGACAGTAGTTGAGGTCAAACCCTCAATCTGTAGTGCCAGTTTGTGTGGCTCTTTTCGTCTTTAAGGTGCTACTCATTGCTTTATTGCATTCCTACCATGATCTTCACCCTTTTTCTTTAACAATAAAGAAACTGCTGAATAAATAAATAATAGATCATCAGGAGATTATGTTTTCCCTTCCTGTCCTATGTGTAATATTTAGAAGAAGCTTAAACATCTCAAGAACTTTACACTTTTTTTCAACTTAAAAAACAGTCTGGGTTTTCAGAGAGTCATTTCCTTGAAATACTTGAAGATATTCAGTTTTGCCACTTGGAAAAACATGCACACATTTTCAGAAGACATGCAGAACAGTTTTCAGAGTTGTTGATTGTAAATGATTATAACTGCTGTTGTTTATGGTGTGTAATCAGATTATATTTCAAGTCTTGTACTGATTTTTCATACCACCTGTTACAGACCCCAAGTAAACAATAAAAAAAAATAATGTAGTTCTTTAGACATTATAGTTGATCATTTGCATAGCAAAAACTTTTCATAAATAGTCCTTGGAAATGAAGGAAAAAATATCATTTAATAAAAGGTAGTTTTCATAAAAAAATTCAAACTGTGACTTGATTAGCATTTTTTTTTGGCAGTGGTGCTGTTGTTAGAGACTCTTACCCCTGGCATTTGTTCTTATCCTGATATACTTGAATAACCTTAACTCTGCCCTTTGTTGTCACAATTGAAATGAGTACCCAACCTATAAGCACCTTCATGAATGGGTTTAGTTCAATATAGTTACATATAGTCTCAGTTGTAAAAATAAAAACTGTTTGTGAGGCCACACAGTGGGTTGGATTAGAGAGCTCATCTGGGACAAAAACTTGAAGAAAGAAAGACGTATTTCACAGGCAAATCAGCTCCATGAGCTGTAACAACTGAAGACCTGAAAAAAGGACGCTTCAAAATAAATTGTTGTTTTTTTAAAGTCCTTCAGCAGATTAATTTCCCTGTAGCTGAATTTTGCCTTAATACTTCAGTAAGGGTTTTTAAGTGCATTACCGAACCATTTCATACAGTGATTTGGATAATTTCTGCTTCTGTGATGAAGTATGGTAAGAGTACCCAATGGGTATCAGAATAGTGCCTGGAGGCTCAACATACTTCTGTTGAAACAGTAACTGTCAATGTTTTGACATGCATGGTCATGTAATTTCCTTGCCAGCTTTTTGCTTGTCTGCCCAGTGAAGGAAGTAGACACCACACACTTCACAAAATTTTAGCAGACCATTATGGTGTGAGCAGGAGTGAATGAGACTTTGTCCAAACCCTGTCCCATGGTGTCCCAGTGCCTCTATGCTGTCTTTGGAAGGGAGGTGTCCTTCACAGGGGCCAGAGTACTTCTGCATCCATGAGAACAGAACAGAGAAAGCACATAGTCCTACCTGCATGGGAAACTGCTATTCTTCCCCCTCTTGTAGGTTTGCTTGTGATTTCTGTGCTCCTGAAGCTGATTTAGGCCAAGAAAAATGGCGCTACTCCTCAGTACCACAAGCATAGGCAAGTAGTGTGCCAGACTAGCATGGTGGAGACAAAGAATATTATACTGATGCACTTCAATCATTGCAATTATATACACCAATACAATAATTTTATTATTTGTTTTGTGATCCTTGGATGGAAGTTACTAAAGAAATATGGAAAAAATGTAGCTATCCTCCATCTATTAATGAAGACTATTAATGCCAGGTACACTTTAACATTCTGTAATGTGTCTCCATCTGTTGAGTTTGTGTGGCAAGGTTTTGGTAGTGGGTGGCTGCAGGGATGGCTTCTGTGAAAAGCTGCTAGAAGCTTCCATGTGTCCGATAGAACAAATGCCAGCCGACTCCAAGATGGACCCACCACTGGCCAAGGCTGAGACAATCAGTGACAATGGTAGCACCTCCGGGACAACGTATTTAAGAAGTAGGAAAAAAATCAGCAACATCAATTGCAGCCAGAGAGAGGAATGAGAATATATGAGAAAAGCCCTGCAGCCCCCCAGGTCAGAGCACCAGGAGGGGCAGGAGATGCTCCAGGTGCCAGAGCAGAGGTTCCCCGGCAGCCCCTGGGGAAGACCACGGTGAGGCCGGCTGTGCCCCTGCAGCCCATGGAGCTCCACGCTGGAGCAGATCTCCACCTGCAGCCCATGGTGGGCTCCACACCAGAGCAGGTGGATGGAAGGAAGATGTGACCCCATGGGAAGCCCACACTGGAGCAGGCTTCTGGCAGGACCTGTGGCCCCGTGGGGAGAGGAGCCCAGGCTGGAGCAGGTTTGCTGGCAGGACTTGTGACCCTGTGGGGGACCCACGCTGGATCAGTCTGTTCCTGAAGGATGGCACCATGTGGGAAGGACCCAGGCTGGAGCAGTTCGTGAAGAACTGCAGCCTGTGGGAAGGACTCATGGAGAATTGTCTCCGGTGGGACAAATCCCAGGCTGGAGCAGGGGAAGAGTGTGTGGAGTCCTCCCCCTGAGGAGGAAGGAGCAGCAGAGACACTGTGTGATGAACTGACCACAACCCCCATTCCTGTCCCCCTGTGCCACTTGTTGCAGGGCGAGGAGGTAGAGAAATTGGGAGTGAAGTTGAGCCCAGGAAGAAGGGGGGGTGTGGGGGGGAAGATGTTTTAAGATTTGGTTTTATTTCTCATTATCTTACTCTGATTTGATTGGTAATAAATTAAACTAATTTCTCCACTCTGAGTCTGTTTTGCTTCTCTTTGCTGTTTTGATCTCCCTGTCCTTATCTTGACCCAGGAGCTTTTTGTTATATTTTCTCCCCGCAGTCCAGCTGAGGAGGGGAGTGATATAGTGGCTTTGATGGGCACCTGTGTCCAGCCAGGGTCAACCTACCACACTCCATAACTTGCTTTTCCCTTTCCAAGGAAAAATAAAGCCTAAAAATTTCACCTACTCTAATATACTCAGCAAGCTACAAAATGGGACCTGCTCTGCCAGAAGTGCTGTAGCAGATTCATTTTACATCTACATTTCGGTTTGCCACGTGGCGTGCTAAAAGAATGATTAACATAGCTGAGTAGTGCTGTTGTTGCTTCTGACTTTTTCCCCCTTCAGTGACTTAATGCCTATCGTGGTTTAACCCCAATCAGCAACTAAGCATCACAACAGCCGCTCGCTCAGTCCCCCACGGTGGGACGGGGGAGAGAATTGGAAGAGTAACAGTGAGAAAACTCGTGCGTTGAGATAAAGACAGTTTAACAGGGAAAACAAAAGTCACACACACAAGCAAAGCAAAACAAGGAATTCATTCATGACTTCCCATGGGCAGGCAGGGGTTCAGCCACCTCCAGGGAAGCAGGGCTCCATCACGCATAATGGTTACTTGGGAAGGCAAACACCATCACTCTGAACATCTCCCCCTTCCTTCTTCTTCCCCTGAGCTCTATATGCTGATCATGATGTCATACGGTATGGAATATCCCTTTGGTCAGTTGGGCTTCCAGCTGTCCTGGCTGTGTCTCCTCCCAACTTCTTGTGCACTCCCAACCTACTCTCTGGTGGAGTGGTGTGAGAAGCAGAAAAGGCCTTGACTCTCTGTAAGCACTGCTCAGCAATAAGGAAAACATCCCTCTATTATCAACATTGCTTTCAGCACAAATCCAACACATAGCCCTATGCTAGCCACTGTGAAGAAAATTAGCTCTACCCCAGCCAAAACCAGCACAATGCCTTATTCTGATAAAATTCTGAAGTAGCTTTAAACTCTGCCAAGAATTCTTCTGTTTCATGATTAATAAGTCTATTTTGGCAGGCATATGATATCATGCAGCACTGCATTTAGACTTGATGTATTCACATTTGATTGTGAGATCATTGCATGTTAAGACACTGTGTACAATTCCTTGAGAAAATTTTTGCTCATTTTGCTGCATGGTGAGAGACACACAGAGATCTGCATCCTTTTTTAACAACTGGGATTGTGTTAAATCCTGTCCTGGGATTGCTACGTGATTCCAGCCATTATAGTCAGCAATCGTTCTGAGGTCCGGAGAAAGTCCTGAGAGGTTCTACCAAGAGAAGTTGCCTCAAACTGCCATCTGAGACTCGTACCACATCGGCAGATGGTGAAACCTCCAAACAGAGCAGGAACTAAGGATTTGCTGACTAAGACCTCCGAGGTTCAAATGAAAAGCTTCTTACTCTGCTTCCCATCTGCCTATTGTCTACCATGGCAGCATGGCTTTGGACATCAGTTAGCATCTCTGCAGCTATTCAGCACATGTTTTGAAGGAATTAATGGAGCTCAATGTAATATTAATTTCTACCTTGACTACTGTATAGAAATTACAAGGAAGAGGATGTGGGGATGAGGTACTGAAGCAGTTTGTTAGTCTGCCTTGGCTCTTACTGGCATTAGCAGGGTCCAGAAAGTTGTGTTCCTACAAGTGGACAGCAATCTCTCCTTTCTGAGCAGGCGCTTCTGTGAGTGGTGCCCACCTCTTTCCTCAGGTTGCAAATCAGAGTATGGAGTTTCTGTTAGGTAAAACAGAGACACGTGGTACATAACTGTGCAACTAAGTATGCAAAGATATTTGAGACAGATTTCAGCCTGGATTGCAAAAGTCTCTCTTCTGTCCCTGGCTTGGCTAGTCTCGATTTTGGGCAGGATTCACAAAGTGTGGGAACTGGCTATACTAAAACACCCAACCTGATGTCTGTGGTGGGAAAGGAGTGGTGGGAATCACCAATGTTTTTGTGGACAAACCTGAATGAACAGGCTTTTGAGAGGGTTTTGGGTTTCTTTAGTAGCTAATATCCAGGCAATATTTAATTTTCAGAAGCTGCAACTTTATCTTGTAATAGTTCACTTGCTCCTGTGGTTTTCTTTCTATGACCTGCTGGGAGAGTATTTATCAAATATTTCTGTTTCTACTTTAAATTAGTTTTACTTCACCTCTCCGCAGATGTGTCTGATGAAAAGACAGTCAACCAGAAATGTGACGTCTGGTGTTTCCAAACACATGTGAGAGAACCTTTTGTAAGATGAAAGTGTGTAAACATCCAGCAATACAAGGGGTACAAGTAGTCTGAATCACAGTCTGTCTCCTCACTTAGGAAGCTGTGAACAGATTATTACCCTCACAACCAAGTAGCAATTCTAAAGCTTCTAGAGTAGTTGACCACCAGTTCACTGACTGAGCTGATCTTGTTCTTGAAACAAAAGATTTCTAAAGGTGTTCTTTCTGGAACTTATATTCACAGAAAGGCATTTCAGACGGTTCTTGACAACGGAAGATGGAAAATTTGCTGTGCTTTCTAATTCACAAGAATACCTTTTGTTTCTAGCTATTTTTCTCTGCTGGCTTAAAAGAGTAGGTAAGTGTACAGCTCTTTATCCAGCACTGCTCTTTGCTAAACAATGGTTATGATCTCTTCCCTTTTCATTCTGTACAAATTTAATTTTTTAAATGCAGTTAGGTGAAATGCATAGTTTTGAGTCTCGTTTGATGCGACTGCTTTGGCAACGGGTCTACGGTAGTGAAGAAGTGAGGTGCTTTCATACTAAATAAGCATACTGTAAGGGTGTGAAAGGCTTCCTTGCTTGTGTTTTGCATTTGTGTCACAGTGAGTGGGGACTGTCATGCAGCGTTCCTCAGGTCTGCTGTACAGTCAGGTGTGCACCACTTCCCTTCTCTGCTAGTGTCCTTGCAAAGTGCAGCTTGTGTGGATGGCACTACAAAATAGATAAAGCTTTAATGATTACTGTGATTTCAGTGAAATCCACTTTGGCGAAATTTGACAAGCTGTTTATATTAATATTTTCACACACTGGAGGTTTCTGTGAGCTGCAGCTATAACCAGTTTCAAAACAGGCTTACAATTTGGGGATAATTTCTCCTGCATTAACTCAGACTTGGTAAAAACAAAGAAACAAAGGTACAACTTTGGTCTGTCATATCTGAGTCAGGGGGTAGAGCAGTTCTGTGTATAGATAGAATATTTTATTCAAGGATATGACACAAAGAAGACAAAGTTTTTTTGACTTATAGGAGGAATACTTTCCTGAGGAGGCTGACACGAGTGCGTGAAAGGAAAGCAGAATCCTAACCCTATTTACCAGTGGAAGATGCTTACTAATTTGAAGCTGCAAAGTAGTATATCTTGATAATTCCATATTTTCTTGCTTTTATTGAATGGGAAGGATGAGAACAGCGTGAGGTGAAACTCTTAATATCCTTTCTTCCAGGATCAGGAATGCCAATCACTGTTCTTACTCGCAGCTCTTCCCACAGAGCTAATAAGGGACCACTGGAAAATGTCTGAAGGCCAAGGTGGATTCAGAGCTATACAGGTCTCTGGGACATATCTATGTGCCCCTCCTGCCAGTGCCTGAGCACCATATGCCATTTTGCTATACTTTTCAAATTATATCCTTCCCACCACAGCGATATCTCAACATTATGGTAAAGGTCTCAGCTTCTGCCCTCCACTCCTTTGGTTTTTTTTTGTTTTTTTTTTTTTTTTTATTTTTGTATCTGGTGTGTAGGTGGGGATTTCTTATATGTAACATTACAATGAAGATCTGAGTGCTCAGCCTTCTGCCTAAGACTTAAGGACAGAAGAGGGCTTTATCTCAGTGAAAGCAGAAAGTATTTTAAGAACGTGATGCAAAATCTTGCTTCAGGCAGATTTTTAACTGAGGTTTTCTGCGCCCTTGGGCACATTACAAACTACTATCCCTCCTTTATCTTAGCAGAGAGAGTGCCTAAATTATACAGCAGAAGATCTACTGAATAAAACCAGAAGCATGTGGGTTCTTCAGACATTATACAAATCATGTATTAATGTCTGTATTAATGTATCAATGCCTCCAAATCAAAATTGCTAGTCTAAAAAAATCACACCAAACAGGACACAAGAACCAAAAAATGCATCAGATAACCACAGATGTATTAGCCATATTCAGCATGAATACTTAAAAAGAAGGGAGCTGAAAACAGGCTTCTTGCAGTGTAAACTTTTCAGACACAGTTGTATTGAGACCGAGAGCTAGCGCCTGAGCCTTGGCTGCCTGTGGTATCCTGTCCTGTGGGAACAGGATTAATGGAATGAGTGACGTATAACTGTATGCACAACATCTTCAGCTCCTACAAAATGATGTAGTTTTACTGAATTCGTCTGGACTCATTTTTCAGCTCATCTAAATCATCCCAAGATTATTGACTTCTGCAGAGTCCTCTTCATACCCTTGTCATGTAGTACAGTGTCTTAGCCTTCCCCTATTTAAGCTACAACTCAGTAACCTATTTTGGAGGGAGCTTTGCATTCACCATTCAGCTTGCTTTCCCTCTCACCCCCTGAAACAAAGTAGGAGACCTGGCTGGTGTCTTTGCCTTACCTTGTCCGACAGCGATGCCTCCTTCAGATGCTCCCGGAGTGCCTGCAACAGCGCGAGGTGGTGTGAGAAGGAGGGATGACTGGTTACTGTGCTTTTCCTTGGGTTAACACTGAGCTCAGCTTTTGTAATTTTGAACACGAGAAGATGTATTTTTGCTAGCAAAGGCTTAACAGGTAACAAAAGAGTGTAAATGGCTCAAGTTTTTCATATTTTTTATCCAAACTGCAGAGCTGTTTTTTGTATTGAAATGAAGAATTCTTTCATTGCCTTGATTGAAATCAGCAGAACTACATGGATGTAAAGGCCGTGTCATAGAAAGGAGAATCAGGCCACTCTTTAAGGAGGTCTATAGCTGCTTTGGTGAGAAGCATGTTGCTTTTGCAGTCATTAGGAAATACGAATGCTTTGGCTGTTAGGCAATACATTTAATGCCAGAGTAGCAGCATAGAGAGCAGACACGTTGAGTGCCTCCCGCCGTTGTTTACTTAACATGCAGACTAAATAGGAGCATCATCTGATATCAGCTCAGGGGAAGGATATTTCCCGTGTTCAAAAATAGGTCAGGAGGAAACCTGACATTTCCTTGACTACCTGATTGCTATGTTTACCAGTCTGGGCAGCCTTGCTCAGAATATCTTCTGGGAATGAGAAATTAAAAAAAAAGTTAAAGGGGCTGGGAGTCCTTACTCTGTTAAATTCATTTACCAGTTTCATCTTTCTGCTTTTTTCCGCCGCCTCCCCCCACTTCCACCCCCAAGAAAAAGTGACTCTCGGGCTTTGCAGCCACAGTCTTGTAAACATCTGATTAATTTTTGGGATAATCCGGAGCTGAGAGGGGAAGTGGCTGTTTGGAGAGGACTGTTTCTTACTGGCTGGGGAGACACTGCGAGGTGTGGCTTCGATGACAGCTCCGGGGGTGACTCAGCAGACACTCCTATTGTCGCTGGGTTGAAAAAGTTGTTCAAAAGTAGCTGGTGCTTCTCTTTCCGTTCGCTTCACCCAACTGCACCAGTGAAAAACCCTGTAATAACATGAATGAGTCATTCTCTACATTGCTCAATATTTGTTTTGAAATTCTGATGCAGATTTGAGTACCAGGCTACTCCTTCTTCTATGATGACTTGGTTTTAAAAACAAATGCCGAATTGTTCAACACTTGGCTTAAGGAGTTACAAGAAGCAGCAGCCCTGATCAAAGAGGAACTTGCTTTTGTGTATTTGAGAGTAGGGTTAGTCTCTGGGTCAGGTCAAGGGCTTTTTGTGGGGGGGTGCAGCGTACACTGGAGTGATTCTCTGGCTGGAGTCTCAAAAAGAGGAGTTTTGTGGCCTCCAGGCACACAGAGCTACAGTGTCCAAGCAGGGAACTTGTTTTTGTACACATTCATGTACCTACTTGTGCAGTTGCAACAAGTGCTTTCTTAAAATAGTTAGGCATCAGCAAGTGATTTTGGCAGGCTTGCAAAGTTTCAAACTCCAGGTCCCCAGGGCTAGCCACCTACCTTCTACATAGCAGGGAAAGGAACAGAGTTCAACCAACTGTGCACAAAGACCATGACAGAAATGGAGCTGCACTCACCAAAAAATGGTTTGACAGTCTACAGTTTAGGGCCAGCCTTTTTCTCCCTGTCTTCTGAGCTTTCTCTGAGCTAGTGACACCATCTCAGATTACTTCCCCCCATCTCCCTGCGCTACAAGCAGGTGATACGAGATGATGGATGTGGAAGTCACAGGATGCTAGCAGCTGACTTGTCCAGCTCAGGACAACCCTCGCAGCTGTTTGGCATCTGCAATGTGCTGCCCTGTGTGGACCTGAGGAGTGGGGAGCGAGGGCAGCTGCCACCACCCTCTTTTCAGTGCTCCACAGCAAGTCCTGGCAGCCTGAGGGAAGGGATTAGAGGAAAGGCAGATGTCTGTGACCATTAATAACACAACAGGGTTTGTTGTGTTGTTAAACTTGCTGGGCCTACTTCTTCCTGCCGGAGGGTGGCTGTTCAGGACAGCTGAGGCAAGGTCTGTGGTTTCCCAAGAATGGCCCTGAAGGGGATGGAGGCTTATGTGGTAACACAGTTTCTGCGCTGTCGTCAAAATCTGGCTGGCCCCAAAAGGTAAAAGTAGTCACTGGTGTGCCTTTGCCTGTATTTGTCTTGCAGTGAGTTGGTACTTCCTAATTACCTAATTATAGTCAGTAGCTCTAGCTTCCCTTAGGAAGCCCAACCCATCTGGTGCACGCTGCAGCACCATGAACCAAGGGCTTTGCTGCTCCAAACTACATTTATCATGGATGGGTGAATGTCCTTGAAGGGTATAAGGACCCTGTATAAAACAGCCCCATTCTGCTTTCTGCTTGCAGAACTGTGTCTTGAAAGGTTTCATGGTCTGCAAACAGGGTGTGAGTGTCAATTTTCTGGAATATGGCCCTGGACTGGAGAATTCTGCTGTCCCATAGGAGCTGCTGAAAGCAAGTGATAGCAGATGTTCCCTGAGTGCACCAAGCAATTCCAGTGTCTCCTGCCTCTTCCCCAAGTGGACCTGTGACCTGTGCCACAAAAAACACTGGCCAGGTGAACATAAGAGAGTGACAAAGACTTGCTGGCCTTGGAGGAGAGATATGTGCAGATCAGAGCTCTGTGACAGAGGAATCGCTTATTGCAAGGTAAGGAAAGGAGAGAAGAACTGAAGGGGGTGAGAAAAAGGGGAAAGGATAGGTAAAGATTTAGCCATTTGATACAGGGTAGTTGAAAAAGGAAGAGAGTCAAGACCGAGAGGAGATACAGGGTGAGGCCGTGTTGCAGTAACAGCACTTGTGTAAGGATGTTAGTTGCCCTCCCCATGCTGCGGCACGCACAGCATCAGCACTGTTACAGCATGCTCAGGAGTGCTGGGATGCAGCCCTGCAGGGGCGGGGGGTGCTCAGACCCATCCAGTGAGTCCCAGCTGAGGACAGATGTCCAACTCCCTGGAGCCAACGAGACTTCACAAAATGCTTATCTACCCCTGAGCCTCTGTACCTGAGCCACTGAGTCTCAGCCAGGGAGACCACCCAAGGTCGAGTGAGAGGGATGGGAGCAGGAGGGGACATAACTGTGTGGGACTGCAGACAGAGGCCCTGGCAACAGGAGCTTTTCCAGCTCCGACCCAGGGCATTAGAAGTGAGCTTTGAAAAATCACATTGCCAGCACACATGAGACTTCTTTAGTCATTCTTTTGGTGTGTAAAAAGCCAAAATCCTCATCGTCCCTTGTAGAAGAAAAGAAAGAAAAAAAAGAAAAGAACATTGTTCATTAGGTTCAGTAGATGCTAGGCATTTTTTCTTCTCTTTTTAGCAATCAGTGAAAGAAAAAAGGCAGCAAAAATGAATAAATAAGAAAGTAAACAAACAAGAGCCAGCCTCTTAATTCCTGGTGGCAATGTATGGCTTTTGCTCTGGGAATCATGCTTGCCTCCGTACAGCGATTCCAAGGGTCCAAATTGCCCATGCTCCACTTTTCAGTAGGCATCTATGACTGTAACTCATGCTGATTTATCCTAGTGGGTCCCCACAGGATTGTGCTTTTACTGCCTCAGGAAAAAACAACAGTAGCTCCTACCTCCTCATACCATGCCACTATGTCAGTGGTCAATCTCATTAAAGATCTGGATTCAAAATACTTTTTCTACTGGTATGAAATAATGTTGTTGATTCACTGCCCAGCACACAGAATTAACTCAAATTGTATCTTCCAAAAATAAAGCATTTGAAATTCTTTCACATCTACGCTGATGGCTATTATCTAGCTCTTAGCCTTTCTACATGCAAATTGAATAAGCCGCTTAGAAAATAAAAGAGCTTCTGAAAACTCATATTTGCAAAGAGGACAGAAAACCACGCTGCTGTACCTGTGCTGCTACTGAGCTCTGCAGCAACTTAATGGCAAACCTTCAGCTGGCCCATGCACGGGAGAGCACGTGGCAGGATCTGGCAGAGGCTGGTCATGTTTGAGATATCAGGCTGGTGTGGCTTGTCATCAGGGATCTATCAAATCATCAGTGCCATGCATCAGGCGGGGTCATTTGTTTACAGTCTCATCCAGTACGAGTGTTGGGGGGAACCAAAGCAGGGCTGGATTTGGCACAAGCAGAGGCACTGGTTCATCAGGGGTCAGGTTGTGGAAGGGTGCCAAAATAATACACAGGCTGAAGGACAAATTCATGGAAGAGAAGTCCCCTTAGGACTGGTTAATGCACAGGAACCATGTCAGGCTCAGGAGGTCTATGAACTGAAGAGGGTTAGAGGCTTTGAAGAGGTCACTAGAGGGAAGAGTCAGAGATGCCTGTCTTCCATAGCTTGTGCTTATGACCACTGTTACAGGCAGGATGGAACTTTGGTTTTGTCCAGAAAAGCTGTTCTTATTTATATATATGCAAATATATATAAATATTTATATATATTCAAAAGTACATAACTTATTTTGAAATAACAATCATTAAAAGAACGGAGTGTTACTTTGAAAAATGCCCTAGGACTATTTTTGAAGACGACAAAAATGACAGAGGATCTTGATTTTCCTGACAATTTTTAAAAATATTGTTCTCTTGCTCACTCTTCTGAAATGTTTCTAAGACGTTCATATGTAGAGAGGGAATAATGACATTGCTGGGGGGTCTATCATGAATAGGGATTAGCCTTTGT
Organism: Phaethon aethereus; assembly: GCF_964289735.1. Lineage (NCBI taxonomy): Eukaryota > Metazoa > Chordata > Aves > Phaethontiformes > Phaethontidae > Phaethon > Phaethon aethereus. The sequence continues at coordinate 41,899,537 of NC_138577.1, read as the reverse complement.
CATGGGGAAACACCTTAACTCAGAAGTTTTGTCTAGGCTTTTAGCATAAGTCATAAGTGTATAGTCATATTTTTTTTAGGAAATCCATGAGTTAGAAAGAAATTACAATACAAAATGTAGGTGGAATCATTTCCAGAGGCAGTATCTGCCGTTGCAACAAGTGTTTCACACACATTTTAGTACCGGTGACTCACCATGGAGGCTGATATTAATTGTTCGTGCCAGTGCTTTCATCAGAGCCTACTGACTTAGTGTGGCTCAGTGTTTGGGTGCTCAGATGAAGATGTCACCAGGAACTGCCTCTAACTGACTAATTCCCACTAGCTTCAGTGGGTGTTAAGTGCCCAACTACATAAACATCCTTTGTGAATCTCACTGCCTATTCTTCTGCATTTAAGTGAATATCTTCCTTTGTGCTTTATGTTCTCTCCCAGGGACAAAGAAAGGTCTCTAGAGGACTTGATTTGCCCTCACAAATGCCTCTGTTATGGAAACTGTCCTTGGAAGACCCCCATAACCCTTGCTCACCAAAAATTGATTTAGCTGAGGTCTTTGGGAGGGCATTGATAGTCCAGCACAATGTTTTCTTAGCTCACGAGGCAATGAGTAACCTAGCTAGACTTGGCATCATCTGCAAGAGTGGCACAACTGTCACGTGACAGATCAGTGCGGTTAAAACCAGGAAGGACAACTTCCATTTTTAAATCATGGTTTGCTGTATGAACAGTAGCACATGTGAGCTTTTTATAGCTTGCACTGCTGAGTGGAGTTAATTAATGTAACTGGTATAAATGTCACAAGCTGGTAAATAGCCTGAAGTGCATTTTACCATGGCTGTGCTCTTTATATTGACTCACAATAAATCACCACAAATAATGAGAGAGCCATGATCTAAAATTCATATTTTTTGTTGTGACAAAACAAAACTCACATGCTGGATTGTTTGGTGTCTAAATCATAAGAAACTGGAGGCAGAGCACAGATGATAACTACTGCTTGCAATTTTGTTCTGGGGCTTTCTGTTAACTAGGAAGACATTGCTTTTTCTTGAGCATGCCCTCTATAAAAGCAACTAAGAGTTGGTATAATGTCATTCTTGGCTGTATTACACTATCTGTGTGCCCTGCGCTGGTTTGACTGACTTGCTGGCAGTAGTGATTTCGCTACACTGAGAGGCAGAGAATCCAGGTGCATACCCTTGCAAATGGTGCATGAATAAGTTCTTTTCTATAGATGTGGTGAGTTGACCCTGGGTGGCTGCAGGTGCCCATCAAAACTGCTCTTATCTCTTCCCTCCTCAGCTGGACAGGGGAGAGAAAATATAACGAAAGGCTCGTGGGTCGAGTTAAGGACAGGGAGATCACTCAGCAATTACCGTCATGGGCAGAATAGACTGAGCTTGGGGAAATTAGTTTAATTTATTACCAATCAAATCAGAGTAAGATAATGAGAAATAAAACCAAAACTTAAAACATCTTCCCCCCACACCCCCCTCCTTCCTGGGCTCAACTTCACTCCTGATTTCTCTACCTCCTCGCCCTGCAACAAGTGGCACAGGGGAATGGGAATGGGGGTTGTGGTCAGTTCATCACACAGTGTCTCTGCTGCTCCTTCCTCCTCAGGAGGAGGACTCCTCACACTCTTCCCCTGCTCCAGCCTGGGATTTGTCCCGCAGGAGATGGTTCTCCATGAATTTCTTCATTGGGAGTCCTTCCCACAGGCTGCAGTTCTTCATGAACTGCTCCAGCCTGGGTCCTTCCCATGCAGTGTCGTCCTTCAGGAACAGACGGCTCCAGCCTGGGTCCCCCACGGGGTCACAAGTCCTGCCAGCAAACCTGCTCCAGCCTAGGTCTCCCCACGGGGCCATAGGTCCTGCCAGGAGCCTGCTCCAGTGTGGTCTTCCCATGGGGTCACAACCTCCTTCAGGGGCATCCACCTGTTCTGATGTGGAGTCCACCATGGGCTGCAGGTGGAGATCTGCTCCCCCGTGGAGCTCCATGGCCGCAGGGGCACAGCTGGCCTCACCGTGGTCTTCCCCAGGGGCTGCTGGGGAACCTCTGCTCCGGCGCCTGGAGCCCTCCTGCCCCTCCTGGTGCTCTGACCTGGGGGGCTGCAGGGCTGTTTCTCTCACACATTCTCACTCCTCTCTCTGGCTGCTGTTGTGCAGCAGCTTTTTCCCTTCTTAAATACATTGTCCCAGAGGTGCTACCACTGTCACTGATGGGCTCAGCCTTGGCCAGCGGTGGATCCATCTTGGAGCCGGCTGGCACTGGCTCTATCTGACACATGGAAGCTTCTGGCAGCTTTTCACAGAAGCCATCCCTGCAGCCCCCTGCTACCAAAATCTTGCCACGTAAACCTGATACAAATGGTTAGTATAAAACAAACAAATAGAGAAACAATCACCTATAGTTGTATTAAATCTGACCAATTCAGAGCACATCCATTAGGCTTCTGCTTATGGAGGACCATCTTTGTTCTCTCTCCTTCAGAAAGAACCTAGGCAGATAAAGCGATCATTCATTACTACAGATACTGAAATTTGAATTAAATATACACCTGCAGTGTATAAACCGTCATCCACAAAAATGGGATTTTGTATGATTTTTTCTCATCTATATTATATAATTATGTCAATGAAATTTTTACTTTAAAAATTAAATCCAATAAAAATGTAGCGTATTAGTACTAAACCAGATTTTGTATTAGTCTGGCTCAGTTTAAAATTCTTGCTGTGAAAATAAGCTGATATGCTGATATTCTTTTTTGGTTATTCATCTGTCCATGTCCATCGTCCTGCCAGACCAAATGCAGTAGGCCTTATACATAAAACACAGCACTACAAATTTGCAAGATTCCCTTGGTGCCTTTTACAACTGACCAGGCTCAACTGTGCAGCTTCTTCAGATCTTTCAGTTATGAAATTTATCCATTAAAAAGAAATATTTTTGGTTGAAAATATGTGATTTGTGTAGTATTTTTAAAAACTAAATTATGAGGGCAAGAAAAAGGAGTGAAAACAAAAGCAACAGACATCACTTATAAGCTGAAAAGAAGGTAAGAGAAAAATTTATATTAGGTTCATCATTAATTCTAATTGAGTACAATGTTAGGGAAAAAATAATTCACACAAAAGATTTGAGATTTGCTCACTGCTGAGTTACATCACTTTTATAGGTTCAAAACTGGTTTTCACTGGAGTTACATGTCCAAAACCAGAATAATGAAAAGGTGACTTGTAACACTGCCCTGCCATCTGTGGGAAGACTCCCACAAACCTCCACAGTCTGATTTGGGCACTCTTTGGAGCATGTGATTGGGCTGATCCCTAGTCACCGACCTTGACATGGTCTGTTCTTCATGAGGGGCTTGGCATTGGCTTTGCTGAGAATCAGACACCTTATGCTTATGCCATTTGATAAGTATGAACAAGATTAGTCACTTAAACATCTGATGGCTGATTGTTTTCCTGGATGAGACTGCTCACATGCTTCAGGGTAAGCATGTGCTTTGATGCTCACCTGAACCAGGGCCTCCACTAGTCATCTTAAACAGCCTCTACTGCAGTCTGCTGGCTCTGGTCAACAGTGGCTCTTTGTAGCCCGTGAGAAGGTGGCTACGCTTGCTGAGTTTCATTTCATCGTCACAGAGCCTCAGGAAAAAAACCCAAACATTACTGTATGCTTCAGTTAATTCCTAAAAAAACCTCTGTGAAATATAAATAGAAGATGCCGAAGTAGAAATAAAAGGAGAAACAGAAGGATTGCAGTATTTCCTTATTCACGCTGCTCCAGCGTAGCCAGGCTGCAAATTCTCTGGGGGAGGAATGCTAGCTATAGCTTGTGTACTACAGCACAGGGTGTACAGATGCAGTTTTCTATCGCTAGGTCTCAAGGTGGTGATATCCCCTTGGAGCAGATGAGGAAACAAGAGCACAGGGTGGTGAGGTGTTCTGCCTAAAGTCACTCAACATTTCGATATTAGATCCAAGTCTCCCAAACTGTAGCAGTCCCTTCTCCATGCAGCAGGCCAGAGTCACTCCCAAATACATGCAGGGGTCTGTATAGACAAATAGATAATCTATCAGGATTTCTGTCTGGATGAGAAAAAGGATAAGAAACAGTGAGTTGTAGCAAGTTGAAAAAAAAGCAGCAGCTTAGACACATCTAGAAGTCTTGGAAGCTCAGAGTCTGATGTGCTCTCAATTAAAAATAAGCACCATCGTCTCACTAATGCATGCCAGCCACAACTGTTCTGAAATAATAAATCTAAACAGTGAGACATACAACATTTACATACACCTTTTAGAACTTGCAGTTTCAAGAACATGTTTGTAACTTTATTATGAGGCCTATTATTTTGAAAGAGAGGCTATGTTCACATGACTGAAGATCAATGATTTATAAGAAGATATACTGAATATTGTGAAACTTCAAAATAAGTTGCCAGTGTAGCAATGTTATTGCTGGGTACTAGTTAAAAAGCAGGGATGGAAAAAAGAAGAGGAATAAATTACAAAATAATTTGTGTCTATGCCAAAATTGAATCAAACATGTATCTTCTGAGTTCCAAAATATAAAATTTCGGTTCAGTTTTAATTGCATTCCTGATTTTGCTTGATCAGCATAAAGAAATGCTAATATAGTAAAAGACCACTGTTCTTCTGGCCTGGCTTGAAGATTTGGAGATCTTGTAAATTTACCTGTTCTTATAACATTTAAGGTTTCTTTGCTGATGCAAGGGGCTTATTTAGTTAAAAAAAGGCACCAGTTCAGGACTTTTGTCCTTCACTATTACAGCTGAATTTGTGTAGTGAACCAAAGTGACTAAAACTTTATGAATATTATGCCAACTTATAATGTGGAGGATGTACAATTTGAAATACAACTAACTGCTCCCCAGAGCTATACATAAGAAAGTGACCCTTTTTACTACATCAGCTGTACAAGTGAGTTGCACCATATGCAGGGATAGGTGTAACACATTAGCTCTGTGGGGAAAATGCATATTTTCTGGCAATTGTGCTTTTTCATAACGTTATAGGTCTCTAGGTTTGTGTGTAATGGGGAACATACAGTTCCATTTACTGTGGCAATTAAAATATGACAAGGGAAAGGCTCTGGGACATCATAAAACACAATTAAACTTTGGGCTAGACATGGATGTTTTAATTTAAAGCCATCACTCTGTCTGCGCTGCAGTGATGGGCCAGCCTGTGTCTGCTGGGGAGCAAACCCTTTCCACAGATGGGTGTGTGAAAGAGGTTGCCTCTGTGGTTTTAGTGCCAGTGAGGCAGAGCCTCTTGGTTATCTCCCTTTAGTCTATGGTTCTGTTCTGCAGAAGGTGCAAGTGACACCTGTGTCTTTTTAAATTTTCAAAACAGCTTTTAAAGAACTTGGCCATGATCTTTTAGAAATAGAAATGTGCTGAAATCCCACAATGGAAAATGTCCCTTGTGATTTACAAGGAGAATATCCTTAAATAGTAATTGCTAAGTGAGTTAGAAACATCTACAACTGACCATGGTTTTTTCCAACATGGCTGTAAAAAAGGTTCTGTTAGGTAGACTGACTTGAATCAGCTGCATTTTGTGGTTACTGGTTGGTGCTAGTGTCTATATTAAAGGACCTATGAGAGCATCATCCGGCTTAAATGTGCTTTCATTTACAATGCTGAAATTGAAGACTGCCTTGTATATGTGTGATACTGCAGAGAGCAGAACATGACCCATATGTACATGCATACCCCAAGACAGACTTAAGTGAAAATCCTGAATTTGAACTTCATAAAAATTTTAGTGGGGTTCTGATGCGGTCATGAACTTCATGTCATTCCTTCTTATGACAAAAGTTTGATTTCATTTGCACAGTTTACTAGGTATGTTCTTCTGGGTATGTAGGATTTACACCAGTGAAAAAGAAATTAAGTTCCCTGGATCTAATACCTTGAATCTCTGAAACATTTTGACCCTGTTTCAAACACAAACTCATTTAAATGACTTATATTCTGCTCTGTGTTAGAAGAGAGGACAATTTAAGTCTGCTTTACTTGCAGAACCTTTCCAGAAAGCTGCAGAACAAAGCTTTTGTCTTCACACCACTGCTCAGCTTCTCCACCTTAAATTCAGGTATTACGTTTACATGAAGACAATGAAAAATATTTCTCATAATTACAACAAGATGAAAATTTAAAGGAAATCTAAACCTTCAGCAAGACCTCGTTATTTAAAAAAATTAAAAAGGAGAAGACATGAAATGTTTTACAAAGGAGCATATGGAATAAACATGATACTTGACAGAAAAACAGATCCCCTCCCCATATTTTTTTATTTAGCTGCTACATGAAGCACAAAATGAAATAAATACTTGGATTTTATGAGCGTTTTCATGTCAATATCTTCACTGAAGGTATCAGAGATCATTGGAAGGATTTGGTGAAGCCTGGGGCTGCTCCAGTGCTACCTGTCTGCTTCCAGCTAAGTATGTGGCCGGGCACTGCAGCCTGCAGCCTCAGTGCATTGCTTCTGCCCATTGAGCTGCTTTGGTGTAGCCAGACCACTGCTGCCCCAAGGAAGAAAAAGACGTCGTCAACTGTAATTTTGAGCTCATTGCTGTTGGTAAAAGAACACCCTTTAAAGAAACTCTACAAATAAAGTCAGATCCTGTCGAAAGACATTCAAAGCACAGCTGTCCTCTGCTGGTTATTTTTCTAAAACATTTTCCTCTGTTCAGTTAAGATCACTCTGATTTGCATGTTGACTTTGACTTTTGCAGCTTGCCCAGCTGAGTGGTTAAACTTTGGTGCTTCAGGGTAGAGGCTGCAAGGTCCTTCCAGCACCCCGGGGACTTGTGGAGGCCTCCGGGAACAGACTCATATGGACTAGTACGGAGATGCCTCGTTCCAGTGCTTGTGTTTGCAACATCCCTAAAGAGGCTTAGATTTCCCCCTGCATGTGAAGAGGAGTGCACAGCAACCCGTAGGCATGTACAACAGCAAGTTTTATCTGTAGTTAACGATCCCAGGAAGAGTACTACATATTCTTGAGTGCCTGCTACTGGCATTTCTTCTATGTCATACTTTTCTTACAAGCATTTTCATATTAGGTCCTTCATAATGACTTTCACTGTCAGCGTTGGTGGTGGGGTTAATTTATCCAGGACTGTAGGGTAAGTTAAGTTCTTCACCATGTATCTCAAAGAGGACCCTCACATCTCCCACTGCATCCAGGACTCAGAACCCCAGAGACTTGTGAGCAGCTCCTAGACCAACAAAGTCTTCATGCTGGTCCTCAGACAAACACCATATACCTCAGCATCCTAGTTCTTCACTTGTAATGATTATTCCCTCTCCTTATCCTTTCTGCTGCCTTTGAAAGTACCTGAGACAGAAGCTCAAGTGCCTCCATTGAGGTACATAAACAATGCACACATAGTTAGCTAATGGCAAAACAGCTAATCACAGAATCACAGAATCGTAGAATATCTCAAGTTGGAAAGCACCCATAAGGATCGTCGAGTCCAACCCCCTGCTCCTCACAGGAGTACCTAAAACTAAATCATATGACTAAAAGTGTTGTTCAGATGTACCGTGGACTCTGACAGGCTTGGTGTCGTGACCATTTCGCTGGGGACCCTGTTGCAGAGACTGATCATCCTCTCAGTTAAAGACCTTATCCTAATGTCCATTCTGAACTTCCCCTGACACAGCTTCATTCCATTTCCCCGTGTCCTATTGCTAGTCACCAGAGAGAGGAGATCAGCACCTCCCCCTCTGCCACCCCCCCTTAAAGAAGTTGTAGACTGCACTGACGTAACCCGTCAGCCTTCTCTTCTCCAAGCTGAACAAGCCAAGTGACCTCAGCTGCTCCTCATAAGTTTTACCCTTGAGACCTTTCACCATCTTGGGTGCCCTCCTCTGGACATACTCTAATAGTCTGATGTCCTTCTTATATTATGGTGCCCAAAACTGCACACAGTACTCTAGATGGGGCTGCACCAATGCAGTATAGAGTGGGACAATCACCTGCCTCTACTGTCTAGCAATGCTGTGCTTGATGCACCCTGTGACACAGATGGCCTTTTTGGCTGCCCCAGCACACTGTTGACTCATTCAACTTGCCATCAACCCAAAACCCCAGATCTCATTTTGTGGGGCTGCTCTCCAGCCTCTTGTCCTCCAATTTCTATGTATAACCAGGATTGCCCTGTCCCAGGTGCAGAATCCGGCACTTGCTCTTATTAAATTTCATAGGGTTGGTGATTGCCTAAGCTCTCTAGTCTATCCAGATCTCTCTGTAAGGCCTCTCCACCCTTGAGGGAGTCCACAGGTCCTCCTCGTTGTTGCAAATGAGTAGTTTAGGCTGCTTAAAGAATCACTGACAAAGATATTAGAAAGCAAATGATTTTAATATAAATTTGTAAAAAGTGCGACTTAACGGAATTTGATGGCAAGGTCCACTCTATTCCATTCAATATGGAAAAAGCATACAAGAGAGAAACCAAATTAAAATTAGGCTAGAATGGGTTACACATGGATCGGGAGGGATGATTTACACAGAGTCAGGGAAATCGAGTCAGAATCGAGTTGATGTGATTTATCACTTGTGATTAACACTATTAAGGTAAATCACAAGTTATATAATTTTCTAACTAAGCTTAATAACACAACAACTTAGTTAAAGACTTAACAAGGTTCTCAAATTACACACACACAAATATAGATACAGACATATAGATATATAAAGAGCTATATGTACAAAGGTACCTGTTAAAAATTCCCCTTGAGTTCAGTGAAATACTCATATTGAATGCCTTTGCATTTCTCAACAGGCAAGGGTTGAGCCTCAGAGAGTGGGAGTTTCAGCCCAGATCCCATGCCAGTCTTTGGCAACCATCCTCTGTACTTCACAAACTTGAGAATTTGCGAGTGCTGAGAGCTGTCCCACTCAGAGGGAGATGCTGGTTGCAACCCGCTGCATTCCAGGAGACGTCAAAGGGTCTCAGAGGAACGACAGCCTACAGGGTCGGGAAATGATTGACTTTAGGCATCAGTGAATTTCGATCTTTGTCACAATCATTGGCCAGTAATTCCAGTGATGCTGGTACTGATCCACCCAAGTCACGCTTAGATATAGTATGTTCCAGGGCTATCAGGAGAGGGTTAGTTACTCCCACAACTGATAGTCCTGGGATGGTCAGTACCATTCCCTACTGTAGATACGCAGGAGTTCTTGGCATGGCCAAGGGGCTCTTAACTTCCCAAATTCATTGCACCAAGGCCAAGGCTTGATGAGAGTTCCAGGGGCAAGTTCCATCAGCAAACTTACTTAATGTACATTCGATCCCTGTGTCCAGATCATTTATAAAAACTTTGAAGAGAACTGTCCCTAAAATCGAGCCCTGGGGAACCTCACTGGTGACTGGCTGCCAGTCTGATGTAACCCCATTTGCTATAACTCTTCAAGCATGACCCATCAGCCAATTGCTCACCCAATGTATTATGGAGTTGTCTAGCTGTGTGCTGGATATTTTGCCCAGAAGGATACTGTGAGACACAATATCAAAGCTTTGCTAAAATCCAAAAAAACCCAAATCTACTGTCTTCCCTTGGTGAACCAGATGGGTGACCTTGTCATAAAAGGAATTATGTTGCTTAAGCAGGACTTTCCCTTTGTGAACTCGTGCTGGCTATGACCAATGATTGCGTTGTCTCTCAGGTGTTTTTCAGTAACTCCTAGAATAACCTTCTCCATAATTTTAGCAGGCACTGAGTGAGACTGACAGGACTGTAATTACCAGGGTCTTCCTTCTTTCCCTTCTTTAAAATTGGGATAATGTTTGCCAGCTTCCGGTTGACTGGGACCTCTCCAGACTCCCAAGACCACTGAAAAATAATGGAGAGATGACAATGACATTGTCCAGCTCTTTCAGTACCCTGGGATGAATCCCATCAAGCCCCATAGATTTATGTGCATCCAGCTGTAGCAGCAAGTCTTGAACAAGTTCAGGGTTGGCTGGAAGTTTATCATCCCTCCAGTCACAGCCTTCCAACACAGGGCTCCAGCGGTCCCAGGGCCCATCATCGGTATTGAAGACAGAGGCGAAGGTGGCATTAAATGTCTAAATGTTTTGTCTACATCCCTATTTGTGAGGTGACTGACATCATCAAACAATGGACCGATGTTATGTCTGGTCCTCCTTTTGCTTTTAACATATTTAAAAAAGTCCTTTCTGTTGTCCTTCACCTTCAGGCTGCTGGCCAGCTTGAACTCTAATCAAACTTTGGCTGCATGCATTTCTCACTACAGAGATGGACAGCATCTTTGTAGTCCTCGTACATCACTTGTCCTTGCTTCCAATGTCCATACACATTCCTTTTCTGCCTAAGTTCTGGAAGAAGATCCCTGCTTAGTTAAGCTGGCCTTCTGCCCCTCTTGCTTGACTTCTGATGCTTTGAAATTGCCCAATTCTGAGATTTTAAGAGATGTCTCTTAAAAAGTGACCAGCATTAATGGACCACAATACCTTCAAAAGCAAATTCCCAGGGGACCCTACTAACTAGCTCATTCAGCAGCCCTCAGTCTGCTCTCTCCATATCCAGGATGAGAGTTTTGCTGAGGTTTTTCTCCTACTGCCAGCGATTTGAAACTCAACTACTCACAGTTGTCACTGTGACCAAGACAGCCACCAGTCACCACTTTGCCCATGAGTCCCTTCCTGTTTACAAACAATAAAGCTAGGAGGCCACCTTTCCTAGTTGGCTCCCTTAGTACCTGCACCAAGAAGGTGCACTTCAACATGCTTCAGAATTTTCCTGGACCTGTTTTTGTCTACTGTATGATATTCCTAGTTGATATCTGTGAAGTTAAAATCACCCATAAGGACAAGGGCTGTTGATCTAGAGATATCCCTTAATTCCTTGCAGAGTAATTCTTTGGTGTTGTCATCCTGGTTGATAGTAGACTCCCACAACAACATTTTCTTTATTTGCTTTCCCCTTGTCCTTAGCTAGGGGCTCTCAACCATGTCATCACCAGCTGCAAGTGCCATACAGTCCAGCCCTTCTCTCAGATACAGCTCCAGTGCCTGCCTTGCCTGCCATGCCTACGCCTCCTGAAGAGCCTATAACCTTCTATCACAGCATCCCAGACACAGGACTCATCCCACCAGGTTTTGCTTATGCCAATGGTGTCGTAGCTCTGGGTCTGGGCCAAAGCTTCTAGCTCCTCTTGCTTATTCCTTATGTATCTTTATATATCTGAATAGAAATCTTCAAATGTGATGGTGAGGATGGGAGTAATAGTCACAGATTTGGAGGGATGATACAGGTAAATAAATTTAAGTGACTGATTATTAGAGGGAGACTGGACTTTAAGAAGAAGGGACAGGTGAATGGCAAGGTCAGTAGATTTGAAAATACTTATTTATTCCTGTCCACCTGCCTGTCTCTGTATTGATGTCTGTCTTCTCTGTATGATATTGTTGGTACATATTGTTCCTGTAAGGATAGGTTCACAAAGTTATTTGTAGATTTTTAAGCTGTACAGCCACGTTTAGGTTTTTGATTCATGAGCCTTCTGAATATGTGGATTACGTTTGAATTATGTTTCTAAACCCACCTTTTCTCCCAGACAGAAGAAGAGATGATATAAAGCATATATATCTTCTTGCTTTTCTTACTAGGTTGCATTGTCAAGTGGTGCATTTTCTGCACATCAGAGTCCACTTACTGTTAGAAACAACAGCCGAAGAAATGAGGTTTGTGTGTAATACCAAAAGTGGGCTGTCTTCAGAGCTTTTACCTCCTGTAGTTAGCTGCAGTTCAGGTGTCATTCTGAACTTGTTTTGCTTAAGCCATAGAAACACACTGAAACAGAATAGAACATTGTTTATGTCACTGCCAAACTGATCAAGAATTGTATTTTATCTTTGCCAGTCAAATTGTTGATCAATTTAAATCTAACAGGTCATGGAAAGAAGGACCATAAGTGACACGGTGCAAGATTAATGTGGGGTTTAATTTTGTGCTTTTTCTTTTGCTGCTTCTAAGCAAAACCTCTGTTGCGTGGTCCTCTGCTTTCTTAAGTAATGAGACTGTGATTTTTCTTTGATTGCAGGTTTTGTTGTGAATAGAGCCCTTGCTTTAAGGTGCGACTAGCTCACATGCATTGCCATCTGCTGATAGCAGCTGAAACTGCAGCTTCTCGGGAGGTCTTGGCCTGGAGTTTCTCACAGCAAATTGTAATCGAAAGAGTTTAACAAAACTTCTGCCTGGCTGCCTGCCTGCCTATCTATCTGTTTATAAGCTAGCGATATGACATATCATTCATCAACACTGCCTATGTTTCTAGCTTTGCATGTTTTTACAAACTGAGTGATAGGTTTTGAAGATGTATGAAGGCTCTTTCCTGACACTTTTCACTATTGTGATAGTTAAAGAATGAGAGAAATAATAGACTAATAATCTGTCTCTGCTTCCACAGAATTTAGGAGTATTAATTAAGTCAGTTAATATAATTTGACAGATATGCATGTGTGTATGTGGAAAGCTGAAATTTATGGGTGAGTGTTGCATCACATAATAAAAACAAGTATGTGCTAATAAATTTCCCAGAATTTGGCCCAGTGGCCTTGGCCAGGACTGTGTGACAAGACAAGTTAGGCACAGAAAGTGGGTACTGAAACCTCCAAGGCATTAAGAAACATTAGGAGGAAAGGAAAACAAATCTCTTTCCATGCCTCATGCTCAGCTGCCTCATCTGCTCTTGGGGATGGCTGGAAGGCTGAGCCAAAGTTTGGAGTTCCATCACTGATATTAAACCTTTGATTGTGGCATCTTATTGTGGTGGTGCTGGAGTCGTCTTTGCTCAGGAATGCGAAGCTGTTGTTCTTCCCAAGGATCTTCCCTCCATAAGTAATGACACAATGTTGCCGTGTTCAGGAACAAGGACAAGGGTATTCTGAAAAAGCTCTTGCAAAATTGCTGTTGTCTGTCAGCAACTACCAAAGCTTATGCGAAGAAAAGCTCACTTGCAGATCATAATGGTGTCATTTTCTGTAATTTATTCAGTAGCTGATGATCTGCATTTTGCCCAAATCATAGTAATTTTAAGACAGGCTTTAGTGTCTGCTACATTTACTGTTAATTTTCAAAGGGTTTTTGATGTTGCAAATCATTCTTTCAAGGGTGCTTAACTTTATAGCTTTGGTTTTAATGAGAATGTGATTTTATTGTTTCAAGCCTCAGTTTGAGTGTCCAAGGTTGGGGCATACTAGTATTTTTCCAGTCACTGTTGCTTGTACATATCTGTGTATTTTTGCAGGCCTTCATGTTTTGTTTCCAAAACATTTAATCTTATTTTATCCTTGGTTTGTCCTGTGTTCTCTTGATAGGATCATATTTATTTCCCTCATCAGCTGAACTGCTCGATTTGTGTCTCAGGAGATCTAGGAAAACCCTCAGCCTGTAGTTAACTTGTTAAAACTTTAACCTATTATATGTGTTTTTCCAGGGTTGCCAAATAAGTAAACTTATCACTGTTCAGCAGCTGTTCAAGAGGTCAGTAGAGAATGAGTTAATAGTTTCAAAATCTTTCCTAATGAAGGGATGTCCATATATAAAAGGCTGATATTACCACTGACACTGATTGGCATCCGTTCTGGCATATCAGCTCAAAAAACTAAGGCTGAATGTGTATGAAAGTTAAAAAATAACTTTCCACTCATATGTTCATATTCTTATAACAACCCTATGGCAAATGGGTTTTATGGGAAGTTTGCCATATGAGTAGCTGAAAAGACTCTGAATAGCATGTTTTTGGATTTGTTTCCCTTTCATGAAAATAATTTTCTTTTTATTCTTCTAGTACTAGGCTTTTCCCAGTACTACAATAAAGACTGCTGATATGTTTAGCTTGTTTGACCTTGTCCTCTCAGGATACTTAATAGCTCCTAGGAGCAGGCACTGACTGAGTGCATTGGAGGACTAAAGGCAGTGTTATTAATAATCTTACATTCAGTGGCTGAAGAATTTGTCATTGAATTGACTACTTGTTGCACTGTTCTTCCCTGGACTCCTGCCTTTCATTTGTATTGTACTCACTTGATTTTACAGGCAATGTGAAATAGAGAGGTATGAATAGACTGGGTCTTCTGGCTAAAGGCACCATGCCCTCAGTCATTCTGCAGTTCGCTTTTTTACCTCAGGGTTTTGTTATTTTGCTGAAGCTTCACATTCAAGATTTTACTTTCTAACTCCTGACCATGATGGAACATGTTTCTGGTGCTCTTTGCTCTATGATTTCCCTGAAAAGAAAAAGGAGGGGTCATGGTTTTATAGCATTTGCCACTTGCCATGATAGCAGAAGAATGAGAGTGGAGTACAGGTGCTCGCCCGGCAATATGCGGAGCTCATTATGATCCGAGTGCCTTCATGAGATATAGACAGGTCTGCTCCAAGAACGTGCAGTGGTCAAAGTCCAAAGGGAGGAGTCTTTGAAGATGCTTACAACCTTTCCATTTCCTCTGGCATGTGCAGTGGTAAGGAGAGTTTTGAGCTGTGCCACCTGCGCCTGTTAAGTCCTTCGCAGGCAGGCTGCCTGAAAAATGCAACGGAGTGGAAAGTAGTGGCTGTTGAATGTTACGTCCTGTGAGTGATAATGGCTTGTGCACGTGTTCTGTGGTGTAGTAGAGTACATTAAAGAAGACACGGTATTTAGGAGGCCCTGATTTGTAATTTACATGGAGCATTGATGTCTGTGGAGTCATAAAGCCCCAGGACTTTAGTGCTCCCAAGTACATCCAGCCTCAACCAGTCTGTGCAAGCTAAGACTTCTGTTCGCTCTTTTTTGGCTGCTCCAGCTGCACTTACTATACAAATAACTACTTCAAGACGTGTAAAAATTAGTGGGTTTTTTTTCCCAAATCTCATTTCAGAACAAATAAGCAATAAACAGTGGCACTGAGAAGTAAATCTGGAGTCCCTCTATTGAATGCAGCCAGAGCTAAGCAACAAATGCAATTATGTGAGTAATGTGCCCATTCGTCAGCGTAGCAGGTGCCGCAAGCAGTCAGACATAGCCGGCAGTGTGTGATATCGGATGTTATTAAAGAAAGCAGCTGTATTAACGACCGTTCAGTCAAACATTCATTTTAGGATAAAGACAAGAATATGATTCTAAGTAGAATTATCTGATTCTAGGTAGCGTTATTATTAGAGGAAATATACGTACATATATCTTCAGATGAACTTCCCAAATGCTTGTGGCTACAAATTTTCAGAAGTGGTCTAAAGAATAGAGCATATGGGTATGTAACAACTCTGCTAAATGTTTCCCTTTCTAATAAAAAAATAATTTGGCAGAATTTTAATGAATGTTTCGGAATTTAAAGCTGGTTTTAAGCTTTTAATAAAACATTCTGATTAATGATGGATCAGGATAGATTCAGTGATCAAGACCAATTTGCATAAATTCCTCTAAATTATATATATGACCCTAATTTCTTGTGGTCCACTTGACTAGAAAATTTTAAAAAAATGGTTTCTTCATGGAACTTCTGATGTTTTTCCCCTGAAGCTGGTGATCATGTGTAAAGCACCTAAGTATAATGTAAAATACATCCTGCTGCACTTTTGGTTTAACTTCCAGTTTTTCAGGGAAACTTGGAATACAATATTTCAGAAATGTCAGAAAAGCTACAAATGGCTTCAGAAACAATAATTGCAGAAGTTGTCTGCATTTTTGTGGAGTTTTTTGACTTAGCTGTTAGATTTCCTTTTCATGAGTTGCTCAGAGACCTCTACCCAAATAAGATTTTGTCTGCAATTAGATTTAAGCTGTAGCTGTTTTCTCTGTGATTACCAGTGTGGCATCAGAAGAAGGTTACCTGCGTTTTTGTTACACGACATTCCCTAATCAGTGTTCAAGAACTGAACCTTGATTTAGGAGCTGATTTGGGAGTTAATATTTGAAACTCATGCCAGTTACTATTTGAAATAATTTTTGAAAAACATGCCAGTCAGTGTTTGAAAGTTTCTTGCATGACATTAATCAATCTGATTTGTCATCTGACTGTGCCTGCCCACCCTCGCCAGGGTCCCCCCCAGTGCCGCTGTGACCACCTTGCTCTGCTTGCACTGCTGCGGGATGGTGCCCCTCGGGGAGGTTCTGACCCCCATCCTGCCTTGGCCCCCTCCTGGTGCAGCCTCCCGTTGCTCCCCGACATGATCGGCATAATCATCCACTCAGCTGTGAAAAGATGTGGGATAATGAGGATGGTGGGCATCACAGTTAGTGCTGTTCAGGCTCATCTGACTCATTTCGATGCAGCAGGCTGGGAAAAGAACGATGTCAGTATTACATTACATAGGGAAAGGCGTTTTCACTGGCGCAGCTACTTCAGCTTGTTTTCGTGTCTGCTTCCAGAACTGACTGATTCTACCATGTGCTTCAACAGGGCAGAATACACATTTTGTGTGCCTCAAAACAAAATGGCATTTTAAAACCCCATCCTGAGAAGAGTCACCTTCTGACAAGGTCTGACAGAAAATAATTTATTGCCCTAAGATTTGTGGAATGTTTAGAAACTGATGGAAAATGCACCTTGAAACATGGAAAAATCAACATTCAGGGCATTTAATTGTGGTAGAAAGGGTTTGCAGTTGATGTGTGGAAGTGGCAGGAAAGAAATTACGGTCGCTATTTCTTTGTGAATAGGTTGTGGCATTGTAACTTAAATTCTGATTACAAACAAAATTGATGCTTGCACATTTACTGAGGCACTCATGTTTATACTAAACATAGTTATGTCATTGCTCTTTGGTGCCATCTTTATTTCCCTTGGAAGGATTTATCTGGCTGGCAGATGGCTATCAAATGGGTTATCAGTTTAGTGGTATGAGGAAGGGTATGCGGATCTAGAGTTTCCGCTTCTTCATTACAGGTTTTTCCATGAGTTTCAGCTGTGGTAAAGGGATAATTGTGTCTTTGCATCCTCATCTTTTGTGTACTACGTATGCCCTAAACGTTTTGAATATATACTAAGTGTCTCTGACAAGGAAAGGCAGATTTGAACAAAGAAAAAAAAAGCGGTGTATTTGCTAACAGCAGAAATATTTGCAGTGTTCAACAAACTTATTTTACGAATGAACCCAGTTGTCTGAACCTGTCTGCACTGGGGCCATTTTCATCATTTATTATATATTAAAACCACTTTGTGTTGCTCTGATTTTATTGCTATTAAATAGAGCTAAATTAAATTAAAGGCCTTCCTTTGCAAGGCTGGTGTGCTGTAAAGAGAACCTTGTGTAAATGAAAACTGTCCGTGCTGTCTATGCAGTCATTTATATTTGTGCTAGAGAAGCAGTAGGATACTACCAAGTTAAATTGGTACCGTTTGTCATCAATCTCTGCTTAGTATTTGGTCTCCAAGGGTAAACAGAAACATAGGATGTAGCTCCGTGCTATGTTATCTCTAGTGGCCAGTCTGTCTTCAAAGGTTTGCACCCTCTTTCTGCCTCCTGACCCTGGCTGCCCTTTCCCACATTATGTCACAATTCGACTCCCCCTTCTGTGCTATTACAATTGTTTGTGGGACCGTGCTGCGGATGGGATCACTGCACTAAGCTGACTTAAAATTATTACTTCCTTTGATTAGTGACCCAGCTTACAGGGCAGCCCCATGGACAGTTTTAGTGGTACACCAGCGAGAGCAGCAAGTGGTGGAATTCATGGAGACAGTTAAATCCTGCAGCCACAAAAGTAAACCACAAACCGGACTGGATCTGGCTTGTCTGCACTAAAAAGTTGCACTACGGTAAAAGTATTTACTAAATCTGATCACTGTCTGAGTCAGGAGACCTTGAGAAACAAATAAAGTGGAGTGTGTAATTCTCCTATATGATAACAAATGTTCACCTAGAAATCACATTCAGACCGTGTATATGACCTTAATTCTTTTATTTGTCTACCTTTTTTAATACTGCCTTTGCATCTTTGATATTCATGTGATGTCACTTTTGTTGGTCAGATTAGTAAATCAGCCCTCAATGTATGTCTCTTTCCTTTTTGTATTTCCAGTCAAATATTTTCCAATGTAGCTAATAAATGAAAATGAGGTATTAACTTAAATTTCTGATGAAATCTTATACAGTTCCATCAAGACTATGGTCCTGATTTGACTGCAACTACAAAACAACTCATTACAATGCTTTCACTGTTTCCTTTTGCAAGTACTTGCAGAATCATTAACTTGAATGCCATGCTTGTCATTTTTTCCCAAGATGTTCTTCTTTCTGTTATTAAAGACGTACAGAAGTCTACTAACTGAATTTTTAGTACATGATTATTCTTTCTCTGAGTTCTTAAAACCATGGCTTATTAGGCATGGTCTAACTATGGAATTTCAGAGATGATTGAATGTTTTCTTGCATTTCTTTTTTTGCATTAGAAGTCTTTCCCAAGTAATAAATGCACAGGAGCTAGGATGTTAGATAATGACATATAATTATATCATGACATGTATTATGAGAATGGAGTAAAGGAAATAATGATAGTTTAGAAAACACGTTTTATTGACAAAGGCATAGGCCATCCTATAATTGTAGACTTAATCTCTTTGGGAATATTTGAAACATGGGATGTTAATGTTCCAACAGAAATAGGACTAAACACCTGGGTGTGTTTTGTCTGTAAACTGAATTTCAAGTCAGTCCAAACAACACCCACAAACATTTTCAACGTTTCCAAAAAAAAAACCCCGGTGCTAAAATTTGAAAATGAAGAGGTAAGGCAGCCAGCATCACTGGATAAACTTCCAGATAAACTTTCTTCAGACATCTGAATGACAACTCCAAAGGAAAACAAATTACTTACATAGTTGTGAGGGTAAAGGATCCAGAAACCACTCAGGAGCATCTGAGAACATGGGATATTCTGCAGATGCTTACACTGTTTTTCGAGGTGGGTCACACTGAAAGAATTCCAGATGAGGAATATCAGGGAAGCTATGAAGGAATATAGATCAAGAATTGCATTTCATGTTATTCTATTTGTAAATGTGTGTTGTTTCAAACCTTTTACTTTCAAGCCTGACCTGTCTTGTTAATTAAATTTTTGCTTTGTTTCACCATTAAGCTTGCCTGGTATTGTAGACACATGGTGAATCAGGGTAAAACTGGTAAACTAAGATGCAATATCTGCATAAAGGCAGAAGCAAGGAGTCTTAATGGAACTGCAAGGAGATGCAAATATAAACCAGCAGATATATCAGCATCTGTCTCCTTTTACTAAGGTATTTTAAATCAGTGTCAAGCTGTTAAAACTATGCAATTGAAATATGTCTAAGGTAAAAGCTGTCTTTCATGAGGAAAAAAAAAAAAAATCCGTGTAACATTCTCCACGTGCTGAAGTGTAGACCTGTTCAGAATTACAGTGTGCCCGCGTGGACAATGTGCAACATCCTTGCTCAGTAAGGCACTTGAGCATTTAAACATTAGTGTTACTCATAAGTAAGTACATTGCAGGAGAGTTTTTCTTTTTTCAGTAATAGTAATAAAGAAGGTGAACAACTTCTTCCATTCTTTTGACTCTGGCATGCCAACCCTAAATAGTAAACTAAACATTCATGAAAGATTAATCACTTAAGAAATTAGTATCTTCTTATATTTCAGTCAGTGAAACTTCACCAGCGCCATCCGTTCAGTGACAGACAGGACGGTGTTGATGTGGCACACTTCATCTTGAACCACTCAACCTTCAGATGATCTCTTATGTAGGTAGCAGCTGGAGCAGCCCTGTGAAATACAGTCATGATGCCTAAACATGAAAAGCCAACCTCCATTGAAGGAAATGGTAATTACAACTATAACTATGCATCTTAAGCACATATTAATTTTCTGCATGTAGCTCAACAGTGTGCAAGTTTTGCTTTCTTCTTGTTCTTTCTAATACAAAATCTCCTTTGTCACAATTAATTATCTTTTGTTCAGAAATGTATTTTGTTTGGCTTTTGAAAGCAGCTTTGCTTTCAAAAGTTGGCTTAGTTGTAGCATGGCAGCGTGGCTTTCCACTGGTTAGTAAATCAAAAGAGTGCAACCGCAGACCTGTCTTACATTGTCTTACATTTATGTGTAGTTTATAGGGAAGATTAAGAAAACAAGGGTATTTTGTGGCTTCTGTAAGCTGCACAAAGGCAATTCTTCATTTTCTTACTGCTTTCAGTTTTTGGCATGAAATGGCAAACATTCTTCTTAGTAAGATTAAAATATTTCTCTACTGATACTGTACTGGTCTGAAGGTAAGAAATGTTTTTGTAGGCTGATAATGCCTAAGGGCTTATTCTGGCAAAGTGCAAGACAACTCTTTGATATTGGAAGTGCTTTCAGTTCTCATGGTCAGGACTACCTTTTCCAGAATACAGATCTTTTCATATGGAAAAGGCATGACATTTCTGATCTTCAGCATGGAAGAAAATTGCCAGGGACCTTATTCTAGATTGGTTTCTGAATGAATTCATTAAGTCTTGCTGAATACCAGGTCTGGTACTACTAAACAGTGCTTTCTATATTTTTAATCCACAGTTGTGTCGTGCAATAGTGATAAAATGGGTTCTGCTTCCACAGAAAACATCAGAAGGGACTGCTTAGCATTTCAGCAGAATATAACAAGCAGTTCATTTTAAGAGTCCATCCAATTTTCTTTCCTTTTGTTTTCTGAGCACCTTTATTGTTTTTTCCCTCCAGATTTTTCTACAAGTCCTTTAACTGACCATTTTAATTTGCAAGCAGTACATGCTAATGGAGTTCATTTTAACATGAGAGAAGCACAGAATTTAATGTAGCATAGACAAAATACTTACCAGCTTCAGCAGAATTTTTGTCTGAATAAGAAACAAACTAAGCATGACCACAGAATACGCGGTTTTTTATAAACATTTCTAATGAAGAAATTCTTATAATATCAAGGTTCTAAGATTAGCATAAACATCTGCCTTCTACTTGCAGGTATCTGACTGAATTAACTTATCTTCTGATTCAGTGACTTTATTATTCATTCAAAGCAGAGGTTAGAGCTCCCATGGTGAACAAAAACCATACATCTTTTAACTGGAGAAGGTTGAGATTTTTATGCTGAGGAATCATAATCTCTTGACACTCTTTGACACTTTTTGCATGAAAATTTACCTTGTACATCACTTATAATAAACTACAGCTACCATAATGACAGTTATGAGTATATTTGGAGATGAGATCATGTAAGTAAATTCAAGATTCATTCTTGATTTAAGAAGACTTGAAAAGATGGAGGTCCACTGTAAGTAAATATGAGACACTTTCAGAATGTTTTTCTGAGTCCACTTTTGGCTTAAAATGTTCCAAGGGCTGGAGTTGATCAGCACAGAGCTCAGGCACTAATCTAGTTGCAGCTTCTTCACTGGAGGTTTTGCCTCATCCTTGCTGACTGTCCTGAGGAGTTTTATTGCAAAGAATGGACCATCCCAACAGTTGCAAAAATACAGTCTAGGGCCATACATTTTGCTTTTTGACATCTTTAGTTATCCTGAAGCCCTGGTTTGACCATTCTTCTTATTTCGTAACATGACTTCTGCAAAATCTGTGATAGCAGGAGATGTATGGTTCATTAAGCTAAGTTTATGAATGTGAATTCATCTTTCTAGGTTTCTCATATAGGAAAAGAAGAATTAAGGTGCAAATCTTCACAGTGCATGTTTAAAAGAGATCAGATGGAAAGTGCCTGTTATCCTCTAAAAATAATACAAAGAATCTGTGGTGAGCTGTAGGTATGAACCTTAGAAGAGCTGTCTTCATGAGGGAGTCAAAAACACAATAAACTTCAGAGCCACTAAGAATGCTACATTTGCAACTTGAACATAAACTGTTTTCTCCATATTAACATGTGTTAATATGTTAACAGTTCTATGCTAATATGCTAACAGTACTATGAATGAATGACAATAAGGTAAATAAATCACATTTCAGAACCTGAAAAGGTCAGATTTGTATGATTTACTGCAGTCTCACTGTTCCCAGAATACATTGGACAATTATTATTCTGATCCTCATTCTTGCAGTGAAGACTGCAATGAAAATGAAAAATTGCAGACCATCAAGCCAACTGTGTGATGAAAACACAATGCAAATGTTGCTTCTCCATGTTGATTTCTTACAGTAATCAATGGGTCCTGTAAGCTTCTCATATCTCTAGTCTCTGGTAGGACAAAGCACTACAGGTTTGGTCTTTGTCTGCCATGGGTAGGGAAATGTGGATGTATCCACAGAGACAGTGTAAAACACAGTGGTCTGGAAAATTTTATCCATGCTTTACTGGAGAGGGTGAAATACAGAGCGGTTTGCCACTGAATTATCTTCCTCCTCTGCCTTCTGTAGGTTTTAAAATAGCAAAATCAGATTTGACCTACAATTCTTGCACCAAAATCATGCAATAAAGGTATTTATCCCTGAAGAGGAACTTTGCCTAAGAGAAGTCCTGACTCAGAAACTGAGAGACCACACTCAAACTTCGTGGTGTGTACAATTATTTAGGCAAATTCTCCTTAGTGGCAATCTGCAGAGAGGGAAAGCTTATTGCCCCTCAAGAAACTTCTGGAAAATCTTTTGATGTAGAAGTGTGCAGGCCAGCATACGCATTGACTAATAAGTCTTCTGAAACACTAGTGGCTTTATGACATCTTAGTTTAAATATTCTGCCTACTTTAGTATTTACAACCTTGCCAATTCAGGTGCAGAAAAATAAGTGCTATATTTGCTAGTGTGAGTGCAACTGAGTAAGTTACTATTTTTCTTCATAAATTTATAGCTATTGCTTTACAGGATATTTTTGGGTTGTGATTTTTATTTTCATCCATTGGAAAAAAAACCTGCAACACTAACCGGGAAAAGCACAGGAGAAAAATCTAGCATGGTCTCAAATACGAAGTGTTATGGTTGTTCTATAAATCTAGTTCTTATTTTTAATTTCTGTCTTTCAAGTCCCCTCTTCCTGTGCCCAGGTTGGGGCAAGCTGTTTTTCTTAATGTTTAGAAATACACGAAGAGTATGGGGTCTATAGCATTAAGGTTTCAAATCTTGGATGTGGAAGTCTGCACCAATTCATTCTTGCCATAGACTTTCTGTGAGATCTTGATATATTATTTCTGGAATGTTTCACAGCTGTTACATGTAGTGATATTTATCCTCACAGAAGTGTTGTGTAGGCACTCTCATATTTAGATGATCAGAACGAATAGTGTGAAAACATATGTAAATACCTAGAATTGAACACCATACAAGTCTTCCTATTTTTTTTGACTAATACGTCACATACATTTGTTGTCTAATATGATCTTCATTGCTGACATTTATACATGGTGGGTACTTAGTTTATTAGCTATCTAGGCTGATGTCTTTCCAGCACTGAAAAAAGTCCAGCACGCTCCAGTCCAGAGGAAGACACAATAATTTCTTGCGAGCCACTATGCATATGACCCATTTCATTGGATTTCTACTTCATAAAGTAGAAATTTATTTTATAACATATACAAAGAGTTTGATAGCATTTTTTGAATTACAGATTACTTTGCATACCACTGAATTTTCTTATGGCACCAGCCTGCAGAATTGCTTAGCAGCAGTCAGTTTTACATAGTAGTAATGTAAGCAGTAAAATTGCAACAATGGGCCATATTTGAGAGAGTAGTTCCAAAAATCATTACCGCTCTCACAGTGAAAAATCAAGGAAACTTTGTCAGTATAAAAGAGGTTTAAAAAAAACCCAAAACATGGAATCTGAGTAGTACCCTCTGATACATAGTGTACAAACAACTTGGCAAAATAAGGTAGGAATACAACAGCCCCCACAATCTGCTAAACCTCCACATCATATAGTAAAGACTCCTATGGTTTTATACATCTTTTTCTGTCCTTAATTTCCTCAATTTGTGAACATTGTGAGCTCTCTCCTGAGCTGTTTGATGGTCTGTCTTCACTGCAGTCTCTGACTTGCAGGTTAGTCTGAGCCCATATTCAGGATGCCCTCCTTTAGTCTTGTTGGCTCATTTGTGTCTGTAGTCTAAAACGTAAATAAGACTTCAAGTAAAATGATA
Source organism: Phaethon aethereus (assembly GCF_964289735.1). Lineage (NCBI taxonomy): Eukaryota > Metazoa > Chordata > Aves > Phaethontiformes > Phaethontidae > Phaethon > Phaethon aethereus. The sequence continues at coordinate 41,875,418 of NC_138577.1, read as the reverse complement.
GCTTACTCAGATTACACTTTCCCTGCCTTTAGTCTGAAAAGATGAGAAAGTTTCCCTTAAACTACTGTGGAAAAAAAATCAGAAGGTGATTGAGTTTCCTACAGCATGAGGAGTTATGGACAATAGCTCCAAATATACCTAATGATATACGTATCATTAGGGTAGGATGATGTATCCTGGAAGATGTAAGACCTGAGCAATAGTTTGCTCTGGGACATGTAGACTCAAGGTAGCTGACTCAAAGCCTAATAACCTGATATTAGCCCTATGAATATTAATACTGTGAAGCAATGAGGTCCAATCATACCTTTTCTGGAACAATGAGTAATTCTAGACAGTGCTTTAGTGACACTTAGCTGATTTTAGTGGAGGAGACACCGAGCTTTTGATAAGTGGTATCATATGAAGGTCCGTTTAAAAAAGCAGAAGACAAGTGTACAGATCTAAAAGGATCCCACATAGTGATGATTTTGTTCCTGCATTAAAGGCTATACATTTCTATTTTAACAAACAGCAGCATCAAAAATGCTCTTCAGTTTTCTGTAGGATGATAATACGGCGCCTGAGGAATGCACTCTTGTGATTCTCTGTATTGTGGTTTATAGAAGAACATTTGGGTATAGTGTTAAACTGCATTTAGATTTAGTGTCACTATGAAATATAACTTGTGTGCCATGGAAATGTTTCTCCAGTAATTCAGTAAGACAGAGTTTGCCACAAGCAGCTAAAGTGCTGAGTTATGAGATGCCTAGCCTCTTGCTTTCCTCTTTGAAAAGTGTTACAGTATTAACTCTGAAATAGCCACCTGCTATATGACCTGAAATAGCTTAATAATATTATTAATAATAATAATATTAATAACAACAACAACAACACAGTAATGATTATTTATCTCTCTTATTGCTCAAATACCCAATGAACTAGCGACATCGGTCTTTTTATGACTTGTGCAAAACCCACAAAACCAGAAAGACAATTATTGATACAGCTTGTCTGAATTACAAGTCTCCAGGGACAGCTGTAATGCGGGTGCAATGTGGGGTGGCTATGTAGGTTACACAAATGCATGCATATATGTTGTTCAGGACAGACCTCAGGGGTGGTAAAACTCTTTCATCCCCCCTCCTTAGTGATTTTATTCCTCCTGAACAGCACCAGCTGCCATGACAGCTGACACAAGTGAATAACTTTTAGTTCTACCCTGAGCTTCAGCTTTTATGCTAGTGACACAGCTCAGGACATAGAGTGCAAGGAAACTGGAGGATTGGAGAGTCTTCCTTAGCTTCCAGCTTCTTTTGAAAATAAATTCTAGCACAATACTTTCTGCATTATAACCCAAAACATGGGAGAGATCTCTTACTCTGTGAATACACCAGAATAAGAAGGACAAACCTCTAACATTCTTCATATCAACACATTTCATCTCTATATGAGCATGTGGCTGTGGAGGCAGGAATGTTCTGAAGTTTAGTTTGGAGCTATAATTTTAATTTTTTTTCAGAAATAACTTTTGAAGCTGCGCTTGTGCTTGTTGGGTATGTCTGTAGTACCCACTACTCTTCTAGCCGCATGATTCCATGTAATCACTGCTCATTTTTTCTAGGCTTGTTTTGTGGCAATATATACTTCTGTTTGATTTCATGCTTTTTCTTCACATCTTTACAAACTTTCTCTCTATGACTTATGTGTCTGAGCATTTAGATAAAAAAAAGACATAGACATGCAGGAGTCACTGTACGGATACACTCCCCTTTAATAGTGTTCCCAGTACTTTCTTCAAGCAGCCTGAAATCTATTAATAAGTTTAACACTTTATTTTACCTGAAATGTTGGATTCAGACTAATGCATTTGTTACCCTTATGCTATTAGAACTAATTAAACCCCAACAGCTACCTTCTGCCCTGCTTAAACCTCTGTGTTGCATAGTCCATTGTCACTTTCACTATTGTGTCAATATGATGTCAACTCAAGCACGATACAATTTCACTGCTAATGCATATTTCAGTATATATGATAAACCTCCAGCTGTTTGCTTGTTGTATGTGCTCATCAGAATCTGCAGTGAGGCCAATCTTGAACCATTAAAGTGCTTCCCTGGGAATTTCTGTTTGGCTGGAGGAGATCAGCAAAAGCATTAGTTGCAATAAAAGACCATGCCCTATTGTTGCATGCAAAGTATCTCTTTAGAATTGTCCGTCTTCATCTTTGCAAGCCTTCAATAGCAACGTAATGATCTTTGTCCAATGGAGATCCTGTTACTGTCAGCAGCAGAAGGCATATGTCCAAACAGAACAAAGGAGCACTTATTTTCACATTCCACTGATGATATTGAATGATAACATTTTTTGCATAGTCTTAAAAAGTTACCATGCAGATGCTGTGGAAATGATAGAAAATGTAGTTACAATGAAATGTTTTGTGGAGGGAACTTACACTTCCTACATACAACCCAGTTTTAAAATGCCTGTCAAATTCTGAATTAATAACAATTTGCCCATTATTGCACTCAATGAAACAAGATCCTAGATTCCTTCTCGTCTGCAGTCTTACATGTTTTACTGCTTTCCTTTGATACTGGGTAAAGCTAAGAAACTGTGCCTGATAGTCAGCTACAGCAGTCCCTAAATAAATTGTGGATAAATTTTCGATGAATCACTACTGCCTTGATAAAATTTATAAAAGGAACTAAGGAACTAGGAAATGGGTGGAGAAAGAATATATAAAAAAAAATCAAAAGTATTACCAATGAACGAAAGAGGAAGTTAACTGTAGTTTCTTCTTGCCTGAAAAATGCAAGTATGATAAGAATATGACATGTCACCTGTCCTGTCTGTACAGAGGAGAAATTAGACCACATATATCTGGAACCTACATGGTATGTAGGAGTGGAATGACAGCTATGTATTTCTATTCAGTATAATATTTCTTAGTCTTCTCATCAATCTCCTACTACCATGTATTGCTATGTATTTCGTTGATGTGTCTCAAGTGCTGTCCCAAATGTACAAACTCAAAGGTACCTGAGGAGAACCTATTAGCTCCTGGTTTCTTAGCTATTATTTGGATTGATTCTGAAGAAACATTGCTGGTGAATACCACTAGCAGTTTCAGGAATAACCTGTTAAATAATATGTTCATACCAGTATTTGCAGAGAGTGTATTAATTAGAATTGTATCAGAAAATACATAATAATATTTGTATACTATAATTAGTATTGTATCAGAAACAGTGTGGCCAGCAGGAGCAGGGAAGTGATCGTGCCCCTGTACTCGGCACTGGTGAGGCCACACCTTGAATCCTGTGTTAGTTTTGGGCCCCTCACTACAAGAAGGACATTGAGGTGCTGGAGCGTGTCCAGAGAAGGACAACAAAGCTGTGAGGGGGTCTGGAGAACAAGTCTTCTGAGGAGCGGCTGAGGGAACTGGGGTTGTTTAGTCTGGAGAAGAGGAGGCTGAGGGGAGACCTTATTGCTCTCTACAACGACCTGAAAGGGGGTTGTGGTGAGGCGGGTGTTGGTCTCTTCTCCCAACTAACTGGTGATAGGATGAGAAGAAATGGCCTCAAGTTGAGCCGGGGAGGTTTAGACTAGATATTAGGGAAAATTTCTTTACAGAGAGAGTGGTCAAGCATTGGAACAGGCTGCCCAGGGAGGTGGTGGAGTCATCATCACTGGAAGTGTTCAAAAAACATGTAAATGTGACACTTTGGGACATGGTTTAGTGGGCATGGTGGTGTTGGATTGATGGTTGGACTTGATGATCTTAAAGATCTTTTCCAACCGTAATGATTCTGTGATTCTGTAATTAAATATTATGAAGGATATAATGCATATGAGAGAGAGAAGTATTTTTCTGTCTCCTCTATATATGTGTGGTCCCAGTTTCAAAGAGTACCAGGCAAATTAATTGGATAGTTTCCTGGTTATTGATGGATACCTGAGACAGCATCTCTTTTTGAATTTACTGAAACTGAAAAACTTCAGCAGGGAATTGACCTCAAACCAAAGATTTTTCTGAGCAGAAATACTACTTGCTTCTGTAAATAGTCTCTCTCTTTAAAGTCTCCAATGTTTTTATCATCTCCTGAGTGGTAGAAGAGGACTGTAGTACACTGTAAGAGAGAGCTGAGTCAACTTTTGGCACTATGCTTAGAGATTTGGTTGCTGTAATTGAGAGTATGACTCCTCTTTCTTCTGGGACTCCACTCTTCAGCCATGCTGCAGTTATGCAGCTTCATGCCCTCCAGTCAGTCAGATTAATTATTTTAATCTTCTTTAATCTCAGCCAGTGCTTATCTTTCACATGTTTAAGAAAATCTTTGAGAATTGCCTGAGAAGCATTTTCATCTTCCTTGTTCTTTTCCTCAAGTTGTAGGATATTTTTGTTGTGTTTCTTTTTGAAGGTACTCTGTCCTACATACTCCTTCCATGAGAGGGAGTTCTTCATGGCACCACTTTGGGGCTTACTTATTTGAGTGCTGAAGGAAATTGTAACTATTTTTTCCGTCTTCATCTTATCTCTTGAAAACTATTTGCCATGTTCCAAAAAAGCTATGTTTGTGAAATGGTGTAAGGGAGTACAATGCAGTAATTGCCAAGAATTTCTTAAAATCCCTGCATTCCTAATGAGTGATCCACACTTCACATGCACTGGCTTTTGTTTTCACCCCACAGATGGCAGTGATTTTGACAATGAAGAAGGCAATGCAGCTGAGAATGAAGAAAATGTCAAAGGAACAGGTTAGTAGTGAGGATTACTTTGAAGCCACACGTAGGTGTTTTCTGATTAGCTGTATGAATGAAGTAGGAGAAAAGCTCTCCCTTTTCTCTCATGTGGCTTTTTTTTTCTCCATCACAGACACAGGGGGAAAGAGAGCAACACCGAGAACTAGAAGGGGACATGCCAGAGGAAGAGCCAGGCGTAGTGGTGAGGAGGATGAGGATGATGAAGATGGGACAAAGAGAGCTGGGCATCGCAGGCACAGAAACCGTAGAGGACGGGGACGAGCAGCTGGAAATGAGGGCAATGATTCTGATGGGGACCCTGCAAAAGCCAGGAAGAACCAGGCAAATCAGAAATCCAAGGAAGATGGTGAAGATGAGGCAGATGAGAAAGGGGATAAAACCGGAAAAGGCAAAAATGAGAAGAAACAGGACAAAAAGCCTGATAAGAAAGGGAAAAAAGAGAAGGCCAACAAGAAAAAAGACAAAAAAAAATCAGGATCGGGGTAATTCAATAAATTATTATTTTAATATAAATCCATGGTTATCTTACATAAAACCTGCTTTCATTTATAGTTGTGAAATACCAAGAGTCAGTATTGACTCCTTTACTCATTAAAACCCAATTAGAGTTGGACAGACTTTTTTTCCTGCAGTGAGGAAATGCTGGCTGAGTAAAGTGGAAACTTTCCACAAAGCCATATCCACTTTGACTGAAGTCAGGGGTTTGTCATAGGTCCAGGGTGAAACCTTGGGAAATGACCAGCCAAGTCCTTCTGGGACTACTGATACCCTGAGGATTAGGTCAAGTCTGGTCAGGCGGAATGGGAATTCAAGCCAGGGTCACTCTTATTGTAGTTAAACATCCTAAGATTATGAACTGTTCTCTTGAGAAAGGGAGTGAAAGTGACAGAGAAGGGGAGCAAGTGACATAGAGAGGTGATAACAGGTGAGATCTCTCCTACTTTTTCCTTTCCCCAATGCTAAAATCACCCAAACCCCAGCTGATCTCTCTCCAAAAAAACAAGGTCTAGTTTTATTTCCAGTACAGAACTAAAATCTTGATGCTTTTCACAAGATCAAATTCTTGTTTCCCAGTCAGGTTTGAGCCAGGTTTTTTGTTTTTTATACAAAAGATCAGTACCAAATTTTCAAGCACCCAGAACCAAGGACTGAGATGGGATTTTCTAGCCTGTCTCCTGATCACTCCCTCCGAAATATTACCGTTCACTTTTCCAAAGAATTTAATGCAACCTGGAGTCTTTGGAAGACCTCTCTGACATGGATCACTTCAGAAAACTATTTTGTATTTTTCTGCCATCCTGGCATTCTCTTGCTCCCTGACCCTTCTCATGCTACCGAAAGAAAGCAACCCCTGGGCATGATCTATAATGGAGCAAATGGAGCTAGGCATGCTCATCTCAGTGGAGAGAGGGAAAGATTCCCCTTCCCTTATTCAGCGCTTGTTACAGCTGTTTGTGTTCCCAGAAGCATCACTGGAGAGCACAGCAGGAGTCAAAGGAAAGAAAAAAATACAGTGAGACATGCTGTTGCTTTAATTTGTCCACGATCCCATTTCAATATACTTCTGCTTCATTACCCTTCCCTACAAGAATGCCTAAAATCTTTGTACTGGCTCTTCACTGTGATGCCAATTATGCTCCTCTGTGCAATTTCCTGTACTCTTATAGCAACAGTCCTGAACATGTCAATCCATATTCCTTTGCTTATTATTGTCTTCCATTGTAAATATTTATTGAGTGTTAATTAAAGAAAGACCACTGAAAATATAAAATTGAATGAGGGCATAATGTTTTTCACTGTCTTCCAAAGTTCTTAACATTAAAATACATGTGTTTGGGGTAAGTAATTAGAAATTGCTACCTGCTTCAAGACTTTGTTCTTGAAGTAATAAGTGTAACATTTGAGGAAAAACTGAGGATGCTCTGGAAGATACCTCAAGAACATTATAATTTTAAACTTTTCGGAGACCAGCTGACAAGATTACAAAGTAATAAACATAAGAATATCTTAAATGATTTTTTAAAAGAAAAACAAAAATAATGTAAGAGCAAAGGAAAGTAGGCTGGTGATCAGTTCAACTGTGATTCAGATAAAGGATTTTCAAACCTTCAGGACAGAAGAGGAGGGTGATGGCACAGAAATATAACCTGTCTAGCAAGTCTAGCAAGTACATGAGAACCTACCACAACAAATGCTATGTACTGTTTAAAAGTACATCTTGCTGATGTAGTTTTTTTAATTGCCAAGACATTTCAGCATGAAAAAGCATGGTAAGAGTAAAATAAGAAGTTGAGAAAAACAAAAAGAGAAAAAAACCCAAACAAAAAGAAAATTAAAATTAAATGTGATATTATTCCACAGGGACATAATTGTATTTGCTGCTGTCATTGTGGATTTTGCTAAATTCTGCAAAGACTGCCCTTTTTGGCTAGGTCACAGTACAAATCAGTAGAATCTGGTGCTCTTACCCTCTTCCTCCCCCTTTTCATCTAAATCGGGAAAACCTCTTTATGGCCTAATTGTTCTACATAAAGGATGTAAACGAATCCTAGATTTTTTTTAACCTGATTATTTTGATTTCTGCAAATTTGTGGTAGTGAGTTTCACAGGGTAATTCCATGGCAAAAAGAGTTATTTCTGGGTGAGTTTTAAAACTTCTGCTCTTAGATGCTAATGGTTGTTGATGTGATTGTTTCTTACCTGTTAATGAGGGTGTGAGGATGGCCTGCTCTACACTGCTCATAATCATCATCCCAAAAATATTGATGATAAATAGCTCCTTACAGTCTCACTGTTGAGATCTGTGATATTCCTAGGTTGAAAAGCTGTTTTGTTATTTACTGGTTTGTTTAATTGTGACTGGTCTTAGATAGAAACCTTACGCAGTCACCTGAGCTACAAAATCCTCAGAGAAGGAATCTTATGTTATGCCTAGCCTGTGCAAATTCCGTTTTTACTTTATAGGCCTATATGTGAGCCAATCAACTGATTTTTAGTAGGATTACTCAAGAGTATAAAGCTTATGCAGAAGTCCAGAGGCACACAGAAGATTAAGGCAGTACAGGCACTGCATCTTTTTGCTAGCAGGAAGATTGCTGAAGAGCAGTAAGTGCCAGGGGATGTTATGGGGATTATCAAAAACCCACAGAATTTTCACAAAAAAATAGGAAGAAATGTAGTCAAATTTATGCACTCATCACTCTAGACTCTAAAGTCCTACCAGTCTTTTCTGAAAACATCCAAGCTTTAAGAAAGTATGTTCGTCCTAATTTTTACTTCTGTAAAATGACTTTTCCAAAAATCATGAGAAAAGTATATTACAATCATAAGGAGGATGTGAAACTAAAACCAAAACACAGATGTATAATATGGGCATAAAACCAAAGCACAGATTAACAGTATGAGCAAGTTTATTATGTGCATGATTTAAGAAAGCGCTATTGATTTCAAGAGTTCTACTGACTTAGGAAAAGATGCATTATGTGCATTGAATTGGAGCCAAGGAAGATGGCGGCTTGATGTGAAATTATTTAGTGATGCATTATGCTCTATGTTAGCCTGTAGGTCACAGTGAACACTTCTGGCCTTTAAATGTATGAATCACAACCTTTCATGAAAGACTAAGACTTTCATTTGCAGAAGACAGAATTCTGATTTCCTGTCTTGAATCTCATAGTGTTCAACCACTCAAGATAAAGGCAAAAATCTGCTGTAACTGCATAAAAACAAAACCTTGACTGTGTAGCGTAAACACTCTTGAAAATACTGATTTCTTAAAGATGCTTAGAAATTTGGATATTTTATTATTTTCCTCATTCCAAAAGAAAGTGAAAAATTAAAGATGAGATGTGTTTGCAAAGACAAATAAAGCAGTAGCAGTCAATGGGCACAAAAGCCGATATTATCCCTACTTTACCTCTTGTATTCTGCTCAGCTTCCTTTCCTCAGTAAGCTCACTGTATTAGCACCTACCACTCATATTTTCTACCACTCTCGCTGCAGTCTTGTAAGCTTGCATGTTTCAATTTTACATAACCCAGCAATCTTCTAGCAAAGGAAGTCCTTAATATTGGGCACGATGCTGTCTGCTTTGTAAAATGCAAAGCAGCTGATTGTAACAGCTAAGGATTTAAAGCTCTCTCAGGACAAGATTCCTTTAATCCTTTGGTTCTTCTTAAATGCGTGACTCTTTGCAATGTAATTTATTGACCTTCAATCCATTTGACTTAAGTTTTCATACAGTTCTTCAATCGCTCATCACAATACTGGAATAACAATAACTGTACTGGTGTTCAGTAGCAGTCTGTCTTTCTGTAGATTTATAATTTCCGTGGAAGTGTTTTTTATCACATGAAGTCTGAAATTTTATGGCTGATGTGTTCAACTTTCTAACATGACAGTCTTTTCAAGAAATAGTATTTGAGTCTTTAATGGCAGTGCCTCTGATAACTATGAGAACCTCTTTCTTTCCTTTGCTAACTTACTCCTGTGTGTCTAAAGTTTTTAAACTGATTCCCTGTAGCTTTTGCTATAATGATTTGTATTTCATGAAAACTTACGTTAGATGACCTATGAGAAATTTGTATTTGCTGTATTGAAAACTTTGAAACTTTTCATAAATATTCTTGCTGATAAACCCTTTGATCTTTATGTCACACAAATCTTTAACTAAAGCTGTGTTGTCTGTTTTGGTAGAAGAAAAAGTTTAGAATTCTTTAGTTATCCAGAGAATAGAAACTATACAATTAGGTTACTTAGGAAATGAATCATTCAGCTCTGACATCAGCTTTTGAATATCAAACTCTCAGAAAGGTGAATTATAAGCAAAACAGCCTGAAAATGGCTTGCTTGATAAAGTCTGAATGAACCCTTCCCAACACAAACTAGAAAACTATTTAAAAAAAACAACCTGCAGTACATTTTCAAACATTCAAAACAGAAAAAAGAGGCAAAAGAAAACAACAAGAAACATAGAAATGCATCAAACTGCTTTTACTAAGAGCTCACTTAGTGGTAGTCATCATTGTCAGGTTTTTAGGGCAGGAAGTCAGAGTCTAATGATTTTCTTTTTATCATTTTCCTGTTTGCTGGCATAATGCTGAGGTTTAACCCCAGCCGGCAACTAAGCACCACGCAGCCGCTCGCGCACTCCCCCTATGGTGGGATGGGGGAGAGAATTGGAAAAGTAAAAATGAGAAAACTCATGGGTTGAGATAAAGACAGTTTAACAGGTAAAGCCAAAGCCGCATACACAAACAAAACAAAACAAGGAATTCATTCACCACTTCCCATGGGCAGGCAGGTGCTCAGCCATCTCCAGGAAAGCAGGGCTCTGTCACACCTAATGGTTGCTTGGGAAAACAAAATGCCATCACTCCAAACATCCCCCCTTCCTTCTTCCTCCAGCTTTATATGCTGAGCATGACATCACATGGTATGGAATAGCCCTTTGGTTGGTTAGACTCAGCTGTCCCAGCTGTGTCTCCTCCCAAATTTTTGTACACCCCCAGCCTACTCACTTTGTATGCAGGCTTTGCCTTTCATACTAAAATTAATAACAAGTCTAAGTGAACTGTGTCCTCTCTTGTATACAACAATGAAGGCATTTATCTAGGTTTCAAAGGTAACAAGAATTAACACCAAGTATGTGCATCAGTGAAAACTTCTGTCCTTGCTGAGTTTTGGTGATGGTTTTTGTTCCTACTTTTGTTTGAAGCTCAGATTCTGACTCTGAGGAGGAGCCGATTACAGAGGAGGAGCTGGCCAAGCTGAAAGAAGAGGTAGAAGAAAAAAAGAAACTAATTGCCACACTACGAAACAAGCCATGGAAGATGAAAAAGAAGTTGTCTGTTTTGAAGTATGGTTTATTTTCCATAGTGAATATCTGCCATCCTGCTTTGCACTTTGCACTGTTTTTCTAAACTTTCAGTTTATTTCTAGACCTACTGACACAATGAACTGAAAACCATCTCTAATCTCTTTCACAGAAAGTGGAGGTAGATAGTATTGCAGATCAGTGTTTTCTTGTCCTTGTAGGTCTGAAATCATATAAAAAACTTGGTTATTTTTCCTTTTCAAGTTTTCATGACATCTTCCTGCAAGATCTTTGATTTTTTTCAGTTAGGTTAATGTTGCTAAATTCTTCCACTGATAATTTTAATATCCCATTCAAGAAAAATGATGCAATTGCAGGAATACCTCAGCTTTACTGGGGAGGGAAGAGAGGATTGGTCCTTCGGTTCTAAATTTCTGAAAGAAAACCACATTTTTTTTAACTTATGAAAAAGCAAACTGGTTGGAAACTGAGCTCACATTTTCATGCATTTTTAGGCATGCCATATATAAAACTGTATTTTGCCCTAGCAAATCTATCACTGTATTTTTATTAAGGCTAAAAATTAAGTTTTCATTTACAGTTAAATATTCACCAAGCACGGGAAACTGGGTAAACACAGGGAATTTTACTCTTTTGCCAAAACTGTTATACTCCTCTGTTCTGAATAACTCATTCACCGCAGTACAGCCCAAACGCCAACAAAATGTATGGTCATGTTTCATTAGACACGTTTAATAGAGAAAAAATGGTCTCTCTTGCAGACAGTTTTTCATATGGATAGAAAACACAGACATAATCGTAAGAGAAAGCATATGAAATAGGGTCTAGAAGGTCCAGAAATTTTTCCTTCTAGAAGGTAAAGTCATTTCAGGTAGGATACAAAGGAAGAGGAAATGGAAGATATGTTGTGAAAGAAGGCAACTTGGAAGTGGGTAGAAGAGAACAAAGTACCTAGGAGGTGTAAAGTGGGAGCATTGTGAAGGTGAGAGAAATTTCAGAAAAAATAGATGAGCAGATAGTAGTCAGGCAACAATTACTTTATTTTGCTTAGTTTACAACTGAAGCATCCCCATGTACATAAGGTTAAAATTTGTATTGTTACTGTGAACAGAGCTTTTGTTTCTATAGTCATTCTTGTATCCCATCATTCCTACCAAATCCTAGTTACTAGAAAACTTCCTAACCTGTTACAACCCTTGGAACATTTATTACCCATTATTGCTCTTCAGTGTGGGTGGCCATGAAGCTGCAACATGTAGTCCAAGGGCAATCAAAAGACACTCAGGGCCTTGGGATCGTTGGTAAGGGAAGCCAAAGCAGAGGTAATTCTTTCCTCTGTCCTTCAAGTTGTGGGCAGCAATACTGGAAGAAACAGGTGGATCCAGTCAACTAATACTGGCTCTGTGGCTGGTGACACTGAGACAATTCGGGGTTTTTCAATAACATGACCGTCTAAATGGCACCAGGCCTGCTGGTGTTGGATGGGATTCTTCTCTCTTGAAGGGGGAAGAGGGTCTTAGCTCATGAGCAAGCAGGGCTGATTGACCTTTAAACTAGACTTGAGGGGGGAAGGGTTTGCCCATGAGAAACCATGGGATGATGCACCAAGATTTGAGGCACAGGGTGCTAGTAAGGGCCTTCAGACTGTTGCTCTGTGGCGGGTACACTGGAGCACACTTGAAGTCTTACAGAGATGAGCCAAGGGCTCCTGAGGTAATAGGAGCCAACAGGAAAACACCAGGGAAATACCTCAAAGGAATTAAAGTGTGTACCTCTAAATAGATGACACAGCCAACAGCTCAGGTGAAGTGCCTCTACACCGATGCATGCAGCATGGGCAGCAAACAGGAAGAGCTGGAAGCCACCATGCTGCTAGAAAGCTATAACCTAGTTGCCATTACGGAAACTTGGGATTAATCCAATGAGTGCAGCTATCGATGGCTACAGGCTCTTCAGAAGGGACAGGCGAGGAAGGGAGGGCAGAGACGTTGCCCTCTACATCATGAAATGGATAGAGTGCAAAGAGCTGTCTCTGAGGAATACCCATGAGCAGGTGGAAAACTATTGGTAGGAATCAGAGATTGAGGCAACAAAGGTAACCTTGTGGTCAGCATCTACTACAGGACACCTGATCAAGGGGAGCCTATTGACAAAATCTTCCTACTCCAGCTACAGGAGGCATCATGCCTGCATGTTCTCATCCTTCTGGGGGACTTCAATGACCCTGACATCTGCTGCAAGAGTAACATGGCAAGCTGTAGGCAATCCAGGAGACTCCTGGAGTGCATGGAGGATGACATCCTGTGCCAGGTAGCAGACAGCCCTACCAGAGGGGATGCCATACTGCACCTGATTGTCACCAATGCAAGTGAGCTAATTGGTGATGTCAAGATTGGAGGCAGCCAGGGCTGCAGTGATCATGCACTGGTGGACTTTACAGTCCTGAGGGGTATCAGGCAGGCAAAGAGTAAAGTCAGGACCCTGAATTTTAGCAAAGCAAACTTCCATCTCTTCAGGGAGTTAGTCAATAGGACCCCCTGGGAAACGGCCCTCAAGGCCAAGGGAGCACAGAACAGAGGTGGCAGATCTTTAAGGATGCTTTCCACAGAGTGCAAGAGCTCTGGATCCCCAGGAGTAAGAAATCAGGAAAGGAAGGCAAGAGACCATCATGGCTGAGTCGAGACCTGCTGTTCAAACTAAAGGGCAAGAAGGAAATGCACAGGTGGTGGAAGCAGGGACAGGTATCCTGGGATGAGTACAGGCATGCTGCCCAGTTGTGTACGGATGAGGTCAGGAGGTCCGGGGAGCTGCTGGAGCTAAATTTGGCAAGGAGTGAAAAGAATAATCAGAAGGGCTTCTACAGGCATGTCAGCCAGGAAAGGAAGGTCAGAGAAACTGCACGCTTCCATTGAACACAACTGACAGACTGGTAACAATGGACGAGGAGAAGGCTGAGGTACTCAGCAACTTTTTTACCTCAGTCTTCACTGGGAACTTCTCTTGCCACACCTCTCAAGAAGATGGACCTCAAGGCAGGGAATGGGGGAGCAAAACCCCTCCCACTATTAGATCAGGTTCACCTGAGGAACCTGAACATGCACAAGTTTATGGAACCTGATGAGATGCACCCCCATGAGGGAATTGGCTGATGTGGGTGCCAAGCCAGTCTCCATCATATTTGAAGAGTTCTGGCAGTCAGGTGAAAGTCCCTGGAGACTGGAAAAATGGTAACATGAAACCTATTTTTTTAAAAGGGTTGCAAGGAGCACCCTGGTATCTACTGACCTGTCAGCCTCACCTCTGTGCCTGGGCATATCATGGAACAGGACCTCCTAGAAGCTATGCTAAGGCCCATAGAGGACAGGGAGGTGATTTGAGACAGCCAGCATGGTTCACCAAGGGCAAGTCTTGCATGACCAACCTAGTGACCTTCTATGATGGTGTGACCACATCCGTGGACAAGGGAAGAGCTACTGATGTCATCTGTCTGGACTTCTGTAACACCTTCAACAGAGTCCCCCACAACATCCTTCTCTCTCAATTGGAGAGGAAGGGATTTGATGGATGGACTATTCAGGGCATAAGGAATTGGCTGGATGGTTACATCTGGAGAAAAAGTGGTCAATGTCTCAATGCCCACATGGCGATGGGTGTCCCTCAGGGGTGCATACTGGGACCAGTGCTCTTTAACATCTTCATCAACGACATTGACAGTGGGATCGAGTGCACCTTCAGCCAGTTTGGAAACGACACCAAGCTGAGTTGTGCGGTTGACAGGCCTGAGAGATGAATGCCATCCAGAGGGACCTGGAGAAGCTTGAGGAATGGGCCTGTGTGAACCTCATGAGGTTCAACAAGGCGAAATGCAGGGTCCTGCGCCTTGGTTCAGGTAATCCCCGTATCAATACAGCCTGGGGGATGAATGGATTGGGAGCAGTCCTGCTGAGAAGGACTTTGGTGGACAAAAAGCTGGATGTGATCTGGCAATGTGTGCTTGCAGCCCAGAAGGTCAACAGTATCCTGGGCTGCATGCAAAGCAGTGTGGCCAGCAGGTCGAAGGAGGGGATTTTGCCCCTCCACTGTGCTCTGGTGAGACCCCACCTGGAGTCCTGCATCCAGTTCTGGAGCCCTCAGCACAGGAAAGACATGGGCCTGTTGGAGACAGTCCAGAGGAGGGCCACAAAAATGATCAGAGGGATGGAACACCTCTCCTGTGAGGACAGGCTGAGAGTTGGTGTTGTTCATACTGGAAAAGAGAAAGCTCTGGGAAGACCTTATTGCAGCCTTCCAGTACATAAAGGGGGCTTCTAACAAAATTCGGGACAGGCTTTTTAATGGGGTTACTAATGGTAGGACAAAGTATAATGATTTTAAACTAAGAAAAGGTAGATTCAGACTAGATATAAGGAAGAAACTTTTTACAGTGAGGGTGGTGAAACACTGGCACATGTTGCCCAGAGTGGTGGTAGATGCCCCATCCCTGGAAACATTCGAGGTTGGGTTGGACGGGGCTCTGAGCAACCTGATCAAATTGAAGATGTGCCTGTTCATTGGAACGGATTTGGAGTAGATGACCTTGATAGGTTCTTTCCAACACAAACCATTCTATGATTCTATTATTAACATCAGCTGGTTCTCTCAGTCTGCTTAAATGACATTGTAAAAAAGATGTGTTTGAGGACTACTGGCAAACATATTCACAGGGACGGTAAATGATGATTAACTACAGATGGAAGTGTCTAAATCATATGTGTAATTTTTCACTTGTATGTTTTAGCTCAGCCACTAGTTGTGGGTTTGTATCAGGACACCGTATATGAGTGTCTGCAGCTGTGTCATCCTTTCCAGGTCAGAGGGAATAGGAACATCAATCCTTTCTGGCCTTAAAGATCTAGGTTACTATGAAATGTTTGTAACTGGATGAGTGCTTGTTTTCATCCTCAGTGGGTGCTAAATTACTGCGGGTTTTTTTTTTTCTCTGAGTTGGCCTTTCTCAATTAAGAGACACAATAGTGTGTTTTCAAAATCCCACCCTTGCTCTCTGCCTTTCCATGTTAACAATTAATATTCAGGGTGAAGTAGTCCTTGTGCATTCAGCATGGGCAGCAATTCTACCTAAAAGTCCCTTAGTTTATAAATGTTTAAATTCTTATGTTTATGGAATCTAGATTGGGAGACTAGACATGCATTCAATTTTATTTGCTGACTTCAGAAGGTTTGTTTTGGTAAAATATGCATTAGTGTGCTCTTACAACAGTTTGCAACAATGCTTTTTTTTTCCTATGCTTTGCTACATCTTTCTCTGAAGTAGGCTTGGAAGGATATTATCAGCTTATTTGACCCAGGAGAATGTGTATTCCAAGAGCAAATGACAGTTCTTCAGATTAGCATATCTATTTTGAAGCTACTTTTATTAACTGAAGAAATGCATTTTTTACTGTATTTATGTCAACTAAGTTTCTGAAAATGGTCACCTTTTATTCCAGGCAATCCCATTCAGATAGTCACAATTCTGTACAGAGACATGCATATCTCAGCAGACAAAATAGATAAGCCTAGGAAACAGCTGTAATAAAAAAAAAGCTAAAAATTAATATTTGATCACATTTTAAAATATATGAGCTGAAAATTAGTCATTTAAATCTGTGTTTAATATCTTCGATGACAATAATGACATTTGGAAACAGTCAGTACCTTTGAAAAAATCAAACCAAATAATTTCATAACAAAATACAATCATACACTAAATTTTAGAGAGTCCTGTTTTTGTAATCGGCTCTTTGGAGCCTAAGTTCAATTGAGTTGCAGTGGAATAACGTGGTGTTATTATGTTGCTTAAAATAAGAAGTAATATCTTATCAGCAGGCACTCTACTATGATGTAGTTAAAACAATACAGAAGTGTCTATATCAACATATTTTTGAGCATCTGTGTATTTATTTTGCATTTTAGGAAGTTATTTAAGATTATACCAGAATCATTAATCTGATAGAATGTCATCATTTTTGTACATGTGGAAAATGGAGACACACGGGCTTTAAGTGCCTTAAACCTGTAAATCAATAACAAGTGACTTTTGAATAATTTTATATTAACATTAATTGCTCTTGAAACTTTTGATCAAAA
Source organism: Phaethon aethereus (assembly GCF_964289735.1). Lineage (NCBI taxonomy): Eukaryota > Metazoa > Chordata > Aves > Phaethontiformes > Phaethontidae > Phaethon > Phaethon aethereus. The sequence goes on along the minus strand of NC_138577.1, from coordinate 41,858,710 downwards.
GTTGTTATTAGCGAGTATTTCCCTATATCATCTGCTTCTTTCCCTGTGGAAGTTTTAGAGCAGTATGGAATGTGTGGGGAAAAAAAAGCAGCCTATCTTCTTAGAAGTACAAGAAGAAATTTCCCTATTCTTCGTCTTCCAGCTTCCACAACAGAGAGATACTTCATTGGAGGTTTCTTCTCAGCATTACGAGAAATGTTCTTTACTGTGAGCCAAACCCCACTTCCATGTTTGTTCTGTATTAACATCTCTTTTTTTCTAAGAATGGAGAAAAAAAAAATTTCCAAGAATGGAAAAAAAAATGCTCCCCAGGAATATTCAAGATCTTTAGGGGTCTGGAGAAGTGAAAAAAGTGAGGAAGAAGCCAAGGAGAGGAATGAAAAGAAGTTATGCAGGAAACAGCATCACCACTCTCACAGGCCCTAAGCAACATACATCTTAGGCTGCGGGCTGGGGACATAGTGGTCCGTGCTGTTGAGAGCATGAATGTGGCTGGAGTCCAGACTTTTTCTCATTTCCAAGACAAATATTCTCCTTCAAAAGAGTTTTCTTGTTCTTTTCATTTTCCTTCCACTGGTTTACATGGTTTGTGAGTACTGTTGTTGTGCCTTTTCTATGGGAGATGATAATCTGTGCACATTTCCTCTTGACACTGCCTATTCAGGCCAGCACAAAATTACCTGAAAAGACATCAGGTGATAATGACCATCAATCATTATTTACAAGACTCAGATTTAGAGAGGGGGTAAATTACTGAAAAGATTTTTGGATTAGAAAAAGGTACAAAAAATTAAAACTCATGGGCCACAGCTTCAGCTGTTGCAAATTGGAAAACCTCCAAAGAACGCTATCCCAATTTACCTTTGAGGGTCTGATTTTGGGGACTGCATCCCTGTCTGTGCATTCCCCTGACTGTTTTTTGCACAGATATGAAAGAAAGGGGAAGGTTTAAAGGCTGTGCTCTTGTGTTTGGCTCTGGTACACTAAATTTCTCTCCCTATGTTAGTGCACATAATACTTTAGATAGACAAAGATTTGCGCTATAAAATAGCATAGAGTAGTAACAAGCTATGTAGTTTATATCCACCAGCAAAGCCTATTATGGTACCGTATAATCAGAGAATTGAGCACAAGAATCCAGAAACATGCCAACAGTGGTCTCACTTTAAAGCTGTACCACAAGCCCATTAGCAAGCTAGCAAAACAAGTGAAATGACAATATATATATAAAAAGGTAGTCAAATGTGAAGCTTAGGGTTTTAAAAGGACTTCCAGCTAAATACAGACTCTAAAGAGAGCCATGAGACCTCTTGTTTTTTCTAAGAAAAACAGAGCAGAGCAGTCTCCTCTTCATTTGTCAGGGACAGAATATAATGTGGCAATTTTTCAGTATAGTTTTAGCATCATTTATTCTATTACAGGACTTAGATTACCAGTCAGAACAGACGAATTGGAAAGAGAATATTTTATAAGTATACAAAACCCAAAGATACATCAGGTGCATGTATGGGATGGTGAAAATTACTCCTCTTTGCATGCGCTCTTTGTACTCCAGTGAATCAGTATTTCATCTCTCTTACTGTGGACATACGGCAGTCCTGGAGGCCAGCCTGCATGGCCTGGAGGCCTGCTGGGTATTAAATAACCCTATAATTTGCCTGTTATTACTGCTGAACTGCTTTCAAGTGAGCTGTGCCTGACAGTTGTTTTACGGTCAGTTTTTTAGCCAAACTCTTTAAGACTTGGAGAAGTCCTGGGTAATCAATATTAATATGACATATCTTTTTAATGAGTTTTTAGATCTTGGAGACTGAAACCTTCCTGAACTGTTACTGAAAAATGTAAGCAATCCACTTGAATCCTATTTATTAGCAACAAACTCTGAGAGCTGTAATTCATCCTCTCTCTGCAACACTGAAGTGCCCGAAGTACCGTACACCTAGCACTTTGGAAGCTGTAACTCCACACCTAGCATTAATAATTAACTCAGTCTTCTCTGGAACAATAATGCCCAGATCCATGCAACATTTATTAGTTCCTTGTGTCTGTAATTCAATTAATAAGGTTTCTCTGCAGCTTCTTCAAATTCACAGTTAGCTAACAGGGCACACATTGGCCTATCTTGTGATATAGATAATTTACCTATAACACATGATACCAGTGATTACAAAGCTCAGTTTTGTCTCTCTGTGTTGTTTTTGACACGTCCTCATGTTAGTGAAGTTGCATTACTTCCAAGTAGGCATGTATATATATGTATGTGGTTTTGGTTCCTGTGGTTTCTAAAAGAGCTCTGTGGGTTTAGGACTACTTTTTTTATTGCTTGATCATTCTTTCTGTCCTCGCATTTTATTATTAGCACAAAATAAATGGAGCAAAGGACAAAGTTGCAAAAGTCTGCATGAATGTACAAATAGAGGTCTTTCAGTGAGATAGTTTAGGTATCAAGGTAGAAACCTGATCTAAGTAACATACTGGACCATATTTAACAAAAAAGAGCATGTGTCATAGACATGGAAAGGACATTGCAAGCCTGTTCCCTGACTGAAAGGTGCCAATCATTGCTGAGCTTTTAAAGTGAGGAAGATTTAGAAGTCAGGGAAAGATCCTAGATCCTCTTAACCTACAGGTCACAGAGGTCAGGAGCAACCCAGTGGGACTAACCTACTGGAGAGCTGGTGAGGGAAGAAATGCTGAGAGGGAGAAAGAAACATGTTCTGTTTGATGGTTCCAGCATCATCTGTTTATGGTTTCTGTATTACTTCCTTGCACATGACTGCACACATGTTTCTGCCTCATTGCCCCATAGGCCCCCTTTCAAGATCTGGTTCTGCACTGAATTTGATTTTTACGTATTTCATTAAAACTCTCGTGCAATTTTTTCATAGAATCAAGTTTTTATTGAAATTTGCATTTAACTACCAATTAAATAAGATCTTTAAGTCATGCAAATATTCATGTATGCAGCTAACAGGCTGCTGTTGGGCACTTAATAACTCCTCTGTATGTTTTCATGTGGTGAGGTTCCCTTGTAAGATTTAGTCACTCTAAATGATCGGTATGAAAATGTTATTTATAATGTTATTGGTAAAATCCACTGCACATCAAAATGTAAGACATGCTTGTAGAACATCAAAGATAACTTGATTTTATTTATTCCAAAAGTGAAAGAAATCTTATTTTCTTTCACAAAATAATTTACTTTTTCTTAAAAATAATTTTATTTCTTTCAACTGCATAACAATCATAAAAGCATAGAATCATTTAGATTGGAAAATATCCTTATCGAGTCCAACTGTAAATTTAACACTGCCAAATCCACCACTAAACCATGTCCTGAAGTGCTACATGTATAAGTCTTTTAAATACCTGCAGAGATGATGGCTCAACCACAGAATCACAGAATCACAAAATCATTAAGGTTGGAAAAGACCTTAAAGATGATCAGATCCAACCATCAACCCAACACCACCATGCCCACTAAACCATGTCCCGAAGTGCCACGTCTACATGTTTTTTTAACACTTCCAGGGATGGTGACTCCACCACCTCCCTGGGCAGCCTGTTCCAATGCTTGACCACTCTCTCTATAAAGAAATTTTTCCTAATATCTAGTCTAAATCTCCCTTGGCTCAACTTGAGGCCATTTTTTCTCGTCCTATCTCTAGTTACTTGGAAGAAGAGACCAACACCCACGTTGCCACAACCCCCTTTCAGGTAGTTGTAGAGAGTGATAAGGTCTCCCCTCAGTCTCCTCTTCTCCAGACCAAAGAACTCCAGTTCCCTCAGCTGCTCCTCATAAGGCTTGTTCTCCAGACCCCTCACAAGCTTCGTTGCCCTTCTCTGGACACGCTCCAGCAACTCAATGTACTTCTTGTAGTGAGGGGCCCGAAACTGAACACAGGATTCCAGGTGCGGTCTCACCAATGCCGAGTACACGGGCACAATGACTTCCCTACTCCTGCTGGCCACACTAGTTCTGACATAGGCTAGGATGCTGTCAGCCTTCTTGGCCACCTGGGCACACTGCTGGCTCATATTCAGCTGTCTGTCAACCAGCACCCCCAGGTCCTTTTCTGCTGGGCAGCTCTCCAGCCACTCCTCCCCAAGCCTGTAGCGTTGCATGGGGTTGTTGTGACCCAAGTGCAAGACCTGGCACTTGGCTTTATTAAACCTCATACAGTTGACCTCAGCCCATTGATCCCGCCTGCCCAGATTGCTCTGCAGAGCCTTTCTACCCCCAAGCAGATCACGTTCCCACGCAACATGGTGTCATCTGCAAACTTACTGAGGGAGCACTTCATCCTCTCATTCAGATCATTGATAAAGATATTGAACAGGGCCAGCCCCAAAACCTAGCCCTGGGGAACACCGCTTGTGACTGGCCGCCAGCTGGATTTAACGCCATTCACCACAATTCTCTGGGCTCGGCCATCCAGCCAGTTTTTTATCCAGCAAAGAGTACACCTGTCTAAGCCATGAGCTGCCAATTTCTCCAGGAGAATGCTGTGGGAGACAGTGTCAAAGGCTTTTCTGAAGTCCACACAGACAACTTCCACAGCCTTTCCCGCATCCACTAGGCGGGTCACCTGGTCATAGAAGGAGATCAGGTTTGTCAGGCAGGACCTGCCTTTCATGAACCCATGCTGGCTGGGCCTGATCCCTTGGTTGCCCTGCACATGCCCTGTGAGTGCCCTCAAGACGAACCTCTCCATAGTCTTCCCCGGTACTGAGGTCAGGCTGACAGGCCTGTAGTTCCCAGGATGCTCCTTCCAGCCTTTCTTGTAGACGGGCGTCACATTGGCAAGCCTCCAGTCTTCTGGGACCTCCCCTGTTAACCAGGACTGCTGATAAATGATGGAGAGTGGCTTGGCAAGCTCCTCCGCCAGCTCCCTCAGTACTCTTGGGTGGATCCTATCCGGCCCCATAGACTCATGGGTGTCCAGGTGGCTTAACAGGTCCTTAACTGCTTCCTCCTGGATTATGGGGAGTTTATTCTGCTCTCCATCCCTGTCTTCCAGCTCAGGGAGCTGAATACCCTGAGAATACCTGGACTGGCTATTAAAGACTGGGGCAAAGAAGGCATTAAGTACCTCAGCCTTTTCCTCATCTGTGGTGACAGTGTTCCCCCCTCACATCCAATAAGGGATGGAGATTCTCCTTGGCTCTCTTTTTGTTGTTCATATATTTGTAAAAACTTTTTTTTTCCCCCTACGACCATGGCCAGATTGAACTCTAGCTGGGCTTTTGCCTTTCTAATTTTCTCTCTGCATGACCTAACGAGATCCTTGTACTCCTTGTACTTGAGTTGCCTGCACCTTCTTCCAAAGGTGATAAACTCCTTTTCTTCCTGAGTCCCAGCAAAATCTTCCTATTCAGCCAGGCTGGTCGTCTTCCCCATCAGCTCGTCTTGCAGCACATGGGGACCGCCTGCTCCTGCACCTTTAAGATTTCCTTCTTAAAGACTTCCTGGACCCTTTTGTCCTTCAGGACTCTCTCCCGAGGGACTCTCTCGACCAGTGACCTGAACAGGCCAAAGTCTGCCCTCCGGAAGTCCATGGTAGTGGTTTTGTTGACCCCCCTCCTTACCTCACCAAGAATTGAGAATTCTATCATATCATGGTCACTAAGCCCAAGACGACCTCTGACCATCACATCTCCCGTCAGTCCTCTCTGTTTGTAAACAGCAGGTCAAGCAAGGCACCTCCCCTGGTGGGCTCACTCACCAGCTGTGTTAGGAAGTTATCCTCCACACACTCCAGGAACCTCCTAGACTGTTTCCTCTCTGCTGTGTTATACTTCCAGCAGATGTCTGGTAGATTGAAGTCCCCTACAAGAACAACGGCTAGTGATTGTGTGACTTCTGCCAGCTGCTTGTAGAATGCTTCATCTGTCTCCTTGTCCTGGTTGGATGGTCTGTAACAGACACCCAGCAGGACATCTGGCTTGTTTGCTTTTCCCCTCATCCTTACCCACAAGCACTCGAGTTGGTCATCACAATAATTGATTTCTATACAACCAAAACACTCCTTAACATACAGAGCCACCCCAGCACCTCTCCTTCCTTGCCTGTCCCTTCTGAAGACCTTATACCCATCCACTGCAGCACTCCAGTCATGACAGTCATCCCATCATGTTTCTGTGATGGCGACTAAGTCATAGCTATCCGGCTGCACCATGGCTTCCAGCTCCTCCTGTTTGCTGCCCATGCTGTGCGCATTGATGTAGATGCACTTGAGCTGGGCTCTCAATTTCGCCCCCAACATTGGCACACCACCCCTAGGCTCATCTCTAGTGAGCCTGGTTTTATCCCTTTCCCCTTTCAAATCTAGTTTAAAGCCTTCTGGATGAGGCCTGCCAGCTCGTAAGCGGGAATCCTTCTCCCCCTTGGGGATAGCTGAACTCCATCTGCTGCCAGCAGGCTCCATGCTGTGTAAACCACCCCATGGTCAAAAAACCCAAAATTCTGCTGATGGCATCAGCCTCTGAGCCATGTGTTAACCAGGTATGTTTTCCTGTTCCTTTCAGTGTTCCTCCCTGCCACTGAAGGGATTGACAAAAACACTACCTGTGCTCCTGCTCTGTCAGCCAGTTGCCCCAGCGCTCTGAAGTCCCTTTTAATCGCTTTTAGACTTCTTTGCACCACTTCATTGTCGCCAACCTGCATGACCAACAGTGGGTAGTAGTTGATTGGCCGTACCAGACCAGGGAGTTTCCTGGTGACATCTGTCACCCGGGCCCCAGGGTGGCAGCAGACTTCCCTGTGGGTTGGGTCTGGTTGGCACTTCCCTGGGCAGCCTGTTCCAATGCTTGACAACCCTTTTGGTGAAGAAATTTTTCCTAATAGCCAATCTAAATCTCCCCTGGTGCAACTTGAGGCTGTTTCCTCTTGTCCTATTGCTTGCAGCTTGGGAGAGGAGACAGACACCCACCTTGCTACAAACTCCTTTCAGGTAGCTGTAGAGAGAAGTAAGGTCTCTCCCCAGTCTTCTTTCTTCCAGGCTAAACAACCCCCATTCCCTCAGCGGCTCCTCATAAAACTTGTTCTCTAGACCCTTCGTCAACTTTTTTGCTCTTCTTTCGACATGCTCCAGCACCTCAATGTCCTTCTTGTAGTGAGGGGCCCAAAAGTGAACACACTATCTGAGATGCATTTAATGCTATTTCAGTAGCATTAAACCTGGAGATCTGGACCACCAACTTCAAAAAGCAATGTTTTGGCTTGTCCTGGAGAAAAATCTTAAATACTGCTAACACTCTAACTTGAAAGATTGCTTAGTGGAGGGTCCAGGAGGCAGACAGGGATTAGAAATACTATTTTTTCAGAAAACCTTATAAAAAGGCATTTCAAACAAGTGAACAGAAGGCTTAAATTAGGAGTTTAAAATAAATATTTTTATGACTTTCATTGTGGAAAGTTCCTTCCTGATTTGGCTTAACTTAGTTTTACAGCAGAACATGTTTGTGGAGGACTTGTGTTCAGCTACAGATTGCAAAATGTGTTCATATCCACTATGGAGGATTTTTTATGTGTTAATGATTGTTTTCATATTATACCCTTAAATTTCTAAATTATTGCTTCACTTTAAAAAAACAACAACTTACAATTTGAAATCTTTGTATTCTGCAGCATAACTGCACATAATTAGTGACTGAAAGCACAGGTTTTCTACAGCTCTGCAGGTTTTGATTTTAATAATTTTTCATGAACAAGCTCCAACGCTTGAATTACCTAGTGATAGAAGTGGTGGCAAAAGGTTTTCCTCTTAAGACCAGAATACGATATGCTGATTTGGGAAATTGGTAAACATCCAGTTTATTGATTCTGACTGCTTTTATGGTACTGCTCCAGCACTGACTGCTGAGTTTATGAGGAAGCTGCCATCTGCTGTTGGGACTGCCTTATATCTCCTGACAGTGCAACAAGACTTTAAACCTTAGAACATAGACTTAAAAGGGAGGACACTGGTTTCCTGAAGCTGAAAGAATCTGTTTTCTCTGACTTATTTGAAAGTATGAAATTTAAAAGTAGAATTTTTCAGAAATCAAAATTAAAAATGAGAAGTGAATGCTGAGCCAGAGTCTCTGAAGGACTCAAAGTGGCTTGGAAAATAAAGAAGGCTCAGGCAGTGTCAAAGTTAGCTAAAGCAGGAAAGATCAGACTCCAAAATCCAGAGAACAACTGTGATCCAGAAGCACAGAATTGAGAATAAGGGACCTATAGCCTTAAAAAGACATTGACTCGATCCCCAAGGAACACTTTGGTGAATAAGTGAGACGTGACTGGGGTGGTGGTTTTATCTTTTTTTTCTGAATCTGTGGATGTCTTGTGCCACAGGGGGGAAAAAAAAAGTGATTGGAGTCAGATTCATGTCATCGTATATAGCTTTTTGCTTCTGTCAACCTGCGTCTTTGAAGGAGAAAACTGGATCTTAGATGGTAGGAAAAGGCATGTTGGAGGAGGTCAGATAATTGGCACTAGTGCTGATGCCTCACCACCTGGGTTTAGATGTGAGCACTCGGAAGGTGAGAGTGCTCAGAGGGGTCTCAAAGAGGGAAACCTCTTGAAGACTGAAAGCTAAATTTGGTTGCTCAATTTTGCACTGTCTTGTGAAGTGTAGAAACAAAAGGCTGTTTGGAGCCTTGGTACTGCGAGCTAAGGGATTTGTGCAGTGGGTGTCTAGTGGGGAAAAGTTTTGATAAGTCTTCAGTTGATAGTATGAAGATCACCCTAAGCATTTGCAGTTACTAAAAATACACAATATTTTTAAAGATGTTAAGATTTTAACCATGAATTAAGCGAAATCATGACGCAGCTAATAGCCTTCTTCACACATGATTTTAATTCTCCTTTATCACAGCTACACCACTATTCTGCCAATGCCATTATCAGAATTTGCAGTTTAACACAATCTTTTTGCTTGAAACATGTGAGCAGAAGATATAAACATAACAATTGATTTCATTTAGTGAACTTATCTGCAACGTTTCTGGAGAGACATGCATCATAATTAACATTTTCCCAACAGTCTATCTTTTTCAAAGTGTTTAGTGTAATACTTAATATAACATACAACACTTTGCAGTCATCTAGTGTGATGATAACATAGTTATACAGTCTTGTGTGTACATTAACAGCTATGAATTCTTACTCTATATTCCAGTGTTTTAGATCAGGATACTTAGCCTTTATGACACATTTTCTCAATAGAGACACACATGAAAGTCATACTTAGAAATTAAAATTAGATGAAATGGAGGAAATTATAGTATGCTCTTGATCTCATTTGTTTATTGTTTTAATCCATGGACATGATGCCTTTTTAAAAAAATTAATAATCTTCCTTTCATATTTGTATCACTAGGGCATTATTTAACTTCCATATCTTTATAAGCAACATTTTAGTCTTTTGAGGACCATGGGAGCTACTTTTTTAAGAAATTATTCTGAGAATGGTACAGTTAGAGATGATATATGCAGAAATTCTGAAGAATCGAATTAAATCTAGTCTTGAGAAGGGTAGACACAAGGGAACCGAGGCTCTACTGTATACATATCTCCAAAATAAATAATTGAAATAAGTTTCCCTTAAGTAGCAAGACAACAATTTATATTAGATGGAACCAGGAGGAATAACAGTTTGTGAATGGCACAAATGGGCAGCAGCTGAACTGCAAAAAAAAAGTCACTGTGACTAAAAATATTTGATAACGTTAACTGGTTGTAGGCGAATTTCAGAACTCCAAATGCATTTGGACTAGAGCAGATGACTGAAGTTGCTCGTTCTGTTTATACTACATATGATTATTCCTCAGTGGAATACAAATTCTCAGAACTTTTCTTTCTAAACATTACTAAGGGAAAAAGATTATACAAAACTCTATGAGGAGTTAGAACACATAAAAAATTACAGTGCTGTGGTAGAAACAATATCACGTTTACTGTAGCATCATCTATATCTCTCTTTTGTCCCCATTTTACAGGGAAGCTCAGCTTTTTGTGGAAAAGTTTGAAGGTGCTCTTGGAAAAGGAAAAGGAAAAAAATTCTATGCATACAAAGTGATGATGACTAAGGTAAATTTATTACTGCACTAACTTAATCTAATGCAAACAGGGAGCCTTTTGCAGTGTGGGGTTGACGGTTGGACTGGGTGATCTTAAAGGTCTTTTCCAACCTTAATTATTCTGTGATTCTATGATTCTGTGATTGATTCTATGATTATTGCCATATGTACCCATCTTCCAAAACAGGGTTCCTTGTCTTTCTTTGCATTTTAACACTTATTTCCACTGCTCTCACATGGAAAGATTTCCAATGCAAGTTCACAGTTTGACTGAGACTTGTCATCAAGCCAGAAAAGGACTGTTTTGCAAGAGTTTGCAAGAGTTTGCAAGAGTTTAATATCTTGTGAAAGCTAATTTCTCTTATCTCTATCTTGGTATAGATTGGGTTTTTCTGTGGACTGAATCCAAAGCTCAGTCTTTCACTTGAAACACCTGTCTCTGAAGGATCAAAAAGTGTCTTTTTGCCCCACAGCAAACATACTGGAGGCCCTTCCACTAACCCAAGGTTCTAGGGCCATGTATGTCTTGGGAAGCAATATGGCTCTGTAGGATTGTGACCGAAAAACTGAACAATGGTTGCTGAGGACTCAGTGTCCACACAATATGCATTCTGGCAGGTCTTTCTTTGGGCTAAGTCCTGTGTGGTCCCAAGGACTAAATACCCTGTGGCAGTGGATGTGGATTAGCGTGCTCCTCAAGTAACTCCTCAAGTACACCTTTTGACTTAGTTTTATGCTCTGACAATGTTTTACTCTGCAAACATAAATGTGTAAATTGAGATGGTTTGGGAGATTCATTTCAAAAGCACACATGCTGCAAATTAAAATGCAGATGCAGAATGATGTTAAGAATATTTGGCAGGACTACTCGCTACAGCCAGGTTTACCCTTAGTTAGACTGGATTTTCTGTAAGCAGTTGTGTAGTCACATCTCATAACCATTAATGTTCACAAAAAATAATTAATCTTGCAAACTCAGCTGGGCATGGGAAGCTCAATTACAGAAGTTATACTTATCCAATAGATAAACTACTGGGTAGAGTAATTGTAATTAAATGACACAGCTTGAGCTCCAGATCTGAATTTTGAATAGCAAAGGAAATAATAAATTAAATACTCATAAACAATTCTAAAAAAAAGTGAGTGGCATGAAAGGAAGGGACTATTTAATCATCCTTCTTGTGGAAAAAATAGGGACTTGTTCTGAATATGTCTCCTATACAAAGCTAGTAGTAGATATATTCAGAACAAACCAAACGAGATGGTTCATCATAAGCTAGTGCTTCTATTGCAGTGGGCTCTGCCAAAGGATACTGTGGATGATTAAGGAGTTACATTAGCTCAGGGGGAAATTGAACATCTGGGAACTGAGATGATGGTGAGTTTTTTTATCTGTGACCCTTTTCAGAAATGGATGAAATTCCAAAGGGATTTTGAGAATTTTAAGACAGCCTGCATACCCTGGGAAATGAAAATTAAGGAGATTGAAAGTAAGTATTCATGGAAGGTAATAAAGAATCGTATCTAGTATCATATTCCCGATGCATGCCAAAATGGTAAATTACTTCTCAATAGTTTAGAAATACATGTCTGTATTCAATGTATAGTATAAAATCAATGAGCATTTATTTTACATTAATATTTTTTGAGCATAACATTATAGCTAGTTGAAAATTTCCTTGAGAGTTTTAGTCACCTTACAGATAAAAGTCCTCAATATACAGGTAACGCTTCAGGAGCCAGTGTTGAAGTTAATCCTGGAAAAGTGGGATTGGGATTTAGCTATTGCCTACCTTCACTTTATTTTGACTGTATTTATACTCTAATTATTTCTGTGATGTTTTTTCATCATCTTCAGCCTTATGTAAGAGAGAAACACAGAGAAAACTGTGGTCTTGGATGTCCCCATATATTAGGCATAAATATAAACAAAACAGTGCAGTTAGTACTACAGGAAGGTTTGAGAATAAGTTTTCAGGACAAATTAGCTTTGTGTTCAGTTCCAGTGATGAATTTAAACTGCAGCCCTCTCTTTGAAAGAAATTTGGCTTTGCTGCATGGGTACCTGAATGAGGCTCTGCCACTAATTAAATGCAGATGAAAGTGCAATGGAAACTGATTTTAGAGAAGTTGCCTTTGGAAGAAGCTGTGGGTTGCATCAAAAGGCAATAACCAGAACAGTAGAAGAACAGGAAAATGATAAAATATGAATTTTGTGGAGTTTTGGACTGTAAAATAGCCCTTGAGAGGAATTTATATGATGTTCTTAAACATATGGTCTACAGACTGCTGAACAGATTATCCACTCACTTGATGTGGAGTTTAGAAGGAAGCTGCTGCATATGTGTAGTTAAAATCAAACTCAGCAGCAAGATGCAAGTGGTTTCTTACTGGTCTGGACATGTAATAGACAACTTGAGAGTTTGTGAGTGCAACATTTCTGCAAGTTTCTGTAAAGGAGTAATCCTGGCACAAGCTGTTCTGATAGTAATAACTTCCAACAAACACATTTTTTTCCTTGTAAAATCAGAAAGCAAAAATAGAACATGGTCATTTTTCCACACTCCTTCTATGTCTATTTATTTTTTCATTTGAAATAAGTAACATTTCTGCTGTCACCTGGAAGGTCCCAATATCACAAAATCTTTCCATAATCTCAAGGGGCAATATTGTAAAGTTTACTCTTACTCTTCTATTAATTTTTGTTCTGTTCAGTTGTCGTGGTTTAGCCCCAGCTGGCAACTAAGCACCACGCAGCCGCTCGCTCACTCTCCCTCCCACAGTGGGACAGGGGAGAGAATTAGGAAAAACCTCGTGGGTTGAGATAAACACGGTTTAATAGGACAGAAAGAAAGAAGGGAACAATAATGATAATACCAACAAAGGAATGTACAAGAACAAGTGAGGCCCAATACAGAAATTGCTCACCGCCCCGTGATCGACAGCCCGTCCCCGAGCAGCGATTTCCGCCCCCCCGGCCAACTCCAGTTTATGTACTGGGCATGACGTCGGATGGTAGGGAATATCTCTTTGGCCAGTCTGGGTCAGCTGTCCCAGCTGTGTCCCCTCCCAGCTCCCCGTGCACCCCCAACCTCCTTGCTAGCAGGCCAGCACGAGAAGCTGGACTGTCCTTGACTGCTCAGCAGCAACCCAAAACATCAGCACATTATCAACAGTTCCTCATCCCAAATCCAAAACACAGTCTCACACTAGCTTCTGTGAAGAAAACCAGCTCTATCCTGGCTGAAACCAGGACATCAGTATATTGCTAAGACAAGCTGCAATTGCTTTTGCTTGCAGAAACAATCCTCTGCCTAAATATTAGCAATTTAAAAAGTAAAATTAAACCACAGTTTGGTTCAAAAGTCTATAGTCTAGAATAAGGTTTGATTTCAAGTGAACAGTTCTGAAATATTGCTGAGAAAAAAAAAAAATTAAATCACAATTTACTTGACTCTGGTTAATCCAAGCAGTAGCTCCCAGTGTGTACTTCATATTAGTGAGTTTGTAGTAGTAAGATCAAGGTCATCTTAATGATGATACTGATAAAGCTGCCAAGTCTCAGGAAAAAAAGGATGTTTACATATTAAAAAAGAAGTGAGGGAAACTAAAATGCATTAACTCCAAGGAATGAAATGTTCTTTAAAATTGCTGTCTTCGGATGTGCAGTTGTGTTAAAGAAGCCGCAGAAGCAACTCTGCAAGGGGAGGTTTGTTTCCAGATGACTCCAAACTAAGCAAGGACCTGAATCCCCTTTGACTCCTAGTCCCAATGGCTTTGTCTTTTGGGGATCAGATCAGCCCATTCTAAAATGGCAGTAACACTACTAATTTAAACACATGACATCAGGATGTGCTTGATACTGCTTATAAAGAATTTGGCAGAAAAATATCTTCTGTTGTTTAAGAGTTTACATGAGACTTTCTAAATGCAACACATTGAACACCTTAGAGAATCTTATTGGCACAGGCAGCACCTTGCATGTAACCACTGGATCCTTCAGTCCACCCAAAATACTGAGGAGTTGTTAAAGAAAATGGAGTCTTGGACACTACGATCTATATTTAAAAAGATACTGTTGTTGGACAGCATTGTTTGTGGCATGTCCTTAGTCATGTTAGTTCCCATGAGCTGCAGTCTCATGTGGCAAAATATGGTTGCATAAAGGAAATCAGAGGGAGCACTGTCTACATGACAGCTCATTTTTGGAGGAAACAGTAGAATGAAACAAGCAGCAAATGACATCAGATTGTGACAGGTAAAGTAGGCTGTTTGGACCACTCTTGGAAAGTGCATGATGCAAAATGCACTCAGTTCTCCACCAATGAGTTGTGTCTGTACAACTGCTTTCCATAGAATCATATAATAGTTTGGGTTGGAAGAGACCTTTAAATATCATATAGTCCACCCCCCCTGCAATGAGCAGGGACATCTTCAAATAGATCAGGTTGCTCAGAGTCCCGTCCAACCTGATCTTGCATATTTCCAGGGATGGGGCATCTACCACCTCTCTGGGAAACCTGTGCCAGTGTTTCACCACCCTTACTGCAAAAAACGTCTTCCTTATATGTAGTGTAAATCAACCCTCTTTTAGTTTAAAACCATCACCCCTTCCTGCCAAGCCCATTACTATTGTTCTCCAGCACAGACTTGCACCTTATCAAACAGCAAATAGAACTGAACTTTTTTTTAAGTTCATCACTGGAACTGAAATACAACGCTGACTTGTGCCAAAAACCTACTGCATGTCACTACATACTTCAGCATTTTTAAACTAATGTTCCTTTTGCGATGGGCCAGGACATCATGTATACATGCAGGTAAGAATCTGGTATATTTAATTCACCAGTTGTTAAACATGTTTAAAAAAGAAATATTCATGGGTAGCTTCTGCTTCTTCCAATAGATGGGATTATAGTTAGATGAGCAGCCTCTTAGCCCAAAGAAACTAGCAATAAAACTTTCATATAAGCCTCCATGATCACTGTTAATACTTTGCTATAAGCTATTTTCTTTCCAAAGGTGGGCACTAAGCACAGAGGTGTAAGTATTAACAGTATAAGAGGTCATATCTATAGCACCTAAAAGAGAGGAAAGAATTTATGAAATTTCAAGTTTTGTTTTGATTTTGCATGATCCCAGCTAAGAGAAAGTGTAAGGAACAGGAGCATGAATGGAACAAAGGCCTGATACGTATGTGCAGACTACTGTGTACAGGAAAACTCTTCATTTGGCTAAATACCTTTGAGTGCGGGCATAGTTTATGGTCAGCAAACCTTTACAGTTGTTAGCTTCTACCCAGTTAAATTCTCAGCATGTCATCTCTGTGCTCTTACATGAAGATGATTTGCATTTTCTGATCTCAGAGTGAGGTCTTTATAAAAAAATGCCAAGCAAATAAGGCAGTAACTGTTTACAGTAGAAAATAGGGGAAGTAAATATAATTTTCTAACCACTGAGAAAGACTACTGTTTATTCTTCAGTCCTTCTGAAAAAGTGCATCTGAACAACGAAACATGACTTGTCAAAAAGAAAACACTTTCAGAGCACTAGCAATCTTTGCCCTATAAATTATCATTAGTGTAGGACCGTCATGACACTCACTTTGAAATCTGGATGATCAACAAAGCAATGGAGATCAAGCCATATATTGATAAAGGGGCAAAGATCTGTTGTCTTTGTGATGCAGTTCAGGAGTCAACATGTCATAGAGGCTCTTTTTAGAAAACCTGATGCTTATACTGCAGTGTTGTTGAGTGTGGGTCCATTCTCAAAAGCAGACAGGGTTGTAGACAGATTGCAAATGAAAAGTGAATTAAAGTCCTGCAGAGTGGCAAAGATCAATTAGGTGCTACTGGGGAAGATTTCTTTGACTTAAAAAGAAATACTGTACTGGTAAAGCAATGTTGGACGGTATAGAAAGTTTTCACTCACACAAACCGGAGAGGATAGGTAGCTGTGCCACCCTACCACTGTCAGCTGATGCAGGAAACTTAGTGAGAAAAGCAATGTTGAAATAAACACACTTTAGAGACAGAGAGAACAGAATTCACATAAAGTCAATAGAAATAGTATAGCATTAGGGAAAAAGAGGTCAAATGAAGAATGTGCTGGACTGGGGCAAGTGGCCCACATGTACCTGGCAATGCTACTGAACTGAAAAGTTCCTTGGACTATTACTTATACACTAGAAAGACCTGGGAAGAAAATGCTTCATACTGAGCAAACCCTCTGCATCTGGAGTTATGTTTGTATGCCTGGGAACTCCCAAGGTGTAAAAGACAAGTTTTATCAAGCTTTTTGTGTTAACATAGTTTCAGCTTGATGGGAAAAATTAAACAGACTTCAAGAAGATACTTTTCATAAATAAAGGGATAGGTCAGACTAAACTAAGGAGCAGACGAGCTGACATTATAGGTAAATCTAAGCACTCTAGTCTGCTTTGAAGAAACAAGTCTGGTTTTATTTCAAGGCCATTTCTAGATACCCAAGAACCACCTTGACCACATCAAGTCAGATAATTCAACAGTCATGCTACTGTGCCTTAAATGTGCTGTGGAAGAGTATAGGGAAAATAAATAAATATTATTCACTATTAATCATTATTAATTCACTATTAATATTGGCACAAGAAGGCAACCCCCTGTTTCAAACTTTTCATACTGTGTCCAAACTACAATCTTGCATTAACCACACATTTAAACTTTATACAAGGATCATCTCTAGTGGGCCTATGGACAGGCAGAAGGGGGATTGTTAATATTTAGATACTAAAATTCTTGAAGGATTTTCATTTCTGTGATAATTACAATCAACAATGACATTTAATAATAATAAATAAAAGAATAAAGAAACAGAGTAAAAAAGAAGTACTAAATGCATTTAAGCCTTAGCAAGAAAATTCATCTTCAACCTCTACTTGGTTTCATAATGCTCCACGTTATAACAAATAGGGCCTTTCTTATCACAGCCCTGTTCATCTGGGTCTGACTCTTCCAGGCTGTTAGCAGTCTAGAAAAACTAGAGATCAGCAGGGAGTGCTGGGCTACCTCAGACAGACTTCCTGCTTCAAGATGAGAGTCCTTTCTAGTACAGGGAACCCAGCTTCAGAATAACAGGCATCAAGATCTGCTGTGCCGCATCATGCACAATTCAGGGCATGGTTTAGTGGGCATGGTGGTGTTGGGTAGAAGGTTGGACTTGATGATCTTAAAGGTCTTTTCCAACCTTAACAATTCTGTGATTCTGTGATCCTTGTGTCAGAATAGGATCTGAAGATTTGATGTTTAAGAGAGAGAGAAGTTGGTAAGTATATGAAGTATATATATTTAGAAAAGAGATGCTTCTTTTCCTTACAGAATAGACATTATCTGCACAACAGAACTTTACAGGAAACACACATTTCTCTCTTGGATCAGGGTGAGCATTTTCATTCCGCTGCTGAAATACATATTATGCATGCCAATATGCATACCAATGCATAGAATCATAGAATCATAGAATCTTTGAGTTGGACTGGACCTATAAAGGTCATCTAATCCAAACCACTGCAATGAGCAGGGACATCTTCAATTCGATCAGGTTACTCAGAGCCCCATCCCACCTGACCTGGAATGTTTCCAGGGATGGGGCATCTACCACCTCTCTGGGCAGCATGTGCCAGTGTTTCACCACCCTCACTGTAAAAAGTTTCTTCCTTATATCTATTCTGAATCTACCTTTTCTTAGTTTAAAACCATTATAACTTGTCCTACCATTAGTAGCCCTATTAAAAAGTCTGTCCCCATTTTTGTTAGAAGTCCCCTTTAAGTACTGGAAGGATGCAATAAGTCTTCCCAGAGTCTTCTCTTCTCCAGGCTGAATGACCCCAGATCTCTCAGCCTTTCCTCATAGGAGACGTGTTCCATCCCTCTGATCATTTTTGTGGCCCTCCTCTGGACTGTCTCCAACAGGTGCATGCCTTTCTTTTGCTGAGGGCTCTCGAGCTGGATGCAGAACTCCCAGTGGGGTCTCACCAGAGTGGAGTAGAGAGGAAGAATCCTATCCCTTGACCTGCTGGCCATGCTCCTTTGGATGCAGCCCAGGATACGGTTGGCCTTGTGGGCTGCAAGCCCATATTGCCAACTCATGTCCAGCTTTTTGTCCACCAATAGCCCAAAGTCCTTCTTGGCAGGGCTGATCTCCATCCCTTTGTCCCCCAGCCTGTATTGATACTGGGGTTGCCTTGACCCACGTGCAGGACCCTGCATTTGGCCTTGTTGAACCTCATGAGGTTCACACAGGCCCATTCCTCAAGCTTCTCCGGGTCCCTCTGGATGGCATTCGTCCCTCAGGCCTGTCAACCACACAACTCAGCTTGGTGTCGTTTCCAAACTGGCTGAAGGTGCACTTGATCCCACTGTCAATGTCGTTGATGAAGATGTTAAAGAGCACTGGTCCCAGTATGCACGCCTGAGGGACACCCATCGCCATGTGGGCATTGAGACATTGACCACTTTTTCTCCAGATGTAACCATCCAGCCAATTCCTTATGCCCTGAATAGTCCACCCATCAAATCCCTTCCTCTCCAATTGAGAGAGAAGGATGTTGTGGGGGACTCTGTTGAAGGTGTTACAGAAGTCCAGACAGATGACATCAGTAGCTCTTCCCTTGTCCACGGATGTGGTCACACCATCATATAAAGGCCACTAGGTTGATCACGCAAGACTTGCCCTTGGTGAACCATGCTGGCTGTCTCGAATCACCTCCCTGTCCTCTATGGGCCTTAGCATAGCTTCTAGGAGGTCCTGTTCCATGATATGCCCAGGCACAGAGGTGAGGCTGACAGGTCAGTAGATACCAGGGTGCTCCTTGCAACCTTTTTAGAAAATGGGTTCAATGTTACCATTTTTCCAGTCATCAGAGACTTCACCTGACTGCCAGGACTTTTCAAATATCATGGAGACTGGCTTGGCAATGACATCAGCCAATTCCCTCATGACTCTGGGGTGCATCTCATCAGGTCCCATAGACTTGTGCATGTTCAGGTTCCTTAGGTGGTCTCAAACCTAATCTTCACTTACAGTGGGAGGGACTTTGCTCCTCCCGTCCCCATCTTGCAGGCCATACCCTCAAGAGTGTGGGAAGAGTGACTGCCAGTGAAGACTGAGGCAAATATGTCATTGGGTACCTCAGCCTTCTCCTCATCCATTGTTACCAGTCTGCCAGTCTTGCTTATCAAAGGGGGGGGATGCTTTCTTTGATGTTCATTTTCTGGTTGACATTGAAGCCCTTCTGATTATTCTTTGCACCCCTTGCCAAGTTCAGCTCCAGCTGGACTTTGGCCTTCCTGACCCCATCCCTACACAACTGGGCAGCATGCCTGTACTCATCCCAGGATACCTGTCCCTGCTTCCACCACCTGTGCATTTCCTTCTTGCCCTTTAGTTTGAACAGCAGGTCTCGACTCAGCCATGATGGTCTCTTGCCTTCCTTTCCTGATTTCTTACTCCTGGGGATCCAGAGCTCTTGCACTCTGTGGAAAGCATCCTTAAAGATCTGCCACCTCTGTTCTGTGCTCCCTTGGCCTTGAGGGCCGTTTCCCAGGGGGTCCTATTGACTAACTCCCTGAAGAGATGGAAGTTTGCTTTGCTAAAATTCAGGGTCCTGACTTTACTCCTTGCCTGCCTGATGCTCCTCAGGACTGCAAAGTCCACCAGTGCATGATCACTGCAGCCCTGGCTGCCTCCAATCTTGACATCACCAATTAGCTCACTTGCATTGGTGACAATCAGGTGCAGTATGGCATCCCCTCTGGTAGGGCTGTCTGCTACCTGGCACAGGATGTCATCCTCCATGCACTCCAGGAGTCTCCTGGATTGCCTACAGCTTGCCATGTTACTCTTGCAGCAGATGTCAGGGTGGTTGAAGTCCCCTGCCAGGATGAGAGCCTGCAAGTATGATGCCTCTTGTAACTTTCATCAATAGGCTCTGCTTGGTTGGGTGGCCTGTATTAAATGCTGACCACAAGGTTACCGTTGTTGCTTTGGTCTCGAATTCCTACCAATAGCTTTCCACCTGCTCATGGCTATTCCTCAGAGACAGCTCTTTGCACTATATCCATTTCATGATGTAGAGTCAATGTGTCTGTAAAGTCTCTGCCCTCCCTTCCTCGCCTGTCCCTTCTAAACAGCCTGTAGCCATCGATAGCTGCACTTCAGTCATGGGATTCATCGCACCAAGTTTCAGTAATAGCATCTAGGTCACAGCTTTCTAGCAGCATGGTGGCTTCCAGCTCCTCCTGTTTGTTGCCCATGCTGTGTGCATTGGTGTAGAGGCACTTCAGCTGGGCTGTTGGCTGTGTCACCCTCTTACAGGAACTTCCTTTAGTTCCTCTGAGGTCTTTCTCTGGTGCAACAGGCTGATGGGCTCGCTATCACACTGCCCCTCTAACCTTGGCATGTCATCCCACAGCTTGTCATGGATAAGCTTGACATTATCTCCCTTCCCTTTTGATTATTCTTTAAAGCCCTGTCAATAAGCCCCATTATCTTGTGAACAACGCTTTTTGAGAAAGGTTAATCCCATCTGATGCCAGCTGGCCAGGTACTGTGTAGGCTGTCCCATTATCAAAACCCCCGAAACTGTGGCACCAGTGACGGAGCAATGTATTAATAGACTGGATCTGTATGTTTCTTTCTTTCTATGGTGGGGCTCAGCATGGTATGATGAGACTGTGGATGTGGGAAATGATGGTCATATTTATATTTCAGCCATTGTCCTCCATACTAGAGAGGCTTTAACTGCTTGGCTTGTTTAATTGCAGTGCATGTTTCACATTCATGGATGATAGTGCCATAGTGTCTGTCCATGGTCAAGCCCACCCCTCGATCATGAGCCCATCTATAACTTGCATCTCTTCCCTGATGGCCTGAGATGTCACGGGCCCACTGAGGTATAAACAATTCACCCTTATGTTGCCAGTCCAGATCCACCTAAGCCACTTCAATCTCAGCAGCCTGATCCAGCTGTTGGTTGTTTTGATGTTCCTCAGTGGTCCAGCTCTTGGGTATGTGGACATCTATGTGGTGTACTTTTACAACCAGATTCTCTAATCAGGCAGCAATAGCTTGCCGTAATGTGGCAGCCAAGATGGGTTTACCCCTGAGCTGCCAGTTGCTCTGCTTCCATTGCTGTAATCACTCCCACAGAGCATTCGCCACCATCCATGAGTTAGTATAGATACAGAGTGTTGGCCACTTTTCTTGGTCAGCAATGTCTAAAGCCAGCTGGGTGGCTTTCATCTCTGCAAACAGACTTGATTCAACTTTTCCTTCAGCAGTTTCTGCAACTTGTCAGATAGGGCTCCGTACAGCAGCCTTCCACCTCTGATGCTTTCCCACAATGCAACAGGATTCATCAGTGAAGAGGGTTTTTTTTTTTTTATTTGTTCAAAGGTTTGTCATTTCTCAGGGCACCATTTAAAGTCATTCTTCTTCCAGGTCACTTGATAGAGAGGGCTTGCCATTAGACTGTAATTTGGAATATGCATTCTCCAAAAAACCAAAACACCTAAGAAATCATGTGTTTCTTTTTTGTTAGTTCATGGAGATGTAGCTGTTCTTTTGTTTATCACATCAATTGGGATCTGACAATGTCCATTTTGCCATTTTATTCCTAAAAATTGTATCTCCTGTGCATGTCCCTTGACCTTAGTTTGTTTTATGGCAAAACCAGCTTTCAAAAGGATTTGGATTATTTTCTTCCCATTCTCAAAAACTTCTTCTCCTGTGTTGCCCCACACGATGATGTCATCATTATACTGCAGGTGTTCCACAGCTTCACCCTGTTCCAATGCAGTCTGGAACAGCCCATGACAAGTGGTAGTGTTTCCACCCCTGGGGCAGTCGGTCCCAGGTGTACTAAAGACCCCTCCAAGTGAAAGCGAACTGTGGCCTGCACTCTGCCTCCAAAGAGAAAACACATTAGCGATATCAGTTGTGGCATATTTGGCTGCCTTTGACTCCAGTTTGTATTGAAGTTCTAGCATCTCTGACATAGCAGCACTCACTGGCAGTGTGATTTCATTCAGGCCATGATAGTTTACTGTCAGTCTCTACTATCCATTAGACTTTTCCACTGGACATATGGGACTGTTAAAGGGGGAGTAAGTCTTGCTGTTCACTCCTTGGGTCTCCAGTCGATGAATCAGCTTATGGGTGGGCATCTGGGAGTCTCGGTTGGTGCGTATGGTCATTGGTGCACTGTTATGGTAGCAATCGGCACCTGTTGTTCTTCGACCCTCAGCAACCCCACAACAGAAGGGTTCTCCGAGAGACCAGGCAAAGTGGAGAGCTGTTTAATTTCCTCAATCTCCAAGGCAGCTATACCAAAATCCTATTGACACCCTTTTGGGTCCTTGAAATACTCTCTCTAGAGGTAGTCTATGCCAAGAATGCATGGAGCCTCTGGGCCAGTCACAATGGGATGCTTTTGCCATTCATTCCCAGTTAGTCTCACTGCAGCCTCCAAAATAACTGTCACCAAAAATACAGATGGATTCTGCCCCTTTATAGTTCAATGGCATTAAGGTACACTGTGCACTTGTGTCCACTAGAGCCTTGTACTCCTGTGGGTTTGATGTGCTAGGCCACCAAATCCACAAAGTCCAATAAACTCAGTTGTCACTTTCCTCCACCTGGCTGGAGGCAGGGCCCTTCTAATCCTGGTCATAGTATCCATTACTCTCTTCTTGTGGATACAAATCAGAGGTCCCTTTATTAATACTGGAAGTTAGATCAGCCTTTCTACTCTGTCTGGGAGATTGCTCAATGGAAACTGGAGCAGCAATTTTCCTGGAAGAACCCCAATTTTGTGATCATCTCTCCTTGCAATTCATGTACTCTTACCTCTAGGGTCAAGGTAGATTTTCCATTCCACATCCCACATTGGTCACACGGATAAAACCACAGGGTGGCCTGAGATGAGTACCCCCTGTATCCTCTCTTTTGAGCAGAAGAATATTTACTCCTAACAGCTGAGATATTGGTCTGTACAGGTGAGGAGTAGGACATATCTTCTTTGAGTTGCTGGAACTGCCTGAACAGTTTTTTGAACAGGTTTTTGGAATGTTCAGGTAACGTTTCCACAGCTGAGACAGAGTCCTGTAGGGAGGAAGAGAGATTTTCTTCATATTCCTAGAGCTGGTCAGCCAATTCATCCACCATTGGTTTGTCTTCGTCTTTCCAGGTCATTACTACCAATGAATTGGCATATGACAATGTTGTGCTCTGTACCAACTTTTGCTACATGGGTTGTGTGCACTGGACTTCATCTAGATCTGTGTTGTCCAGGTTATTATAAAATGACTTCCACTACCTCTCTCCATGGTGGCCCACTTGCCTGGGTGACATAGAACATCTTCCTTGAAGCAATACCTTTCCTTCACACCTGACAGGAGTCGTCCCCAGAGAACTGAGGGCTTATGTCTTTTTTCCAATTGCCTTGTCAATGCCCCCTTCCATAGAAAGTGATCCCAATTGCTTGGCCTGTCACTGGGGTTGGAGTAGCTGTAAGTGCCTGTGGCAGGGATTTGAGCTGAAGATGCCTGCATCTGCACTGAGCACCAATAGCAGATAGGGTGGTATTTTTAAATTATTTAACCCTGAGCAAGACCTGAAACACATTCAGGAGACCTAGCAATAGGAGCATGCTAGTTTGAACATCCCAAGGATATTCAAAATTATCAAGTGCTATTGTAATTAGCCTGGAGGGGAAGAAGAAGATGAAGGCACCTTCTCTAGAGATGGGCTCTCTGAGGAGAAAAGGTAAACAGCTTCTGATAGATGGCTCCCGAAGTAGGGACATGAAGCTACCATTATTGCTCCAACCTGCATGTCGCCCTGCATGCTGCACACTGCTGTTGAGTACAAATACGAAACTGGTCTAGCAACCAATGATTTTATCATACTATAAGGCAGTGTTACACAGAATAGCAAAGCAATAATCTTAATCCAACACCCAGAGGCTATAAACCCCATGTAAACATGGACAAACGGTATATATGGCAAGTAAGGTGTTATATAACACAAGTCTGATAACAGTTCATGAATGGATGAAGGATTGAAAGCAGCCCTGTTGAGAAGAACTTGGGGGTACTGGTCAATGAAAAACTGTACATGAGCTGGCAATGCACACTCACAGCCTAGACGGCCAACTGTATCCTGGGTTTTATCCAAAGAAGCGTGAGCAGCAGGTCAAGGGATGTGATTCTGCCCCTCTGCTCCGCTTTGGTGAGACCCCACCTGGAATACTGCATCCAGTTCTGGAGCCCTCAGCACAGGGAAGACCTGGATCTGTTGTAGTGGGTCCAGAGGAGAGCCACAAAAATGACCAGAGGGATGGAACAGGCTGAGAGAGTTGGGTGGGGTTGTTCAGCCCGGAAAAGAGAAGGCTCTGGGGAGACCTTATTGCAGCCTTCCAGTATTTAAAGGGAGCTTATAACAAAGATGGGGACAAACTTTTTAGAAGGGCCTGTTGTGACAGGGCAAGGGGTAATGGTTTAAAACTAAAAGAAGGTAGATTTAGACTAGATATAAGGAAGAACCTTTTCCACAATGAGGATGGTAAAATACTGGCACAGGTTGCCCAGAGAGGTGGTAGTTTCCCCATCCCTGGAGACATTCCAGGTCAGTTTGGATGGGGGTCTGAGCAACCTGATCTAGTTGAAGATGTCCCTGCCCACTGCAGGGGGGTTGTACTAGATAGCCTTTAATGGTCCCTTCCAACCCAAACTATTCTATGATTTTACAATTCTATGAACGCTGAGAGCAAATAAAACAACACTGGTACCAGTGACAGTTAAGCTAATATAAAGAATGCTTATAATAAATTTGTTTGAAAATGATGTGGTCAAATCTCTCGTTATCTCAACCCCTTGTGCCCTGTGTTGGGCGACAAAAAAGGACTGACATGATTTGACCCCAGCTGGCAGTTAAACAGCTGCTCATTCACTCCGCCCCCACCAGTGGGATGGTAAGGAGAATCGGAAAAAAGGTAAAACTCATGGGCTGAGATATAGACAGTTTAATAGGACAGCCAGGGAAAAGAAAACAACAACAACAACAACAATAATAATAATAAAAAATAAACAAAATAAGTGATGCACAGTACAATTTCTCACCACCTGCTGACTGATGCCCAGCCAGTTGCTGAGCCATGGAGCCCCTGGCCAACTCCCCCCAGTTTATATATTGAACATGATGTCATACGTTATGGAATACCCACTTGGCCAGTTTGGGTCAGCTGTCTTGGCTGTGCCCCCTCCCAGCTTCTTGCTGGTAGGACATGAGGAAGCCAAAAATCCTTGACTAATGTAAGTACTACTTAGCAACAACTAAAGCATCACTGTGTTATCAACATTATTCTCATACTAAATCTAAACCACAGAGATGTGTCCTTGTTAAATTTCATGAGGTTCCCCTCCACTCAGCTCTCCAGTCTGTCCAGATCCTGTTGAATGGCAGCACAGCCTCCTGGTGTATCAACCACTCCTCCCAGTTTTGTATCATCAGCAAACTTGCTGAGGGTACATTCCAACCCTTCATCTAGGTCATTGATGAAGATGTTGAACAAAACTGGACCCAGTACTGATCCCTGGGGAACACCATTAGCTACAGGCCTCCAACTGGACTCTGCACCAGTGACCACAAGCCTTTAAGCTCTGTTGCTTAGCCAGTTCTCAATCCATCTCATCCAATCCATACTTCCTGAGCTTCACTATGAGGCTGTTATGGGACAGTGTCAAAAGCCTTACTGAAGTCAAGGTAAACCACATCCACTGCTCTCACTTCATCTACCCAGCTAGTCACTCCATCATAGAAGGCTATCATGTTGGTCAAACACGATTTCCCCTTGGTGAATCCATGTTGACTACAGTATCAAACATATTTAAAATCAGAAATCTTCCTAATTTCCTGCACTTCATTTGTTTGAGTCTGTAGCATCCTCAAAAGCTGTAGCTGGGTTGTAATAGGGTAACTGGCCTATCGCAACCAGATTGACTATCTCAAAGTCTGTTGTTTTATGCCTCTACTCAGACTTCCCAATATGTAGGCAACTGTGAAGATTGGCTACTCCTTCATGCAAAATTTGAAAACTGTGTTTTCATTCTGAACTTTGATTTTGAAATGTTGAAATCCTTGACAGAATGGCTTGCTCCTCTCTTTGCACAGCCCTGACAAATACTTCTTACCAGTCAGTCCATATACTCTGGGTTTATACCATTTTAAGTACATTAAATTTTCTACTGATTTTGTTATAGTAAAATGCACATATATGTGCTCCGAAGAGCACCAGTCATGTTAATCTTATTTTACAGAATGGAAGAATCTGTTACGAGGCTTGCAAAACAGTGTGGAAATATCAGTGTAAACTTCTCTGAACAGAGAGATTTGCTTTTGCTCATTATCTGCCATCAGAGTGCATCAGACTCCTTCACCTGTGTGTGAAAAAACTTGTTGAAAGGTCACTTTTTTTCCTGTGAAGGACTGGTAACAGAACTGAAATCTGATATTTTGCTACCGCTGACAAACACAGGAACACAACTGCCAGCTGTCCTATATTCAGCAGAGTGGTGCTGCAGCCAACTGGGGTTGAGTTCGAACTATTATTTCTGTTTGGCCTGACTTGCCGAGTGTTGGTCAGATCAGGCCCTTAGTGCTCACTGCTTCTCCTGCAGTCTCTTTGTCTTTGCACAGGTCTGGGTCAGGGGTCTAGAGCAGGCGTAGTCCAAGGCTTTATCTGTACACCTGGTGACAGGGTGCCTCCACACCTGGGTGCGGGTGGAACACATAAATAGCAAAGTAAGAAAGAATACAAACACTTGAAGGTCTTTTTGTTATTCTTTAGTGCTCTGGTGAGTGCTCCACACAGAACACAGCACTTACAAGTACTTTGTGCCCTTGGAAAGACTATGCCCGCTGGCTAATTCTGTGCTGCTTCATATCAAAACTAGGCTGGTGTTGGCTTAACATGTCAAGAATGCTTACAATCCATACTGGACAAAAAAAAAAAGAAAAAAGTGTAATTTCTTTAAATCCTGCTGCTAGAGGATTTAATATTAGTAAATATCACAGCTTTCATATGACCCTAAATACTCTGTATAAATAATACTTATATTTTTTTTTTTCTGTTTTCTCTGCCAGGTCAGTGAATGCTAGTATGCAATTTGGAAAAAAGTTATTAGCATTATGGTAATAAAGAAAATCAAAGCCTTCCCTGATTTTATTTATTTTAAACAAATGTTGAACAACTTCATCTTAAAGCAAAGTAATAAAAAAGGACTAACTTCTCTGCCCTTTTTTCACATCTTATATTCACATAGGTCACTTCGGCTCATCAGTGGCATCTTATTTCATATTCTTGCGCTGGATGTATGGAATAAACATGATTCTCTTTGGACTGACCTTTGGACTTGTAATGGTGCCTGAGGTGAGAATCTTAAATTGTAACTGAGAATTTTTTTATGAATTTCTGTCTTTGCAGTGAGATTTCATAGGAATGGACCTTCAAATAAATTTGTAATTTCTTTGTGCTCCATGTAAAAGTACTAAGGTGTACTAAGTCTGTAAAGATATACTTGCTTTGTGGAGAGTTGTCTCTACAGACAGATCTCTTGAAAGAGGCACCACAGAAAAATGTATACATGGTTGTGTCCTGGAAATGTTTTCCTGTGGTCTGAGGTGCTGCTAAACTTTTTTTTTGGTTGGGTTGTTTTGTTCTATGGAGAACTAAAGAGAGGAACTGAGACTAAGAAGCAGCCAAGTGGAGTATCTTGACTAAAATGTACATTACAATAGAAAGATACATTCCAGGCCCCTGAGGCACCATAGATTCTTTTCAATTGCCTTAATACTCACATGTTGATAAGACCCAACAGGGCTGTAAAGTCATGAGAGAGACCCCTTGTGTTTTGTGCTGTGTGCAGCATCATTCTTAATAAAGCTGCTCAGAGCAGATGTAGTTCAGGCAGAAATCACTTCTGTGAAATGCAGTATTTTTCTAGTTTCTTTGAGCCACCATATAGTCTTCCCAAAAAGAGGGCTTATACAGAATTAAAAGTATTGTACCGTCTCCCTTATTTCACTATTCCACATTCTCTTACTTATCTTCTAGTAAGCAGACGGGAAAATGTCAGGTAGGAATTTCCAACAGCTTCCTACCACAGCATTTTAATAGCACAATGCATCTTACATTGAAGCCAAAACAGAGAAAATGACCACCAGTTTTCAGGGTAAAGTCTGGAAAGGATCCCATGAGGACATGTCCCCAGACATACACTGTGGCTGAGCAAGCATCTTGCCAGCAGCAGTGGAACTCTCAGAATCCAAAAATCCAAAAACTGAATCCCTATCATCTTCCCACACATTTCAGTTAAAAAACCAATGAAACCCATAATGCAAGAAAAATGAATCTTCTGGTCCTGGCTGTAAGACAAACACCACTCATCAGAGGAATTTGGACTTCTGTGTTGCCTTTGAATGTAAGAGGTACAGCCTGACAATCCATTGGTATTAGTGGAACATCACTTTGGCAATCTATTGGAACATATTAGAAAGCACCATTAATGCATACTTTAAGCATAGTTTCAATCATTAATGTGAGGAGTAATAAAAAGAATTGGAAAGTAGGTCATCCTCACTAAGGAGTTTAGGAGCATAAAACAAGTGTTCCTAAGAAATGACAGACCACTGTACCTTCCCTTGTTGGTGTTTTGCTTTAAAATACAAATTGCTCTCATTTTTTGGTTCCAGGCTTTGATGGGGAAGCCATATGGCTCCCTACCTAGAAAAACTGTCCCAAGAGCTGAAGAAGCAAGTGCTATGAACTTTGCTACTCTCTGGGATTTTAGTGTAAGTGCATAAACTTGCAATACTGCATATTCACATGAATCTGTGTTTATTATGGACTTTTCTTTCATTATTTAATATCCAGAGATTTAATATGAAATATTTAGGGAGAAAATGGCAATAGAATTAATTTACTTTTTTTTCCCAGAAGCTCTGAGTATAGACATTTCCTTCAGACAAAACATAATAAAACTCCATGGCGACATGAACATTTCAGTGTATGTAGCAATCTAAAGACACATAGGAGAAAGTCTCAAAGCTGAATTCACATCCTTGGGTAATGACATTCCATTTCTTATGGCTGAATTTCGTTGTCTGTTTTATATAATTAAGGTTCTGAATTTCAGGTTGCAGTGTGAATTAGAGAAAAGAAAAGAAATTCCAATAATGTTCTCTGAAGACTTTTTCTAAAACAGAGAATGCTCTTTTTAGTTTTTCTCAGTCTTATAGCATATGCAGATATTTTAGCTGAATTAAGAAACATATCTTAATTCTTTACCATTGATGTGATGCCCAGTCTAACCTGAGCATCTATACCTCCAGTAATGACAAGAAAGTGGTATATTCCTAAAAATGTTGTATTTCTTTTTCTTCCTGAAAACAACAGTTTTATCTAATTTTGCACTTGGCATGTCTCTATATTTGGCCTCTTTAAAGAAAGATGATACAACTTTGCATTAAGTCAGCTGATGCAAAATTTAATATTACAATATGTTGCTTGGAAGGCTGTCAAGTTTCTTTAAAGCATGCAGTCAATGTCATCAAAAGGTACTCTTTGCCTGTGAAAACGTGCAAACATATAGTTAAAGTTTTCCTCCAGATTAATGGAAGCAGCATCCATTGAAGTAAGTGTGATTTCTCCCTCAATCTGCTGCCCTCTTTCCCTTCTGTAAGAAGTATCAAGACTTTTAGAGAGTTATGCATATACGTATCTTTTAGTACTTGAGTTGTTTTAGCAACAGCAAACATGAATATGATATTGGAAGCAAACCCATTTCTTGGAAAAATAAACTCAGTCGCAGGTTCCTCCAGTTTAAAGCTCAGCCTCTCCCGCTATCTGCAGAATGACTCATCTAAAAGTGGCCTCTTCATGTAGGTTTGGCCTATGGGAGGTCCCATTCCACCCCTGCCAGCAGGGAGAACTGTGCTGACTATGGAGCTCTAGACAGGAAACCCCAGGAAGGGCACAGGCAGATTTTCATACCTGACCCCTTTCCAACAGGAGGCCAGCCTTGATTGCTTCTGAAAAAACATAAAAATGCTATGGTGTCTACACTTCTCATTAATATTGCCTTTTTTTAGTATGGTTAAAGTATGTGGAGATCCTTAATCTTGTGACATGCAGATGTCAAACAGGATCTCTTGGTTTGTGGCTCAATACCTTCATGTGGAGATTCAGATGATGCCAGATTTTGGTCCTTTAGTTAGCTTCCTTAGCTCTATTTTCAATCTGCACCTATCAGTGGATGAAGAATCAGGTTGTAAGATGACAGAACATCAGAAATAATTTGACTGGATATCCCCATCTTCTCATTTGCAAGCAAATCTTTCAGGCTTATTAACTGTAGAGAACTAAGTTTAAGGGATATAATAAAAAAGTAGGTAGAAATTACAAAGTTTGTCTGTGTTTTGACTATAAAGGTATATAAAGTGAACATATTACTTCTGCTTTATTTTGCCACACAAATTGATGGACTCTCCTTGGATACAAAAGGATAGAAAGATCTTTCTAAAAAGTCACGTCTGTAACATTTTGCAATGACTGCTGCATAAAATGATAGAATCATAGAATGGTTTGGGTTGGAAGCGACCTTAAAGATCATCTGGTTCCAACACCGCTGCCATGGGTAGGGATACTTTCCACTAGACTGGTTGCTCAGAGCCCTGTCTGACCTGGCCTTGAACATTTCCAGGGATGGGGCATCCACAGCTTCTCTGGGCAACATGTTCTAGTGCCTCACAGCCTCATAGTGAAGAAATGACATTGTGTCTGGTTCATCAGGAGTTGTATATTTGATTGACAGGAAGAATACATCTAGACATGTATCTGGGAAGTTAAATAATGATGATGACATAAAATGAGAAATTAAAACATCAGGGAGATATTGGAGAAAAAGCAATCGTAGTAACTCAGAGATTTTGTAAAGAGAATAGAGACTGGAAGAGCTTTATACAGCAAATGGGAACAAAGTTTTAAAAATAAAAGTATTTGAGAAAAGATGAATGAAGACAGATGGTGGAAAAAGGCGTGAAGTTTATAACTGACAGATACAGGATCTGACTGCTCTGAAGAAGAAAGTATAGTAAATAACAGTAACAGTCAACTTAAGGAGCAAATGCAAAGGTAATAAACACAGAAGAGGGCAGTGAAAGAGATGGAACCTCTGAAACATTGAAAGGCAAAAAGAATTTTCTTGAGGCATGTCAGATTGACAAATTCTCCCTGAAGACAATGACATCTTTTATTAAACAGCACAAGAAATAGTACCTTTCATCTACTAACAGTTCCTGTATGACAACAAGAAAGTTATAAATAAGTGAACCCACATCAGCAAATATTATTTAATCCTAAAAAACCCCACAAATCCCACCAATATTTAAGACAGTAAAGAAAGGATGATCTTGCTTGAAATTGTACTAATTTTATTGACATTGCAAAGAGGAACAGTTTTGGATGTTGATATATTTTACTTGGTATTCAGCTTTAACATTGTATATTTTACAGTTCATGTAATAATCCAAACCTTAAAAAATGAGACTCTCCAGGCTCATTTCAATAAAACATTTGAGCAATATTCTTATCTTACCCTTCTTTTATGTTAGACTCAGAGAGGAGTGAGACAGATCTTCCATGCATGCCTACCTTTATACAGCTGAAGATATTTCAAGTCTCATGGTGAAATGCAGTAGGCAAAGTCCAAGAAACAACATATTGAATCACATGCAGCAGAGGAATTATCACTGTCTTTGCAGAACACAGCAACTTAAAAAGCATTTTAATACTCTGAGGGATCCAAAAGGTTCTCCAGAGCTGAGCTGGACTGCATTGAAACCTGAGCTAGGGTGGAATTATAGGATGCTTTAATGAGCAAAAAAATTCGAAAGACATTCTATTAAATTTGAATGTGCCCTGACTGGTGTAGATGTTTTACTATTCACTGGGAGTAAATGTGTTCTATAACAACATTTCCCTTATCAGAGAAGAACATACTATTTGTTATCTGTTATGTGTAAGCACATCTCTCAAAGCTAGTCTCATACGAAGAAAAATGAGATAAGTTGATTACCAAATAAAGACATTTTGAATAATATTTCTGTTTATCGTGCATTAATATTTCATTTTAATCTCAGAATTGTGAATTTGGTTTTCCAGATAACACTGTGGCTCATTTCATATATAGTAAGATCTACAATAAATCAGAAGAATGTTTTGCAATAATATATATAAAAAAAGATGTTATTTATTTTAAGTAAAAAGAGCAACTGAAAAGTGGAAGGGAAGTAAATGGCTTTTTTATTTCAAAAAACCCTCAGCTTACTGTATTAGTGTCAAAATAATGCATGGTCTATCCACCAATTACATGGTCAAATACTCTGTATTCGACTTAAATCATTACATCCAGCTGGAGATTTGCCACTGCTGGGCATGTGCTGAGCTGTCTTTGTAAACCCTCTGGATACAGTGGTCTTCTAGGGGATGAGTTCTTGCTCTAACCAGAGGATTATCAGGAAGATTTAGCTATTTGAATCACTTTAGATACCAGCAATTGTTTACAATTAATCATGTACTAGTAAATTATTTTGAAAAATCAGCAATCCGATCCCTAGAAGAGACTGTAATTCTCATTAAGATTTTTAGAAAAGGAGATACACTTTGAATCGCTGAGAAAGAAGGTACATTTGCATTACACTTTTTACAGCCTTGGAGCCTAAGTGTTAAAAACGCCTGCATACTGAATAATCTTCCATAATATACAGCTAACTATTGGTTAATGTATATTAAATGATCACCCGATGAACAGAAGACAACACTGATAGATGGAGAAAGCACATGAGAATTTTATACTAAAAGGCTATGCAAGTAAATTTCAGAAATGTGAAAATTCAGTTAAATCTGACATTTTATCTGCAAGTAATGTGTAAAACAGATTTTGTAAACTGAAATATTTTTGCCTTTATAACAAGAAGTATGTGGATGAAAAAGTTTTGACACATTGAATCGCAGATGGAGTGCCCATGAAGAGTTTTAAAGATAAAAGTCTTTCTAAATGGAAGGAGAGATCTTCCATGCTGTGAGATTTATTATAGTGATGCTTACGACTGTTTTGAATACATTGGAGTGAGTTTCAGCACCTTGTTATTGGCACAATTTCTGGTTACGTGTATATTTAACAGACATAACATTATAATTTTTGCTGACTTTTCAGGGCTTTGCACAGTATTCTGTACTCTTTTATGGTTATTACAATAACCAGAGGACAATTGGATGGCTCAAGTTCAGGATGCCTCTTTCGTATTTCCTTGTTGGAGTTGGGACTATTGGCTACAGCTTTATGATTGTCATTCGAACGTAAGTTCTCCTTCACTCTGGAATAAAGTGCATTCAAAAAGGCAGATAATTCCACTGTTGACGACTTTTTTTTGTTGACCAACAAAAGAATTGATTGTCTTTTAAAAAACATGATAATCGTAGGGTCAAGACAAGATCAAGTGCAAGGTCAAAGTCTTATAAGATTCCTTTAGCCTGTATTTATTTATTTATTTATTTATCTATTGTTCTGTACCAGCAGCTCTGTTACAGTGTTGTGGAAGTAGGAAAAATCTTTAACAAAATAATATAACACTTCCCTTCTGCAACTTCAAAGTGAAAAATGAATGCATAGAGTAAGGAACAGAGCTGTCAGCCCATCTTTTCATATTACCCTGCGTCTAGCAGAATGTCAGCTAACATCCAGAAATTAAATTGTTCTACCTTTAATGATACCTTATGTGAGTTAAATTCTGTTAAGAAGAAAGAAAGCAAGAAAAAAAGAAACATATGGCAAATAATTCTGTGTGTAACTCGCACTCGGCAATAAATGATTCTCAGCAAGACTAGAGTGGTTAGGTCACATTTACCCAGTGGTGTAGAAGGATTAGTGCTACTGGCCATAGTAAAGGTTTGATGTCCTGTAGAACACAAATTGATCTCCAACAGTGTGAAAACTATGCTTAATATAATGTTAAGAACATAATGTTAAAACAGGAGGAACCATAGGGGTAAAGTGAAACAGGGCCTAGGCAGTAAAACTGGTGATATATTAACCTTTTGGCTCGCAAATTCTGGCCTTGAATTTTGTCTTAGGATCAGAATTTAAATGAAATAAAATTATTATTTTATAGGCAATTTCACTATTGGAATACACTGTGGTAATTCTGATGGTTTCTAAGGATATAGGCCACGAATAAATATAATATTAAATGCTCTTGATTCAAGCAAAGTGACGACTTACCACAATAATACAGTTAGCTATAGTGGTGTCTTTAAAAGATGCCTCTGAAAAAAATCAGGGCATTGCGGGTCAAGATTCAACAACAATTTGTGCATAAAGATGAAACTCCATTTAATCTATTTCCACTGTTTTGTACTGAAGCCAGTATTTTTCACTTGCATGAGCACTAAATTAATTCATATACTGTTTTTCAAATGTTTTCCTGCATAGGGCAAGACACATTTCAGAAGAAAATAGAAAGTCTTCAGTTATGTATATGTATTTTTGGAGGAGGAATGAACTACTGCAATAAAAAAGTAACTGGTTTAGTTTGAAAATATGTTTTTAAGTATTTTTTTATAATGCAGCTGTGAAGATTAGAAAAGTCAGGCAATTGTATTTCAATGGCTGTTAAGACCAAAAAAAGAACCCAGACCCTTCTATCAGAAAATCCCTGTGGCCCAAACAAAGTAGTATCTGTGTGGAAAAAATACATTGTACATGTTAACTTCCCATCTGGCCACATGACGCTAATGCTGATCAATATTTAGGTAATCTTATAAGCAGTTCTTGCAGTCTTCTGCTCTTTGCTGTTCCTCCAGAGAAAAAAAACCCCACAGTGGGCACAGGAACTAAAAGCAGTGGAACAGGAGGTGCTACCATTTTCTCTGCTATTGACTAAGATCTGGGAAAGAGAATGTCCATGTGAAAGAGGTAGTGAGGATTATAAGCACTATTATTCTATTTAGGGGAAATATTTAGATTTAGGGTTCCTCTCCACAGCTCTTCCAGTGCATAACAAAACATGGAAATACTTGTGGTTTTGAAGAAACGATATCCCAATGACAAGACTGTTCACTATTTCATTAGGAACTCTTGAGAACAATTGTCTTAGTCTAGAAACCAGCAGCAGGGCAGATCCTACCAAGAACATTTCATGATCTCTGTCCCTTCTGTATATGAGCAATAAATCAAAAAAACCCCAACCCTGGTATTGGTTTATGACAGCTCAGAAGGATTTTCTGTATTATTTACTTACTATGCTCTTCTAGATTTGAGAGTACATATTCTTCTGGACTGTTTAAAATGTGGCATGTAGAATGTATTGAAATTAACTACATAACTCTGCTGCATTAGTGAGCTATAAAATAGGCATTGCCTTTTCCTGACCAGGAAATCAATACAACACTGAAGGCTAGATGGTTTATACCCTACTAATATAATCCACCCTTGTGCTTAATGGTTTGAATTAAGTGATAAAGTATGCAGAAGCAAAACCCGTATTATTACATGACTGACAACATTTTGAAATAGGGAAATTAGTAGTTGAGATTAAATCAAATCACTGAAGAAATAATTTGATGTTTGTGGACATTGTTATAAACGCATAGGAGATGAAAGAGAAGATAGAAAGCTGTATTAGTGATACTTTTGTATGGTATAACCAGGTTTTGTTTTGGTTTGTTATTTTAGATTTTTTTTTTTTCTCTGTGAAGTCTCTAATCAAATCTATTGCAGTTCAGGATGCTCTGCAGCTTTCTATTTGAGAAATCTTCTTGATATTGTTTTCATATTGAATTTCTTATCCAGCAGAGTTTCTCTGAGGTGTTAATGAAATAAATTCATTCTTTCTCATTAAAATATTTGTTGTGAGCTCATAAACTGTCTCTTGTTTCAGACTGGACTTTGCAGATAGTATAACATAATTGACTGTAACAGTAATATATTTTTTTTCAGAACAATGTTAGAATTTAGGAACAATTTAAAAATCATGCTCACATAGCAGAAGTAGTTCTAACACAGTCTTCCTGTGTCTTTCTGGCTTTTGTAGAATGGCAAGAAATGCAAATGAAGAAGGTGGTGGGGATGATACTAGTTTTAATTTCAGCTGGAAAATGTTCACAAGCTGGGACTACCTGATTGGCAATCCTGAGACAGCAGATAATAAGTTTGCCTCTATCACAACAAGCTTTAAGGTAAAATAGAGCTCACTAAGGAGAGGTAACCTGTTTTGTCTTTCACAGTGGTGTGAATCAAATGGGATGAAGGTAAAGTATTAGATGTCCACCGGGCCTAGAAGCTTAAACTAGAATTTGGCAGCTCTATATCCTTTTGACCCTGGGTCTTTGTTCCTTGCCATCTTAATTTTTTCCTTTTGATTGTGAAAGAAAAATCATTAATGGCATCTTTTGTGTCCTGTGTTACTGCAATACTAGTTTTAGAAAAATGTTTCTACTGTAAAAATGATCTTTTCCTTTTTCTGGGAAAAAGCCATCTCTGATGGCTTCCAGTTGCTACGGTGCTTGTCTGAAAAACTTCTTTTTAAAATGCTGGTGACATTTTTCCAAACTCACATTATCATCTTCTCTTGCTGCACTGAAAAGATACCACAAGATAAAGCAATAAGATGATCTATAAAGGGCTATTCATCAGGTAAGAAGAATTTGCCTCAGAATTTTGAGTGCATACTTGCTTTTCAGTCAGAAACAAAGGTTGCTGTCCTTATGTAATACAAAGTTTTTGTTTTCAAGTTGATTATGAAATATAGCCCAGTTTGCAAGGCAATACAAGGTGCTCTTAGGCCTCTTTTCAGTTTATAAGGTATGTTGATTGCATGAGTCATTGTGTGAGGAATCTGGGGCACGATGCAAGATGCACTGCTGTGAAAACAGTGAAGGGGATATATTCTATCTGTTCAATGTCAAAGACTGTGTTTCTACATGTTAGTCACTGAGGGGAGCTGCTCCAGAGCCTGCCCAATGCACAGCGGAGTGGCAGGTCTCAGCACACAGGGGTTTCCTGGGGCAGGGAGATGTCAGGGTGGTGGAGAGACCCACCAGGAGCCGGCAGCTCTGGCGGCAGACGCTGACAAGGCCTGGGCCTTGCCAGAGCAATGGCAGCCAGCGCCTATAAGAACTAGACTGGGGAGTGCCAACAACAAAGACCACTGCCAATAGAGCGGGCAAACCGGGCATCAGCCCGGGCGTGGCGCAGCAGTTCGTGCGGGAGGGCGCGCAGGGAGGCCGCAGATCAAGAGGCGAGTTCAGTTGGTGGTCATCACCCTCTCAGGAGGAGCTCAGCTATGGTAGCCACCCAGCAGAAAGCCATGTCCTGAGCACTCACCAGAACGGATGCGGCAAGGCAGACGGAGCTCCCACAGAAACATGCCGCCATCCAGGCCTCAGGCTGCAGGGAGTGCCAGAGCCTCTCACTGGTAACGGATGGGAGCAGAAAGAGCAGCTGTGTGAGGTGTGACAGGGTGGACAATCTGCTCAGCCTGGGGGCAGAGCTATGAGGGGGTAGAAAGGTTAAGGAGTGTCAGGGGGTCTGAGAAAGAGATGGACTGGTGGAACTGTGCTCTGCCCTCCCTGAGACAGAAACAGCCACCAGGAAAACCCAAGATCAAGGGTATCCTTGTATCCTCTCCCTGCTAGGCTGAAGGCAGTAGCTTAAAGGGAAGGAGGGAATGAAGTCCACGCTTCAGGCAGCAGGTGAACCCCCTCCTTGCCCACCTCACCTCCCCAGGTGCCTCTGTACAACAGGTATGAGGCTCTGGATGTGGAATGACAGTCCATGGATGAAGAGGATGATGGCCCAGATACACCGGAGGTGCTGCCAAGGTCAGAAAGGCCTACCCTGCATCATTACCACCCCCATGAGGAAGAAAAGACAGGTTATAGTTGTAGGTGACTCGCTTCTGAGGGGAACCAAAGGCCCAGTATGCTGGACAGACCCTTCTTTTAAGAAAGTCTGCTGCCTCCCCTGTGCCTGAGGAAGGACATCACTTCCTAGCCTGGTGTAGCCCTCGGATTATTACCACTACTGCTCTTACACGGGTGGAGATGAAGCTGCAACTCATAGTCCAAGAGGGATCAAAAGAGACAGTTGTTTGGTTGGTTGGGGAATCTGGAGCACAGGTCATTTTTTCCTGCCTCTTTCCAGTTTCAAGCAGTGACATAGGAAGAAACAGATGGGCCTAGTCTATTAATTCATGGCTCCGTGACGGGTGTCATCGCCATAGTTTTGGGTTTTTTGATAATGGGATGGCCTACACAGCATCTGGCTTGCTGGAATCAGATGGGATGAACCTTGCTCAAAAGGGGAAGACGGTCTTTCCTTGCAAGCTAGCAGGACTTATAGACAGGTCTTTAAATAAGAATCAAAGGGTAAGGTGGATAATATCAGGTTCACCGACAACAAGCTGTGGGATGACATGCCAAGGTTAGAGGGGCAGCGTGCTAGTGAGCCCCTCAGCCTGTTGCACCAAAGACCTCAGAAAAACTAAAGGAAGTTCCTGTAAGAGGGTGACACAGCCAACAGCCCAGCTGAAGTGCCTCTACACCAATGCACACAGCATGGGCAACAAACAGGAGGAGCAGGGAGCCACGATGCTGCTAGAAAGCTGTGACCTAGTTGCCATTACTGAAACTTGGTGCGATGAATCCCATGACTGAAGTGCAGCTATCGATGGCTACAGGCTGTTTAGAAGGGACAGGCGAGGAAGGAAAGGTGGAGGCATTGCCCTCTACATCATGAAATGGACAGAGTGCGAAGAGCTGTCTCTAAGGAATAACCACGAAGAGGTGGAAATCTTATGGGTAAGAATCAGGGACCAAGGCAGCAAATGTAATCTTGTGGTCAGCATTTAATATAGGTCACCCAACCAAGCAGAGCCTATTGATGAAACCTTCCTACTCCAGTTACAAGAGGCATCATACTTGCAGGCTCTCATCCTGGCAGGGGACTTCAACCACCCTGACATCTGCTGCAAGAGTAGCATGGCAAGCTGTAGGCAACCCAGGAGACTCCTGGAGTGCATGGAGGGTGACATCCTGTGCCAGGTAGCAGACAGCCCTACCAGAGGGGATGCCATACTGCACCTGATTGTCACCAATGCAAGTGAGCTAATTGGTGATGTCAAGATTGGAGGCAGCCAGGGCTGCAGTGATCATGCACTGGTGGGCTTTGCAGTCCTGAGGAGCATCAGGCAGGCAAGGAGTAAAGTCAGGACCCTGAATTTTAGCAAAGCAAACTTCCATCTCTTCAGGGAGTTAGTCAATAGGACCCCCTGGGAAACGGCCCTCAAGGCCAAGGGAGCACAGAACAGAGGTGGCAGATCTTTAAGGATGCTTTCCACAGAGTGCAAGAGCTCTGGATCCCCAGGAGTAAGAAATCAGGAAAGGAAGGCAAGAGACCATCATGGCTGAGTTGAGACCTGCTGTTCAAACTAAAGGGCAAGAAGGAAATGCACAGGTGGTGGAAGCAGGGACAGGTATCCTGGGATGAGTACAGGCATGCTGCCCAGTTGTGTAGGGATGGGGTCAGGAAGGCCAAAGTCCAGCTGGAGCTGAACTTGGCAAGGGGTGCAAAGAATAATCAGAAGGGCTTCAATGTCAACCAGAAAATGAACATCAAAGAAAGCATCCCCCCCCTTTGATAAGCAAGACTGGCAGACTGGTAACAATGGATGAGGAGAAGGCTGAGGTACCCAATGACATATTTGCCTCAGTCTTCACTGGCAGTCACTCTTCCCACACTCTTGAGGGTATGGCCTGCAAGACAGGGACTGGAGGAGCAAAGTCCCTCCCACTGTAAGTGAGGATCAAGTTTGAGACCACCTGAGGAACATGAACATGCACAAGTCTATGGGACCTG
This sequence comes from Phaethon aethereus, assembly GCF_964289735.1. NCBI lineage: Eukaryota > Metazoa > Chordata > Aves > Phaethontiformes > Phaethontidae > Phaethon > Phaethon aethereus. The sequence goes on along the minus strand of NC_138577.1, from coordinate 41,818,631 downwards.
ATGAGATGCACCCCAGAGTCATGAGGGAATTGGCTGATGTCGTTGCCAAGCCAGTGTCCATGATATTTGAAAAGTCCTGGCAGTCAGGTGAAAGTCTCTTTCCCTTTTCCCAGACTGGGGAAAGAGAAACATTGCACCCATTTTTAAAAAGGGTATCAAGGAGGACCCTGGAACTACTGACGTGTCAGCCTCACCTCTGTGCCTGGGAAGACCCTGGAACAGAACCTCCTAGAAGCTCTGCTAAGGCCCATGGAGGACAGGGAGGTGATTCAAGACAGCCAGCATGATTCACCAAGGGCAAGTCTCGCGTGACCAACTTAGTGGCCTTCTATGATGGCGTCACCACATCAGTGGACAAAGGGAGAGCTATGGATGTCATCTATCTGCATTTCTGTAAGGCCTTTGACATGGTCCCCCACAACATCCTTCTCCCTCAATTGGAGAGATAGGGATTTGATGTGTGGACTGTTCAGTGGATGAGGAACTGGTGGGATGGTCACATCCAGAGCGGAGTGGTGTATGGCTCAATGTCCAGATGGAGATATGTGACAACTGGTGTCCCTCAGGGGTCTGTATTGGGACCAGACAGTGCGATCGAGTGCACCTTCAGCCAGTTTGGAAATGACAGCAAGCTGAGTTGTGCGGTTGACAGGCCTGAGAGATAGGATACCATCCAGAGGGACCTGGAGAAGCTTGAGGAATGGGCCTGTGTGAACCTCATGAGGTTCAACAAAGCCAGGTGCAGGGTCCTGCACCTGGGTCAGGGCAGCACCCAGTATCAATACAGGGATGAAGGGATTGGGAGCATCCCTGCTGAGAAGGACTTGGTGGTACTTCTGGACAAAAGCTAGACGCGATCTGGGAATGTGTGCTCACAGCCCAGAAGGCCAACCGTATCCTGGGCTTCATCTAAAGGAGCATGGTCAGTAGGTTGGGGGAGGTGATTCTGCCCCTTTACTCCGCTCTGGTGAGACCCCACCTGGAGTACTGCATCCAGCTCTGGAGTCTTCAGCACAGGAAAGACCTGGATCTGTTGTAGTGGGTCCAGAGGAGAGCCACAAAAATGACCAGAGGGATGGAACAGGCTGAGAGAGTTGGGTGGGGTTGTTCAGCCCGGAAAAGAGAAGGCTCTGGGGAGACCTTATTGCAGCCTTCCAGTATTTAAAGGGAGCTTATAACAAAGATGGGGACAAACTTTTTAGAAGGGCCTATTGTGACAGGGCAAGGGGTAATGATTTAAAACTAAAAGAAGGTAGATTTAGACTAGATATAAGGAAGAACCTTTTCCACAATTTCTGCAATTATTCACTGTAATAATGTACAGTGTATAGACAGGGAACCTATTGCCAGGAATGAACAGGATGCTGGTCTTGCATTCATGCGGACAACATACAGCATGGGAGCTGGATAAGCAAGCACTAGCTGCAGTATTGAATCACACACAACACCCTTCCTTTCTGCAGTGGTGATATAGCCAAGGTTGTACACAACCTCACCCTGCCCACCGTCTCAATTGCAGGCATAAAAGGTAACTGCACTCAAAGCCAGTAGAAAGAAAAGGTCCCACTAAAACAAATATTGAAGAAATAATCACTGAACGCACTGAAACTGTGTGAGCTTTCCCTGCCCACCTACTAAGGTCAGTTGCTGAAAGCTGTTTGGAGAAGAATACAAATCAGTTGAGACAGATACTTATTTTTGAGAAAGAAACTCATGAAGCTTTACTGTGATCTTTGCAAACAAGCAATGAACCTTAGAGAGAAGGGGTGAAGTCTTGGTTTAGGTGAGGTCATGGGAGTTGTGCTCAAGAGCTGCTGCAATATCCTTTCATTTATGTAACAAACACAAGTCATAAGAAAAGTGGAGCCATGCAGTGTAATTATTACAATGCAGGAGTTCAACTTCCCTTCTTGGCAACTGATATCTATTCCAAAGTGAGAAGCTGTAACTAAACTCCCTTTTCCTTGGGACACTTCAGAGAAAAAGCTCTTTCTGCTGGCAGAAGTAGGAGCTGGAGATTATAGTTACACCAGAGTCTTAATATGTATCGGTCCTGGCCAAAGGTAAAGGTGAGGCAAACATTTTATTCTGCACTCTGAAACTGTGCATTGTTTGCCTTTTTTGGTATTCCTACATCAAAACTGCCTTTTCATTCTTTCTGAATTGCTGACTTTCAGAATACAACTTTTTGCTCTTTTCTCACGAATGCACATTTTTAAAGTCTGACAGTTCCTTTTCTGTCAAGTAATCACACATTTATCCTACTGTGTCACTCAGTCTCATAGCATCTCACAAGCTGACACAACATGCTGGTTTCTTTTTGGCACATGAGTGCAAGTGTAACAGGACTCGGTAGGGACACACTCAACAGAAGCAAAGCAAATTCGGGGCAGCCAAAACCAGATTTTATGAGACAATATAAGCTCATCTCAGAAATTCATGCCCAGGTGTGAACTTTCATCTTAGTAATTTATTTAACTGACTTTAACAACTGGGGAAGCAAGAGGGGGTCTTGACCATTAAAGTACTCATAATATTCTTTTCTTTCTAACAAGTGCAGGAAGCTATTGTGGAAGAGCAGGAGAGCCGAAAAGAGGAAAATATTCACTTGACTCGATTCCTGAGGGTTCTTGCTAACTTCTTAGCCCTATGCACGCTTGCTGGGAGCGGCTACCTCATCTTTTTTGTTGTCAGAAGATCCCAGAAATTTGCCCTGGAAGGTCTGGAGAACTACGGGTGGTGGGAAAGAAATGAAGTTCGTGCTAGAACATTTCTAAAATAGATGTGGTTTGAAACTGTGTTCCTCTACTCTGCATGTTGCCTTTTTTTCATGAGAATTTAAATACTCTGAGTGTGGGTGGTAAATGTCTAACAAAAGAATTATTCTTGTCTCTCTGTTTCCTGCTGCATTAAAATGATTATTCATTGGTCGGTTCTTTCAAATGCCTCTTTATATTTAGTTTTCTTTTGAGCCTTTACCTTTACTCCTCTGTGCTCTCAAGATTGTTTTCCAGCCACTCTATGGATTCACAAGATCTCTTCAAGGAGCCTGTTCTCCTGTTGTTTTCCTCCTGAAACTGGCCCAAGCAACATGACTGGTGTGTGGGCATGTCCAAAGTTATTTGGGGCTTCAGGGATACAACTCTGCAGTGTAGAAGCAGGATGAAACTCATGTCTTCTAGTTCCAGCTGCCCAGTCCAAGAGTCCAATACCATTTTTCTTGGTGCTTAATCTGCTTTCTTCTAGAGCAGATGCAGTCATGCCTGATAGAGGTGTATGGTGAAAGGGATCGTGTTTGCTATAACATTGTGTCGTAAGCACCCGAAGTCAGTGTTGCTATATGAAAACCTGGGCAAATGGTACTTTCTTAGCAAACACACTGTTGTGTATGTTGTAAAACTAGCTGTTTCTTACTTAGGGCTCATCTTCTGAGCCAGAGTGTAAAGTTGATACCTGATTTAAGGTAAGACAAAAAGGTGCTAGCCTCACAAAGCTGCTGGTAGGAGTGATGATGGAATGAGGAAAGTGAATCCCTAATTTTCAACACCAAAGCCTGACTGAGAAAGTAGCATAAAAACCTCTGCATATCCACCCCTGTAATCCAGAGAAATAAGGCTGTTGAGATTGGGTCAAGTTATTTCATACAAGTTATTATATTTTGATCTGAAAAGAAAAGTCATGTGCAAAACTGCTTAGTTTAAAGCAACATGAACTCTACGTGTGACAGCAGACGAGCAGATGAAGACAGTTCAGGAAGAATTCAGCTTTCCCTCAGTTGAAAGGTGTGGTAACAGATTTGTACTAACAAGAACTGTGCTACTGAAAGCTTTATATTAGTTTATGCTGCAATCTGGAAAATAGTTAAACATATGCCTGTTTACATTAATTGTTTTGCTTTTGTTTGCTTTACAAAAAAATACTGCTTAAGAGACCCTGTACAACAGAACTAAGATGTGGAGCACGTGTGTCTTTAAGGCACAGTCGATAAGGCAACATTGCCATTATTTGGCTAAAGAATTTTTTCTATTGACAGGTAATGAACATATTTGTAAGGTACAAAATATTGCCCTTGATCGGATATTTAATATTTAATTACATAACTATATTTGGCTTCTATGTAACAGCCATTTAAAGATTTTTCATATTTTCTACATCAAGCTCTCTTATGTTTGTATCATTAATAAATGGATTGAGATTTTGATCAGAAGAAAAACCATAAACACTTAATGTACTACTTAGAGCAAATGAAAGTGCAGCTCTTACATACAATTAAAACAACAGTATGTAAAAATCAACATTCTTCATAAAATTATTAATATCCTTTTGTAAGAAATTTCTTTTTATCACACTAGATGTATTAAAAGATTTAAAAATGTTTACACATAATTATGGTGTCTTTGGAGAAATGCAGGGTAAATACATTTTATATAACCTGTTCCTGAAACTCACAGCCTAATAAAGTGCCACTGGTGACTTTATGGACAAGACTTTTTTCTCTCTGACTATCCTCCTCTGTCTAATGTAATTTTTTACACTCCCTCTTCATATCTGCAGTTCTTTCAGATCACAGTTTGGTGAAAATTGTCTAGTGTGTCATGGAGAGCAGGAAATTGGTGGAAACAGGCAGACTAGGGCTGTTAAGGGATTTCATCAACCTTTACATTTCTCCTCATACATGGTCATGGCCTGGTGGTTGGTCATGGATGAATGATGATTCTGCACCATGTGACAATTTCCCCATGACTGTGGAAAAAATTGTCACTAATTGCTTTGGTAAAGCGTTCTGAATTTGGATGAAAATTGCTGAACAAATTTAACTTTTCTTATTTGATTGAAGATAGTTTGCAGAGCTAGGAGTTAGTATGAGCATCTCTCTGACACTGAGGTACTGTGTTTACTCAGGTATAGTCCTGCACTGTTTAAAAATAAAGCTACTCAAAAGCAGAGAAGAAGACTTACGAGGAGACAGACTGATTTATCTGAATCAGGATAATTAACAACATTTGGGCAAAGAGGAGATGTTTTACGCGTAATTTGTTTTTCCAGTAACAAAGAACTATAGCTTTAACATTTCAGGTATTGCAAGCTGACACAACCACATAGATCTTTTGCCAAAAATATCCTGCTCTTTAATGTTCATAGTAGTGGATATGGAGTATATTTATGATGAAGTTATTAAGCCATGTTGTCAATGTTCTGTTTAATTCTAGAAATCATCAGGCAACTTTTATTATTATGAAATATAATTTCTAATTCTAATTTCTTTTTAAAAAATGAAACTCTATTTGCTAGAAATATAGGTCTTTATTAGTTCTTTCTGCAAGAGATGCTAGACAAATCTATGACTATTGCAATCATTATTAGTGGAAGATATGATTTATTTTAACTAGACTACTTACTCTTAATGAACTTATAATTTAACCAACAAAATGATCATGTTCTACATTTAATGTTGTGTTGGCACAGTTCAGTATGCTGGGGGCTGGTGTGATTAGCTGTGATTGCAGTCACAGGATTTCTTACCAGATTTGTAAGCAGCTGAAAAGATTTGTGCAAGCAGTAATTTTCTAGCTTTCAAAATGTCATGCAGGGACTTGGTATCTGGAGATAAAAACCTGTTTTGAACCAGACTTTTAATAATTAGTGGGTATCTCTTTGTTGCTGTTCCTTACTTAGGAAAATTTCTATCTCAGTAGTGCAGAGAAGGCTTTTGAGATTCACTCAGCAGATAGTGAATATAAGACCACATTGGCTATGAACCATAACTGTACCATGTATGCATGCTGGCATGCTGCCTCTCTTCTGGCTTATAATTGCACAATTTTTAAGTCTTACAGGGCAGTGAAACTGTCACTGATAAAAAAAGTGGAAGAAAAACTGCTCCAGCACCTGACCTTCAAGTTGGTAAGGAGTCCAGAATATAAATCAGACACTCTCTGAAATCAATGTAGATTAAAGTGACTAAAATTAAATGGATGATTCAATGGACAATTTCTGTGTTCAGCAAAATCTTTCACCAGAAACTAAAAAGTATAATTATAAGATATCTATGAAACTATACAAGAGAAGTTTATACTTCTGAAATACAGAACCCGTCATAGTTTTTTGATTTTGAAAACTCCGTGTGCTACATTTTGTCTCAGTAAAACATTACATTTTTGGTTGCAATAATTTCTCAGTTTTCACCTTTACGAGTTTCTGTGCCTCATTTCACCTCATATCTTAATAATTTTTTTTCTCCAGAATTAAAAATGCTCGTGAGATGGGGAGCATGAATAGTCAAGACATGGAAAAATGCAGACAGAAAGCAAATGAGAAAGAATATGCTTGCTTCAGATAAGTGATAAAAAAAGCAGAATATAATAAAAATATAGAAAATATTAAATGTTCAAGAGAAAGAAAAGCAGTGACTTCTGTCCTGCCTCTTCCATGCAGTAACAAGCAAACTTTGAATAAAGTTAACAGATATTATATTATAAAACTGCCCAAAGGACATATCTTTTCTTCCAAAATACATATTTACTATGTCTTCCAGTATGAGAACTAAGGGTAGAAGCCATGTTCAGAAAAAGCAAAAGGGAAGGAGTGATAGATGGTGCGTACCAGTGCTATGAATGCCAAAATTTACATCCATCAAAATGAATAGTGATCTAAGGCATGGAAGAGATATTCTTTGGAGGTTACTAAATATATGAAAAACCACCTGACTGAAAAGTACCCAAACTGAATACAGCTGGAGTCTAGGACTTACTATTCATATGTATTTGCCCTGCTCTTGCTCATCCCTGAGCGTCTGTTGGACTAGGCCAACCTTCAGTGTGACCCAGGACTTCTCCTCTTATGCATACATTTGCCGCTGGAACTTGTTGCCACAGGAGGATATGAGACACCAGAGCCAGTGAGGATTCTGATTTGAGATTCAGTGGAATCACAACAGGACTAAACATTTCTATTGATAAACAGCATATACAGCTTGGCACAATAAGTTTGAATTTTAAGAATTCATGATTGGTTGTGTTGACTGTAGTTGACTCCTGAAGCTTTGCCATCTTGGGATATATTGAGCATAAAGTCTTTGGTTTAATGGTGACTGAGATAATATATGTTATAAACTATGTTAGATACTTTAAATACTTTAAAATAAAAAAGTTTACACAGTTCATTATGAAGAAAAAATAAAAAATATTTTGGTCACAAACATCTCATCACCTTCTAGAAGTACCAAAAAAATAGGAATATCTACAATTTTCAAGGGAAAATATTTTCAAAGCATTAATGTATGAAACCCAACACAGCTGTTAATATAGTAAGGTAAAAGGTGACAGGAGATTCCAATAGAAATTCTGCCATTTTCAGTTATAAACCCAAGTGCTGTAAGAGATGACAGCTACAAGTTTTTGGTCGGTTGTTTCTTCATTGAGCATTATGAGGTAACAGGGACTTGTTATTTTAACAAGGTAATCCCAGTTACAAATATCCTATCTAAATACATAGGAAACATCAGTAAATTCCTGTAATCATTAAAAAAAAAGTATATATTTCTTACTTGGTGCCACAAGCTATGCACAGAATGCACTACTGATTGCCTACAAATGTGGAAATCAAGTAATTAGCTCTAAAACTCATTAAAAACCAAGAATAGAAACAGAACAAAAAGAAAGCCATTTATTCCTTTTCATTGAAAACACAAGTCTTATGGATGAAACTTTTTAGGAGTGGGAATGTATATGTTTGTAAGTGAGTGAATTTATTTTTTGGCATAGTGCCTTTCTGCTGCCATATTATTTCTGACATGCAAGAGCAATCCTGTCCTAGCAGCAGGAAGTTACTACTGTGTTAAAATTTACGATAGTTCTAGCAAAATGGTTTCCAGCATGGCTGAGAAATACTAGTTTCAGAGCAACTGAAAGACTAGAGCTCTGTGAACAATTAGGTTATTTTGTGACTAAATAAATTATTTTTACTTAATTGTTTTAATATGATTCATCTCAAATAAACACCTTTGTGTTTTCTAACAACCTTTGTGACTTAGATTGAGTCATTTTCTATTTCTTATTTGTTGTTTTCAGTATCACAATTTTTTGTGATTAAAATTTATTTTAAATTGGAATTAATAATTGCACTCTTAAACTTTTTCAGCTATTTTCATTTTTGGCTGACATAATGAACTGGAACCAAAAGGTTCAAGCAGACTTGGAATAATTTCCAGCAATCACTTAGGAATGTTACATTACATTACTAGAATGCCTCACTTGTCTGTAGAATTTATAAGCTATGCTGTATTACAAAATTTCTATAAAAGCTAGTTATCTGGTTTTTTCGATTTGCTTTTGGTAAATTGTTCCATTTCTATACTGTTAAGATGATGAGTTAATCTTATTAAAGGTTTCTAAGAAAATCAGGCAGAAAGACACAGGGTTCATTTGAATTTGCTTATGCAGGGAGGACATGAGATCTGAGATCGACTAGAGAACTCAGGCGATCATCAACTGTATGAAAACAAAAGCAAGTGCTGGATTCTGCACCTGGGACAGGACAATTCTGGTTATACATAGAAATCAAGGGACAAGAGGCTGAAGAGCAGCCCCACAGAAAGAGATCTGGAGCTTTGGGTTGATGGCAAGTTGAATATGAGTCAACAGCATGCTGGGGCAGCCAAAAGGGCCAGCCGTCTCCTGGGGTGCATCAAGCAAAGCATAGCTAGTTGGTTGAGGGAGACAACTGTCCCATTCTACACTGCACTGGTGCAGCCCCACCTCTAGTACTGTCACAGACATCAAACTACGAGAGTGTGTCCAGAGGAGGGTGACCAAGATGGTGAAATGTCTCAAGGGCAAAAGTTACAAGGAGCAGCTGAGGTCACTTGACTTGTTCACCTTGGAGAAGAGAAGGCTGACTGGTGACCTCATCCCAGTCTACAACTTCCTCAAGGAGGGCAGCGGAGCGGGAGGTGCTGTTCTCCTCTCTCTGGTGACCAGCAATAGGATACGAGGAAATGGAATGAAGCTGTGTCAGGGGAAGTTCAGGCTGGACATTAGAAAAAGGTTCTTCACTGAGATGGTGGTCGATCTCTGGAATAGGCTCCCCAGGAAACTGGGCACCAATCATGGCACCAAGCCTGTCAGAGTTCAAGGAGCATCTGGATGATGCTCTTAGTCATGTGATTTAGTGTCAGGTACTCCTGTGACAAGTAGGGAGTGGGACTTGATGATCCTTATGGGTCCCTTCCAACTTGAGATATTCTATGATTCTGTGATTCTATGATTCTGTGATTCTGTGACATCCATAATTAACTTCAGGTGAGATCTTAGATAAACTTAACTTAGTGCAGTCCTTTTGTAGGAATGCTTTTTATAGAACATCTATGTGTCTATTGGGAAGATACAGTAGAGACGTAACATAACATAGTACTGGAAGTAGGTTTTACTGAGTCATCTGATAGTAGAATTTTGTTTAAAATGTGTGTTCTAGTCAGAAATCTAAAATTTGATTTTGGAGGTTTAAGTGAAATGTAAAATGAAAAAAGATCTCATATATCCATCTGCAGTAGATTACAACTGACTTTTCAACCCCTTCTTCCGTTGCAAAAACATCTTGTGACTCCCAGAGTGGATTTGTTTTTTTATTAAATCAAAAAACAAATAAAAAGTAGTTATGGAAATACACCCTCTAACCAAATCAATAATAATAAAAGAACTTGCTGTCAACATTTCACTGTATTTTTTTTTTTTTTCTTTTTCCCACCTCCCAGGTGAACATGGTTATGTCACTTTTAGGAATGTTCTGTCCAACTTTATTTGATGTAATTAGTTCTCTGGAAAATTACCACCCTCGAATAGCTCTAAGATGGCAGCTGGGACGAATCTTTGCTCTTTTTCTTGGCAATCTCTACACTTTCATTATCGCCCTAATGGATGAAATCAATCTCAAGGCAAGCTATTTACTTTCCTTCATTATTTTTAATATGTAGCTGGACAAGGATGAGGATTTCCAGCCAGTCAGAGACATGTCAGTGAAAGATGTTCTTTTCTTTCTGTACTGTAAAAATCATATCCATGCCTGAGCTGGTAATGGGAGTCTTGGAGCAGAAAATGTTAAGAGTTGGTAAAGAGTTCATGTTGGTTTTTTTTTTCCCCAATTTATTTCTTTATTTAGCTGGAAGAAGAAAAGATAGTCAAGTATAACATGACAATATGGGAAGCCAGTCTGTACAATGGTAGTATTCCAGAAAATTCAACTGCTCCTCCAATACAGGTGGACCCCGCAGATGTCCCCAGGGGGCCATGCTGGGAAACAATGGTAGGACAGGTAATGTAATTGCTTTAAGCTCATATTTGAAAATACAAGATATCATATCTAAACCCTCTTTATTTCTGCTAATAAATGATATTAAGGTGGGAAAATGTGAGGGAGGAAAAGCAGATGTGGGACTTTTTCCTGAGCTAAAAAGTTGAGAAAAAATTATTTGAGTTTCTTTGGACGCCATCTAGTAGGGGATTCCTTCTTCTGGTAGTTGACCACCTTGAAAACAGTTCTTTTTTTTCCCCTCTTTTTCACTATTCCCTTAATTTACCTTCCTCTTCCTCATCTCATCTTTGTCTTGCAAAACCTGTTTAGCGGTTATGAAAAGTTGGATTCGTTCCAGCCCCTAATAAATGTGGTAATTCTGATTAGTAATTTGATCAGGCAAAATCAGTTCCTGACTACAACAGACCTATAGAAAAAAAAAAACAAACTCAGAGTAGCTCAACAAGGAAATACATGTAAGATAGCTCTTACAGTAGTGTGCTTTTGAGAAGGCATATTTTATCTTTAGCCAAGTAACATAATGCAAAAGAACAATAGTGTTTTAATGGTAAATCTGCTCAGTCATTTTATTTGATTCAGTTGAACATTTATTCTTATTGACCTATTAATATAAAATGTCATTTCCAAAGAATTTTCTAACGTCCCCCTTTCCTCTATTTGATCACATCCCATTGTTGTCTTGTGCATGAGAATGGATTCACAACTGAATTGCTGTTTCTCCATCAATCTGACAATCTCACCATCTGGTTATCTCCACTCCTGGCTTAATAAATCACCATCAGGGTCCAGACAGGCAGGAAAAACAGCCCCTCTATTCTTTTCGCTGATCATGAATAATAAGCTAAGAACACCAAGAGCTCACCACTGCATTACTTTTCTCCTTAATTTCAGATCAGGGAGAGTAATAGCCTTTTGGGCTATTGGGGTAAGGCCTGTTACAGTATTGTTTAGTGGCACTTACTAAAATAAAGGCAGCAGAATGAGGATTTCCATTAGGATTTTCTTCTTTCCTCTCCGTATTCACTGGGAGTTGGTGCTCCTTGAGAAAGCAAGCCATTTGCTTTTTTTTTTTTAATCTCCCAAAGCCAAAGGGGTGAAAAGCGATTCAAGATATCATCTCAGATTTCTGTTATAGCAGCAATCTTGTCTGGCGGCTCTTCCCAGGCTAATCATGCTCTGGATGTCTCCTCTGATAATATGAGCACATGTTAGAGCAAAGGATACCTCTAGAAAATGAGGGGCAGTTTTTCTCCTGGCATTTTTCAGAATTAGTGAACGTAGAGAACATAGTGAACGTAGTGAACATCTTTTCCATGTCGAAATAGGGTAAGCACAATTAGGGATCTAAACCAGTATTTCATTATGATGGTAATTATTAATTGCTCTAAATATAATCTTAATAGAAAATATTACTCTAACAGGAATTTGTGCGGCTGACAGTCTCTGACACGATGACAACATACATCACAATTCTAATTGGTGATTTCTTGAGAGCTGTCTTTGTTAGGTTTTTCAATTACTGCTGGTGCTGGGACTTGGAGTATGGATTTGTAAGTATCTGGTTTGCTATTTTAAATGTCTTTTTCAGATTATCACTTCATATTTTTGTAGTATACTACATATTCCTTTCAATCTTACAGAATTAACAGTTGGCTAGACATATTATCTTCGAAATCCCTGAACAATATTGTGTAAGTTTTTCCCATAATTTGCTTATGCCTTAATATTTTTCTTATTCTTTAGACTTTAGAATTTTTTTTTATTTGATTGTGTAAGAAAACTGGTAACACATTTTTCACACATTTCCAATTTGAAGACTCATTCCCAGTTCCATGGAATACAATCTCATTGATTTCTATGGGATTTCGGATAGAATCTTCTAGCATATGGAAGCATCCGGTGTTTGTGGAGAAAAATATGAAAAAACTTGTTCTAGAGATCTTATTATAGATATTTTTTGCTAGAATTAGTTTACCTGAAATAAAGTTAGTAAGTCCCATAACATAAGCAGTTGTAGAGCTCTTCACTTGGGAGTTGAGACTTTCAATTTACACAGATCTGAACTAGGTTAAATTAGCCAGCTAAGATACCTACTCTGTAAGGTCTAATGCTTTTTCACCTGTTAAGTAGTAGTCAAGGTACTGGCAAAGCTTTTGAAGCTCCTGAAGACTCTTTTGTACTCAAAGAGAGGTATGGAAAAGAGCTGTCATTTAAAGCAACCTTGGGTATTGTAACAGCCATTGTAGCAGTTCTGCCACCCTTTTTGTCATTCTTTCCTTAAAATTTTACCTTCATAAGTGTACAAATCTCTTGTTTTACTAAAAGCAGCCTCTTTTCCAGAGGAAGAGAAAATTTTATGTTTTCTATAGAAAAATCAGTTTTCTGGTATAGCAATCATAGCTATTGGATGGCTTCTATGACATTTAGGTTTTTAAACAAGGTTCAATTTTCTTCCTGTTAATTCTACAGTGAGTCTCAAACAGGACCTGTAGGGTAGGGCTGCAGACAAAGACTACCAGCTGGCCAGGCTGTGGACAGACAAGTTATGACTCTTGCAATATCAATATCAAATGCAAGAATTTGAATACAACATGGGCAGAGAGCCAGCACAGCTTGTGAAATTGTGTATTTTCATACACTTAAATTGCATCTGGAGCTTCCTTATATTTGTAGATGTTCCACAGACATTGCAATAGCTAAGGCTGGATGTGGGGAACACATGAATCATTGGAGACAGTGTTACACCTGAAAACAAATAGCTCAGATATTGTATTTTCCAAAAATGTTGAAGCTATAATCTGGACATTTTTCCTATCGGCATATCCACGATCAATGAAAGAACCTGAATGAAAGCTAGTCTGGAAACCATTCTGAAAACTGTAGGAAAAACTCTTTATCTAGGATGATTTGGCTTCTGTTTGGGCTTCCTGAAGCCTATTCTCTCTTGTTATTTACTCTGAATCAACTGCTTTTTATGCAGGGAATTTTTGTTGCATGATCTGCCCAACCACAGGTGCCTAGTGCTATTTGAGATGACCCTGGGTATCCAGAACAGATGGATGGGGTTACTAGGTGTATTTTTTGTGAGATGCCTTCAGTCTTCCAGTGTTGGGAGTCACACAGTGAACTGTAGGACAGTTTGGCTTGAACTGGGAGTGCCAGCTGTCAAGTGAAGATACGTACTTCATCCATTAACACTTCAGACTTACCTTTTGCTCTTTGTTTTTTGTCACCATTATGGGTGCTAATGGAATATAATAAAATAATGCAATCAACAGAACAGAGCCTATAAGGGAAAGAGCTTTAATTAAGGGTCTGGACTAAAGAGCTGCACAGATACCTTCCTTCTTTCTAGCCATTCATTGATATACAGAGTAAAGAACATAAAGAGAGGCAATAAGCAGTGAGAGTGAACCTCAGCCCACACACAAGGGCTTCAATGTTGTTAATGGAAGCTGTGGCATGTTTATCCAGCAGTAAGGGAACACCTTATTTCCATGATACATTATTGTTCTCAAAGTGTCAAAAACACGTCTACTAGTAGGGGATGCTGAAAACAATCTATTATTGACAATTTTATTTGGCAATATGTAAGAATGGCTATAATGGTCTCATCCATTATGGTCCTCAGGTCCTGTAATCTGCCAGAAGAGGAAATGTAAACTGGAAAGAATTGAATTTCTGGAAATATCTGAGCTTAAACTCCTCCCTAGGAAGTAGCTATACCTGTGTGTCTGTGGTTAGTGGCCATGATGTACCTATAATCCATTAATTTTTAGACTTTTTATACCCTAAATATTTTTGACAAAGAATTTCAGAAATTAACTTGCATGTTGTGTGGAAAAACACTTCTGTTTGTTTAAAAATTAAATTTCAAATTATTTTATTTGTTAAAGCTTGCCCCTATGTTATGAAGAACAGTCACACATTATTTGGTTCTGTATGATCCTATTCATTTCTCCATGTCAGTTATGATATTCCACCCCTCTATACAGCTCTCCTTAGTCAACTGCTTTCTGTGTTGAATACCACTAATCTATTTAATCTTTCCTCATATGGAAGAAGATTCATAAAAACATGCAACAAAAATATAGTAGTTTGCTGTAAACATATATATGTACATATACACACAACTACACAGAAAGAGTGTAGGGCTTCCAAATATTCCAACAACATAACATAATACAATAAAAAATTGTGATTTTAATTAGTGATTTTAATAGCATAACTTTGTCTTGGTTCAGCCATAATGGAATAGTTATTTTTGTATCTCATGCCCCTTCCTCCCTCTATCAGTCATCTGTGTAATTAATATCTGGAAGGTGCACATTATTCATGATCTTTTTGTCCACCCAATATGGGGAATCATGCAAGCTACCAGCTATGTTGTAGCAAAACTCTTTCATGAGAAAGCTGATTAAACAAAATGTGACAATGCAAAACCATATGAATAATACGCTTGAATCAGACTTTTAGGTGTAAACTAGAAGTTTACAGCCACAATTTCTTGCCATAAAGTTTTGTTCTAGTGCATATGCACACAAACTAATATGTATGTGTGTATTTCAATTGTTGCTCAAATGCAGTATATTCCGTGTTTGCAGGTGAAAATGTTCATGAATAAGAAACTACTAAACAGGGTAAGAGAAGAGATGTGGAAATGATTAAAGATTTGGAATGACAGAATGAAAGTCTCAAATGAATAGTTTAGAATTATAAGACTAATTATTTGTTTACAGTATTTATATTGGGAACAATAGTATTTATGATACAGTGCTTTCTTCAACAGACAAAGTGATAATGAGACCCCATGGCTGAATGTTGAAGTAAAAATTAGAATCAAACACACTCAAACTAGAAATAAAAAATTCATATCAAGCAGAGAAAACAATGATAAAAATGCTTAAGAAAGAATTCTTCAACAGTGTAACTGTTAAACTTAAAATATGAAAGATAGTGTTACAGTTCAAACAGGAATTAAATCACAACAGCCTTATGGCTGGTACCATATTGGAGGACACGTTAGCTGACCACCGCTACCTCCCCCAATGGAAAATGTATTAACTGTTTTTTTAAAATTTACCCAGTACTAAGCACTATTTTTAATTCTTTTCCTTTGAACAAACCTCAAAAAGATTTTCAGTAAAACACCACAGCCTGTTTTAAAGTCTGCCCATTGGCTTTCAGTCATCTTAATTTGTTTCATGATTCACTGAAAAGATGCAACACAAGGCCTTACAAAACAATACCAGTATGCTGCTGCTGTTGGAAGTGACAGTGTTAAGCTACTGTAAACTGTCTTAAAACGCTTTGTGCAAGCCTAATGAAAGCATCTGTATTTCTTTCAGCCATCATACTCTGAGTTCGATATAAGTGGAAATGTGCTGGGACTGATCTTTAACCAAGGCATGATCTGGTAGGTGTGGCAAAGCATGTTGCATCTGCAGGACTGCAGGATTTAGCTCTATCTGTGAAAGATTCTTCTGAAATGCTGATCCTATCCCATTGTTGGAGTTTGATGGAAGTGTAATGTAGTATATATCAAACTCTGGTACACTGCAATGAGTGGGACCGCTTCAAAACTAGTTCTGAGTTAAGATTATGGGACCAGATACATCAGGATTTTGCAATGAGCTGGTAAGACCAACCAGTAAAAAGTTGTGTAGATGAATCCTATCTTTTTGTTGTCTGACTGCTTGCTAGAGCAAGCACCTGGCCCATTCAGTTTTGCTTTGAATTTCAGCCTTTCAAAATACCTTACCACCTCTTTTCCCATGTGTCCTGTGAACAAAAACTTTAAACGTATGTATGTACAATTATCTGTGCAGGCATGTGAACTTGTGTAAAATGCTGCTGCTGCAGTATTAGCCCATAGCTCTAGAGAAAAGGTCTATGTTTCATGCAATTTTTGGACTTTGCATGAGTGGTAAAGAATACCTGTGTGTAGAGTCTTCATGCAAGATGCTCAGTCTTCCTCCAGAACAATCCTCCTCAAGCACTCTTGGCTTCTCAAAGTTAACACTTGCTAGGGCCTAATTTTTGAGCTTTAATGCATCTTTGCTGATCAGACTTTTTGCTTGGTGAATGTCCTCACTTCTGCAAAGCCCAAAAGTTGTGTGTTGTGTGCACTTCAAAGAAATGCCACAATAATACAGAAAAGAAAGAGGCTGCAAATGTCTTGAAGCCCCTGCAACCAAACCCTGTTGGGGGAAGGCACTGAGGGCCCTGACAGCAGCTCCATGGGGTTGCTCAGAAGGAGGATATATTGCTGGGGATGGGCATAACACTACCTATAGCCTTGTAGTGACAGCATGCCATAAAAGTATGGCTGGAGGGAGTCCAGCCCTGCTCCTAGCATGTGAGGCACCTATATTGTGTCCTGCACCTTAGAAAAACAGCTTAGGTTTGCAATTGGTATGTTGCTCTCTGACTTAGGACTGGCATTCTAATTTCTCATAGGGAACATTTGTCAGGTTGCTGTTCATCAAAATTATGAGATTGCAGCATAAACTCTTCCTTGCAATTTTATACTGCAATACTACTTGCAATTACAACTGATGGTACTAATACTTTCTACTACTGTAATTTACACTTTGGAAGATAGGTTGGAAATAATTCCCTGTCTGAGAGAGACTGAGGGCTGGGTGAGGGAGTCAATTCCTGATTATTCTCTAACAAAACTTCTGTACATACCTATCCTTTTTTTGCTTCATTACATGTACAGACTCAATGCATGTGTAAGCTGCCATACTTACTCTATGCACTCATCATAGAATCATAGAATTGTTTAGGTTGGAAAAGACCCTTAATATCAAGTCCAACCATTAACCTAGCACTGCCAAGTCCACTATGTCCTAAGCACCACAACTACACGTCTTTTAAATACCTCCAGGGATAGTGAGTCAATCACTTCCCTGGCGAGCCTCATGCCCCAATGTACACATTCTGGCACAGAAACTGTGACTTCTGCTTTTGTGATGCTCTTTAGATACAGCATCCTTCTGCTTACTGCTTATCGCAGGGTTGGGACCACATTTATGTGCTAATTGATATTTGTAGGGCCAAGAAAGGCACTAGAGCTGTAGTATTTTTCAAAAGAACGTCTGATGACTTAAACTGAACCAAATACATCAGAAGGGCAAAAAAAGGTTGACTGAACTATAATAAACATACACTGCCAAACCCATGTTTATCATTTATATATACACAGGATAAATTGGTTTCTGTTTGATCTGAGCTTTACAAATTCTATTACACATGTTTGTGCTCATCTGAAACAGAATAAAAAAGAATTTCAGATACAGCTGGTGAGCTGGCACTATCACAGAGCTAGAAAAGATACAAGAGGCATATATGTGTACGTTTATTTTTATGTGCAAGAGAGGGATCGTGCCATTAGGAAAACTCTCTTTTCTTTGTGTTTTCACAAAGCAAGTGAGATGCAAATAATTTGCAAGTTTTCTCCTTATTAATAAACTTTGGCAAGAATTTGTCTACCATATAACAAATGTAATATTGAAATATTACGATAAGGGCCATAAGTTACCCAGATTTTTAAGTTGTTGAAATTGAGGAGTATTTTGCAACTCATTTCCCTAATGGTAAGGAACAGGACCATGAGGTGCTCTCTCCCTTCAACCGTAGACAAGCAAAGAGGAAGAAGACATACTAATATAGTAGAGTCTGTGATAATATTTCTGTACTCTGAAGGTGTTTCCAACCATGTAGATCTATTTCTTATTTTTTAAATAGAGAAACTGAGGCACTCAGAGGCAAAGCAGCTCAGCCTTTGTCACCTGGACAATGATCGCAGAAAAAGCAGATTCCTGATCTCTTACATTGTGTATCATTTGACCAGACAAATGAAAGTAAATGTTCTTCAGTCAGTATGGTACAAGAAACCAGGTGTGATAAAAATAAAATGGTCCCAACATTTTCAGTGTCATAACCATGGAACTATACATAATAAGGAAAAATGGTATTTAGCAGAATCAATAAACAGTTTGTTGGAATAAAGCACTAAATAACCACAGGAACAGAAGTAAAATAAATGTCAACTAAGCAAAAATATCCTTCCTAAAATGATGCTAGTATATTAAGAATAATAATAAAGAATAAGCTAGATTATTTTGGTAATCCCTAGCTTTAGGACTCTCTTCTTTTATACAGCTCAAGTGAGACGCTACCTGAACTAAAGGGACAAATTAAGAGTGGATAACATTTCATCAAGTGATCATTTAATTTGCGGAGAAGGACGGTTTTGTAGCTTTGAAACAAAAAGTTCATACGGAGAATTCTCTCCATATGCTGTCAGTTCATCTTAAAGCAAGACTGGAGAGACAAGACCAGTAAAAAAAATTAAAGATGGGTTTATGAACTTGATTTCTGAGCACACAGTGTGTATGGCTGCAAAGCACATTGACACAGGGAATAGGTTGCATATCTAGGAAGACAGAATTCCTACAACAAAATGGCTATTTTTTTCTTTGCTTCTTTTCTAGGATGGGATCTTTTTATGCTCCATGTTTGCCAGCGATCAATGTGTTCCGTCTCCACACGTCCATGTACCTGCAGTGCTGGGCAGTGATGTGCTGCAATGTTCCCCAAGAGAGGGTCTTCAAGGCTTCCAGATCTAATAACTTCTACATGGCCATGCTGCTTTTCATTCTCTTTCTCTCCACACTGCCTGCTGTGTACACCATTGTCTCCATCCCACCATCTTTTGACTGCGGTCCTTTCAGGTTTTTTGCATTTTACATCCATCCTTTATTGATGTAATGAACTGCCTCATGTCATCACAGTGAATGATCCAGTAACAAAAAAGAGCTTCTATAATAAGTGTTAGCACCTGATAGGCTGAGTGTTTAATTGTGTCACATTTCTCATTGTGGATAATTCCTGAACCTGGAATGCTAGAAAACTGAATAATCCTTTAGGAAGTTTTAACTGAAGTGTAGAACAGAAAATCTTTTCTTTTAGTTAGTTGTAATGTAAAAAATTGTTATTACTGCTGTAATTAAGCCAGAAATTATTCTTAAAGAGAAGAGCAGTGACCTGTTATGCATCTCTGGTCTGCTGGTTTGAGAGTAACGGCTTTCAGGAAATGTCTACATATGCCCTGCAGGAGGAGCATATCAGAGCACACGGTGATGTGCTAAACGTATGGTGGCGTAGCCTTTGACTGCTGTGACTCTCTCCCACTGACACAGTATTTCATGCATCTGTATGACTACTGTGACGCTGAATCTGCTTCCGAAGTCTTCCAACCTCCACATTCATTAGTCCCTTCTAAAAGCTTAGGCCTGCCTTGCCTGTGCAAACCTGTGCCTTGCATTCAAGCTAGCTTAGCTGTTGCCACAATTTTTCCTTCTGTGCACACTACCTGGAAAGTCCAGGACCATTTTCATAATCTTTACTTGCGAAGTAGCATGACATACAACTATAATGAGTACACAACAGCAGACAATATATGAAATGAAAACTTTTAAAAGACTTAGTGTTTGGTTTTGAACAAAATATTAGCAAAACAAGAGAAGGAGGATAGTAAAAAAGAGACATCTTGATTCCAGTGAGAGGTTTGAATAATGCATTATCATTGTGAGTAAAATGATACCTGCATAATCCCCAGTGGACGTTGTAAAGGAGCAGAAGTTTTCCCACATTAACTTTGGCCAAGGGCCAAATATCTGGGCGATTGTTTCTAGCTGCCTGAAATAGTCACAGTCACCTAAGAGGGAGAATTGCATGACGTACAATTCTGCAATTCTGATGAGACAGAAAATTGCCTGAATTTACAGAATCAATGGTAACAACGCAAGTGATGCAAAGTAAGGTATTTTATTTGTCATAGCAAAGAAAGTACGGAGGGCGACATCTGGAGTCAGATCTGAGTAGCTGCAGTTATTGAATTGGGTATTATTGAAATGGTAAGATTACTGTTCAAAATGAGAAAGATAATAGTGCCTATAAATTTTTCTCTGTCAAATGCAGACACAATTTTTCTTCATAAAAACTGTGAAATCTTCAATGTAACTTTTAATGGGAGAGGACTTGAAACTAATGAAGGTTCATTCCACCTGAGTATAGGTAATGCTGCTGTTGAACAGCCAGTGTATAAATACTGGTAATGCATGGCTCTATATTAAAAAAAGAAAATACTTTCATGTTAGTAACTCAGTATCTCACCTATTATGAAATTTCTGGTTCTTTGTGGGTTTTTTCAGTTTTGTTTTGTTTTGTTTTATTTTTTTAATCCATTGCTAAAGGCAACATATACAACTCAACAGAGACCTGCCAAGAGTAGGGAAGCCAGGACGCAACTGGCAAAGTTGCAAGAGAAGATTCTCTGTGCATACTGGGGAAAAGATAAAGAGAGCACAGAGTGGAATTTCTCATCTGCCATGGGTGGGTGGGGGAAGCGGAGAGAAACAACTGGTTTGAGAAAGAATTCTACCTGCAACCTTTTTACATTACTGGGAAGAGGGTAAACGTTGAGAACAAAAAATTAAGAAAATGACCTGGTTGTCAGAAATACTTTACAAGAACTGAAAAGAGGTGACAGGTGACCTCAATGACTGGAATATCAGGTGGCAATTTGGTGTGAATTCCTTTAACCAAGTAAAACTACCGGTTAATCTCAATACACATAAAGACCCATTTTTGTTGTTTCGTTCAGGTAAAAAGCTTCAGACTTTATACTGTGAGGCACAGTATAAACAACAAAAAGAAGATTAAACAAAATAAGCAGGAAGGAAGTTTTGGAACATCTATTAAAATTCTTCTGCAGGAAAAACTTAATGTTAATGGTCTAGGGAGAAAATACTTTCTAGATAAGCTGGCCATGGAACAATTATGCATGAAGGTTATTAGATTATTGTAACAATAACAAAAATCTCCTAAAACATAGCCACTATCTTCTATAGCATTGTTACACAGCAAGAGAGAGGAGAATTAGGCTGAACAGTGCTGAACAGAAACCAATTGCAAGCAGACCATTTTTTCTTATCAACCACACAAAGATGGTATTTGAATTTTTCACCAGGACTTCACAGAGCACAAATTTCACTTCACTTTTTCGTTAGTGGTATGGAGTTCACAATTTGGCACACTGATTCTTTGTGGAGGAATCTTGGTGGCAACTGCAGGCAAAACCTATTAGCATACAATAAAAATACTGGTGTCTATTTTCACCCTTAAAATACGCAAATGTTATTTGAAATAATATTCATATTGGAGTGTCATGTTTTAAATAATGATAACATATAATTTATTGTCCTTTTCCCACATTTGATGTGATGTCATTAACCTATATATTCATACTACTGAGTTGATATTGCCATTATATTTCTATGTGATATATTGTCAACTTTTCTGTTCAATAGTGGGAAGACTAGAATGTTTGAAGTCATATCAGAAACTCTGGAGCACGACTTCCCTTCCTGGTTTGGGAAGGTATTTGGTTATGCTTCTAACCCTGGACTCGTTCTACCTTTTATATTGCTGATGGTGTATGTATAGAATATTAACTCAAAGCTTGCTTAATCCTAAGGTCTGTTAAGTTTCTTTCACTCTGAATCTTCACTGCCTGAATATCTAATTAAACACAGTGCTGATTGCCCTGTGGTGAGAGACTTGGAGAATTCATGAGCCTTTTATTTGATCATAATTAATGTGCCTTTGCACAAGGGGCAATATCTCTTTTTTGTTCAATGACTTTGTTTTTGTTATTGCTTTTCAAAAATGTTGTTGTTGTCATGATAATGGCAAAATTATTAAAATGCAAAAGCCTATAAGGGATCTGAAGTGCTGTGACTTTGATCACCTTGTCCAACAAGCAGAACAACACATCATAAATCCTTAGAAAGTTCAACAGAAACACGACTGCCATGAAGCAGTGTTGCTTCTCAGTAACTTTCAGTGAGTCTGATCTTCAGGCCTTGGTCTTTCCTTGATGAACAATGCTATTAGGACTGTATTATGAGACAGGGTATTGGAGACTTTATGAAATAAGGCTAGTAGAGATTTTTTTGTAAGTCAGTACCTGGTAAAGAATAATGAATTCACAATAGTCTTTGAGTCCTGCTTTATAAAGGCATTTTGAATTGCTGTATATGTATATTAGACTATTTAGCATTTAGCATTTAGATACTGATAACAAAAAGATAATTCTATGTAGAACTGAGGTGGGATTTAGCCCTGTATTGTAGAACTGCCAATAAATACAGAGAAGATTACAGAATACAATACAAATTGCAGAAGGATTTTACATGAGCAAAATGAAATTCTGAGATAAAATTTTGCCAAGGTTCACTTAACATCATATTCTATTTTAATCCTTGCCTAAGAAAACAAAGAATCCAGACTGTCCTCTGAAATACACAGTGAACTCCTTCAGATTTTTTTTTGTTGAGTGCTATTCCTTTTTTAGAATAGTCCAATTTATTTTACTAAAAATAAATAAAGAAAAACAAAAGAAGGAAAAAACAAGGCAAAATGTGGCAAAGCAGAAAAAACAGCATATGCAGATTAATTATTTACTGCTTACATCAATAAAAGACTTCATATCAGAATTTATCTAACTAAATCAGGATGGTGAAAAATATTAATTTCATGAAGTTATCACAAAAGTTATGTAATACACTGAAAACTTAAAGTTGCATTATGCAGTTATTTTTTTGTTTAGTAGAAGGAAGTAAGTTGTAATATAAAACCAAAATAAAACCCTATGCTTTTGGCTGTTTCCTTGACAGTACTTGAGTTTGGCTATTGTATTAATCAAAAGCTTTTATAAATATGATTTACTCATTTTTAAGGCATGTCATAGAAGTTAATTAACTTGTATAAGTTATTCTTTAGAACACACTTCATGGTGAGACATAGCTTTATGAAACATCTTCCTTAAGTACTGTAAGATTGAATGTAGATTATTAATAAACAGAATAATTTCTTTCAGCTTTTTTTTCCCCTGAAATAACAATACTCTCTTCATACTGTAAGGAAGCACGTTGTTTGTTGTCAAAATACTGATACTGATTGGGCATGACAAATGAGGGAAAGATACAGATTTTATATTAACAGAACTGTAGTTGTTGCTATAGGAATGTTGTAAGAGTCTTTATATTTAAATCATTACCTAACATGAAATACTATTTTTCTTTAAATTCAGTCTGAGTATTTATTATCTCAATGCTACCTCCAAATCCTACAAGGAAGCTAACTTGGAACTTAAAAAGAAGCTACAAAGTGTAAGGAATAGAAAATTACTGATTTTCTGTTTTACTAAATACTAGAGAAGCTGTTCAGGTCACTGAAAGATGCCCTCTCTCTTTCTTACCCTCATTAGCAAGCAGAAGAAAATAAAAGAAGAAATAAACAAAAGGCACAAAAATCAAATGAACAAGAGGAAAATCCATTTGAGACAGAACCACCACAGCAAAAGCAAAAAGGAGGCAAGCAAGATGAATCCACTCCAAACCAAGGTAAGGACTGTTTTGAACTGCTCAGTGTGATGAATTCATGTATGCTAGACCATAGTCTCCCTCACTGCCTTGACTGCTTCCTTTGCCATAATCTCCTGAAAGATATTCACAATACTGAATCACAAGTTAATCTCCAGTACATTTTTCTTTCTTTGGCTCATTTAAGAAATACTGTAACACACCAGGCAACACCAAAGTAAAAAAACCTGTAATAGAGATATAATGAATCACAAGTTCCCAGCCATGAAAAAAACCACCACTTAAAGATTGGTCTGAATGTCAGTGATCTCTCTTACCTATTGAAAACCAGTCAACTCCAAATCTTGCACACTCCTGTCACATTTTGTTGATCCACGACTGCTCAGGACAGCTTTGTCCTCTGTGCCAGGGAGAAGACATAGTGAGAACACAGTAGGATAGCAATCCATATCAGAGAGCTTAGCTTGGTCAGGCAAGTTTCTGTCTGTCCTGAAGGATTTCGTAGGCTGTTTCCTTTCCCCTGGGCACTGCTAGACTGTCCCCATCATGCATGCATGCTACACAGCCAGTATAGAACCAGGCCTCGCAGAGGAACCGAGATTAATTATTGTCCTTGGAAGATCCATATGCAAGGCATGTCTGCAGCCTCAAAACATGTCTGCTTAACTTTGAAATCGCTACCTTCATCATCATTTATAGATGATATCTAAATGCATCTAGCTACTTGAGAAAAGTCACTGCTTTCCGCCACTGGGGCCTTGCAGGAAGGACTGAAGGGAAAATACCGTGCAAAGATTGTGAAGGTGCATTACCCCAGACTTCTGGCTGTTATCAGGGGAGGCCCCAGACTTTCCACACTTTTCCTGTGGTGTGGACAGGCAACTTCAGGATTTCTGTCCCAGGGGATTTCTGGTTTGCATGTTCATTTTTTAATTCTGGTCTCCAAACACGTTTCAGACAAGAAAGGACAGGATGGCAATGAAGAGAAGACGACAGGCAAACCACAAGAAGCCAGCTCCTCCCAGGCACTCCAGCATCCAGGCCCTGCTCCGAATGACCACCATCCCTTGCAGAGCAGAGGAGGAAACCTTCATCCCCCACCCATAGCTGTGACAAGGCCACCAGCACCCAGGGGGTATGGAGTGCCAGGTTATCCACCTGGAAAGCTACACTTCCCCGGGGCACAGCCAGGAATGCACAGGGGCCCTCCCAACTACAGATAAGGAGCCCCAAGCACATTATGGTGTAATGAAGGATACTGAGGGACAGAAGAGTGGTCCTAACCCCAAACACACTCCTTCAAGTGCAGAACCCCGCTGTGATCATTTTAAATCTCTATTGTGCATATAAGTTACCTATGCACTTCAGGTTTTGCATGATGGGAGTCTTCAGAAGAAAACATTGCATATGTCTTGATGGCATTGCAAAAATGCATTATTTGTGTCAGTATGTTACTAAACTGAGGGATACTTATTGAACAATATTTATTAGAAGAATGAAAAATATTTTCTGAATGAAAAACATTTTCTATTCAGTTGATTATTTTCGTAGAAGTCTGAAAGTGTGTCCCTTAACATCTTTTCCTTTTTCTTAGAAGCACAGTTCACTGAAAACATAGTTTTGTACAAAGTGTGTGAGAGAGAGCTATTTTTAAACACTGCATATAGCTTGTCTTCTGCAGGTCAGATGTTCTTGCCCAAAGATTTCAGACTGCACAGGGGAAAACCGGGATCTTTTCAAAGGTTGGATGATTATCTTTAAAGTCTTTGGGAAAGTATTAAGAAGGTAAATGAAAAGCAATATTCTGCTTGCTGTTATGACGAAAATTTAAATATTACAGTACCATTGTTAGCTAATAATGGTTTTAGCACATTCTGAAAGACTAAAAAAAAAGTTAAAAAATCAAAGTGGTGGAGTAATATCTCATGTGCAGAAAAACACATTTGAGGAATTGAGGTAAGACAGTTATGCAATGATTTCCCCCAAATACTCCCCCAAATACAAAGCTTTATTTTTATGTTCTGCTTTTATTCTCTTGTCCAGAATTTGATAATTATTCTAAGACTCACAAGAGTAATAACAGAAAACTGACTGTCTTCTAAAAAATAAATGTAATTCCATTGGGTATAATAAAGGTCCATTTTGTACAGTAGGAAAAATTAACAATGTATTGGTGTAAAACAAATCTATGACATCACAAAACAACTTCCATGTGATTAAATTGTGGAAATTATTGAAAAAGGCTTAAAAATACCCCCGTTATAGACTACGTATCCCCATAAAACACAATGATCCAGATGCAATTTCCAGCTCAGTCTTTAAATCATTTGCCAGAACCTGCTAACAAAAACCAAGGGAACCACTTTATACTTGAATTGACTCTGTACTGCTTCCATAAGGATCTGCTATCAAGTAGAGATAAGATATTACATCAATCAGACCTTTAATGAGTACCAGCATGGCTGTTTTGCGTGTAAACACTAAGCACCGATAACCAAATCGTGAGGCAAGTGTATTGCAATAACTACAAGAGAGGGTATTCTCTAGCAAACAGACTGGAAACACGTCGTTACTAAGGGAGAGGACAAATGAGTTAAGACTGAATCCCAAGATATGTCTGCATCTGCGTTGCAGTGAGTCTTGTATTTCAAATTACAACAGTACAACTAAGTGCAGTGTAAGCTGCTTTAGCTTTCTCAGATAAGATTTCTAACTATGGACTTCAGATGAGTGGAAAATGTACAGTATTTCAAATTTTAATTTAAAATCTTCTTCTAACATGATTAATTTTTAAACTGAATATGTTTTTAGCCCAGAAGCTATAAGATAGTCAGTAGTCTTATTGAAGTTAATCATGGGCCCCAGTGCTCTAGGGCTTCCATGCTTTTAAGACAAAATTTTACCTGAAAGTTGGGGTTGATCTGTCGTGAGACACTGATTTGCACAGAGGTTTTATCTCAATGTTTGTTAACACTTTGTAATAACAAAACACTGAATATTCCTTAGAAAAAGGAAGATTGTTTATAGAATAAGTGAATAAACTGATTTTAAAGGTGCTTTATGGCTTGGTGATCTATATAAGTTTTTCAAAGGGTGTTGGAATAAATTGGAGTTGTAAACCAGTTTTGATGCAGTTTCATTCCCTGAAACGTAGGGGGTGGTTTATGTTACATACACAGATCTTAATAAGGATTCCTTGATTTGTTAGGAGTGAAAATTTTCTGTGGGTATTAAAGGCTTTCTTGTTATTAGCAGGCTTAGTATTTCATGCTTTATATCATGAATGGGAGAGAGATACAGAAAGGAATCCACTAGCTGAAATTATTCTGAGGAACTTTCTGTTCACAAAATCACAGAATCATTAAGGTTGGAAAAGACCTTTAAGATCATCAAGTCCAACCATCAACCCAATACCATCATGCCCACTAAACCATGTCCCAAAGTGCCATGTCTACATGTTTTTTGAACACTTCCAGTGATGGTGACTCCACCACCTCTGGGCAGCCTGTTCCAATGCTTGACCACTCTCTCTGTAAAGAAATTTTTCTTAATATCTAATCTAAACCTCCCCTGGTACAAGTTCAGGCCATTTCTTCTCGTTTTATTGCTAGTTGCTTGGGAGAAGGGACCAACATCCACCTCACCACAACCCCCTTTCAGGTAGTTGTAGAGAGCGATAAGGTCTCCCCTCAGCCTCCTCTTCTCCAGACCAAAGAACCCCAGTTCCCTCAGCTGCTCCTCATAAGACTTGTGCTCCAGACCCCTCACCAGCTTCGTTGTCCTTCTCTGGACACATTTCAGCAACTCAGTGTCCTTCTTGTAGTGAGGGGCCCAAAACTGAACACAGGATTCGAGGTGCAGCCTCACCAGTGCCGAGTACAGGGGCACGATCACTTCCCTACTCCTGCTGGCCAATGTTAGATCTGTATTGCCGTACTGATTTTCAACAATGAATGTGTTCTCACAATGCACCTGTATATGCAGTGATGAGCATGCAATAGGCAACATGAATAACAATAACAAGACTAGATGTTGCTCATGCCCTGTGATCAGCATCAGACTGTTGTGACTGAAAGTGAAATATTTATTCTTATTCTTTGATACTTCTAAGAAAGCACTTTTCATCACTGTGTTTCGTGAAACTGTGCTTTCAATGCTTCCGAGCTTAGTTCTGTTTAATTGCCTGCCGTCTTATTCATAACGTAATATCAACTCAGCAGAGAAAATGTGATATTATAGCTTCCACTGTTCTATACAAAGCCCACCTTTAAGAAAACATGTTCTTTACGTGGTAAAAGTAATTTTGAGATTATTGTAATAATTGTGCGTGATCAGATTTCAAGTCACATTCACTTTCTGCACAACCTTTCTGTATTCCCCCTATATTTTGAGTCTTTCAGTTCAAATTTTTTGACTCTGTTTTTTTTTTTGAAAAAGCACTTCAAGCAACCTTCATCCACTTATGCACACAGCTACTCCTCTGTTTGAGTCTTGTACTTGTATGGGTAACAAATAATCTTGACAACAGAAACATTACTTACTGTGATTCAAATCATGATAAATGATCTTGCTTATAGAAACAGAATATATCTTCTTTTCATTGGTGACACATATACCATTTTCTTTGTTCTATGTTGTTAAACCTGCAAATTGTGCTAGGGATATCTCAGGGCTCTGTTATCCAATTACTTTCAGTGAAATCAGGGCTCAGTGCATCTTCCTCTGCATAATTTACATGCCATCTTCATGACTCTGAACATTTAATATAATTTTCTGCATAATTTACATGCCATCTTCATGACTCTGAACATTTAATATAATTTTCTGCATAATAAAAATGCACTTCACTCTATTAGTGTACTGGTACAGAGGGACCTTCAAAATATTTTGAATTCCCTGCCAAAGACTTAATTTCTCACTGATCTGTGAAAATGATGATTACCGTAAAATTATGATTATTGAATACATCTCACTTCTCCTATTCATCTTTTTTCTGTTGTTGAATTAAATATTTTTACTCAATGACGAAGTCCTACCCTGGGACTGTGCAATGCTTTTAGATGAACAGGAAGCAAAAGGATGAAAATAAAGTCCAGACTTGACTGAATTTGCAGCAAGGGAGAGACAAAACTTTTTATAACCTATGCTCTTCAACACTAGATTTGTGGTAGTGGGACCTGAAAATAACAAGTTTAATACATGCAATAATAGCATCCATGGAAATTTAGAGCTTTTGCAATGCTGATAGAAGGTTAAATCCAAGGAATCATTTTATTACCCCATATTGTTTAAAAAATGCCACAAAATGCTCACTGGAAAATTAGATGCAGTTTTTATCTGTGATGAATCCTTTGCTTCATCTTCTAGTCCTTTGTGAAAACCCAGGCTGTTAAACTTATTATGATTAGAGATAAACTTCAAAAGCAGGTAACATCTGTCCTTTATTGAAAAAGGAGGCTGTATGAGTTTACGATGAGCTTTATGCTGTCCATGTCACACAACCAGTCTATTAATTCCTTGAAATCACTGCATGGAAAAAAAATAAAAGATATGGTGACACAAACAATATTCCCTTACCTTCTGTAGACAAGATCATTATAATCTGAGGAGCACTCATGCACAGTGGTTATAAAAAAGCTATGAAAAACAGTATTTCCCTAAACTAAAGAATGATCTGGGGATTGTGACAGAGGGTCTATATGGATGTGGAAAACTCTGCTTTACCTGCTGTTTGCAGTCTATAAAGACTGGACTATAGAAGTGTCCGTGTGTGATTGTGCTGTATACCTCATGCTACCTACCCAGTTATCAGCATATTCAGTGGTAGCTGAGCTTCAAGTTATTAAAGTGAGGTTAATAATGGAATGCATACTTTTCTGTGAGTTCTCTGTTTTCTCCGTCTATTTCAGATCAGCTAGTGTCTCTAATGCATTCATGAGCCTACTTATCACCCGGTAATGCGAAAGCAGCATTCACCTTTGATTCCTGTGGTTACATTATGGATGTGGGACCTAACTATAGCATAGTTTGGAGAGACAAAACACATAAGCACCCACTGCCCATCCTGTAAGCGTGAGGGAAAGGATGCAGTTCTCCTTCCCCTGGCACGGGGAAGGTGTGGTATTCCACAGAAAGACCCTGCTACACCCCTTTGGTGCACGCATCAGCTACCACTGGGAGAAGCCTTTTCACTTTTTATTGCTCTGCCTGCTGCGTGGATATAAAGGCGTTTGCAGGGCGCTGTGTCAGAAGAGATGGTGAGGTGGAAAGGAGCGACTCCCTGGTAGCCGGCCTGTGACTCAGCCTAAGGAGAGTAGGGGGGTGATTTCAGCAGCAGGCTTCTTCCAGAGGGTCATGGTGCAGAGGGCTTTGCAAGCTGCAGCCGGGGACTCGGAGAGCTTCCTCTGACAGCTCAGCCGTGCTGCCCTGCAGTGCTGGGGTGGGAGACTCAGGTCCTGGGGCCACAGCTGTCTGCAGGTGGCCTCTGTCTCCCACGGCCGACTCGTGCAGGGATGCTGAGGCTGCGCACAAGGGAAAGGAGATCGGGTCAGGGTCAGGGTGCCATGGTAATGGTTTGTGAGATTCACATGCCAGCGTGGTTGCCTCTCAGATGCTCACTGAAATATTTCCCTGGGTGGCACTGGACCGTGTAAAACCGCAGGGCTTTGGCTGCTCTGGAAGGGAGCAGGGGCTCTGAACAAGGGCTGCCACACCGTGGTCCCAGCCAGCTGTTCTCCCTTGGTCTCAGCAAGGCAAACAAGTCTCTCCATGGCCATACTCCATCCCATGCATTCTCCAGGTCCTGCACACAGCTCCTACGTACATACTCTATGTGACAGGTGTCCATTTCCCTAAATAGCAAAGTTATCCAGGGAATTCACATGTGTCTGTGTTAACAAGAGCCACAGAACCAAGGTATTTTTATGGCAGTACGTTTTTGTCTTATTGCCTAGATGCTGTGGGAGGATACTGTGTCCTAAATTACAGATCCTATTGAGAGCTTGCAAATTGAAACGTTGCTAAGGTTGGGACCCAAATTTTCTACTAGTATCATATTTGGGTATAAACATCCTCAGTGGAATATTTGCTCGTATTTACACTATTAGAAGATTTTAAGTTAGTGTAAAGAGCTGAAAGATGTTTTGTATTAATAATAATTCAAGGCAGGAATAAATACCAGCTCCCTAAATACCTGGGGAACACCTGAATATACTGACCTGCACTTCAGGGGTCTGATTCTTTTATCCTGCTTAGCATGAAGATCTAAAGATAGGAGCTTGTATTCCACATCAGATTTTTTTTCTTTCCTTTGAGAGATAACATCTCAGTTGCAGTGCATAGTCATAGAAAGCTGTAAACTACATCTGCTGAAGTGTTAGGAAAATAATAATAATAAAAAGAGAATATTACATAGTTTACCATCTGAGGTTTTTTTTTGTCCTTGGCTTTTTGTTCGAAGGTGTTTTGTGTATTTGTACATACTACTCTGTGCAGCTAACGTTGCAGTTACGTACATTTTGAAAAATATTAGTTATCTATTTTTGAAATTGCACAAGAAAGGAGACTCTCCAAAACTTGTGGTTCATTTTCCACTTAAATCCATTCTTATCATGTGCGTATTGCTGTCATACACTAATGAGGTTTGCAGTAGATTACATTTATCACTTACCATTTGACTCTTTTGTCTGTGACCTTGCCAGCTCTCTATGGCTGTGGGGAGAGCTTTTAACATTTCAAACGTTTATTCCATTTGAAGAACTTCCTAAAAAATATAACCAGAACATTTTTTCCCTCTCTTTCTTGGAAGTAGATCAGAAAAAATTTCTAATATGTAATCTGTAGTCAATAATAGTTATAACCCATTATCTCAAAATACTCGAGCAGGGAATAAAACAATTATGTTGGAGATATTTAAATTGCATAATTCTTAGAGCAAATAGTTTGCAAACAATATAAATACTACTTATGAAAACTATTAATTTAAAATATTGAACTTTCTGACAACAAAATTATGCCTGTGTTTATCCCAAGTGATTGACACTACAAGCTAAAATCTTCTTTTATGCAATGAACTAACTGAAAGAGAGGCAAATGGCTAACAGAACATTAAAACCATTAGTTTGCATGTCTGATAAGGGATGAGTCTTGGTTTTTCCATTAGATAAACCCTTTTTTAAGACATGGAAAAATGAATAGAAGAAAGATTAAAAAGTGTTATATAATAAAAAAAAAATCTTCTAGAATAATTTCAGAGGTTCTTAAAGTATGAAGGCCAAATATTCAGCAAAACATCAATATCCACTGGTAAGTTAATATCAATCTAATACATATCATATAAAGTAACAAATTGATCTTTATACTGCGATTGTATAAATCACAATTTCATTGTATTAATTTCTTGCCAGCTGAAGGTAAATGTCATATTTCAAAACCTTTACCTTTCTTTCTCTCTTCCTTTTGCTAGAAGAATGCAGCAAATGTATTCTCAGTGTTGTACTAATTTTTGTCAAAAGCGTTCCCTTCTTTTTTTCCCCTTTTATTTTTTAAGTCACTCCATGACTGCTCTGCAGACAGAGCCACAGCACCAGATACCTTGCACAAAGGATGTTTTTAGAAATTCTGCAAGTAACGTTAATTTGTTTAAAGGAATCAAATTAAAATATTGAAGACAGTTTTCCAAACATCTTGTAAGCCTTGTTTTTGCTTGTAAACAACTAAGGATAAAAGTCTCTCAAATCTCTTATACTATTCTAAAGGCATATTCTTGTCACCAGTGTATAGCACCAGTCAGGCACCTTTATGTTTCTCTGATGACCACACACAGATGGACCATAAATCAGCTTATCGGCTGCAACTAGATTGAAAATATGGAAGGTTTTTATTTCTTTTTTTAATAAGCAGTTTCTTTTTGACAAGATCAGACTCAGTTCCACCTAGCATTCAAAAGCAGACTGACAACTCTGTGCCAATGCTGCTCTCGTCTGCTCTATTAGCATCATGCAGATGGGTATTCTCAGACTGTAAACTGTACTCTCACTAATTTTGTCTGCTCAGGTAAGCTCCTGGGCACTTGGCATTTTCTCTCCCCAAATTAAATTTGCTTCACAGTGAAAAGCAAATAATATGTCACTTCCACACACAGAGGAAGGTGGTGTAATATGCACTGGAAGTGAGATATACTAGGGCATGGTGATGAATTACTAAAAATAGCAGTTTTCAGAGAAACTGAGTACCCACCGCATGCTTGTATAATATGAGGTTGCTTTCATCACTAGGCAAGACTGGGAATAAATGTATCTAACTAACTATTTATCTATCTACTCACATATAAACAGTCTGTGTTCCAGGATCTGTGACAGCTTAGAAAATGAGACATCAGCTATAATAAGGAACATAAAGCACATTCCATGTTAACACCTGATTTCCTCTCCTGCTGCAGTACTGTCTTCCAGGGGTTCTGCGAATCACCTGCGATTGAGGCAGGTTGTAAAGGCAGCTGCCCTCCACCCCAGCCACCCCCTCCACATCAGGGTGCCGACGGCACTGGGGATCCTGGTCATCATCTTTGCAGGCCCCCATCCTCTAAATATTGCCTTAAAGGAGAGGGAGTGCCTGATCTGATTCAGCAAACTGAGCATCAGGATCAGAAATCTCTCTATCCTGCTTTGCACACTGTGGAAGAACGGTGAGTTAAATGAAACTAAGCCAGAAAGAAGCCGCAGGGAACTTTCTTTTGTTTATTGCTGGGCTGTCTACTGGCAGATGTGTTCAGTGAAAATGCGAACGCACCGCTGTCGGTACAGAGCTGCCTCTAACCTTCGCTTCCTCTCCGCTTCGGTTTCACTTTGCACCAGGCTTTTAATGATAATCCAGTGGAAGGATGCAGCAGGCACAATGAAGAGCAGGCAGGTGCGACAAGAGCAGGGAAGTTCCAAAGAGGCAGGATCTGCTTTTCCGGCAGGCTGCCGCGCTGCCTGCTCGCAGCACGGCGAGAGCCTCCCCCCCTTTCCCAGCTCTGCCGCTGCTGCTCCCTGATGCCACGACTCGGTCCCGTACCTGGGGCAGGGAAGCACATCCATGTTTCCTCTCTCTTCGTGCCACGTATCCACCTGCTTTCTGTGAAACGTGAGGCTGGCAACCCCTGTGCGTTAGGCTCTGCACGTTGCGCCGGCGGCACTGAGCTGGGATGCTCGTGCTGTGGCTCGGGCAGGAAGCGGGGGAACGTGTGTTTAACCAGCGCCGTTCGGAGAGCAGCCCGGCCCGGCAGTCTTCTTCTGGTATCAGAAGTCCCCCTCCTTTAACACGTAGGGTCAGCTCTCAGGGCTCAGTGTCTTGCTTACATAGTTTCATGTAGGTCACTTTTTTTTTCCCCCTTCTTTTGCCTGCAATGCGTATGATTTAATCGACAACGGAAGTTTCTTTGGGACCGCATTTTAATGAAGGAACCCTGACAATTCTGATGACCTTTCTTCCCTCCTCCGCTTTAGATACTGGTTTCTTTGCCTGCAATCTTCTCCAAGTCATTCCCACATGGGAGAACCCAGCAATTTCATTCCTGTTTTGTTGAACAGCTGAGAGAAACCCCAGTACTCTTGGTTTTGTTCTTTTTCTACTTTTTCACTTCACTGTTCACAGCAGAATTTAATTGAGTCAGAAACTAAAATTATATTTGCTTACTTAATGTATAAGTTTACCTCAGTGTCTTATAGTTCCTATACTGTTTCATGGAGCAATTTTGCAGAATACCATTAGAAAAAAAGCTGCTGGTTACATGTAAGGTTGTTTAGGCCTTTACCTGAGCAAGGCCAAGCTGGATAGATTTAATTTTAAAGATTATATGATATCTCCGACATGACTTGGACACTCATGTTTTCTAAAAAGCATTCATCAACTCTTTGAATCCCACCTTTAGCCTGTTTCTATAGTAGAAACTGCACCTAAGCCAAATTAAATTAGGTTAGTAAAATACCTTTTGTGTCTCTGTATTTCAGAATATTTGAACTAGGAGAGTTTATCTCAGCAGTTCATCAGCTGTAACTGAAGACAGACAAATATGTCACATTTTTCTTGTCAGTACCTGAACTTAATGAAATTGTGTCCCTGAATTCTTCCTTGTCTTCCTCTCAACCTTCAGTCCTCTCCTGCAATCCTGCCCTTTGCCTTTCCTCCTTGCTAACTGTGGACCTCACTTGTAGTTTATCTTCCACTCTACGCACGCCATCACTACAAACTATAGACACAGAGGTCATGATCCATCACTCAAGTATGAATTTAGCAAATAGTTCACTGACTGGAGGTGGATGCAGTCTGTACTCACTTTAATAGCTTCTGAATTTAAGTTAACTTTAACTGGTGAAAAAAAAAAAAATTACTATTGCCTTCATCTGCCTAGTCACTTCCTTTTCAGCGATTTTTCTTTGCCAAACTTACTGACTGCATCATGTCCTAAGCTATAGGTAAACTCTTTGGCGTAGTTTAGTCTTCTTGTCTGTTTGTGAGGTTTCTACTGCAGAGCTGCTCCAAATCCAACTAGGATCTTTGAGTGCTACTAGCAAAGTGAACATCTAGGTGTATGAGTATTTAACCATTAGTTTCACATTGGTATGTGCCATCAGATATGAATTAATCTATTACCTGAATGGATAATAAAGAATGTTTTTAAAGCTTACAGTGAAGTAAAAAGTGTTTTTTTTCTTTCCAGTTACCGAAAAGAAAAAAAGAAAAATTACATGTGCCTTGGTCTTTTCTCCAGCAGAGGTCACAAAAACATAAGATATTGCCCTGCATACATGTGCTCAACTTCCTTAGGAAAGGATAAATCCTTATTATTTGATCCTGTAAAAATTGACAAAACTAAGATTGCTAGTAGAGTTTTAGATCAACTGGGAAATCATGGGAATGTCAGAAGTTTGCTGATGCAATATTTGGACTAATGCCAATAGCACAAGCTTTGCTGTGTTGTGGCTATGTAAAAGGAACAGAGACAAAGAACTTAACAGACCATCTGAAATAGCGCATGGGAAAATTCAGTGAAAAACCAATCTTTCAGACATTTGTGTGTTTTTCACATTTAATAACTGGCAGGATAGTATAACTGTTTTGGAGTAAGTTTGTTTCTGTTTTTAAAAGCAGCATTGCCGAGTCGTATAGTGTAACCCATAGGTATTTTGCAGGTCAAAATAGTCCATCTGTTCTCTCATTTTAAACAAGACAATATTTAATACCCCTTCAAAAAAACAGCTTTAATCATTATTTGTAAGCACATAGAAAAGGCAAACTGCAAACTCACAGGATCACAGAATAGTTTGGGTTGGAAGGGACCTTTAAAGGTCATCTAGTCCAACCCCCCTGCCATGAGCAGGCACATCTTCAACTACATCAGGTTGCTCAAAGCCCCATCCAAACTGACCTGGAATGTTTCCAGGGATGAGGCATCTACCACCTCTCTGGGCAACCTGTGCCAGTGTTTCACTACTTTCACTGTGAAAAATTTCC
Source organism: Phaethon aethereus (assembly GCF_964289735.1). Classification (NCBI taxonomy): domain Eukaryota; kingdom Metazoa; phylum Chordata; class Aves; order Phaethontiformes; family Phaethontidae; genus Phaethon; species Phaethon aethereus. Next base: position 41,782,371 of record NC_138577.1, on the reverse strand, counting down.
TTCTCTGTCTAGTCTGAATCTATCCTCTTTCAGTTTAAAACCATTACCCTTGTCCTATTGCTACAGGCCCTGCTAAAAAGTCTGTCCCCATCTTTCTTATAAGCTGCCTTCAAGTACTGAAAGGCTGCAATAAGGTCTTCCTGGAGCATTCTCTTCACCACGTGTAGGACCCCGCATTTGTCTTTGTTGAACTTCATGAGGTTCACATGGGCCCATTCCTCGAGCTTGTCCAGATCCCTCTGGATGGCATCCTGTCCCTCAGGCATGTCAACTGCACCACTCAGCTTGGTGTTGTCTGCAGACTTGTGAGGGTGCACTTGATCCCACTGTCTGTGTCATTGATGAAGATATTAAAAAGTATTTGTCCCAAAACGGCCCCTGGATGGTCACCACTTGTCACCCATGTGGACATTGAGCCATTGACCACTACCCTCTGGATGTGACCATCCTGCCAATTCCTCATCCACCCAACAGTCCACCCATCAAATCCCTACCTCTCCAATTGAGAGAGAAGGGTGTTGTGGGGGACCATGTCAAAGGCCTTTCAGAAGTCCAGACAGATGACATCCATAGCTCTTCGCTTGTCCACGGATGTAGTCACTCCACCATAGAAGGCCAGTAGATTGGTCGAGCAGGACTTGCCCTTGGGGGCCCATGCTGATTGCCTCGAGTCACCTCCCTGTCCTCCATGGGCCTTAGCATAGCTTCTAGGAGAATCTGTTCCAGGATCTTCCCAGGCACAGAGGTGAGGCTGACGCATCAGTAGTTCCAGGGTCCTCTTTGCTAGCCTTTTAAAAAATGGGTGCAATGTTTCCCTTTCCCCAGTCTCCAGGGCCTTCACCTGACTGCCATAACTTTTCAAATACCATGGAGAGTGGCTTGGCAATGACATCAGCCAATTCCCTCAGGACTCCGGGATGCATCTCATCAGGTCCTATAGACTTGTGCACGTTCAGGTTCCTCAGGTGGTCTCAAACCTGATCTTCACTTACAGTGGGAGGGACTTTGCTCCTCCAGTCCTTGTCTTGCAGGCCATACCCTTGAGAGGTGTGGGAAGAGTGACTGCCCGTGAAGACTGAGGCAAAGAAGTTGTTGAGTATCTCAGCCTTCTCCTCATCCGTTGTTATCACTCTGCCAGTCTCGCTTATCAAGTTGTCTACGCCTTCTTTGACTTTCCTTTTCTGTCTGACATACCTGTAGAAGACTTTCTTATTGTTCTTTGCATCCCTTGCCAAGTTCAGCTACAGCAACTACTTGGCCTTCCTGACTCCATGCCTAAACAACTGGGCAGCGTCCCTGTAATCATCCCAGGATACCTGTTCCTGCTTCCACCTCCCGTGCATTTCCTTCCTGTCCTTCAGTTTGACCAGCAGGTCTCAACTCATCCATGCAGGTCTCTTGCCTTTTTTTCCTGCTTCCTCATATCTGAGCATTGAGAGCTCTTGCGCTCTATGGAAAGTGCAAAGTTCATTAGAGTAAGTTTTCATTTCAGGAGCCTGTATTCGGGAGGGCAAAATAATACCCTCTGTCTTATGTGTCTTATTTAAAGCAATTGAGTAACACTTTTACGTTTTGCTGGATAAATACATAAATCTGTGTTAATATTCAGATAGAAAAGCCTTATCCAGAATAATTTGGGAAATGTTTTTGTAAAGCAAAGATATTTGGACAAGCTGTAAATTGTTATTCCCTTGGTGCAGGTAGCAAAGAGCTCTGCAAAGGATCCAGCAGTATACCATGTCATGGAGCATTTGTAATGGCCCAAACACCACAATAATGAGATATTACCTGCAGAGCTATGAGTAAAGAGAAAGTCACAGCCTTTATAATCTGCCACAGAATAAGGTGGAAGGAGAGGTGGTCCTGCCTCGTACAAACTGCCCACATAGGTAAGTGAAACACAGCTTCAAAAAATGACAGCTGTGTCATTCGTTGCAGGAAGTTACAGGTACTTCTCCCTTCTTTTCCACATCATGGGTGAACAGGATCAAGGATACCTCAGGCTACACATTTTGGTTCCCTAACACAAAACAAGCATGAAGGTGCAGGAAGGATTTTCTTTCCAATGCAATATAAGGCAGAGGGGTAGCCAAGTTCCGAGCACAGCAGTGGTATATCCAGTCCCCACTTTGTACTTCAGTTAACTATAACAAATAAATGTACAGCTGCAAACAATACTTCCCATAGACAACCTCTAGCATTGTACTAGAAAATTCAAGTATCACCTTAACTCCAGCTACCACTGTGCAATGTGGAGTAAGTTCTTTCTGTCCCCTAGGAGTCACAGGCAAACTAAAATAGTAGGGGAATCTCACAGCGAGAAATAAAGAAAGCTAATTCCAGGGAAGTATGAATATGAGAACCAGCATCATCAGGATAATTTTTTTTCACTGTATTCATAGATAGCATTATTCTATTACTTCTGCAGGATTATTTTTCTGTGATGTTTTATGATGTGCCAAAGATACATAGCAGAGTCACTCATGCTACATTTCACGTGATTGGGACTGTCTCTGTACATGTGGTGAACTTTCTGCTGTTCCACTTGCAACAAAGCATCCTTGTGCCAGAGGTTGAGTCAGAATGACTCCAGAGCCTAGTGAGTATAGGGACTATTCCCTGCAAATGCAGGAATCTGGCCCCTAGTCTGTGCTATGCTTAGTTGTCCCATTACTCTTGACTATTTTGCAACTATTAGCTCAGTGCTTAGGATACAAGATTTTGCAGAATTAATTTCAATGTTCTTAATATGTCCACTTGGATACTGAGAACTCAGGACTCCTCCTGGAAATGTTCACGGACAGCAGGTGTCTTCCAGTTAGACCGCAGCCTTGAGCAAGGTAACTTTTATGCTATTTTGTCACTCACCTAGGTGTTCACAGCTGTGTTCTAGGAGGGATTTCAATGAAGATTAAATTGAAAAAAAAAAAGTTTTTTTTTTTAAAAAAATTTAACTCAATTGTACTGTAGTTCTACACATAATTTATATGGGATTGTGGCATAAAAAGTATGATTTTCTCCCAGGCAGATAATGAAATAAAGAATATTTCAGTCCTAGGTTAAAATAGAATCCTTCCTGGTTCTGTGGTAACTATATTATTATCATTCATGTGTTTCTTATTTCACTAACAGAAGAAGCAAGTTAAAGTAATGTGCCATCACCTCCTCGAGGCTAGGAACATTTCCTTTATATAAATCTTTCTGGAGTTATTCTTGTGACAGATTATTTTTCTTCATATATAAATATATTTTTCTTTGTTGAGGAAGTGTTTGTATTGCATTATGGCAAAGGAAAAATATATTTACTGTGAAGAGACAAGACCCATCTGTCACAAATATCATAGTAGTGGGATCAGATTTCACAGATAAGCCATTGTTCAAAGCCTTCTTGAGATCCACATTAATAATTACGTCCATCAAAGATTGATCTGAATGACATCCTACCCATCAGTAGGTTATCTGTGAATGACTCCACTCTTTTACACATCTATTTCTTAAGTATTGACAGTATTGACAAGAAAAGAGAAAATATAAAGAACTGAAACATAAATTAAGTTAAATAAAGTAGTTCCTCTAATCTGGCTACATAGATTCTCAAATGGCTTCTCCTTTGCTAACTATAAGGTATCGCTGTAGAAGTTATGGGTGTCTGAGAGCCACATGGTGGCTTTTCTGCCCTATGTATCTGCATTTCTTTTAATTATAATCTTACCTGTGAATTCTCTGAATCTGTCTGAGTTTGTTCCATGTAATTTTTTTTCACAATTCTAAATTCTTCAAATATATGCTGATCTCTAGCTTTCTGGGATATGTATTCCTTAAGGAAATATATGAGTAAGAACTATAAAGCTTAGGAGCTGGACTTCTTAGAAGATGACTGAAAAATATTATGTGATAGAATGTTTAATTTATTGTCACTTTCAAATGTTGTAACCAAAAGTTCATTCTTACAAATGCTAAAATGTTGCAGCTACCTTAATTTTCCAGCCTATTACATAATATGAGACATTTTCTTTCTATCACTGCATAAGGTTCAATATGTTTTTCTGCATCAAATCCCTGTTGACTTTTCTGCTAGCATATCTTTTCCATGGGCATATGTATTTTCTCCTTACTCAGTAAAGATTCTTAATTTACTTTGCATCTTTGCTCCTGATATTTTTTTTTTGAGTTTTATTTTTAAAGATAAAATCTTGTCCACGTTATTCACTGGAGTCCCTCTACCTTCATCTGATTATTATGAACAAGAATTGACCTTAGCATTATGGATTTTGCCAGGTGGTTGTGCAAATATACATTGCCACTCACACTCACAGACTTGTGCATCGGTACTTCAGAGCAGCAAGTTTTCTCACAGAGAGCACAATGACTAAAAAGTAAACAGATATTTTCTGTTTAATCATGTAATGTCTTATTTATACAATGAGAATTTTAGTTTTAAATATTTAACTTGTTTCTGGATTCTCTCAACCGGTGTGCTCTTTTTTCTGTCTTCACATTTGTTATACATTTCCGTGGTTGAATACCATTATTAAAAGTCTCACCTTCAAAATAATTTATTCTATGAAGCATTCAAGAGAAAGACTAGTTTTAAAGGTGTCCATTTGGTTTGTTTAAAAATTGAAGAGCTAAAATGCATCTTTCAGATACGACATGCTTTTGGAAGTTAAAGCAGTAACATCATGCAAGCAGCCATGAGGCAGTAAAGCACCAGCCCGCAACGAATAACTGATTCTTCTCTTCAGAGCATAGCAATGCTCACAGGAGGTGTTTACCTGAATCACATGGATGTCCGGAGCTGTCAAAACTAATGCTAGTGGCAGCTGACATGTGTAGAAATCTTCAGTTTAACAAGGCTCTTTGTGGGTGAGACTGAAATTTTTTATAGGCTATACAGTGTTCAGGCTGGTCTCTGTCGTCGACAAGTCAGTGCCAGCATAGGCAGTGCCAAGTGCTTGATTTAACGGTCAAAAATGATATCACTCTCTGCTAGATTTGGGGCTTATGGAAAGTTTCAGTCTTTTAGGAATCGATTGCTTTAATACACAGCTAGCTTCTCCCATACAGCTCTTCATATGACGTGAAGGAACTCTTAATGAGCTGTGAATCTCTTCTTTCCAGCTGCAATAGCGACATAAAACCACAGAAAGATCTGAGTCAAACTGATTCACCCCACTCTTCTCCCAGGCAGCTGCTTGTGTACTAGGGAGGTAAGCACAAAAGGAGGCACTGAAATTGCTATGACCTTGATCTGGACAGGTATGTTTGCTGTGAAGGAGAAAGCATATATATTTTTCTTCCTATATGTCAAGTATGTAAAAGTTTTTAATTGTCATAATCTCCTTTTATGAAATAAAATTCTGCCACATTCTTGTAAATATACCTTGTGTAATAATATCTTGTAGATACACTCCATAATACAATGACTTACATATAAACTTATATTTGTGTATCAGTTGCGCAGGGCTACTACTTAAATGTTGTTTTTTGTAAGCAAAGTATTTACAGAAAAAAATAAGAATGAAGCAAATAGGAAGTAAATATGTGCAACAAATAAATCTCATAAAAAATTAGTCATTTGGCTAAATAAAGTTTGAAAAGTGTCCCAGTGTCTGTAAAACCACATACTTAAGCAGCCTTATTTCTAGCAGTGAATAAACCAGTGGAGGTTAACTATTCAGCCTACATATTCACGGAGGCAGGGAAAAGTGACAGATAAAATGTTGAAGGTTTTGCAAGGGCTCCCTTGTTTGGTGGTGACTAGTGCATCACATCCAGAAAATAAAACAATAGTATGTGATTCCTGAGAAAAAGATGTATTGTCAGACATGATCTGTCTTGTATTGGTGAATAATGTAATGCATGGACATTTTTCCTTTTGTTAAAGATAATTAAGACCTCTCTGAAGAGGAGTACAGTGACACAGTGCAGGCTGAGGAAATATATTGTGAATGAAACACACACACCTTGCTCTTCTGAGAGTAAGGTTTATGTTCCTAGGATACTTTCTCATGGAGATTAATCTCTCCTTAGTGTTAATGGCACCAATTGTTTGCTTCTGCTTGTTTGCTGAGATCTAGAGAGAAACATAATGAAACCTAACCTTTCCATCAACAAATCAGCAAAATACAAGGAATGAAACATGCTTTTTATTAGACTGTGAAGTTTCTTTAGCTCTATGGAGAGTCTTGTTATTTAAAACCCATTTCTATAGTACCATGGCTAATTGTCCATTTAAATAACTCCACAATTGTATTTTTCAATCATATTGAAATTATTTATTATGGCATTCAACATGGAAATCTCGTATTAAACACCTCCGTTATATAGGTGTTAACAGAGAGGTAGCCATGGAGCACAGGGGACTAAGTGCATCAAAGGAAGGAGGCTGAAGTAGTAGAAACCTTGCCGCTTTTCCCATTGCACATTAGATGCCCTAAGGGGAGACTAACAGAGAAGATACATGTTTTGGTTTTTCTCTGAGAATGGAATTTGGTTATGTGAGCTGGGGGTACTCCTGTTCTCTACTCCCTTACTGTTACTTTGACTGTGATTGTTCCCCCTCAAGCCTGAGAACAGGCAGCCAGCAGGTGGCATGGAGAAGGCGCTTTGTAACCAAGAGCTTTTTTGTTGTTCTGCTGTTTAACTTGCTCTTGTATAAGATTCCACCTCCTTCTAATCATGTTTTGCCTTTAGATTCCTGAAGCACAACAGCATTAATGGTGAGCGCTTGTATAGCCTTCCTCCTTCAGATTGAATCTCCCTCATGACATGTGGGTATGTGGAGCTGACTTCAGATTAATTCTGCTAGCTAAAGCTAACCTGTGCCCAAGGCCTCCCATATTCAACAAACAGGATCCCTTTATTACTCAGGACATTAAAAAATAAATATGTACATTTATTTTAGAAAATTTTGACTTAGTACACATAGAAGAAATAGAAGACTGATTTTCCCTGGAAATTCACCACTAGGAGAAAACAATAGGTTAAGAATATTGAATAATAATTAGTATATTAATATTGAATAAGTAATTTTCAATGAGTGTTTACTATATATATCCATCGTAATCCTCTGCTGGATAAATATCTGTAGACAGATTATGGTTTTCTTGTGTTAATTCATCATCCAAATGTATGCATTGTCATTTTCCCCTGTAGTTTGAACTTGACCAATGTGCAGTATGTGGGCCCATGCACTGTGTTGAAAATAAGTGCTCAGCTGATTGATGATGAGGGTTTATAGAATATAACTTGCATGGATTATTTTCCTTGAGGATTTCTGGGGATGGAGAAGGCCACAGAATCTTGTGTCTTTTAAAGATTGTCATCAACACAGTGGATAAGCAGGGTCAAACATTCTCTATGTGAGAGTCAGCTTTCTAACAGGCACAATGCTTAGCAATATGTGCTGTTTGTTCATAATAAGAGTTCTAAAATATGTGTTGATGTGTCTATGCATGGGACGTATTTATAGTCCAAATACAATGTTCACATGACACATTTCTTCCTTCAGACTCATACAAAGTCTTGGTTCTTGAATATAGTTAATTGTGGACAGTGTTACTTACTGTCACTTGGTTCACTTATTTGCCTGTCAGACATTCTTCTCCTCCAAGGGCAATAAATCTCTAATCTTGCTCAAATTTTGCCAGGCTCATTCTTACTGTCTCCACACGGTGTGCTCCTCTGTCCTAAACATGGTCACTATGTGTAATAAGGAACTTTATTCAAAATGAATGTAGAATTCATATTACTGGAGTCACCAACATGCAAGGACCCCATAGGTAATGCTTTAACAGCTTGTACCATTTGGCAAGGTATGATGATACAAAGGCATTATCCTGTTTGCCACAGCTGGGTTTGTACTATATGGATCATGCTATATTATGAAAGCTTCTTAATAGTCCATGAAAAAGGTACTGGTGGCTAAGGGATTTTTCTGCACTGACGGTAAGAGAATGGTGCCCAGTTGCAGTGGCTTGTTTAATAACTTGAAATGCTTGTCAGAGTTTGTCAAATTGCTCTTTATGTCCAGACTCATCATGGACTGGTGTGTATTAAGCATTTGTAATTGTCAAGCTATTATTCAGTTGTAATCTTATACTCCACATAAAACTATAAGCAATGTGATGATATAAACTAAAATAATAAAACAAACCCTCTCCTTGCTGCTGCCTTTTCTAGCTTGCTTGTTTCTAAACAACCCTTAGTACCAATAACTTTTCTTGGAAGAGTTAGCTACTTCTATTCTGCTCCCATCAAGGAAAATCATACTGTGTTTTGGTTAATACTTCTCCCAAATCTCTCTGCAATCCTGCTAGTCACGTGTAAAAGCAGCTGTGGTCTCTTTCTCTTGCATGGCTAGTTTATTATACTGTGTATGAATCATCTTTGTTGCTTCCCTTTGAGGACTGTTTCATGAGTTGGATTTTCAACAGTCAAACCACCCGATACTCAGTTCTGTTTATTGGATCTTTATGCCTGTCCAATTTTTTATGCAGCAAGGGATTTATGTCCTTCCTACAAGACTATGCAGCATTTTATTTAACTGAGTCAGTTTATGTTGTGCTTCCAGATCTTTAACTTTTGTTTCCAGAGCAGTATATTCATCAAGTCACTGTTTTTCTCTCAGCACAGCAAAGGTTATAATTCAGTCCTTAGGGCCTCCCACTAAGTTCACAGGGAGCTATTATTCCCAAATTTTCAGAGACACTGTTTTTGCTGCTTTATTTTAAAGTGGACTTTTCCTAATAAGGAGTTATTTACATCTCACTTTTCAGTAGGGGAATAGATGGAAGACAACATGAACACCAAGACAACTGGAGCATGACTTGAATGAGGAGAGGGAGCACAGAAGTATCAGGCAGGACAAATACAATCTGACAGCAAGCATGATGATGGAAGGGCTGGAGAAAGGACACTTCATCTATTAAAGCCCTTCATGTTAACTTTTACAGAATTATAATGAGGTCTTACAGTGAGATCTTACAGAATATCAAGGTCATCCTCAGCTTTGCTTTCATTTCTCGTCATACTCCTTATAATTCTGGTATTGCTCCCTTCCTTTCTCCTTTTTCTTGCACTTGTCTTCTCCGCTCTTGTCTTTTGTGTCCCAGTTGGAATATCCCACTCTCCTCCCCCCAAGCCCTTTGGCCTGCCAAGATCTCACATCTTTTAAATTCCTTCCTAAAACCTACTTCATCAGGGAATTTTCACTCCTTATCCATGCCAGATGCCTTTCTTGCTCTGAATATTTTTTCCATATCTTCTCTTGTCTGTCTTAAGACCTGGATATCTGGCAGTTGAGGATTATCAGTAATTTTCTTTCTTGAGACAGAATAAGAATTCCTTACCATTTTGACTGAAATAGCCTGAGGGTCCCTCTATCCCACTCTTGCCATTCAACAGCTTCCCCTCTCTTAAAAAGAAAAACAGTGGGGCAAGGGCAGGGGAGGGGCAGGGATGGCCTCCCTGACAGAAAAACAATGGCTTTAAGGACCCCAAGTTTCTTGGACTTGCTTTTCTATATGGTATAAAATTGCCTGAAAAAAACAACTTTCCAACAAAGATGAAAAACATCCCTTTGGTCATACTTTTACGAAAATTAAAGGTATGCACTCACAGAATTCAATAGTGTTAAGGGGATAGAAAGGTAGTTCACTGTAAAAAGAAATAGTCCCATTCAAATCTGCTGTGATTTTGCTGTGGATTATTTACTCAGGCACCCACTGTGTGGAGAACTATACGAAAAATATCACCGTTTCAATCCAAACATAAAGTATAAATCTAGTAATTGCTGCTGACTGTAGCAGTCAGTTTTCAGGTGCTTTGAAAGTAACTACAGCAAGTTTACTTCTCTTGTTAATTTTTATTCTCTGTAAAATGCTGACTGCTACTTCACTAACGTTATAGGCAATATTTACATAGAGATCAACTATTGCTCTTCTCATGTTTCATCCCAGTAAATTTCAATGGTGCTGTTTTGGCATGTAACAGGAGTAACATGATAGTGATTCAAGCCCAGGAAGAAAAGGCCTCCTTAATTACCTGTGCAATGTTCGCGGAGTTTAAGTCCTCTTTTTTTCCTGCCCAGACTGCATGATCTTAAGCCACCATACCCATGTGCAGGTATAACTCAAAGACATAGCAAAGATATTTTACTGTCATATGTTGTCTTTAATACTATGAGCACAGTTACAAACACTCTTAATTGTGAAAGGACATTTATTGTACTTGCACAGAGATCATATTATTACTAATACTGTGTGCGTTGTGGAGAGAAATCCATTCCTGACCTTGACTCTGAGTTACTAACCAGGTTGTTGAGGAACAAATGGGACCATGTGCTGAAATTCTTCTGGGTTGGACACTTTTGCTATGCACTGTGAACTGATGTGCTCTTATAAGGTACACCGACTATGCAATTTATTGAGCCCTCGTTTGCCTCCTTCAAACACATCTCAAGTGCTTTAGGCAAACACACATATATTGAATTCCTTAAACTTACTAGATGCCAAAAGGTGTATCTCTTTACATTGGCACTCTTGGGAACAACTTCAGTGTGTCATCAGATTAACCCAAAGCTGTACTTGGCTCTGATGAAAAAGTTGGGTGTTTCACCTTGGTTGAATAAGAGTCTTTGTTTTCTTTTGCTCTTCTCTCCCTCTCTCTCTCTCTTACTTGTATAATGTACGTATGGAAACACCTCTCTAAGCCAAGGCTTTTGAAAAAATGAGAGCTTAAAGTCACTACTAGATGCTACATATTTATCACATTGAAACACGTAAATCAACAAAACAAGACCATTGCCAGCTTTCTTGTACCTGTAAATAAGAGAAAGACACTATCAAACAAGAACTGAAATAGATTTATAATATCATTGAGAACAGTATTAAAATATTTTAGGCATTGTAAAGAAGAATACATATATGCATGCAAGCGTTGAGTTGATCCTTGTCTTATACCACTCTATGCTGGGGTTTCCCTTTCCCTGGGTTATATTTCAAAATCATTCTTTGCTTGTGCTTGCAGCAGCATAATCTGGTAGTACCGAATTTGCAGTCCTATGCTGCCAAAGGACATTGTGAGGAAATGTGAACCAACTGCCCACATAGTGCACATTCAGAGAGGAGTTGCTTCAGACTAGCCCTAGCCTGCTTCTAAGACCTGAATGGTTATTAGTATTAGTAGTTGAACCATACCAGACACAGGCCAAGTGTGTGTATTCCGGCCTAGTGTCATCGAAAAGGCACCCAGTTTTGCTCCCCTGGTTCACTCTTCCATGTGAATGAAAGCAGGTAAGTGGGGATGGTCAGGAATATAATTTCAGAAGCGCACTCCTGGTCCAAACCAAAATGCAAATACAGACTTACTGTTATTTGGCTTATTTGTTCTCCTTTGAGACTTCTACTATTGACTTCAGTAAAAGCAGAATTTGGACAGTAGAGATTTATGAAGACCCATACCTGCTCTACATACTACTTTTGGTCTCTTTTAACGTAGTTAATCTTTCATTGTATTCAGGTTTTCTCTAACACTGTATTCATTACCACTTCACGAGTATTTCTGAGTGTTTTGGCATTCTTTTCTTCTCTGCATTTTATTTCTTTAGGATTTTTGTTTTCTTTTCACTTTATTTGGCATTTAGTTTGATTTCTGTGCTTTATTCTGTACACTTTCCTCTGCTGAACAATCTCTGCTAATTATTGCCACGGTACATTTTTACTTTAGGTTTGCTCTTCCTTCTTTTCACTTTTCTATTATTTTGTTACGTGTTTCTTGATATGGGACCAGGATTGGGTTTGTTTGGCAATTATCGCTAATGAAATTATTTCAGAGGGCAAATGTATGAGATCTGTAGTTGACACCTTTCAAGAACAGGTAATGTAGAGGTTGGTGGAAAGATAGACAAATCTTATGTCCAGTTCTTAACTTCATGAAAAAAGGCATCCAGAGAAGAGTTGTAAGGTGAAAGCCTGATCTGGGTTTTGTTTTAATCATCTTATAAAAAAAAAAAAAAAAATTGACAAGCGTATCCAAATGAACAAAACCTCTTTCCTTTCAACACTGTGCAAATTCTCCATACTTGCTGCTTAAAAATATGTGGTGTGCTATGTTCTCACAAATGGGCAGAACTTGTACGTAAGGTTGTAATTAAGGCTAAACATGAGGCTGACCCTCTCTAACAAGAGATGAATTGTGACTCTGGATTCAGCCCAGAGAAAGTATGATATGTAATTACTGTACTTGGAGTCTGTAGACCACTATCTCAGAGCTTATCTGGTGGCTGCTGATGGTGAGTGGCCGTCGGAGGGTGCTGATAGCTGCTCTGGCAGAGAGTTGTGAAGCACTGAAGGTGCACAGACAGAGAGACCTGAGAGGTTGTGACCAGCTTGGGACATGTATGTCTGCAGAGTGCCTTTATGAGAATAAGCAACTTTATGAAAAAGAGAGGTTGAGGAAAAAAGATGAAAAGAAGCAATGGACTAGAGGAGGAAAGAGGAGGGAGGAAAACTTGCAAGTTACATGCAGGTATATGAGTACAGGAAAAATGGTGCAGGTATAAATCACAAAGGAGATTGCCTGCCCTCACCACCCCTTCTCTAGTTTCTCTTCAATATTTCTTGCTTGTTTTCTGTTAAGACTTTTTAATATACTTATCACCACAAAGCCAAGGGCTGGCTCTTTGCAAATTGTCCAGTGTTCTGTGTGTTCATATACTTCCATTTAGAATACTGCCAAAGAATTAGGGACTTTAGTCTCCATACGGCAAATATAGTATACTTCTGAAGACGCATTGAGACAGTAGTGCTTCTTTAAGAATATAAAATATGTGCTGCCTAGTGCCCTTGGGGTAAACCAGTGTAATAGAAAAGACTAATGAAAGGAGGAATATTAGGTTTTGAACGTGTTTTTTAATATTGTTTAATATTATCCCGATTACATTTGTGTAGAATGATGAACAAATTCAGTAGTCTAAGAAATTTATCTAGAAGTCCATTATTTTTGAAGGACACAGGAAAACATCTATTTGCTAACTACCCATAAGTGCTTTTGTTAAGGCCACAAAGAAAAGAAAATGCAAAGAGAGCTTGCCATCTAACATTTAGAAGAGCACATAAATTCAAACTGTACCTGTAGGATATACTGAAAAAGGAATACTTTCATACCACTAGAGACCTTCGATTGAAAATAAAAAATAGTTCTTTCTGAACATGAATTTCAAAATTAGTTAGCTATGTAACAGACATTAAAGTTTCCTTTTCTCAGTTAGTCATATTACAATTTTCTACATTATTCTTCATATTGTTAATGTAAGGAAGTATCTCTTATACGGTCAGAAAGCAAAAAAAGTTAATGAATAATCTGGGATATAAAACTTTTCAGAATTCAGATAACCTTTACGGATTAATTTGAAGCTGTTAAATTCTGCACCTCAAGCAGCATTATGAGTTCTTCTGTGGGATTTTGATTGTGACAGTCTTAACTTCTGTGTATTCATGAAGTCCATATTCTCCCCTAGATAAAAGAGAACCAAGAGCAATATTTATGCTAATGCTTTTTATATGAGTTATGTCCTGGATGGGATTTTCGGTGGTGCTGTGCAATTGGTCAGATATATTACAAGTATACTGGACATATTCAGAGGACATCTGTGCAGCTAGACTGCTGCTGGAAGCCTTTTGAAAAGCTACAGCAACTGTATCCTGAGAAAAGTGGTAGAGAGCATTTCATTTCTGTGCAAAAGAATGGCATTTAATCAGTTTAGTGCATTTCTAAACTGTGGTTCTGTGCAGCAAATCAGGCACGTTAGGTCTTCACAAGCATGCTCAACAAGATATTTGCAAAGACCTTCCCCTGATGTCAAGAGTTTTCTCCAGAGTCAAAGAAGAGATGTTTCATCTCAAGTAAATGGGGTACAAAATTAATCCACTATGAAATCTCCCAGACGGTGACAAGCACTTAAATCTTACTGACATGTTTTTAGCATGATTCCACCTTTATGTTTTACATGATGAGATAAACTTTGCTTGTGGGCCTAGATGTTTGACACCTGACTCAGTGAAACTATTTAGACATAATTGATTGTTTTATAGAAAAATCAGTTAGTTTTGCTAGGTTTGCCTAGCATAATGTTAGCTAGTTCTCACTGCCATCTTACTAGATACATATGTATGCAAAACAGAAATCTGTGCTCAGGATTTTCGTTCTGTGGGAAAATGTTTACTGATTCTCTTCATTTTGGAAGAGATATTCTGTTAGTACGTGACATTCAGTAGTTTAATTCATAATGGTATTATAATTCCAAGAATTATACAGGGAATTTTATTCTGGGATTCAAGGAAAACAATTACTTGACACGCTGACTTCTTGATTTTTTCAGTGCAGTTGTTTCACACATATTTCTGCCTCTCTTAAAATTGATTGACACATGTTTATAAAACTTTTTTTCCATGACAGACTTCTATCTGGTGCTAATTCCTTCCTTGCCATTTAGCACAAATATATTTATTGGTCCACTACATATGATTTTGAACAAAGCATTAGGAAAAACTTCATTTGTACAAAAGCTTAACTCCTTCAAAATGCACTGCAATAGAGAATATTAATCTTTATGATAGCCTATTATTGCTTTCCTGTTATTTCTAGCAAATAAGTCCCCAATATATTTCAGCAAAAGGCTGTAATTCAGAATTGATGATCTCCTAATTTTTGGCACTCAGCAAATGCGAAACAGTCCTTGATAGTAATGGCCTAGATTATTGTTTTTTTTTCATTTTGACATTTTCTAAAGCTCTCAGTCTTGGCATAACTCTGTTTGCTTTGAAGTCAGTGGGAACTTTGCCATCAAGAGCAGATTGAGTCCAGTGATGAGCAAGCATGAAAACCCTAGCCTTTAGCTCTTAAAAAAAAAAAGAAAAAAAAAGAGAAAATTAAGCTCTGAAGCACTTCACCTGCACATATATTTTTAATTACTTCCATTATTCATTAAAAGTACTATGCATTTGACTTAATAAAAGGGAAAAGTTACACATTTTGATTTTTATTAATTCCTTTAAAAGTAATGTTGTTTCCAGATATATGGCATTTTTAACAAAGGACTGCTTGTGATTTACGTTCCCAAAAAACCCGGAATACATAATCCTACATAATATTATGAACATGTATATATATCAAATGTTTCATGATGTAACACTTGCTAATATGATTCTCTTGCTAATATGAAGATCAGGATGAATAGAGGCAAGAAAGGACATGATTCAAACTGAAACTGGACTAAACCTTAGAAGTTTGAAAGAATTTGATTTGCTTATAACTTCTGTATACTCCTCCATATCTAGTTTGGGAAAAGACCAAAGGTCTGAAGAATACAGAACACTATTTTTGTCATAACTATTGATCAAGTTGAAACGTACTGTAAAAACATTGTTGTTACAAGACTTTTAAATGGAAAACTCTTGTTTAAATCACAGATTTTGAAACGTCTTCTGTTTTCAAAAACTTAGCATTTAAAGGGGATTACACAAACAATATACATCTATAGCTTCATGTAAATGACACTTTCTATATATACGCAAAAACTGTAAACCATAAACACAATGATCAGTTTTGCACATCAGTAGACTGCAAGATACTAAAAACTGTCATTTTGAAAAAGTGCATATCTAAGTAATTTTCTTATTTGTTTTTACAGAGGAGTTCTTTGCTTGAAATTATATCTGAAAACGTGAAGCCTCTAAACACTACATAGACCAATTTGACAAAATTTCAAACTGGACATCCTAGTTATGAATGTTTAAAGTTGTAGTTTGGAATTTCATTTTGCAATTCCTGTGAATCTACATTTTAAAAAGTATTTACTTACATTTCTCGTCCATTTCCTGACATCTTAAATCCTCCAAAAGGACACTGAGCAGATATTGCACTATAACAATTAACCCTGGAAGAATAGAAGAATTACTTCTGATAGTGTGAAATTTTTTTTTTCAATTCTGAAAAATAAGTGTTTTTTGTTGTCTGTAAAAAAACTATGGTGATATTCACAAACTATATCTGAGAAACATATTTGCAAAAATATGTAGACTTCATAGTTCAGAGAAATAAAACATTACCAGAAACTACATTTACAATCAGGGTTCTGTCACTCATCAAGGGTCTTCAAGCAGAGTGAGAGTCCTATCTTTCTCTGAGAGTTATGATAAAATTCCTTCCTAACTAGTGCATAAACTCTAAACCCAAAGACTAGTCATATTTCCAATAGGTAAATTCAGGTACATTTCCAATAGGTAAATTCAAGATCACTTCAGTATATATTTAGGAAGTTTTGTTTGGTTCTACTAAATGTTTAACCATATTCTGTATTGTGTTTGAGAACAAAAATACAATGACGAGTAAGAAAGGAATTTCACAGAGGAATTTGTAGTATGAAGAGCTTCGGCAAAATGTGCTTTCTGCTCCCTAGCTGAGAAGCTCTTTTTGTCTCACAGCATTGTCAAATCAGATATTCTCTATTTTCATATCTTATAATTTCTCCTGCTGCCAGTCTACTGATTTCAGCAAAAGAGTTTCTGCTCATAGTTACGGATTCCTAGACAAACCAGAAATCACATAAGAGTAAAACCCAAAGATTTCACTTTTATTTTAAACATTCTTCCATTTAAAGAATACCAACTGCTAAGTCAAAACTGTTAATTTATTTTAGAAAGTGTATGGTTTTAGGTCACAAGACCTGTGCACGAATTTGTGCTGCTTGCAAGTTCATTCAGATGAAATGTAAATTGGACACAGGTTTTCTGTTTGAGTAAAATCGGTTGTTCTCATTCTGATGCATTGAGGTAACTGTAGGGAAATGCAGGTCTCTGTCAGTGGTAGCCATCAGACTCAGTCTGCTTTTCCACCAAGCTTTCACTCTTGCATGTCTCAGCCTTGGCCTTTCCAGTTCCATGTTTCATGTAGGTTGCCTTTTTCCATTTCTGGAAATAGTTGTCCTTGGACTTGCAGCAGTTATCCTCCACTTGTGACTCCTTCCCTTTTTAACCACATTTTATCCACATTTTATCTTTTTTTTTTCCATCACAGGTGGTTGTTCTGCCCCGGTTAATGGCCACAGAACTTCAGATAATTAATTTGTTTACACTGTACAGAAAATGATCCCTGCAAATTAAGTATGTTTTGGGCTATTCCCAGATCCTGAATGGAAAGGAAAGTGGCATTCCCACTGTATTTCTTTTTGTCTGCTTTCCTTTTTAGCAAGTCGATTTCTTTTTTCAGGCCAAGTTTTTACAGGACAATTGTGTGAAGACTTACAAGGAGTGTTTATAATAGCACATTAAGTATGGAAAGGTGAGGAGAAGAAAGACACAGGAGGATGGTATTAGTCTACCTCTCTAAAGATGACAAGGAATAGAAGTATAAAAGTATACCACCCAAAGAAGGGTTAAAATGTCCTACAATTACTGCCTTTATCACCTGCAGTTCTGAAGGAAGAATTAAAAAAGCCGTTACTTACCATACTGTTCCAGCCTGAAGAGCAGCTGCAAACGTCAGTGCTTTATCAATGTCTTTGGTAAAAACTGCTGCTGCTAAGCCATAGGTAGTATTATTTGCCCTCTTGATAACCTCATCTATAGTTTTAAACTTCATGATTTGTTGAACAGGTCCAAATATCTGTTTCAGAGACATGTAAACATATGAAATGGACCAGTATAGTATAGTAAATATGGACTTACTATTGTAAGTAATCTATATTTTTAAAATGTATTTCTATCAAATGGCCTTATTGCTGAATTCATTCAGTCAAAAGTGTTGTAAAAAGGACTATAGATTCACATAAAGACAAGATTTTTGTAGCAAATCAAGATAACCTGTTGGGAAATTATTAATAAAACAATAAATAAATTAAATAACCTATAAATGATGAAAACAAAAAAATGAACATGAAAAGACACCCACCGTAAAAGGTAGTTAAAATGGAGTCATAGTATGTTACATATCTATACTGGTTACCAACCAACTGGTATCTTCTTGGTCAGCTCCAGTTTTAGAGTTGAGAAAGACGTTCAACTTTTCCTTCTCCTAAACTTTCTATTAGGCTTTTATCTCTGCAAGTAACGGCACAACTGGGCATGTACGCCAAGTAAAACCAAGTAATTCTGCTTTCCACATGGGTGTGATGCGAGATATTAGTCCCTCAGGCTCAGTTTTCCCACTACCGCTGCTCTGTGTTCTCGGCCAGAGGTGCCCATGCCCACCACACAGTGCCAAGGCTGTGTGGGGCAGGGGGCATTGCCATATCTCATTACTTCCATTCACACATGTCGTGAGCTTTCCACTTGATTTTCCTGGAAAGTGTTTAGTGCTAATTTCTAACTAAAGTTGCAGGGGTTGATTTACATACACCAGAATACCTCTGAACATTCCCCCACTGTTCCAGCTGTGAGTTTCAGAACCCAGAAATTCTTTTAATTGCCTTGGCTCTCTGGGGTTCCTTTATTCAATACGCTCAAAATAGTGTGAGAGAAACAGTTCTTGTACTGTTGACTCAAAGGAAACTAATAGGTCTGTGAAGAAACCCATCTCTGTGCGGTTTCCTACCTGCCTCCCAGACTGGCAGAAAGAATTCTAATTACTTCTCACACAGCTATCTCCTGTTTTACAGCTCTATCCCCTTCACAATTAACTCTAGATGCTCTGGTGTTCATTTAAGTCAGCGTGCTGGCTCTTGCTGAACGTACTAAGTAAGTTCTGCAGACTGCATCATGAGTATTGCTGGTTATATAAAGCAACACCTAGACTTGTAACAAATTTGAAGGAGCTTTCTAGTATGAAGTGTAATGGACACCAAATATAGCACAATTGCAGAAGTTGTTAATCAAGTTGAATGTAAAAAAACACAGAGAAGAGGTCATGACTGGACTTTGAGGCTGTGTTTAACAGAACTTTTTTTCTCAATGCCATAGCAGCTCTGCACTCCTCACTCTCTCCCATTCCTTTCAGATGATCACTGCTGCCCTGGCACTGCTGCCTTAGCTGGGTCAGTAAAAGCTTCCCCAGTGCTCTGTAGACACTTCTGCCAACTGATGTAGGTTAAATAACACTGCAGAGGCAAAACTCTGTTTTGCTGTAATTACCACCAACAAAATGCCTGTGGAAGCACAGTCTAACTATTTTCTCTTACTGCAGAATAGCTGCTTGGTGCATATTGTGCCCAAACACCAACTTAAGTGTCTCCTTAGACAGTGCAAAGAGTTCACAAGCTGCGTCTTCAAGGTTTTCTTCTCTATTACAGGTTGCCGTGACTCTGATACAGGCATGGGCAGTATGAGGTGATGTAAACAGTCCGAACCGCAGCATTTCTTATCTACTGCGAGCTTAAACTGGAGCCTTTGTTGGCAGGCCAGCCTCATACTCCCCTCCCTCACCTCTGCTGACTTGGTGAAACAGGCATCAGAAACCAAGAAAAACATTTTAAACACCACCAGGATGGAATAACAGTTTTACTGAGAACGTTTTTATGTATCCGCTTGACCTTCTAAATGGATATTTTGTACAGACATTTAACAGACAATCTGCAGTGAGAGTACAGACTGCAAGAATTTATTTACCTCTTCTTTGGCGATGCGCATATCGTCTGTAACTTTAGAAAAAACTGTTGGCTGGATGAAGTAACCTTTGTCTCCCCATGGACCTCCTCCACATTCCAGTTTGGCTCCTTCTTTTTTCCCACTTTCAATTAGCTCCAGGATTTTTTGAAACTGCTCTTTATCAATCTAAATGAAAATACATTACAGGGATGACAACAGCACACACTGATAACAATTGTTCTTCTAACTCATTAACCAAAACCTAACAATGTTCCAGCTTTGTTCAATTGCATATGTTGAAGTGGAACAGCTGGAGAGCCCTGCAAATTTTTTTGTCACTACCTTCTTAAAACTTTGCAGGTTTTTCTCAAATAGACAAGTAATCAGAAATTTTCACATAGGAGAATCAGCTGTAGAGGGACTGATATCTTGTTTTTCTTTAGTAAAAAAAGATGAAAAAAATCTATAAAATTAATGTATTTTATACTTATCCCAGTACTCCTGCCAACTGCAAAAGGTTCATCAAAGTAAAAAATGCTGAGCTTGATTCTGCAAAAATAAGAGGGCTTGATGTAGCCAGCAAGAGTCTTCCGTACTTCACTAGGTGCAGTAGATTGGCCATACTGTTTTCCTAAACTATTAAAGGAAGTCAAAAAGCAACAATAAAATATAACTGAAATTCAATGCTCTTTTCAGTTCATTTTTATTTATTAGTGGAATGAAGACACTTACATTTGTGGTTTGAGAGACAGAGATGGCAGATTGTTTATGGTACGGAGACAATCTCTGCCCCTCTACTCACCAAAGCCTACCAACAGATTCAACATATGCCAAATAGCAAAATATACGGCCTTTGGCTGAAAAAGGAGTTTATGGTGTCAGTACAATAGGGGCTTATATTTCTCTAGCCCCCTCCAGTTTATGGTGACAAAGTGGGTAAAAGGAAATAGTGTAAATGGGGAATAGAAAGAGATCACACATCATTTCCTCTCCTCCCCTCTCCAAATCAACCAATGACCACTTCAGGCCTGAAGGGAAATTGTACACATAATAACATTTATGTCAAGAAAAACTCAATGGTAAAACTTGTTTAATAGAGGCCTCTAACACCCTTTTTTTTTTTTTTCCATTTGTTCCATTTTCATGATTCTTTCCTTCACTATTTCAGAGTCTATCTCTTCAAGCACTGGCTCATGAAGATTCCGAGATTGCTTTTAGAGAGAGACTTGCAAAGAAGCTTCTCCTCTGTGATCATACTCAGCAGTCAGTAAAGTAAGTATGTCTCTTATTCTCTTATTTGTGCAATGAAATAGTCGTATTTTGGTTTAAGCAACAAGTATTACCATGGTTATAGAACACAACAATATTTTCAAAGGCTCTTGGGAATCCTGGATGTGTATTAGACTAAACAGCTATTCAGCTAAAGCTGTTATAAAAGCTTATATTTATAAGCATATGAATTTATAAGGATATTTATAAGGAGGTGATTTTTAGTCTGCTGAGCTCCCCTTGTCATTTTGCTTTCAAACAATTGCCTTACTGCATGCTGAAGACATAAAATTTCTGCTACCCTGGTGGCCAAATATCTCTTGTGCATAAACAACTTGAATAGAAGATGAGGTTTAGATGATACAGCTCACGTTGCTCTCAGTCATTCCTTTGTTATTATTACCATCATTAATTTTCTTAATAATGTGTGAATTAGCATATATACGATCTTTTACATTCCAGTAGGGCCTTTGGCTCTTTGGTGCCCACTGTGCGAAGTATTACCCAAACTTGCTGCCTGGGGCAGGTGTTGTCCCAGAGGACCTGTGAACTAGAGGACAAATACAGCTTTCAAGGAGTCTCTATGACAAGAGAGCACAGTTAATATGCCTGATACAGACTATCATTTTGTGTTTCTAGAAAGTGTTAGTCAAAACACAACACGGAATTTGAAGACAGAGAGATATTTAGTAATTACCACAAAAGAAATGTTCCTAAACCTCATGATTACAATTTTCCATTAAATGGGATCATACAAGTTCTAAAAAAACAAACTTTGCTAACCTGTGAAAAAGTTAAGATTTCTGTTAAAGGTTGCTAAGAAGAAAAGAGGTCAAGAAAGGCAAATGAAACTGCAGGAGGAAAGAGTCTTCATGCTCTTTGAAATGTTTTCAGTAATGCCTTTTTTACATGTTTAACCTTCCTTTTTTTTTTGCTAAAAGTTTACTTTTATATCTCATTTATATTTTTAGCATGAATTTCAAACTCAGTAAAGCCACAATAACATGAGAATGGATTCCTGTTAGTTTTGTATTAGCTGTACACCAGACACCTGGAGTTTACTTGTTTCAATCTTTCTGTCCTCTGGCATTTAAATTTATTCAGCTGAACATATTAGCTTGTTAGCAAGACACATTGCAGGACATCAAGATAGCATCTGTATTATTTTTAAATTCTCCAAAGCCTGGTGTCTCTGATTACATAAAATGACTGTTATGACCAAGGAAGAGCACGTTACATTATCAAATGTGTGAGAGTGCTTTGTCTCCAGCTTTTGCTTTGTCTGTAATACAGTTCCTTTATTCTGTGACAATCAAATAAGTGCGTAATAGCTCTGCCAAGAAAGTGTATGTCCTGTATTATAAGCCGATACGGGAGTAAGACTCTAGGTGAAAACTAATTTAACAATGCTCTCATGTGATCCACTGAATCCATAACATTGTAATAGCAATGTTTTTTAACGTTGCGTTTTAGCATTCATTTAATGGGAAACCTGTTGACATAAACTTTTAATATTAGCACGAAAAATTAAAAAATTATACATTTTAATTGTGCAATATTCTAAAATGGAGAGCAGCATAATAAAACACTAGCACTGTGAAAAAAGGAAAAAGACACTATTAAATTTTATTTCCTCAAGCTACTCACTTACAATGGCACTATTTAAATATAATGTTAGCAATCTCTGACATGGGTGATCATACTTGCACTTTTACAGCTGTTGCATTGCCGCTTTTTCAAAGCATTTCAGTCCTATATAATTGTTCCCATTCCATAATAAAAGGAACTAGAAAGATAAATAAATCTCAACTTTAGGCCTATGATAGTGGCACAAAGAAGCATCACTCCAGTTTCTTCTTCCTGGTCCTCCAGACTAACCCCTACACAACGGTATTTAGCCTTGACACTAAAGCAACTATAGGTTTAGAAGTGATGTATGTCACAGCTATATTTGAAACACATAACATTACTTACTTGAGGGCCTTGCTGTACACCAGGCAACAGAGGATTCCCAAGAGTATACTTTTTTGCTCGTTCAACGCTTCGGCGAACAAACTCATCATAAATAGGCTCTTCCACAAAAATCCTAGATCCTGCTATACAACACTGTCCCTGGTGGTAGAACAGACCAATATGTGCAAATTCCACAGCAGTGTCCACTGCAAAGAAATGCAGAGTTCATCAGATCATAAACTTGAATGTTCACATCATAAACTCTTTACAAACCTGTGTCACTCCAGCTGATTTTCCTTTTTAGCACTTTTTATTTTTATGGCCCTGTAAAACACAGATATTCATCCATTTACTTATGTCCAAAGCTACTCTTACCAAGACTAGCGTGGTACACCTACACAAACACACATTCAGCTGTTCTATGTGAAATGTAGATTCAACATTATTTGCCCTATCAGCAGTACCAAGAGGAGTATTCAGCTAGAAAGTTAATAAACCTGTATGAGATCCATCTAGCTGCTTTTGGTTCTGCATTCATGTTGCATTAGGATGATCCTTAATTACAGTAACGGTGGACAGGTTGTCAGAGGTTCATATCCATTCAGAGGCCACCAATTTTTGGTGCCAAACTAGCTTAAAACTATGGCATGACCAGAAAACGTTAAAAATTACTCTTTCATTAAACAGGTACAAATAATTCACTGACAAAGAAAAGAAAAAGAACATGGGACTTGCAAAAGTAGTAGGTTTATATAATAAAAAAGCTACTAACAGTCTGCGTCTGCAAATATTATGTTAGGACTTTTTCCTCCAAGTTCCAATGTAACTCTCTTCAGATTGCTTTTCCCTGCTGCTTCTTTAATCAGTTTGCCAACCTAAAAGGTAGGGAGAAGACAGCTTCATCTCAAAAAGTTTATTAAGACCTCAATAACACTTCTCTGAGTTCCTCAAAAGTGAAAATCAGTTCACAATTGTCTACTATCCCAGTAATTGTAGAAATGAAAAATAAATTAAAAAAAAAATTGAAAAGAAGAGTCAGGGTGCAGGTGACTCCCAGTCTACAAACGAGGAATGCTTTCTAGAAAAGTTTCTCCCTGGACACACTCATCTTAACTGCCAAAGATGTCGGGTGCTTTTTTGGTTACCAACACTCTACTTGCTTGTATCTGTAATCTGAAGTATGCACTGATTTCTGCTCTGCCAGTTACTCCCATTAGGTTGAAATTCCTCTGTTTTATACATGGGAAAGACCTTTGGTGCATAAAGTGCATGAGAGAAAAAGTAGATATCTGCACCGCCTGCCTGGCTAACTCATTCCAGTTTCTCCTGTAGAAGAAAGAAGATGACGAAATGGACACTGCGAGACAGAACCCCTACCCTGCTTCTTTCCATTGATGACATAATTAAAGACACTACTTCATATGAATTGTCCTGGAAAAAGTTGTGAAGGGAAAATATGCTTGTAGCCCTTCTGGCTTTGATCTGTAACTGTTCATGTGTAGCAATGATCAGATATGCTTCCTTCTTCGGCCAGCCTTCCTGGGTTCATTTTTCGCTGCTGAATTACACTGTCAGAAGATGACTGTCACCAAAGTCTATGAAAAGACCACCCCCTGGTCCACCTGTCTTTAGAAGGACATGGGGCACTGGGAATTGTAGTTGTTACTGTCCATTGGGAACACCTGTGGGATATTTCTCAGATGTCAGGTTTTTGGGTGTTTTTCTTTTCCTGTAACTTCAGAGCTAAAGGTTTCTAAGACTAAACATAGCTCATGCGCTCAGTGTATACTGATCCTTGAGGTGAGGCAATGATATTTATCTTTGGAGTGTACATCCAAGAAGTTAAGAGACCACTTGGCAGCATGCACACAGAGAGATAGTATACAGTACTGTGTTAAGGATATGGTTATATAGTACCTGCACTGAGAAATCTTCAATCACATCACTCACAGTTCTTCAAAGTGAAGGTTAGAGAAAATTAACAGTGACCTTTCTTTCAATTATTAAGCTGATGCATATTGAAATACACTTCTAAGACCACCCAGATGGTCATCAGTATCATTCAAATACCAAAAAGGTATCACCTCACCTAAGTGTGTGCAGAACCAGGAATACGATTCCTGAAGTACCTTCCTACCGTACTATGTTGTTAAAATTAAAGAGAACAGAGCACAGCCTGTTTAATTTTTTACATTTTTAAAAATTATTATTCTTTAAAAAAAGAAGCAAACAAAAAATTATGAAAATGTCTTCTTTTTAAAGCACAAGATTAAAAATAGCCTTGGTATAATAGAACCTATTGTATCTCATGGAGTGCCTTTGTTTGAAGGGCTTTCCTGCAATACAAACATTGTTTACATATGTTTAAAGTTAATAATAACCAACAAATCATTAAACAGACTCTGTTTAACAAACTAGCAGCCAAAAGAAAGAAAAAAGTTAAAATAGTTACATAGAACAAGTTAGACATTAAATCATTACTGGGAATCAGAGAGGCACAGTTCCTGCTTATATTTTCTTGCATTCATTATAATACCTCTGTAGAGCCTGTGAAAGCTACTTTATCTACATCCATGTGGTGAGAAATTGCTGCTCCAGCGGTGGGTCCAAAGCCTGGCACAATGTTCACAACTCCAGGTGGAAATCCTGCCTGAATTGGAAGAGAGAACCATGTAAATTTGGGGAATGATAATGACTTAAAAAATGTGTTTCATATAGTCTTACTTCCCTTTTCAGTTCTTCAGCCACGTTTTTTCAGTCATACAGTTATTCTCAGCCCTAGAGCCCCAAATGTGTTCATTCTCACATGATTTATGCACTCTTTTAGTCACCTGTCTTTTAGGCTATTGAATTGGCTCTTTTTTTAAAAACAGGAAAATTTAATTTTAGTTCTTTTTCAATGTCATTGACAAGGAATTAATTTATTTTTTCTTTTCTCCCCCATATATGTCAAGATGTCATATATGTCAAGAAAAAGATTGCTTAATTTCATGCCTGCTTCATTTAGGTTATTTGAATCATCCTGTGCGCGTGCTGACTTCTGAACATCATCCCTCACACTAGATGGAATTTAATTAATGATCTGCTGGCTTACACTGAAATCTGTTAAGAAAAATGATGGACATAGTATTTCAAACTCAATGTCTTCGCTTCTTCTTCTGGATGTGGGTTGAACGTAGAGAGTGAGTAATATGAAAGTTTATAGCACAAAAGAGGCAGATCAGCTACCAAACGTGAAAAAGCAGGCTACCAGAGGTATGCACAATTCCAGTATCTTGCAAATTTTCTATTTAAAGAGGCTTTTCCTGTGGGACAAATCAAACCTATTGTTTCCCACCAATTCTGTATTAGTTATGTTCCATTCATAGGTAAAATAAATTTTTTTGCTTCCAACAGCTTGTCAGGCAAACTTCCATGGATGGGTGAAGTGTAGCTGGATTTCCTGTCAGCTTATGAAGTAGCTGTGGGATCTCAATGGCACTTATGAAGCAGAGCGAGCATAGAATTAAATGACCAAAAAGATACATTGCCTGTATTAGCACTTAAATAAGTCTCTTTTTAGCATTAAACAGGATTTTGGAATTACAATGAATGCAAAAGTTCAATTTGCATTTGGAAAATGGTGAGTTTCAGCTGGTGAGTTGTAGCTCCTAAACCTCATGTTCTGCATTATGGACACTAGTCAATTACTTTGTTTGTGCAACTTTGGTTCCTTACAGGTTCATGCTCAGATACATTCCTTCAATGCTTTTTATGTGCATTTAATATTCCAGATTAATATTTACCCTGGAACTGATGACATAATGAGGTTCCTTCCATTTGCTTAACATTATGTTTCATACTCAATTTGTAGTGAAAAGTAAGAAGAATATTTTTTACGGGACTAATTCAGACTGTCTTACTTTGTGCATTTAATTTCCATGTCTGTGTTAGAAGTTATTCTCTACATATTAGCAAAGGAGCCTTGTGAGGACTGTTAAGGATAGTAAGGATTACCAAAAGTGACTATATACTTAGTGACTATATATTTCTCAAATGTGGACATTTGAGAAATAGAAAGTTAAATTGGATCTTCAGATAGTTTCACAACAAGTCTAAAGCAGCTACTGAAGTGATCACTGAGGTTTTGATCACTATCAGGTATCAGGCTCCAACTCTATTTGGGTAACCTGGGTGTAAATTAAAAATCAGCTAGATTTGGGTGAATAAATAGATTGCGAGTCCTCAGCACAGGAAAGACATGGACCTGTTGGAGATGCTCCAGAGGAGGGCCACAAAAATGATCAGAGGGATGGAACACCTCTGCTGTGAGGACAGGCTGAGAGAGTTGGGGTTGTTCAGCCTGGAGAAGAGAAGGCTCTGGGGAGACCTGACTGCAGCCTTAAAGGGGGTTTATAAGAAAGATGGGGACAGACTTTTTAGCAGGGCCTGTAGTGATAGAACAAGGGGTAATGGTTTTAAACTAAAAGAGGGCAGATTCAGACTGGATACAAGGAAGAAATTTTTCACCACTGTGGGTGGTGAAACACTGGTACATGTTGCCTAGAGAGGTGGTAGATGCCCCATCCCTGAAAACATTCCAGATCAGGCTGGACGGGGCTCTGAGCAACCTGGCCTAGTAGAAGATGTCCCTGTTCATTGCAAGGGCGTTGGACTACATGACCTTTAAAAGTCCCTTCCAACCCAAACTATTCTATGATTCTACACCTTGAAGGACTTGATAAGATAAATATTTGTCTTTTTTAAAGCTCCACAATATCTACCAGATAATACACCAAAGACATTTAACAATTATATACTTAAGCTTCTCATTCAGTTGAACACTGAATGAATGGGTAAAATGAGAATCATCTTGCCTTTTACCAAAAATGTTCTGGTGTTATACCAGTCATTACCAATCCATAACTCCTAAGTGTACATACAAAAGGGACCACTGATCACATTCCCACTCATGAGCTCTCCTTTCAGGAAATCAGAATATGAGAACAGATATTTCATTAGACTCAGAGCAGAACTGAGTTACTTCCCCTGTAAAGTTGTTTTTTCAGAGAAATATACTTTCTGATACTTATTGTTAAAAATTAGTAGAGCAGGTATCTTTGATATACTTTTAAACAAATCATCCTCCCCAATGTTATCTAATAACAGTTACTATGTGATGAAATAACAGCAGGATTTGTCTCCTTCCTGATAGTCATTTAGTTTCTGTGAAATATTAACACATAACCAGTCAGCGAGGTCTGCTGAGTCATTGTTTTGAAGCAGAATAATAAAATGTGCCAAGTCATTTCCATTAACACTCTGCAAGGTTACTGCACTGATGATTATTGACACCTGTGCCAACTCTTCAAACATGTTAGATTACATTTGTTGATTTTATTGGGAAGCTAGATAACTAAACTATTTAACTGTTCTTCTTTGGGTATTTGCTGGGCTGGGCACAACAGTCAACATAACTTTGGAGACACTGGAGAAACTACCACACTCCTTGTGTTCAAGAGCACAAAATGTATTCTCCCAGTTTCTCTGTAAAGAGAGTTCACAAGTCTGGCAGCAGTCACCGGTTCAACTGTATAGCTCCCTGTTAATAATAAAGCCAGGTGGATGAAAAGTTTGTTCAATTACAAATGATAATAATTAGCCGTACAAACAGGTCCTTTACTGTGATAACTACGCTAATAAAGTAATTGCCACCCAACTCTAAGTACTCTGCTCTTGACTCCTTGTTTGCTTTTGACTTGGAAAGGTACTGTGCTTTTGTAATACAAATATATTTGCCAAGGAATGAAGTTTACTAAATTGCTATTGTGGGGGTTTTTTGTGTGTGTGGACTAGACTGAAAAGATATGCATGCTTTTGCCCTGGATCTGCTTCATTGGTTTACAGTAAGATAAGTTCCATAGTACAAGGCTAGACATGCAATGAGAAGTCCTTGCAGAGGACAGCCTGGCTTATATTACCTTTGTGGCACTTCAGCTGCAGTATACTCTTACATTCCTGAGAAGGGAAGAAACCTCTGCTGTTACTTACTTACCTCTTTAATTAAGGATCCCATGTAAAGGGCAGTCAGTGGAGTTTGTTCTGCTGGTTTGACAACCACTGTGTTTCCACAACAAAGGGCAGGGGCGATCTTCCAGATGAACATAACCAATGGGAAGTTCCACTGAAAGACAGACGAGAAGGTGTATCATATTTCTAATACATCACCAAAATGCCTTTGCTTTTTCTACAATAATAGTGCAAATTGTCAACTGGGTGGTTGAACTCTTTGTTGAACTCTTTTCAGAATGAAGTTATTTTGAAAAAGCAACTGGCAAGCCCTGTTACACAAAGACCAGTGATTTTGGTATATGTGAGTCAAGGCGATCCAAGCTTTTAGTTAAATCTCAAGAAACAATAAGTGTACTCTCCTAACAAAGCCTTACAGAAAGTTGCTGGATTAGTGGTGAAATTGGGAGTTTTCCTATCTTAAACAATCACATCCATCATCAGTTCAGTTTTCCAAGGGAGACATGACAATAAGGTGTAATGCCGCCCCTGCCATCTTCCCTGGAGGTTTCACTGGCAGCTCTCTATTGTGGTCAGTCCAGTCAGACTGCAGACCAGTCAACTCCTTTGTACCCCATATTCAGCAGTATGAGGGACAATGTGGCTAGGGAAAGACGAGTTGCTCCTTTGACAGTATTTCAAATAGTTTTGGAAGCATTGAGCCCATGAGCCTCAGCAGAAAACATGCATTGTGCCTTATCTTTATGAAAATGGGGAAAAAGGCAATTAACAGTTACCAATTATGTCAGAAAGGCTTGGAGAAGTATACATGCAACTGTTCTTTATCTCTCTCCTTATCTCATTTCAATCTCACCCCACACCCAAAAATAACAAGAGCACAAATAATAAAACATAAGTGATTACAGGGTTTTCTGGATCTTCATCATTAAAGTGGAACTGTGTGAATGGAAGGGAAATGGAAATGTTGAATTAGCAAAAGTGTTTTGCAGTGTTAACACAGTCCTCAAAGTTTTTGTTTTATGTAAAAATTTCCAGCTTGGTGGGTCCACATTTCAGTGGAGAGAAAATGAAGATATACTCAGAAGTCCTTGGACATTTTATAAGGGAAGCCAGTGTTCGTACTGCTTATACTTCAAGGACGCAATTTTATTTAAAGTGGCCACATCTAGTGTGCCTACTTCTTTAGTATATCTTGACTTTGAGTGCTTTACTTGAAATATCTTGTGCCTGACCTACAAGAGACTCTAAACCAGAAGATTCCTCAGCTCTCCTAGAGGCTATTCCATCACAAGTCCCAGTGGTGGTCTAAAGAAATAGCAAATCAGTAAGCTCAACTGAAAGACGTGAGGAACATGTGCGGTACCCACATGTCTGAACAAACCTGACAGACAAGCTGACTACTTTAGAATCTAGCAGACTTTTGAGCAGGTCAGGTCAGGCTGCCCACACCTACCATGTGCAAAGAGGTAGGTGGTTTTAGGAGTGTCTAGTGCATAGAACCATTTTCACAGCAACCCATTGAAGCTCTGTAGACCTCACGAATAAATTTAAAGTTGAGTTCCTCAGTGTCTTGGAAGTTCAGACTGAAGCAGGCCTTTTGAATCTTCAGTTAAAATAAGTGACTTCAAAACTGGGAATTTAGGCACTCTGAACAGGAGCTTGGGCACATACCGCTCAATAACACTGTGCTTATTGGACACATTTTTTGTCTTGTTACTTGTACCATCAACATGGTGAGTTGAGTCTCAGACAGAAATAAAGATCCAGATGTCTAGATGCTGTACAGACCAGAACAGATATTCCAGGTCCTAAAAAGCTTGTTGCTTATAGGCTGTATATATTACCTTCTCCTACTTGTTTATTTCTAATTCTTTCAGTTCCAACAAAACACAATTCTGTCTTTCAAACTAATCCATCAGCCAAACTTTTGAAATTTATTTTCCATCCCTATGTAGGGAGAAGAGAGAGACAAGGCTGGACCTGACTGACTCATCAAAAACTCCATGTTGCAGAATTTCATGAGTTCTCAGGATAGTCTCTGTCTTTCAGGATCTGAAAATTTCTGAATGGTAATGTTTCAAAAATGCACTTGCACAAGCAAAATTTCAAAAGCATTTCCAGTTGTAACAGGAACATTTGTTCTTTACATAAATGGCTCCAACTCACAGGAATAATTTGTCCACATACACCAATAGGCTCATGTCTTGTAAATGTAAAATAGTTTCCATCTAGGGAAAGAAGAAATAAATCAGTCATTCAGACAAAACATTTGTGAGAAACAGTTAAATCAGAAAGAAGATAAAGTTGGATACCAAACTTAGCTGGAATGATATTTTCAAAATCTTAACTATGTAAAAAACCAACCATAAAGTACATCTGGATTCAATATCTACTTTCTTCATAGCTCCAAGGTTTGATTCTGCCAATCTGACTGACTTTTTGCAGTGATAACCCTGATTCTCAATATGGTATGCTCAGCACACCAATGAGCATTCCTTATTTCTTTTTTCTTTTATCACCTTTTTTTTTTTTGGAAAATGTTCTTTTAAAAGCTACTTGCAATCCTAGGTACATATCAGACATTTTTTAATATTAAATCTTAGCTTAAATCAAATCCATTAAGTATAAAATTCTCTTTGATTCAAACATGTGTTCCATTAAGCCTAGTATAGAGATCTATGCGATGCAAAAAAGTTGGAAGTATTTATCACTCTAGTTTTCCTTAATTCCTTCTTTATTACTATTCTTTTCTTTGTCTTTCTGAGAGAAGGCAGCTAGAAATAATGTTTTCATGGAGCTGCTTATTGGGAAAGGGAATGAAATGAAATTTCAGCAAAATAAAGGAATGTTTCCTCATTCCTATCTCTTCATATTCTTCCTAATGCATTAACCAATTACTTCAACTAATATTACTGTTTGTTCTAGTCTTAGATTTAATAAGAAAATTCCTAGTTTTCATTACTGTACCATCACATAAACTATATATTGCTATGCAAAAGTAACCTACCACACTTAGATGTACATACAGGCTAAAATCTTTTGGTCAATAAACAGTAATTATTAGTGGTGTATAGAACAAGAAATAAATGTGAATAAATGCACTAAATGTTTAAAACAAGTGCTATGATGATAAATATTAAATAACATATATTAAGAACTATCCAAAATATTTTCAATTTGAGATATTTTTTGTGTTGTAGAACGTTTAGAAAAAGGCAGGTTTTTACAGATCACATTGGCTTCAGTTCTGTACTTTGGTTATCTCAAAACTACTCACCCATTGGAACAGTACGCCCATGGATTTTATCAGCCCAGCCTGCACAATAGCGTAATGTTTTGATACAGGCACCTAAATCCATTAAATAAGCTGTGGAAAAGAGTTTCCCACCATCAATGGCTTCCATTGTCTGCAAACAACAGCAATTACAAAGTTAATATCAAATATTGATAATGGTTCTCATGTTTGTACTTTGTCATTTAGATTTTGGTTGTTCAGTTCAGAGGTTTTCAGCTTTAGTACAAACATTTAGATTAATTCCACTCTGAAGGATACTTAGCATTTGAAAAACCCAAGCAATGTACAAATGAGAAATTTTCTTAATTATTTATTCACACTGAGCTATGTGGATAACAATGATCATGGCACATTTGTAATGGTGAGATATTTTAAAAAAACAATAACATTTCTCCCATCTGAATCAGTCACAATGTTCTCATTTATGTTAAATATTCTACAAGTGTAGATGAAAAAATCAGGTTGGAGTCTGCGCAAATAACTGATGCAAATAAAATGAGTGGCTTCCCTCAGCCTATTCACCCTGACACCCAAGGTAGACAGTAGTTTCCTGGAAATAATGGTCACATTAACTTAGGATCCTTGCCTTTTAATTGATAATGAACTTCTTTCTAGGTGCTTAATAAATATGTGATTAGCACCTTATGTGAGCAAGAAGACTCAAAGCATGGAATAACATACCCCAAATATACCTTGAGTGTTTGATGTGCAAAAGAAAGATCTGAGTCATCAAGAGCTCTTAACTGAGAAAAATTCACTTTGGAAATAAATGTTTATACAGAAGCGACTCTCTTTTATTGGCTAACTACTAACTGAGTGAACTGATTGGTCTTATTTGAAGCCAGGTCTGACTCTCCATACCATGGATCTCCATGCCTGGCAGATATAAGCCTTGAGAATAATAATCAGCAACTATTCATTCAACATCTATAACTTTTCAATTGACCGATTCTGTTCTACCCACAGTGCTTTAATGATCCCACAGAGACAGCAACACTAAATAGGGTTGGTTTCCAGCCAAATCTAGGGAGTGTGGTTTGGATTAATGACATTTTAATACCCCTAATTTCTGGGACATCTAGTTAAAGACTATGTGCAGTTTTTAAATAGTGTTAATTTCTTGACACTGCTTGAGTTTTTTTCTCAAGTTTTCTATCACAGAGACAATGAGGATCTGCAGCTTTGTGAACAACGCTGTTAGGATGCTTACTAGTAAAACCCCAAAATACAGTTTCAAGATCTAATCAGATCTTAGAAATATTATTTTCTTTCCTAATTTTGTTAATTTTTATGTCCAAGTTTCTTCAGCATTTCAGGCTGAGTCTATAGACTGATCCTGCAAGTACAACGTTTCTCCAACAACTCCTCTGTGAAGTCTGCAGTTTTAGTTAATTAGACACATTGCAGATATCACACTTGGGAAGAGAACAGAAAAAGCACAGAAGCCAGCAACGCTTGATGGCTTTCAGCAACAAGGAACTGATTAAAGGAGTGCCCTTGTCATTCCAGGCAATATATCCAGGACTGTGTTCTGTTTGGACATGGGAGAAAATTGTTCTCTGGCCTCAATGAGTTGGGGGTCTGTTTTGACCTCTAGTGTTTTACAAGGCTAGTTCTACAGTTAGGATAAGCTCCAAGTGGAGAAAATCTCTTTTCATTTTGACAAAGTCTGGAAAGCACTTCATTTAAACACACCTTATCTAAAAGCGAATAGTAGTCAATAATGTGAGTAAGGTGTAGGAAATAAAAGCAAAGTCAGCAAAATAGAAACTTGGGAGGGGCCCCAGAGAAAAACAATACTTTCATATTATGAAAATGGCAAGTGGGAATAAAAACTAACTTAACGCTTCAGCTTTCCTGTGGAAAAAAGATTATTTCTCCATCCTCTTTGCATGTGTAATGCCTTAGGCTGTACAATAAAGAAGCAAATGCCAACTTATAGAGTATTTAACTGACAAGGGGGCATACTTTTCCTATTAAAAATGTAACTCCTAAAATTTTGTCTCTTTCAACTTCAATAAGCCTAGCATTTCTAAGGGTCCAAGTTCTAGCCACCCGAGTTTGGGTGATAGATAAACTCTCCTGATAACTGATTATCAGTCCCTGTCAAGGTGACAAGATTCTTTTAGAGAAATAATTTGGTTAAAGACAAGTGTAAATTTGACAGCTGCAAACTCTGGAGTTCAAGGAAATAACGTCAGTTCCTTTGAATTTCATTTTTCTTTTTAAAACCTCTCTGGGACACATACAAGTGTCTTGCTATACTGCAGCCGTAAGGACAATAGAATGGGCAATAGATTTTTTGTAGTTTTTACATATTTTGAAGGTTTAAATTTTATGAGCTTATCAATGGTATGGTTTGTGGCTAATGGGTAAATACTTCAAACTGTGACTAGGTCAGTCTGAGTGATGATCCTGAATGTTGGATATTCCTGCTCTCTTAAATTTTTGAAACTATTGGCAGAAAACAAGTGTTTGTCTTCAGTATAGGCAAACAATTATTCTTCCTAAATGTTAATTCCAGAAGGTGCTTGAAAGAGCAAAGAAATCATCCTAATGGTAGAATCATATGTGGGGTTTAAAGCAAGAGGCAGGGGTACTACACTTTATCAAATTAGTGGTGCATTTCTATTTTAAATGTTCTTTCTTGCCTTAGTGCACAATTGGTACGTAGTGGTGCTATAGCTTATGTGTCTGCTGTTAAGAATGGTAAAGTGGCCAATACACAGTAGTTGATAAAGACAGGACATCATTCCCCACCCCTCATGTTCTTCCTACTATAAGTAATTCATTGCTGTTTTCGGTTCTGGTTATGGTTTTTCACTCATTGCCAGTTGCAAATTGGAGTTAATGAAGGACCAGTGATGACAAAATATATAGCCATGAAATTCAAAGTTTCTCTTAGTTCTGACTTGTATCATATGTAAGCACGGAGCCAGGCTTTGAGTTTAGGCCTTGATTCAGGCTTTGGTTTAGGTAAGTGTTAAGCATGTGGTCTAGGTTATTATGTCCTTAAGAATCAACAATGGAAATTGCGTCAACTGTAGATGGCTTAAGTATCATCTCAAAGTTAATCAAATACTCAAGTACTTTGTGGATGTAGGGTGTTATTAGACCAGAGTGCAAGCCAGTTTAATGAGGTCCATTGGCAATACAGACAAAAAAACAAGTTTTGAGACAGCCTGACTTTCCAAGGATTTAGCATGTTAACGCTTGCTTATATATCTTTAAAAATAAGGACATAAGCTTTTTTCCCCAGTCTTTTTGTTCACTTATCATACTCACAGCTAAAATCAGCTGATCTCTTTCAACTAAGTCAGCTAGTTTATTCAAGAGCCTCCCTCGCTCTGAAGCATCCATTGTACGCCAGGGTGACCCAAGCTCAAAAGCTTTTCTAGCTGCTTTCACAGCCTTGTCTACATCTGCCTGTGGGGAAAACAGAGAAATAATCAATAATTGATGCTGTCATCAGTTTTGTTGGTTGTTAAACATGCAAGGTGTTTTGCAAGATAAAAAAGAGACACCAACTCGAACCTAATCAAAATTAGTACAATAATTTTAGATACATGGGTTATTTTCTTTCAAACACTTCTGCTATCATTTCAGCAATGTGAAGTCGTATGAGAAACAGATGGGTCCTCAAAGCTTCTAAAATAAAAACATATTAAGGAACTCTATTTTTAAAGTTTAGATTTTCAAACCTTCTGCCTTCCAGTGTCTGTAATTGGGGATACACCCACTAATTACACTGTTGATGCATTTTAATCTCTTAAATGTACAAAGAGATGCCCAAATCTGTAAGCTAAAATATTTAAGTACTCAACGCTATCTAAAAGTATCTGGTGGTGTGATGAAGACTGGGTTACAAAAATCTGTTTCTTAGAACATTTCATAAAATGAACACAGATTTATCACTGAGGAAGACAAACCAATTTTTGGGTTTTTTTTTTTAAGTTTTTAGGAGCATTTGTATTCAGAATAATTTTAACAGATGACAACTGACTAGTTTTAAAATGCTAAACCTAAATAATCTGAAGTCTAAACATTGTTTTTGCATTAAGCAAGCTAATTTGTCAGTCCAGTAATGTTTTTTATAGCATAATTTATTATTGACCCTTTGGCTTTCACTATAGCAAGAAAATCTGCAATGAGTAACATGAAAATCTTTTCTGTGCAAGGGTGTTCCAGGATATAAAAAACTCAATTAAAATCTCTTGAGAAAAGGCTTTTAGTATTCAGAATTCTATATTTCACAATTTTTGTAAAAGTTTTCCCAGGAAAACAATGAGAAAAAAAGGAGGTTTATTCTGTTTTTTTGTTAGAAATTAAAAACAAATTTCAAGGAAAAAAGGAAGAATCTATACATGGCACATTTCCCTGAGCAATTTGCATGCATTATTTAAAGGATTTCTTTCAAATATTTTTTTTGTACTGCTAGTTGCTCACATACTGTCTGGAGAAATCACCACCAAGGTTAGCTATGTCAGCAAAGTTGACTAAGTTAACACAAAAGTCAATTGTTCTAAATGTGAACTAGATCTTGAATCTTCAACTGATGTTGGTATCCAACAACCAATTTTTAAAAGCTAGGAGTGGGGTGCTTGGAAAGCCCAGCACAGACCTGCTAGAGAAGAGGTCCACTGAACTTTCCAAAGCTCTTTCCAGGAAGTTTGTGAAAAAGATAGGAAGGATCTCTACAAATACCACAGTCATCACTGTAGGGTAAAACTGACCAGTCACCTACACCAGGTAGCTGAAATCTACCAGATTAAAAAGAACTACTTTTCTTCAGAATCTGTCAGAATATCATCAAATACCTCATCACTTCTCTGTGACCCAGAAAACAACATTCAATAAATATTTAATTAATTCTATTTTTTTCTCATCTCTTTCTATCATGAATATTCTACAGATTTGCCTTAGCCTTTACTGGAAAATAGAAAGGGGAAACAATAAATCATATTTATGTGAATGATAAAAATGAAAACTAAATATAATGCCATGTGTTCTTTCTACTACAAATGCGGAAATAATTAAAACCAAGAAAAATTATATAAAGTTAATATATGAATGACAAGTAAGAAAAAAAAGGTATTCTTCAGCTGTATGAAATTTAATTTAGGTACATAAATCTGCACCATGAGTATAAAGACTGATTAGCTCCTTTGAGAGCTGGTTTAGACTTTTTGCAGAAGCACATTTACTTTACATCCCACTGACCATTTGTTGAGCTGTTTTATTATCAGTAGGGGACTTTAGGATTAGCGCATGCAGCTTGAAAGACCCATCAAACTGAAGGGAAAACACTTCCCACCCACATATGTGTCTGTGCTTTGTAATCTCCACTTGTTTTTTTTTTTAAATACAACTGCAAGGCAGTGTACAGCCCTTTGTCAACCCCATTGTACACACAAATTAAATTCCTAAAATCTCTTGGCTCATTATCTAAAGACTAGGCTCTACAATATTAGGTTCACAATGACTGTGTAATTTACTAGATTTGTACATTTCACTTAGCAATTTAGTTAATAGCAGTTGTCATTACACATTAGTTTGCAAAATGATTGGAGAGAAAGCAAACCTCTGCGTTGAACAGTGTTATCTCTTTACTTAGAGAACGAGTTGTAAGATTACTTGTAAGGAACGAAAGCTGGAAAAATTCTGAATGGTAAGTGAACAGTTGCAGGTCATGAGTAATTTAATTTGAGGATGATCAAATATCAGGCCAACCTGATTTGCAATGTAATTTGGCTTACAAGCACCGAATAAAGAAGAGGTAGAAGAAGTAGTGTTCTACATCAAAAGTATGCATGGTTCTAGTGGGATACAATTCAGAAGTTAACAGCATGCTTATGAAGTTCTTTGGCTGAGGACAAAAAGAGGCTGAAATAATCTCAGTGACTCTGAGCACTATACACAGGTAAATGGGAGTAAAGAAAAGCAAGAAAAAGACGTTTGAAGAACTCATGATTAGATACATGAAATTATCAAAAGCTGGATTCATACAGTCTTTCTCAGCCTTCTTTGTCTAACAAAAAGTTTACAATGTGTCTTCTCTATGACGTTCTTAATAATGTGTGGTCACTTTTGTTCATGCGCTAGACAGAAAGCATTTGAACCAAAGTTTATCAGGAGATTCATGATGAAATTACAGAACAGAGTAACTAAGATTCAGTGAGAACAAGATGTTGAAACTGGGTTCCTATGCATTTCTCAAAAGAGCATTTAATTTCAGAGTGAATCTTTGTACAGTAAATTAAAATCTTCTTCAAGAGATTGTGCTGCTTATATTAGCAGTATATTTTTGGTGAACTTATAACACAGATAAATGTTCTATATGTCTTATAATAGTTATGGTTAAAAAGGTATTTAATGGACATTTTGCCGCTAAGTTTAAAACACACTTGTTATACAAATCATTCTAGATATGTATATTTCTTGACTAAAATAAGTATCAGATGTGATTTTGTGAGAAATATGAGAAAATTCTCTCACTTTTGGATGTAAAAATTTGACTTTGAAGGGGGAAGTGTAGAAAATGAAATAAATATTTGCAAAAAGCAAAACAGTAATTATAAAACCAATTTTATTTTCAGTCATAGTCATCACTTTTTGTATACCTGTGAACTGGAAATAGAACATTCTTTTCTCATAATTACTTTCTCAGAGTTTATAAAAAAAATTCTTTGGTCATCAGTTTTAAAACTGTTTAAGCAACATTGTCTGTTCTATTTAAAAAACTAACATTCTTATTTGATAACATATATTTAAACTATAAGGTAGCACTAGGCAAATCCTTTTCAGCATAAAAATACATAATATAACAAAAAAATACAGAATTGTTTATTTGAGGGCTTAGGTGTTCATTATATCTTTGATTACATCTATAATTTTCCACTAAGAAACCTCATAGATATAAAAAACAAATTTTTTCTTACGGGTGTCAACAATCTTTATAGTCCTCTGCTTAAATTCAGCAATTCAACAAGCTGTAAGGAAACCAGCTTTGGTATAATTAGTGTCTATTTGACAGTTTGCCTTCAGCTTCAGAGTCTTTTTTAGGACTATGTTCCAACATAT
This sequence comes from Phaethon aethereus, assembly GCF_964289735.1. NCBI lineage: Eukaryota > Metazoa > Chordata > Aves > Phaethontiformes > Phaethontidae > Phaethon > Phaethon aethereus. The sequence goes on along the minus strand of NC_138577.1, from coordinate 41,743,182 downwards.
TCTTCATAAACCCAAATTTTTGAAGGGGGCAGTACTGAGAAGACACATTCATAGCTAAAAATGCTGATGATAATGATCATCTTTGCAGAGTCAGTGTGGGAAAATATCAGTATTTGTCCACTTCATGATATCTATAATGAAAAGCCTTGTATAAATGGGTAATGAACAGATTACATCACTGTGTAAGGAAGAGCAAGGAAAAAATAACAAAAAACCACAATTAAATGATTAGATGTCACTGATCAACGATAACAAAAAGAATAAATATTATTAACAGAACAAATTAACAAAAAATATTTCTCAGAACTTTCCTCATATGAGCAAGTTCCTAAGAGTAAAGCAGTTTTTCAGTGTCTGTTTACAAACATATTAAGGCTTAGTAAAAAAGGCTAAGAATTATGTTTGTAGAATAAGATAGAGAGGATGAATTAGATACATCTCTGAGGTGATATTTTCCATCAGCACAGATGGACACTTGCCTTCCTGCTTTTAAGACACAGAATTGAATTTAAGAGTAAGAAAGAAAAGCTTACCTTGTCACCTTCTTCAACCTCACAGATTTTCTCTTCATTTGCAGGGTTAAAGACTTCAAATTTTTTACCACTGACCGAATCATGCCACTCATTGTTTATAAATATCTGCAGAGGAAGAAACAGTGCAAAAATAATAATAACAACATATATATAGCTGTTGTCTGTTATCTGCTTTAATGAATAAATCTATTTTTCATAGCTGAGAGTTGCCTGATTGATAGGTACCTGAATTAAAAACGGAATAGCTGTTTCTACATTATTCTGAAGAATTGAGTAATCACATCTGTACATAGCCAGGAACAGCTTTTAAAAATTAACTTCTTTTGGAGAGGCAGTCTCTCTCTCTCTACCTGATATTTTCACTTTGTTTCTTATCATAAAAATACTGTCACAAAGGGGTCGTTCCTCTCTCAAACTGAAGTCTGTGATGTACAAGGAGGTACCGATCCAAATGACCTACCTGGAACGACCTGGGTTTCCTGTGCTCACCAGGTTGGTAATGATGGAGGGCCTTGCAAACCTATCTGGTTGTGGTCTTCAGCACATGCTGTGATTCCTGGTTTTGAAGGGTGAAGATACTTGCCTTGTATGACTTAAGTCTTTGATGAGATGATGCTTGGGTAACTGTTCTAGCTGTCATTGCTTTATAATCAGTATGGCTATCTTCTGTTTAAGGTGATCTGAACCATTTGATGTTATTCATTATTTTTATTTAATCTTTTTTATTTAATCTTTCTATTTCAAGCTTTTCCTAAAGTGTCAAACATATAGCTGGCTATTAACAAGCACAAAAGAGCAACAGTTGTACAGCAGCTGGCCTACACCAAAGTTAATCATAACAGCTTACCCTGCAGCAATGAAATTGATACCTAAAGTTCATTTAATAAATGTTAGGAACCGTGTCCTTACTCAAAGATTGAACTTTTATACTATCTGGAACCACATTGTGTTTGCACATATACTTTGTATGGCTGGAACTATTACCATCAACTCTTGGTTGCAACATTGCTGGTGCACTTAGAACAAGACCCACACAAAGCAAGGTGGACATTGTTGTTTCCCATATTGAACTTTTATGATCCTTAACCTTCTGTGGTATAATAACCCCAGAAACTAAAACCTAGGCCTTTTTGTATGGGAATAAGTAATTGACAAAGGTACTGTTACAGCTAAAGGAATAATTAAATGTTTCAAATCGTTATAAAGTCTAAATTACATCCGTGTCATACAAGAATACTTTCTCCAAAGACAGCACAACATTCCCACCATATCTGCTTTGCTTTTATTATTAATTTTGTTGTCTGTTTGGTATGGCACTTTCCTTCTTTTTCAGGCTCTGGTGTCCTAATTTCAGTAGTGCTATATATCCTTTAAAACTATGTCCAAAGAGGGTTTCAGGAGTGAGCAATCTTGCGTCTCTCAAGGTTTTTGGTTACTGAATATTAATAAGACTTTTGATGAAGTCTGTAGAAATTACTCTGGTTTCCCATTAAAACAAACAAACAAATGGACAAATAAACCAGTGAAATTGTTTCTGAAAAATCAATATTTTTTCAATTGTGTAGGGGAAATATGGCACCATACACACCATCCTAAAAAAGGTGAATGTTGTCTTTTAAAAGATGAACTTTATACCATTATTAAAGTAACTATAATATTTCTGAATTTTTCTCTTCTGTCATATTAAATATGATAGAAAATGAACTGATTCAGCAATTGTTAAGTGACAGAGAATAAAACAATCTACTAAAATATGATTTACTTTGGTTATAACTACTGAGATATTATATGACATTACACAGCTGTGGAAATTTAGAGGTTAAGCGGAGCGAAGGCTAAGGACCTCTGAGTGAAATTTGAGGTACTTATCTCTGTTCAAAAATGCAAAATAGAACCTGGGCCTTACCCATAGGTGCACAAGATCTGTGCTTCCCTAGAGCCTGCCATCTCAGAGCCACTGCTGATGAGATTGTCAAAGTGAGTTAACTTTTTATTGATGACTCCAGTTAGCCTTGAAACAGAAAGGAAAACCTCAGTGGAAAGATCTGATACATGGCACGGCTGTTGAAAAGAGGAGGCTACATTGCTACCAAATGTTGTGTAGGTTATTCTTTAAAGTGGACCTGATATAGTCCGATGTTAGCAGTACCTGTCATCCTCTGACTAACCATCTCTGCAATCTCTGGGTTAAGGTCAGTACTGAAATGGGGTCGCCACCCTAAGCCACCTTCCCAGTGCCTAAACCCACCTTCCTGCTGCTGATGGACTGGTGACCTCCCTTCTCACTCTCTCCCAAGTGCCACTGCATTGCTGGCAGACCATGAGATCTTGACCATGCTTGTGATCGAGACTATGGCAGGCTCTGACTGACTGTACTAGGTATTTTGTGCTCAAACCGTGCCTATCCTTAGGGTCATGGCATCTTGCCCCACCTTTAGTCCCCAGAGCTTAGCAGTGAGAACAACAAGCTGAAAAGATGTGATTCCTGTTTTTATTCCCTTAGGTTAAAGAACTCACTGTTGCTGCTCAGTGTAGCAAGAACCTTTAAATGGAAAACCAGAAAATACTTTGGGGCAGGAACATCAAAGCAAATGATGGTTTACTTAAGGCAGGAGAAAGTCAAGACACCAGAGTTGCAAAATAAATGCATTTTGTCACACTGACCTGGGTTTTAAACCCTACCACCACAACCATATTATGAAAACATGACAGCTTTCAGGGAAGAGATATTTTGCATAGTATTGAAATTGTTTACACTGACTGGGTGGTTGTTAATGATCGATGAATAGTTCGGTAATAACAAGATCAATAAAAATATTATCTCTAAACAGATATGGTAACGATTTGCTATTATTATATTCCTATATGTTTCAGCTTGTTTATATATGGGCACCATATATAAAGCGTCATTGCTGCTTCCGACCATCAGGGCTGACCAACAAACTCCTGATTTTACAAAAGCTGTCAGGGAAATAAATATGTAAGTCCCTGGAGATTTCAAATATATGATGAAGTTGATTATAGGAATATCCACACAAAATTCTGACTGTTATGAAAAGGCAAAGACAGCAGTTAAATGGTTAATATGAAAAAAGCCATCTTTAGTAACTGGCTACGTTGCCAAGAAAAGAGACAAAGTAAAAGGTAAATATTAACATAACAGTGCTATGATGTTACAGTATACCAAATTCATATCTGTCTGCGAAAGAAATAACAGCAAAACAGACCATTTTTGGAAGTTTTTAAAGTATTTGTTTAAATACTACATTTATTGCACCAACAAATATCACCCATAATCTTAGTTTAGAATATCTTTCTTATTAATGTTTCTAATACCATTCCTATATAAAATATAACTTCATTATATTAGGTATATAAACAGCATTGTATCAGGGCTGTATAAATCAAACTATCCAGATGTCTTCCGTAAGCTAGATAGCGGTCTTGCATATGCACTTATGAAAGACAGGAAAGAGAAGGAAAAAGTCAAAACTCTCCATGTAAGTGCTGTTATGTACATTGCAGGCAGCTGCACTGATAAATGTGCATGGAGCCATGCTCATTTAATGCTGTGGAGTATATGCTACAAACGAACGGGGTGTGGATCTCTCAATCCAGGCAACACTGAAGTACCAGCCAACAGCAGACTCTGGTAACTCCCCTGTCCTGCTGAAAAAAACATTTAGGATCATCTTGCAACAGGTTACAGTGGTTTGTTTTTTGTCAGTCAGAACCCCATTGGCAGCTTAGATTTCTTTCTGCTGCTTTGTCAAACATAAATGCAAAAGACCTACCCTTCTGTGGCACATGCTGTGCAGGGGACAGTCTGCGATGACTGACTATGGTCCATGAGGTTTAGAGCTGTAAATTTATTTTGCAAGGATTTAGAAATGTTGCTGCAGGCATTTTATAACTGTTCTTTCACTGGTATTTTTAGGAGAGAAGATGGTTTTTATTTCAACAACCCAAAGAAATAATGACTTTCAGACTTCTTTGCACTAGACCTGGAAATACACGTTTCTTGCAGATGAGTCTGTACCCGACTAAAGTTTAGTATTTATAATAGAGCCCAGGTAACAGGCTTTTGCAGTCAAAAAACATCTGACTAGATTTATTTCCCAGTGTCAGAGTGCAATAAAGTCTTGATTGTCTGAAATTAATGATTTTAGTTCAGATAATCTGATCCTATTCACTGTTTGGGGTTGAAGTTACCTGCAAGACTACAGTACTTCTGTCATTGTTTAGACAGTTGATTTCATCACTCAGATGACCTGAGCAGAGAATGGGGAGACAAGACCTGTTCTTTGCCTTTCTTTGTCACCCCAGTGGGTTTTTTTTCCCTTCAGTCTTTGAGCATTTTGAAAGGACCATGAGCTAATTTTATAAAGTATCTGCTAGATGGGAAGTGCCATATTTGTGTCTGTGCTTCATGAGGAGAGAAAGTATTTGACTCGGGACATCTTTGTCTCAGACGGACAACACCATGGCTCTGCTGCAATAGATTTTAGGACCTCTACATTAGATTCCATCACCTTATGAAACATAGCTTCTTGCTGCATCTTTCTTAGAAAAAGAATCCCCTTTTTGTGGGTTCAATATTGTGCAAAGTCTGTACAGGGTTTCAGGCCTTAGTGCTTCTGTAGAATGACATAAAAGTGCTGTTTAGAAGCAGAAATTAGAGAAGAAAATACTTCATTTCTAATGTTGCAAAGATGCTATACATGATCCTGTATTCGATATCTGTCTATAAACTTGTTCTTCACCAGGGAAGAATTTTTATGTAATTCACTATTGTTATAAACTATAATCTATACTACAGAGATGTAGTCAAGAGAAATAATAGAACTACTTAAAATGTGGACTATTCCAAGTTTAGTTATTAAGGGTAGCTTTATAAATATGGAATTAAATGTCTAAGCTATCTTCTCTTTAGATATCTTTGGATACCAAAAACTCTTCCAAACTTATGGTACAAGAAAAAGTATAACCTCTTACCACCATAAATCTGCTGTCAGATAGCCCACAACTCTTGCTGTGATAAAGCTTTTTTTGACAATGGTCTTCAAATGAGCCCAGCTCCTGTTTCACAGGGATACAAGTGATCACCAAATTTCAACAGCTGTTCAGCTGACTGATGTTCAGCTTTCTTGTGCAGACAGTAAACCAGGGAATGACATCACCAGCATTTTTTTAAAGACCATGAACAGTGAAGAGGCACCAGGGTTGTGGCTGGGGTCCCGCATGCTGGAGGCATTTCAGCAGCACTCAGGTGAGGTGATGCACAGTGCTGAAAAATTGTTGGCTCTTATTCACATCCACTCTTACAGATTATGAGAGTCATTCAGATATTCTTGAGTTTGATGATGGCAGTAACTCTTATAGTTATATCTAAACCTGAATGAGATTTGTGGCCCAAGAGGAGGCTCATTACAAGTGACATAACTTCTGATTTACTAATCCCAAAATATGTCATGAATCTCACTGTATTCTTCAACCAATACAGTTAAAATATGTGAAATTATCTAAGGAAATTATAAGCTTTAAAAAATACATCAATACAGAATATCTGTTGTGAAATCTCTTTTTTTCCCGCAGGTTTTTCCTTACAAGAAGTTGATATTTGGTTAATATTTCATGTTACTTTGTTTTTTTCCCTCAGAACTGTTATTATCCTTGCAAGAGTTACATTTTACTGCTGCAATGAACTAATAATCAGAGAACAGAATCTTTCTGTTCATTATTTACTTAAACTTTTTGATTTGGCAGTTAGTGGTCTTGTATTTACCAAGTCAGCTGATCTTAAAAAGAGTATGTTTCTATAGTACCTTTATAGCTGATTACCTTGCCTCAGATATTCTAATAAAATTTTTGTGTTTTTACCTCTAGTCTTTGTCTGTGAAGCTAGTGATTGCAACACATGCAATACTCAGCTACAATTTTTCTTCAGAGTGGCTTGCCCTCCCATATTTTCTGATATTCCACATGTAGCTTAGTGAGACAATGTGCTGCCATTTTCTCCCCCTCGTGTAATTTGACAACCTAAAACTAATCTGAGTTTCTCTGATTAAAGGAGCACCACAAGGCTTAGTGTATGTGAAAGCATCATGACAGAAATCATTTGTCAACAATCATTGTCTAATTCCTCGGTGTTGACTAAGTAAAATATTTACTAGTACATTTTTAGCCAGCTACCAAGACTCATTCTGCTCACTGGAATACCTTTAAAGGAGATTCAGATATGAAACCAATTCAAGATCACTTTGTGGTTCACAATCCAGACCAGTTTAACTGTTTAAAGTGCATTCCTTTTAATTCTTGAAATTCAAATTCCCTAAAGGTGCTTAGTTTTATACTATAGGTGAAAGGCAGAGTCTGAAAGGTAGCTATACCAACCTATAGATCCACAGACATATGGAAATAGTTAGTTAAATTATCTCTGTAAAAGGTCCAACATGACCCCTCTTATAGAAAATAAAATAGAGAGAGTGTTAACTGAAGAGGAAGGTCCTTGGAACATCTCCTGCACACCTTTCTTCATATCCTGGTGTGATGGCTATTGATACTATGCCATAGTAGAAAAAGAGAAAATTGAGTTTCCAGAGCTGAGGGATCTGCTGATTTCCAAGGTGCTTCAGAAAGATAGGTTAATACATCATCAGTAATTAATGCTTCCCTCATCTTGATCCCTCCAACATAACAAATCAAAACAATCCCACACCCCACAGTCTAACTTGTATGGGACAGGAGAGGAACAGGATGGGTAAGAAGACAAGAATGTAAAGGTTTTATTAAATTGTGAGATGACTGCTGGGTATGGGACGACGTTTCTATTTCCCCATCTTCTGTGGGGGTAATGGGCCACTGCTGTGGCTTTCAGATAATCCTGTGTGATGCATGAAGAGAGGAAGAAAGCATTGCAAAAATCGAAAAGGGAGTGCTGGATCTGATCACTCGTGGGAACACTTTTTCAAACAAATGCATTGCACTTCTGCACAGTTACACATTATATGCAGTTTTTAAGGAAATGGTATCTATTGTCAAGGCAAAAGAAACATATGTTTGCTATGTGACACTCTCCTTAATTGTGCACTATAGACATTTCAGCCATGCTGGCTGTCTTGTGGTTGCTTTTTGTATTAATGGAATAGGTTTTTGCTAACTAAACATTTCAGAAGGAAATGTTTACAGGAATTTGTGTCCTTGCATATGCAGTTACATCAGATTTCTGAGCTGGCATTTTGTTCATATTAGTTGTTTTCCTTTGGAAAAACAAAAAATCAAAATAATAACACCATAGTGTCCTGAACACCACTGTGACTAAAGAATTTTCTCTGAATTAAGTTTTGTTGGTTGGGTTTTTTTTTGAGACAGGAAGAGCAGTAGAGAGCTATCACATGGCAGAACTACATAGCTTTCTTTGCCTGTTAAATATTTACAAAGTAAGGTCCTGTGTGATTTATTCAAGAAAGATATGCATTGAAATTTGGCTAGGTTTTTTCCATGAAAAAATAGGATGGAATGGAATTCAAAAAGACTATTAGAGATAATTGCTGAATACCTTGCTTTTGGAAAAGAAAATAACCAGTGGTTTTAGAAAATAATATTTATTTCCATTGCAATGGTACTGAGGAAAAAAATCAACAGTAGCTGAGGAGTGTCCAAAGAGAAGAGGTCCTTTCTGATCAATTGTTCTACCTGAATGTTTCAGAGGGCAGAGTTTCAATGTTTTCTGCCGACAGTTTGTTCAAAGTTCTTGCAGACATCTGTGTACTATGATATAAAACAGGCAAAGGGTCTTTTCAAGCTGGGAACATAAGTCTGGATTCAGCCCTTCTTTATCTCTATATTTATAAGTGCATACGGAAAGAATTTGCTATTACAAAAAGTTTATGGTAATATTGAGTAATTAATGATGGCAGACCTTATCTGTTTTAGTGATAGTCACTTGTTGAAGCTGAAAAACAGATTCATTATCTCGAAGAAAAATTTGAGTAGAATGAATTTTATTTTAGTTTCATTTTCACATATCCTTTTCCACATAAGCTTAATTGGTATGATTATTTAAATCTGATTGTAATATGATGCAATAAGCTAACATTTTCATTTGTTATCACTCTTCTGAAAAATAATGTAATAATAGAAACCTTTTCTTCTTTGCTCCGTTTATACTTTCTGAGAAACTTATCACTGCAGAAAGTTTGTTTCAGGAGAAAAACACCACCCACTCCAAGTGAAATATTAAGTGAGTCTATCACGCTTGCACACTTCCTGAAATACTTAGGTCAAAGTGATCACTGAACGTTAGTTACTAATATGTATAGTATCAGAAACAGGTCATAATAAACATTTTAGGCACTGATTTACAGTTGTGTCTATGGTTCATATAAGATTAAAATGAACACATCCTACCGTCTGAGCTGAATACATAAGAAAAATTAAGAAATACCAACGCTACTAACCTTGGTGTACTTAATTTTCAGATCTTTGAGTGGTTCTGGCAGTGCTGGCAAAACTGGAGCAGGATTGCTGTCTGAACCTTGCTTCTTCATATTTTCAGTTGAGGCGTTTGAGGACGTTCCTGAAACACAGGTGAAATGAGGTATGAGGGAAGCGCAGTGATTTTTGTCCTGACTGAGCTCTTAGCTTTATTTGTGCTTTTTTATCTGTACCAGCTATGGTATATTTGCATACAGGAATATGATTGGATGAAAGAATTCATTGCAAAGAGAAAATGACACTACTTATTTTTAAGACCAAAAGCAACAGCCTTTTTATCAGGAGAGACCTCGATGAAGCAAATGCTGCTGAAACAATCTGCTTAGCCAGACACTAAGAATTTCATACTGGGGGACACAGTTTAAGGCCTCCTTGTCTTACCTGTAAAATTGCTTTCTCTCAGCAGGCAGGCCCCCAGATTTTAAGTGAAGTTCTTCACGTACTTGAAGGCAGCTCTGAAGGTAAAGACAGACTTCTTAGCTTTGGAAACAAACTAATCCCTTTTCACTGGAGAGCTGGTGAGAATAATTCTCAGAGCTGGAAAGTGTTCACTAAAAAACAAGCCACTTTGGGTTATGCTTTTATATGTTCAGAGTACATTATAATTCCTGTAATTAATACCTGCTTGTAGATCACAGAGATAAGGATGACTATGGCGATACAAAATTCTTCACGTTTTTCAAGAAATGTGAAAGTAGGATGAAATTGATCAGTCCAGAAAAAATGCTCTGTGGGTAGAACCAAGAAAAACTTGTTGCTTTTATCCAGATAGCACCACAATTTTAAGGACAATTTTTTGCTATAGTGCCCTTTGGAAAACCTATGTTTGTACCTTGCAAAAAAAATTGTTCAGTAGACCAAACTTTTCCACTCAGTGTGGAACCCACTAGTGCATATATGTCCAGTTCTGATTATTCAATGAGAAACATATCTCTGGTACTGGCAAATGATTTTATAAGGAACAAGAAACTCCTTTCTTCATTAAGTCTTACCTTTTTTGATGAATGGTATCACAGAACAAACTGGGACTGAACTAGCACTTGTTTTCATATGCTAAGCTGCTGACATATGCACAATGGATTTCTGCCATAGAAATAAAGAGAAATTATCTTATTGCTTTCATTGAAACTACACAGATGCTTGAAAAACTCACTGAGCTCGGTTAATTCATGTATCAGACATCATCTAAACCATCTGGCAATGGAGGTTTTGTTGCTTTTAACTGATGGATGATATAGGACTTATCATGAGATTAGTCTTACAATCCATTAGTTATATGTAACATACTTTCTGAATTACAGAGCATGGTATAATTATCATTGATGATTTTTGTGTTTGGACATATGGTTGGAGCAAGAGTCTCTGGCCTTTAGAAAAGTACAAGTAATTTCTCTATAAGAGAGAATACTTCTCTCACAATAAGTCATCTGTCAGCGAGAGATAAAGAGCTGTGTGGACTTGAACAAGTTTCAGCCATTCACCCTACCATGTGAATGAAGGGCGCCCTTTCCCATTGCTATGACACCATGATACCCGAGGTTACCAGCTTGGTTACTTCCTCTCGGATGCATCCTTCAGCTCATCTGCCTCAGCCGGCTGACTCAAGACATCCCAACAGAGAGTGGTATATCAGAAAGTTTTGTGAACAGCACTTTCAGACCGTAACATTTTGGGTTACAATGTGTGCTTGCTTTAGTGAATGTCTTTGAGTTTTATGAAAAAAAACAATGTCTAAATAGGGTTTGTTCACTTTTATTTGGAATACAGCATTTCAGTGCTATCTTCACATAGCAAATTTTTGTGGTTTTCTTTTTTTTTAATTTCCATGTAATTTTCTGGCTTAGAAACTGAAGTCTACTCTAATAATCTTCTTGCCACTCAATTCTCCAGTAACCCACAGAGTTCGTCTCTAGTTAATTCACCTGCTAATTGCTCGGATTTGCCTAACTTAAACAGAATTTAAGTGGAGCTGTAAGAGAAAAATCAGTGGAATTTTCTGATTTCAAGCAAAACAAAAAATCTTTCTCCCAAGCAGGAGTGTTCTAAATAAATTCTCATATTGAGGTATCATTGCATTCCGGATTTTTTTTAAAAACTGTTACTCTAGAAGAGAATTATGATAACTTATTTGGAAAATGATAACATTTATTCTCTTCCCATGCCTATAAGGACAGCCTGAAATCTGCTTAGACTTCAGAGGTACTGCCCTGGGTAAAAAGTTTCAACTTTTTCAACCATGCTGGTAATCATTGCTTTATTTTCCACACCATTCATTCATTTAACAGATACTTTACCTTCTTTTTTCCTTTCTGTTTCCCTCTTTCACTCTTGGATTGCATGAATTACCTTCACTATCCATGTTTCCTGTGAGTCCTTTCTTTTCTCTCTAAACCTTGTGTATTGTTAAACAGATCTCATCTCTTAAAAAGATTACTTGCTATCTTGAGCAATTTGATTGTCCTATCTTTGGGCCTTATCTGCTTTGACTTGGTCTAAGCATTACCATTAATGTCAATAATTCCTTTAAGTTCTCTGTGTTCTTATATCTATGAATGCCTGAGTCCCCTCCCTTTTTCTAGGAAATTCTAGCTGTTGCTTAGACTAGCTGTTCATGACCACCCCAATTGTCTCCCATTCAATAACTTTCCTATTCGCTTTCAGCCTGGGAGTCCTTTTAGCCTAGTGTAGAAATTATTTCCTTTTCATCACATCCTATGTTCCTGTTTATTTCAGCTTCCTGCTGTTTTCATTCTGTGATTTTTTCCCCTCATCCTGCATCACTACTGTTACACATTTCACCTAAATAAAGATGTACACTTCAAGGACTATAACTTCAGTAGACTGTACTATTCTTTCAAATAGTGGATTATAAAACACTTGGATATTACTGATATTGTACATGGAAGTTTACATAGTTCTGTTGTTAATATTTTCTCAGAAAATGTCAGATTCTATCTAGTTTTCTCCTCTCTTTTGGTCAATGATTTAATTGTCACTTGTTGTTATCTTTTCACTGTTAAGGAATGAATCTTAGCCACTCCACACCTTGGCAAACTACATGATATAGTAGTGGCTCTGTGTTAGTGCTTTCTGCACTTTAATGTGTAACATTTCTCCCTGTTTAAACCTATTGAGTTCCCCTATTCAATACAAGATGAAAGAGGAACAAACGAAAGGTAGTGGTTCACCATACAAGTTGCAATTAAGCTATGATGTGTCTTGCTGCATGACATTGGTAGTGCTAAACCAGAAGATCGAGGGCTGCATGAACTTTAGGTATGACATGTTATTCTATGTCAGTAAGTTAAATGAAAGTTTTATGCTGGAAGAAGCTGTAAATCATTTGTCCATGTGCTTCTTCACAAAAATTTGAAAAAATTAATAACTAACCAAACACAGCATTCCAGAGTACAAGTAACCTTTCTCCTCAAATGTGATCATACAGCAGGATATCGCCAAAGTTGTTAACAGTTACTTTTTGATTGAATTCATTGTAGTCTCGGTTGGCAAACTATTTGGCTTATGTTCTTGAGATTTGTTACAGCCCCATGTTCATTACATGAGACATGATTTAATAGGCAGCAGCACAGAGATGAAAGCAGAGCTTTTAGCTGGGCTAGCCGGCAATCCAACTGTGTGTGTTACAGGAACCAGCCAGAGGTAACCTGTGACGGGATTCACTTCCCTAAACACAGTACTAGCACTATCTGAAATGCCTAACCTTTCCTAGCTGCTCTGAGATGACAGTCCAGGAGAGTCCTGGGGAATCTACATCATCTTGCCAAAGTCATATCAGTGTCTTCAAAACCCTTGTGCAACTCAAATGGCACTTGAATGCCTGTGTCGAAGGAAATGACTTGACCAGAAGGTTTATGATTCTACTTGGTATTCTTACATTAGTGTATGCTGGGCTAATACAGTCTGAAAGCCACTTGTTATAGAAATTCCCCTTCCAGCATTTAACAGAAAAATATTTACTTTACATCATAGAAGATTCTTCTGAGAACAGAATTAACTCTTATCCAGAAATTACTTTGACTTTTCTAAAGACCAGAAACTGTTGGGTTTTTTTTCCCCATAAGTAAGCACAGGCTTGTCTTTTTTCAAAGCAGTCTCTTTTTTTTTTTTTTTTTCCTTTTTTCTGAATGACTGCCAGACTATCTTCCCAGTTCCCACAGTCTGGATGTCTCCATTCTCCAGCAATAGGGGACAGATGACTTACTCATTGTGTAATGATAAGATTGTAATCACAGTAGTAAGAAATTCTGGCCCATAGGTTTCTACAGAAATAGACTTTGCCCTTCAAAATACATATATTTGATCATGAAGAAATCTAACTATTATCTTGTAGTAGACGTGCTCAAAGCTATGTAGATCAGATAAGTCTGCATATATTTAGCTTGGACCACCTCTAATGCAGGACAGTGCAAAAATTTTATTGCAGGTAAACAGACAGTAGATGTTCTCTACTTTTGCTTTTTGTCTTTTATGGCTCTGGGAATGTTCCAAATTGCATCTCTTTGGCATCTGGTGATTTATCAAAACTACACCTTGAACTGCATAACAATTATACCTTCTAAAAGGTAGCATAATAACTTAAATAACCTCCAAATAGTTACAACTGGTATAATTCAAAACACTTAAGGTGAATAAACTTCCATGATGACTTAGAGCACTATTGTGAAAAATTCTCTGGAATAGGAGATGAGCAGAATAGGCTGCTGCACTCCACAGTTTGGTAGCTGCATTGTATCATCTGTGAAGCACTGAAGTCAAAATGACAAGATTTTCAGGGCTACTGAGCAAATTCCTTTGGCTTTTGCAGCACAATGAGTATCCTGCATTTCTGAAAATCCAAGCGTTCCTTTTGTATAAATATAGGTATCTTGGAGCACAATTAACAGTTCTTTAGTCATTATAAAATTTCCGTGAGGTATGAACCCGTGGAGTGACGCAGCTGACAGATGCATAACTATTTATTTGAGTTTGAAATTTAAACTCACTTAGTGAAAAATCTTTCCTTTTTGCTACATGGATGATAACAGTGTATGAAGAAATGTCCCAGAAGATATTTCTCCATAATGCCTCCACAAACAAGTCTGAACACACATCATAGTACTAGCTACTGTTTGGCTGATTCATGCAAACACCTTCGCTCCAGTAATGTTCAGATCTACATTGAGTTGGTTCACTACAAGGGCAGAGACAGAGCAAGAAGTAGAAAAACTAGTGCTACTAATTTTGTAATCTTGGCATCAAAAGATATTTAATAACTTCTGGATATCAGTGCTTGGGCTGACAGTGGATTCTGTCATGAGACCTATTGTCTGCTGAATCCATCCATAATGACACTTTCGTCCCAAGACACTTTCTGCAGGGAGGGACAAATAAGCGTTTCCCCTGCTCCTACACAGAAACCTGTGTAACCACAACTGGATTATTTTTCATTCATCTAGACCTGGTGGTGGAGCAAGATCGTTTCTTCTGATTTCATGCACAGATCAGACACTCTCTTCTTGACTTTATGATGGAGACAGATCGTCGCTACAAATTTCAGGATAATTTCACCTTTTCACCATAAATCCTTTCACAACAGGCAACAAGGTATGACAACAAAGCAGGAAAGAATAGAGATCCTAGGAGCTCCTAGAAAGGAATCTTGGGTCTCCGAGTGGAAAGTCCACAATGCCTACTCACTGTTGCATGGGCAGCAGTGCACTAATGCATAACCCTTGAGCGCAGGGGTACCAAGGTGGTACCTGTGGTTATTTTACCTGTGGCTCTGCAAATCCAGTTTGCTGAAGAAAACCAGTCAAAAAACACCTTTAGACAAATAGACATATCTCCAGTCTCAGATTTTAGCAGGGTGAGACAACACAATATATCATGATTAGCCCAATGGAATGGTGCACACTTCAACAAATTTATGTCGCACCCATACAGCTATCTATGTCTGAGCTAATTACACAGCAACTCTCCATAATAGGTGGTGAGGATATTTTAGAGCACAAATCCTCTCACTCCAATGGAGGTATCTAAAGGAGCTCAGTATCCCAGAAAACTGAACGGTTTCCCATAGGTGAATAATTATTGTTGGTGGCTGTAAAGGAAGTCTACTCATCTACCTCTCATACAGATATGTTACTGGAGATATGTACTGCCAGGTGAGATGACTTTCACTTTTTTTTCACCCTGCCACCACAGGGAGACGGCTTCCTATGTATCATTTATGAACTATTATACTGCTTCTGGACTGCAAATAAGCTTAACAATACTCTTCTGTGGATAACAGGCCCTCAGGAGAAGATAAACACGTCCTCTCTGTTGAAGAGTCATTGCTCTTTAAAAGATTGACTGGGAGCCCAGGAATTTTTATTTAAAATAGGTGGGCTTATCTAGAGCAAAATGCTTTATTAGAAGCCTGTACATCAGTCTAAATAAATTTTTGGAATACACGTCTCTTTTTGCTACCTGGATATTTAATCTCTGTGATCTATATTTTCTATAGCGTGTTTCATACTTTGTATTGATTTTTGGGGACAGATGTTTTATCTTTGTGTATAGCGCAATTTGCATATAAAACAATGACTAAAATGCAATCATGAAAACATCATCAAAGAAAAAAATAAAAGGAAATGTTAAAGGAACTGGATATTTTGTGGGACAATGAGAGAAAGTGTAATGTTTCAGGAATTATTAACATAATTTTAAAAAACAGTTAGCTATGGAATGTATTTTGGCCACAGGAAGACATTTTCTTTGTAATACAAATTAGAAGACTAAGTACAAGCTATTTCAGTATTACAGCATTTCCTAAAAGTTGCAAGAATATTTGGTAACATGTATTATAGTTCATTTCCTCAAATTGAAATGACTTGTAATTGCTTTTCTCTCTTGAATTTATCATCAAAAAACTCAGACAAAAGTCAAAGACATGATAGTTTCTGTGAAAAAGGTAATCAAACAAATAAAACCAAATAAAAAGAACTCATTATAGTCTGATGCATCAAAAATGTATCTACCTATCTGGAAAAGAAATACATTTTTACAAAATGGGCTATTTATGATATTGTTTATGGGATAAACCATACCAAAAAATGTAATTGAGACCTCTAAAAGTCTGTGTCTCCATTTGCCTTAAAATATAGAACATAAGCTATTGTATGTTGCTTGTATCAGTAGAATTTTTCCTACTCTACTAATTCCTCCTTACTATTCAATCATGAAATCAAATATTTGCAAAATTAAGGTCATAGAAACAGTCCATTCATAAATTAGCAACTGGCTAAAGTATGTGTTTTTCACTGAGGCTAAACTAGTTTTCATGTCAACAGGATATTATTCAATTAAAACATTAATAACGGTCTATTGCTTTTCTAACTATTTGCTGAAAGTTAACGGACATTTATATCTCTTTTGCAATAGTGTTTTGAAAAAAACTGGAAAGAATATCTGGCCTGTAAAAATGAGAACTGATAAAAGAACAGCATTATCACAACATCTTAGTTAATAAATGAGTACAGTTTTATTGACTATAGCTTCAGTCATGGCAGTCTTGGAAGCATAAGATGAATTTTATATTTAGAATACATTTTTGTGATACTGTTATTTTTGTCTCTATTCAATGCTTAAAAAGTGTGACATTAAATAAAATTTATTTTGCATGAGTCAGAACAACAAATTTATTCCTGTTTTTCCTATTAAAAATTAAACTAGCTTTTTAAAGCCTTTTTTTGTCAATACACAGATTAAATAAAAACAAGTAATAAGTAATGAAATAGCTTGAAGTTTCCTCAAATAATTGATTATGAATAAGGAGGTAGATTTTATGCCGCAGGTCACAGACAAAAGCTCTTATCAGTGAAAATCATGAATAATTTGATGCAAATCAATGGAGTTCATGCAAGTGCAAAACTAGTCAGGGTTAGATCAGAATCAGACCCAACACTAGTTATTAACCTGCATTGTTAGCAACAATTACTGCCAAGTAATTTTCAGCATTTCCTCCATGAACCTTTGTTTCAAAGCCAAGATTTAGACAGCCTCAATTGATTTTACATAATTGCTATGTGTGCTTTATAAGCTTGTGTGTAGTGATTGTGTTTGTCAGTTATGAAAGCCTCACATGTAAAAATAACCCTCTTTCTACTTTTGAAGTTTTAAAGAATGTCTAAAAAAAGTCATTACAAAGCTAAAAAAAAAAAAAATTCATTGTTATATTTATCC
Organism: Phaethon aethereus; assembly: GCF_964289735.1. Classification (NCBI taxonomy): domain Eukaryota; kingdom Metazoa; phylum Chordata; class Aves; order Phaethontiformes; family Phaethontidae; genus Phaethon; species Phaethon aethereus. The sequence continues at coordinate 41,725,927 of NC_138577.1, read as the reverse complement.
TAGCACTTTTTTGATACATAAAAATAATTTTCTAAATGTGTATTCCTTAATTACCTTGTATCACTTTTTATTATTCTTAATTTTAGTATTTGATATTAATAATCAGCATGATTATAACTGCAGTGTTTTTGAAATAATTACTCTTGTGTCTTCTGGTAAAGGATGTATTGGTCCCTGAGATCTCTGCCTTGAAAATAAGAAAAACCTTCTCACTTAAAAGCCAGTGTGCATTTTCCATACATCATGCTAGTAAACTTCTAGGACATGATTTGAAACTTGCTGCTAGTAGAAGAAATCAAAAGGATGTCTACTGAAGTTACAATTAAACTCATGTAAAACTAATATGAAATCAATAACAGTTCATCTGTGTCACCTTGTTCCCTCCCTGCTCCAACTTGCTTTTCCCACGATTTTTCTCAGAAAGTTCCTACAGAGTTGTCTAGAAACCACTCATACGGGTAAGTAATGTTGCGGTCAAAACTCACCTTTATAACATTTGAAGTGGAATGAGAAATGCTAGGAAAGAACCAGATTTGCAGTTGGACTATGAGTTACTAGAAACAAAAAATCACTTGGCACAGTGATTCATCATACAACATTTCCAAATTGACTGCGACACTCAAGCACTTTCCTTGTGTTGTAATGCCAATGGAGGATTTCCAACTCCTCTGTTTCCCAACTGTTTAGTTTAACTTAAACAAACAAACAACTAACACAAACCAAGACCTCTCTTTACTTTTAAATTTCAGGGAGGTTTCTGTGAGTGTTGTCAGAGGTTAGTTTTTCTAATGAAAAGTGGACTTTAACCAGATCGTAGATATGTGCATACATGTGCTCTGGAGGACTGGGGCTTAGAATCTAAATCCCAATATAGAATAAAACTTTTGCAGCACATTATGAAGAGTCTGTTTTCCTGTTAGAACCTACTCTCCTTTTAAGGTAATTAGTAAGATTAACATTATCCCCTGTCCTGTAACTTATATCTTAATTTCAAGTTTAGATGTAGTGAGTTGACCACATTAGCTTGTAATTTGTAATTCCCAGTTTTCTCTACTTTGTCATGTTTATAATCTAATTCTCTTGTGTTTGTTGATAGAAGTATTCTACTAGTGTACATACGCTACTTATTAGCATCATTGCTAAGTGAGAATTAACAGCTAAAACACTTTACTATGATTTTTAGAAAGATGATGTGATTAGTCTAGCTTCCACTGAATGCTGTCAAGAGCTTTCCCATTGTCTTGCAAAGGAGTAGTTTTAAGTCCTGTGGACCATTTAATTAAATAATTGCATTTAAAAAGGAATATGTGTTGTGACAAATTTGAAGTATATTAGTTTTTCCTGTAAGATCCCTTGAACTCAGGATTGAATAAAGATGATAACATCCTAGTACAAGAAATCATATAAATAACATACACTCCGGGAACTTATTTCCTGCTTTGTTGCAGAAATATGCTAGCCAGCAGGTTTACAAATGCAAACCCAGTAACAGTAAATCTTGGAAGGAGCCAAGCTTACAGCGGAAACCACATCCCTGCATGTGGTGTGTGACATTATTCACTTTTCTTCTAAAATTAGAAATATGTTTTGTGGATCTGTAATATGTATGTGCATTTGTGTATCTATATATAGATAGATAGATTATTGCAGACACTGACAGAACTAGATCCACTTTTTGGGATGTATTCAGTAAATATGTTTCGTGTCCCTTCTAAGAATAAAAATAGAAAAAAGAAAAAAAAATCCTTTCTCTAGCGGCTGAGAATGTTTGACCTGGGAACAGCGTAGTCCAATAAAATGCAACAGTACTTAACTACTTTATTGTAATTCTGAGAAAAAGAGAAGTTTCAAGTGTTTTCAGATTGTTACAAAATTTCTATGAGACAGGAGCAACAAAACCATTTCTCTCTCTAATTTTCATTATTTTTTTGTCGGAGAGGTGTAGGGTGTGTTCTGCTTTTCTTTCCATAAACACCTTTTGAAAAGTACCTTTCAGTCCCGCACTGCTTTTCATTTTGTTTGATTTTATGTAACTTTAGGCTAATGCTCCAAAGCTTGCTCTGATCGCCAGTGGAGCCAGGCCACTGGTAATCTATATAATTAAGAATGTAAATAAAACTCTTTTTTACACCATTTGTGTGTAACATCATCTGGTTGCTGCTGCCAAAGTGTCCCAAGAAAAGAAACAAATTCAGACCTTTAAAGTAAATCTCGGAGGATTTTAATATTTTTTTAAAGTTTTAAAATAAAATGAGGTCTATTTTGGTTTGACCGATCCATTTACTAGAGAGCAGAGTAATTAAAAAAAACTTCTTGGTTCTGTCACTTTGTGTAAGGAAAAATATGAGGGCTGAGAACATCAAGGTTCCTTATTCCCAAGAAAAATCAGTACATGTTTATAAAATTTGAGTGCATTTTTCAACATCCTGCTGAGCTTGGTATTTTGACTGACTTATTGCTTTGGTAGTGAGAATGTTAAGCTTTATGCACAATAATTACGCTTATACTAAGAACTCAAAAAATTCTAAGAATTATAAATTACCTGGGTGATAGCCCAAAGTTTTATTCTGTGGTTGTGATAATGATAGTAATAAATTGAAATTTACCTGGATGATTAGCAGATTTTGGAGAAAGCAGAGAGGCAAAAATCAGTCAAAGGCAGGAGACAGTTACTATTTATTCCTTACAACTTCTCCCTGAAAAACACGTTGCATGTAGCTGAAGTTATAAATTCGGCTTGAACAATTAAAACACTGCTACTTTTTCTTGTTTAGTTAGCTTGCCAAACTCCACTGACACAAAAATTTTGCAGACATTATTTATTCTTTCACAACCAACATAAATTCACCAGGATAACCAGGATAAGGTTTGCATGAAACTACTCCTTTCCTATCATTGCCAAGAAAGATTTACAATTTCACCTGAACACTAAGCAAAATTCTGAAGTTATCTCAAAGTTTCACCTTGATTTTTTTATTAATTCAACATAGGCAGTTATAAAAACTTTTACCAAATCAGAAGGTAAAAAAAGGGATATATTGAAAGGAGAAGCAGTGTAGAAAAGAGAGGCTTTCAAACTACATACAAGCTAAAACTTCTTAGAACACTAATGAAGATAAAGAAAAGTTTGATGAGATGAAGACTTAGCTACTTTGGTCTCAGATATGCCTTAGAATCAAAGAGAATTGTATATATCAAAATATTTAAACAAGCTGGGAAAATGTAGGCAACAGTATTAGAAAAGACCTCAATAGGAAATTTGGGTTTCTTAGTTTGCACTCCAAGTATTTTCCCACTATAGGTTAATCATGGCCAAATCCTCCTTTCACCACCTAAGTGGGAGCATAAGCAGACAATTCATGTTCTCTTTCAGTGCATAAATGTCCATACCTCTGTGACGTGCATTTTGAAGAGGAATATTCCCAAAGCCACTGTACAATTTGTCAGTTGCTAAGAGCTGGGGCTCAAGCGGCAGCAGATGCATTTTTTAAATCTGTTTTCTTCTGTTTTACTCTAGTCAGTTAATCACTGTGATTGCGGCTATACAGGGGCTCTAGAAATTCTTTTTAACACTGAAACTTCTCATTTATCTCTTTCATTTCTCTTCAGTAAATCTGCCTTTCCTCTGTCTTGTTTTAAATCACTCCATTAAACTATAAGTGGTGATGCTGGCAGCTAGAATACACTATACACTAGAATATGTTCAATTTTCTTCTCTCACAAGTAACTCTCATACACTGATGCAACTGCAGTATCAGGATGGAGTCTACCACCTGCGAACCCTTACACTTCGTGATCTGTTTTTCACAAGACTCACTTTTTCAATCTTTCATGAATACAAGCTCTTTCAGCCTTCACTTTTTCAGCAAAATCCAGGTAGATGATTTCTTGTTGGAAATCAAATGAAAAAATAATAATAAAAAAGATGTTTGTAATAATTGTGTAGTACCTGTGCAATACCTGTCTAATATCTTCCCAAGATTCTAAGTTCTTAGAAACAGAAACCTATCTTTTCATTCATTTATTTGTAAAATGTCCTGCATTGCCAAGGACATTTAATTAATAGTGGAACAGAATATTGTCATATTTTTGTGAAAAGCAGGGAAAATTCTGTTTCTGCTCAGGATCATTCTCAGGAAAGCTACAGATTATCTATTCTCTGAGGGTAAATTACATGAGGTTCAAGTGCTGTAATTTGCAATGAAGAGGAAGAACAATTGCAAGATGAGAGCAGGTTCATCTATCTAGAAAAGTCATGTAAGTTCATATTAAGTCAAAGGGGACTATTAAGATGTCACTTAGTATGTAAGTAAATTTATCGATACATTTAGTACTCACAGTTTAGTAATGTTCAGTGTTTGGAGAATTGCATTTTCAGTTCACCTAATACAATCTAAAATATTTAATCATAGACAGCAGTTTTTGGATGGAAGGATAATCAACGTAAGAAGCTCTGAAAGACAAAGTGCATTTATTGTTTTGACGATATTAGTCTCATGATGTATTTTCCTATTTCTTCTCTTTGTGACAGCATGTAAAACAAAATAACATGAACATTTTATTAGATTGGACTATAGTGCCTTGTCTGGTTTTAGTGTAGCTACAGTTGTACAAATAATGCAGTTAAATGCAAATCAACAACAAATCTGCACATTTTTGTGTGGGGTTTTTTTAATGAGGATGGAGGAATAGCTATCTGGCCATGCTACCTCTGTGGAAACTGCAAGAATGAAATTAAAAGTAGTGAAGTTTCAATAAAGCATTTAAAATCCATTCCCTTTGTGTGTTATCCAATCCCTAATTTTGTCATGAACTGAACTGTAGAGTCAGTTAAAGAATATACACTGAAACATTTTCTTAAGGCTATGTATTTTTGTACAACATTTCATTATTCAGTTTATACAAAGACTACAAAGAGTATTTCTTAAAATAAGTCATGGCAATTTGTTTTGGAAAAAGTTTTACAATTCCAAACACATGAGAATGTCATAACTTTACAAATATTTGCAAATAAATGTTCTCTGTCTTCTTTTTCATTTTCCCCCAGACCTGACCACAAAAGAAAGTAAGTTGCTTTCTTTGATCTAAAAAGATAGTACTTCTTAGGGCTTTACACTTTCTTTACTAGTTTTGGAATAATTATTAATGCTAATAGAAGTTAGAGCATAAGACAAATTGAATTCTTTTACTCAAATTCAGGTTTAAGCAACATGTTGACAATCAAGAAAAGATACTAACCTGAGTGTCAAATAGATTTGTGCCTGTAGCTGGACAGCCAATACAGAAAATTCAGCATGAATATTCATGGTAGAAAGTGCTTTATCTGATGGTGAGCATTTGTAGAAGAGGGGACTCTATGTAATGTCACACAGTAGATTAAAAAGGGAGTGTTTGTGAAAAGGGATGGTCAGAGTTCAAGAAAGGAAAGGATATTTTGTGTGGGTGACTCCATTACTGTAAGAGTCTGTCTGCTCTTTGTCCTAATAATTTCAGATATTTCTCTCCATGATTAAAACATAAAAGCACTCAAATATCTCTAGATAAAAGATGAAAAAAATCTCTTGATATATTTTTTGCTGTTGTATGAAGATGGAAAAAGAAAATACTATCCCCTGAGTTACAGACAGCATCCAAAATCTTAATGAGAATTTTAATCTAGATACCTCTATTTTTTTCAGTCAAAAAGGAGAAGAAAAAAACAAGCAAAACAAGAAAGAAACACCCCATACCCCAACAGAAAGCAAATGTCAGTTAACAGAATAATCACATTGTACTGCATAAGGTTTAAAACTAGAAATATGTCAGCCACATTATTCCTTGAAATAAGGGTTTGCTTTACGGAAACAAATCATCTTTCAGAAGACATGTGTCAGTGAGAGTAAATTATTTACAGTGGCAGAGTCTGTGCATGATGCTGTCGTCGAGCACAGCTTCCTCACCTAAAGGTGTGGCTGGTTCATGTATCTGCCTGGACCTTGCAGTCCTTTCTCAATGTTTTCCATTTCGTTTGTGAAGTTAGAAGAGGACATGCATATTTCCAGTTCTCCTCACCCAAATTCCTCACTATCTAATCCTTTTTCAGTGTCCCTATTAGCACACTAAAGTTTATAAACCATCAAATTTTTCTGCTGAAACTCTGGCCTCTGAGGAAACTAGCAATCTGATTAATATTCTGCATTTTCCTAAGATAGTACATAAGATGACTCTGTTTGACGATAGTTATTATTGTTCTATATTTAGCCTGAATAAATTCTTTGAGATCATGAATTATACTTGAACATTGTGGGCTTTATTGCCTTTATGTTTTCAGTACCTCTCTTCTGTTTTCCTGGATGTCTTTGTCTAGGTAGCAGTGTTAGTTTTTATGTATTATTTAGCAATCTGTCTAAATATATAAGCAATGCATTTTTAAATATTTCTTAGTTTGAGTTTTAGTTCTGAGGTGAATTTTAACATTATATCAACTCCAAAAATACCATTGTTTCAAATGCCCAAAATACCATTTTTTCATCCTATATGTATATTCTTTCTGAATCTATCTCTATATGTCTCAAGAATAAGGCAAAATCAGCTGCAATACAAACATAAACATTGATAACACATGATAAGCTGTCATCACACCAGAATGATTTACAGCAGTTTTTAGTACCAAAGGTATTAATGCACTTAAAGCAACGTTTCTTAAAGGATAATTTCTAAAACTATTGGCTTTATGCTTTTGCAATATTTCATGTTAGATAAACACAGGTATGAATAGCTATGTGCCACTAACTCCCACAGGACACAGCCACCCCTGCGTTACCTGTGCATTTTAAAAGATACTTTGCTCTTGGTTCTGTAGCTGTTTATTATCTGATCCTGCATTCTGCAGTTTTGTCAAAGCCTCATACCCAGTATAGCTGAAACTGAGCTTGCTGTGGAAACTCTGTCCGGACTAAAATCTCACAGATAGCAGTGAATTGAAAACACTCAGGACTCTGGATTCCTCTTTGCGTTACATAATAACCTTCTAGAGCCATTCCACCCAGCTCGTTACAAATACTTGCCCTCGTTTATGACATACGAAAGTGGTTCGTTTCAGACCACAGCACTACCTTTCTCCTGCTCTTGCCATGCCAGTATATATGTTAATGGAAGGAAGACAAGGGGTTTGTGTGCGTTGCAGGGAAAAGCGTGCTGTTACAGGCATGGAGCATTTTCAGGGGCCTGGCACATCAGTTTTCTGTGGGGAAAGCAAGAAGGGCTGACGGAAACCATCGTTCTAATCTCTGCATGTGGGGGGATAAATACGTTTACTCTTGTAAAATCACCAGTCTGTTTACTATATGTGTCATAGAAAGGCAATTATTTTCTACCTTTCTAAAAGCATGCATTTTCTAGGTATCTGTTGGATAGATGTTAGATTAATTTAGTTTTACTATTTTCCCTACTATTTTACTTTCTGACCAAACAATGGTTTTATGTGTGAGTCCGTATGTGTTTTATGGTTTCCTGAAGATGCTTCAGCATCCGTGTAGAACTAGGATTGATATAATCTCAGATGTCAAAACTGCATAAAATTATGAATGTCATTTAGTGTACAGATTTATAATGCCCTGGATTTTTATTAAATCACAGGTTTATACCTTTTTCTTACACAACTCTCACATTGTGATCTACACTGTTTATAGAAAGAAAAAGATGTGTAAAATAAACAATCTTAATCATCAATATCGAAACAGAGGTGTTACTGTAAGTTCTTTAATTACATGGAAAAAGAAAAGTATTTTTCATTTCTAGTGTAAAATACACCAACATCCATTACTGCAATTTTGCATTGCTATATAAAGCAAATATCATAAGGACCAAATCTGTCTCTCCTCAGTGGTTCTAATACAGTTTGCACATAATTGTACCAATATTTAGGGAAGGGAATAATCAATATGTTAACCATAAACTGTAGAAAACCCCTAAACTTAGTGCAACATCTCTTTATTTGGTATCATGTTTGTCCAGCTAGAAAGTCCCTCACACATCCCCAAAAGAAACTGCCAAGGATGTCTTTTTGAGGGGATATTACCTTCTCCAATGCTTTAACTTCCTTGTATGTTCTGATAATCAAGCTTATACTTTGTCTTTCATTACAAGTTCCTTTTGTGCCTCATTAGTCTGATGATTTCTCTGCCATAAAGAGATGTTTTTGGCAAAAAATAAATTATTTTTCTTAACATATATAATGACATTTTGATTGAGTACTTTCAATGTTTCTCTTTCTTCCCTTTTTTCAAATAGAAGTTTCATTCTATTTCCTGGATATCAGATTTCAAAAAGACTACTGGAATTCTTTTTATTTCAAATCATATTTGCATTAGCATTGCTAATTAATGGACAAATTATTAACACTAATTACTGCCACACATCTTCATATGCATGCAGGCACATACATACGAAATTAGCAATTTAATGTCACCACTGCCTTAAATTTGTCTGTTGATAGTTCATGAATCTTACACAGCTCTCTTTGAAGGTGTAAACTTTATGTATTTATGTATTTACTTATACATATATAAACATACAAGCACACACAAACACATACATGTTTTATACAGGCATGTATTTTTGTATTAGTTGCACAGTTACACCTATTTTTTCTGAGCATGCATTTCATCCAAACAGTACCATATGTAGTCAATCAAAAATGCAAGGCCTTACCTTTACAATCAGGGCTTGATTTCTTAGATCTGTTATATTTCACTTCCACAGCACACTCTGCCTTAAGGTCTGTGATCAGCACTACAGTCAGAGTACCAGGCATGACCTCTATATATACACAATTCAGTAATAGCAACAAGTGAATACTTAGATTCTTACTTCAGTTCCACATTTATCAAGTGATATTACTCATAGAAAGAGATCCTTCAAGCAAACACTTAATCTGCATTGAGTTGGGAGTGATCTTGATGATACACTTGGGAAAAAAAAGGAGCTTATTGTACAACACAGCAGATGAAAATACCCGCAGCCATTGCACGTACCACTCATTCTGTTAACCATGTAATATACATTGTCATTTTGACGTGTAGACTATTTCTCTTCCTCTATCACCTCCATGTCAATCCAATTCACTCATTCTTGCCAATGATGAAATGAAAAAAAAAAAAAAAGAAAAGGAAACACGGAAAGATTGTTATCCTAGATCTGCATTTGCGGAACATTTTAAAGCCAGTTAGATTAACCATTGGGAAGATGTTAGTCTAGATAAGAGAATCCCCACTGGTTTTCTGTCTCCCGTAGACAATGAAATCACATAGTTGTGTCTGTGCCTCTCTGTTTTGGATTGTTCTATTTTAACACATAACAGATTGAGGGCTGCCTACTATTCCTAATTAACTCAAGTTAAACTAATGAGAGAGAGAGGGTGGAGGGAGTGCCAAAAAGAGAAAAGAGATCATGAGTTGGAAGAGATTGAATTACAACTTAAAGGGATGGAGAAAGGAAAAGGAGGGAGGGGGAGGAGGTGCAGATACAGTTAGGCTGAAAAGTAGGGGAAAAGAAGGGCCTGAGAACAGATTTGCCCTTCATTTCCAAGAAAAGGCAAAGATGCCTTGCAAAAACGTCAAAGAAATACAAGAAATCCCACACTGTACTGAAGTCAGATTCTTGCTTCTTGTTAGGAAATACTTCAGCACCCACTGGAGAACAGCTCAGATTCCAAAATCCAGCTATTGCTCTGCTATCAACAGCTTTCTCTGGCATGTACCCACAATTTATTGATGTAGTTATTTTTGCCAACAAAATACCATGTAAACTACTCATGGAAGAAAGTGGTCTGTTCTTTCTAAGCCTCACAAAAAATGCCAGGGAAATGTCAGGTTTTGTTGTACTCTACCAAACAAATTTAAATGTAGTTTTCTTTATACTAGGAGTTAGAAATAGGCACACAGGCTCAAAGAGGCAGGTAGAACTGAATGATCCCAGCATAAAAAAAAGTGTTATCGTCTCAGCTATGAATAGAGTAATTCCTATACTTTATGTTCATGCATAAGAGGTTTTTACTCTTCACTTTTACTGTTATAAGTAATTTTGTGTGTAGACATCTTTATATAGAATATATTACAGCACACTTTCTGATTGACCTTCTGTGGAAGATTTCCTATATAAAGCAAAATCTGAATCTCTAGTGACCTTAAATACATTCAGTGCTGTCCTGATTCTGCTCTCACTCTGTTGTTACCAGTAGGTTATTTGTTGGTCTTGATAGCACAACCTGTAAAATAAAATGGCAGGGACCAACTTTAACGAAATAAGAGTTGAATTTCAGGTGTGCACATATTGTGTGTGATGTCGTATTTAGAGGGGTGCTTTTTTGCCCCAGCCCCAGGAGAAGACTTGGGCCAAGAATCCCACATCTCTTCCCCTGGGGTCTCCTCTCTCCATGTGCTGGGGTGGAGATGGAAGCTTGCTGGAGGTAGAGGGGACAATGGGGCTGTGCTTGCTCTAGCTGCAGCGAAGGTGCAGGGCTTGCCAGAAGTGAGAGCTAACCTCTTCAACACATGTCCCCACTCCAGATTCAGACTGGGCAGGAGGAAAGAGGGGTGGTAAAAGCTAGAGAAGCAACAGGAGAAGTGGGGGTGGGAGGGGAGAGCTGGAGGTGGAAGGGGAGAGCTGGTGACAGGGAGGAGGGCAGACGGGGGGTGTCACTGTGGGTCAGGTTGAAGGAAAGAAGTGCGGTGAAGAAAATGGTGCCAGATGAAGGGAGGGGAGAGGTGGAAGGAGTCACACGTTGGGGAAATTAAGGAAATACTGGGAAAGCAACAGGCAGCGAGGTGGGAGAGGTCAAAACCAGAGCGGGGCTGGATGAGGAGGAGTTTCCACAGGCAGCGTGTGTCAGGGAGAGGAAGGGGAGAAAGGGCAGCCGTGGGAGAGGCAAGGCTGGGGTTGTAGCCTGACCCCCGCCACCCTCAGCCCAAAACCAGAAGGTCTTGTGGGATCCCATGCCTGCGTGTGCCTGCACACCTGTGCGCACACGCGTGCATGTGTGCACTTGGCTCTCGACCCTGGCCTGGACTGGGGTTAACAAAAGTGCTGGCTGGTTTAACAACAGCTGAGGGGATGTGACAGGTAAGCGGGAAGGAAATAGCCGTCTCTTTTCGGATGGCTGTGGTTATTTGCGACTAACGAGGCCAGCTCGTCGCCAGGCTCTGTGCGGATGAAATGAAGCGATGGGCTGAGGCAGGGCAAAGGAGGCGCCGTGTCCTGACAGGCCGAGGTGTGACCTGACGAATCCTAACCACCCCGGACATCTTCAGGAGGGCGAGGGGAGGGACAGCGGGAGTGCGGGTGCCGGGACATGGCCCAGGCGTGGGCCCAGCGGAGAAGGAGTCGGGGAGGGAGGAAGAGAAAAGAGGGGCCCTACAACACCTCGTTTCAGCCATCACAGAAGTGAGTTTATTACAAACTCAGCCAACGGGACGTAGGCCTTTCCAACAAGTTTTTTTTTTTTTCCCAAGGGTTTTTTTGACACATCCACTTCGCATAGGGAAAAATAACCTTAAAAATTCTCACAAGTCCATCTTATTAACAGAGGGTTTGTTGGTTTTGGGGTTTTTTTTTGGCAGGGAGTGAGGTGTGGGCTGTATGAGAAAGATGAAAACATTAGCTTTCAAAATGCATTCAGTGACACAGCCAAATGATAAACAGCCTGACTTCTGGGTCCTCAGTATCTTTGCAATTACTGAGTGAATTTGGGCATCCAAAGACATTAACATATAGCCTTTGCAAAGACGTATGGCTGCAATAGATCGTAAGACGAACATGCCGTTGACTGTGTGTTTCTACAGTTACAGGAATATTCTTGCTGTAAACATGTGTGTATACCCGGGTCCACATGGGCCGGAGAATTTACTTATGTACAAATGTACCTGAAAACTTTTGTGGGAAGCTGTTGAAGTACACTTAGGGATGTCCTATTTTAACCTGTGCCTAAGGCTAGCTGTTTCACAAAGCAAAGAAAAAAGGAGAATGTGAATTATAATTTAAAAATCAAAACTAGTGGAAGGAGTATTCTGGTTAGCATTAAACAGTTCAACCCATGAGAACTACAAACCAACTGCTACTAGGGTTTAGGAGCAAGAAAAGACAGATCTGGAAGAACACATATGTAGCTACAGGGCGGTTTTGTTTTGCATCCCGTGTTACTGAAATTTCCTGAAAAAAGAAATAATAAGAGAAAATTAATACTGAAAAGAAAAAAAAAAGTGTATATATACTACAGTTTATTGCCCTTAGTAATGCAAAAGCAGTAGAATCTACTTTTGTTCCGAGTAGGGTAGATTTGACTTTCATCTTATAGTGATGTTTCAAAAACACAAGATAAATAAGTTGTAGTACTGGGTAGGTTTACGGTGCTGCATTTCACTGTGCAAACCTCACACTAGGGATTAGTATTTTACAGAAGCCATATTATGGTTAACATGCAGTGCTGCTTGGAGTCAAAGGCAGTCAAGTGGTTGCAGGATGCCAAAAAGGAAACTATTTTACTATTTTTATACTTGATTATCTAGAACATAACACATCTGTGCTCATGCCAACATTCTTTCTCTTTGCACTGGAAAACACGCAAGTTAGAAATCCGTAGTTCCAAATAATTATTAAGAACACACAGAGATTTTTAAAGACAAGAAAAAAAAAGAACAGTTAGTCTCTGTTTTTACCAGTTTTAACTGGCAGATCCTTCTGTATTGCACCTGTGTGAGCACATAAGTAAAGGAGAGAGGTCAAATTTACGATGTTGTAAATTAATATCTTTCTGAAATGGGTCTTCTACAGTGTATAATCATTTTTTTTCCCTTATCAAAGAGACTTTTACACACATTCATAAATCCACATGAATATTGTATGTCACACGAAAAATAGTACTCATGAGAAAACATCAGAAAAAGAGAGAAGTGATGGCAATTTGGCCAAAATTCCAGTACAAATAGGCAAAACTCTGTAGAGAACTGCGATTAATCCTGTTACAAACACACGTTACGCTATGTATTTACACAAAGCTAATGCAGACAGTCTTGTCTTACTAGAGTAGACTGGTGTATCACTCTTTGACTAAGTGAAGCTGTAACAGACCACTCCAGCCATGGGTATCCTGGCACAAAAGGCTGCCAGAAACATAGGTTTACAACTGCTGTGAGACTTTGGAAACCAGCATGCCATAGCATTAGGCATTGAGTGTTCAGTCTCTCCAGCCCTCAGGAAGGCTGTTAGTATGTTATCTTCTAGGTCAAGGTCAAGAAAGACAGAGGATTGAGGATATAGGAAGGGGTACAGCAACTTCTGCCAATCTGCTTGCTGGAATAACTTGCTAAAATAAGGTTTACATTAGTCTGTCCTTTTCCAAACTGACACAGTAATGACAATGAAAAATTAAAAATCAACTTCTTGGAGAACAAAAGGTTTTCCAAAATATATAGAAGCAAAGCCCAAATATCAACTGACACAAAGTTATTTCATGCCAAAAAGAGGAAAAAAAAGAAAAATGTGCACTTCTGATTTAATCCTGATGTAGGAAAAAAGGAAAGGCTTATATCACATAGTGTAAATAATAAGAAATTATATTCAGATTACAGGTATGTGTTGAAATCAAGGAAGTTACACCAGCTAAAATCTTTCTGTCACACCTGTAGCAGTCCTTCATTACAGCTCAAATTGCACTGAATAATATAGAATTACTCATTCCTCTGTTTTATATCAATTTTTTTTTTAATTGTGTAATAATCTTCAAAGTATTTAAACAAAATTAATGTTTTGAGAAGAAGCATGCTATTAGTAAAGCTATTAATAACGTTTTCTCCATAATACTTGTCACAGACTTCTTGGGAAGATCACTTCAGAATTAGATTTTGCTTTTGAAAGACAATACATATTAAAACTGTATCAAAAGTTTCTCTGGCAATCTATGACCAAAAAACCCCTGTCATAACCAAAAAACACTTTCAACATGTACCTTACTGCAGTGTAAGCAAAGTCCCATAGCTATTGTGATTAGTCATCAACCACATTTATGATGGATTGTACATTTTGCTAAAAAAAGGGTTGTTCTGAAAACCCTGTATGTGGGAAGCCGGTGGGTCTCTGTGAATAGGCACCTACCTGAGACTTCAGAGAATGTGGAAAAATCACTGTAAGTGTGCCTTATTCAATTTAGTGTTTTATAACTGCTGAGGCTATGCAGGTAACATATCTAAACTTTCTTTTTAAAATGAAGATGGCATGGAAATCAGTATCTTAAATTTTGGATTAATTACTGGATCACAAGGAATTCCATTTTGCTGCCAGAAGCCACATTTTATTTTCTACCACTGTGTGCTAGCAGCAACTTCCTAAAGCTGCTACTTTAAGAAACTTAGCAGTTTCCTGGTGCTCTTCATGTGAGAGGGAATGAATTGCCATAGTCATAGGAAGAAGGCTTTTGAGCCACTCATCCAGGCAGCTCTATAGCAGCCAATGCACTAGGAGCAGAGCCAAGGAAACAGGCAGGTACAAGCCACTAATCTGAACTTGAAAACAATCCCTCCTGAGCATCTTAATGAATTTTTGTCACCAAGGTTGTCAAGCACAGGCATTAGTGCCCAGACATGTGAACACACCAGAGCAGTCAGCCATCTTAGCAGCCATTTCTAGAAATTCTGTACATCCTGCATAAATTATGCCAGCCTTTGCCCGTACTGTGACTACCCTACCCACTCATACATGCATCGGGTACCTGAATGATGCAGCATTTGGCAACCCATCCCCAGGTTTTAGGTCTGTTCATTGCATGTAAGCCCTTTCTACATCTTTCTTTTTCTAGCCTTGGAGCATGGAAAGCTCTAAAATAGTTATCAGCACTCAAGGCAGACTTATGCCTGAAGCTAATGTCATACCAGCTTTACATCAGCACAACTCAATGAGTTTAGTCACATTACTGTTAAACTACTCCAGCAGTGGAACAAGGTCAGGCCTTTATAATGAGAGGTGATTTACATTTTAGGTGTGTTTTTTTGCTATTTGGATTGCATGTATTTTCACAGTTTGCAAATATTTTAACACCTTTTGTGTCTCCATTAGTTCTAGTGTGGATTCCTGAGAAACCACATGTGGTGTAATATTATACTCACAAAAGCTGAGTATCTCCCAGTAGATGGTAATGCACTCTGCAGAGGGGAAGCAGTATGTTAACATATGGAGAACTTGTCATATTACTCATCACCTTTTGACTCAATCATTTGCAGATCAGTGGAGGATGAAGGACTGTTTGGCACTTGTCCATCAATTTTGGTCTTCATTCTGCTGTAAAATGTACCAGCATTTGCCGAGTCAAGCTAACAGGAGCTTAGGGACTTGAGACAAGTCCATCCTCTAAATGATGTCAGGCATGGCTGAATCTACAAGTGTGTCATTTATTATGGGTTTATTTCAGGCATATCTATGTCCATGGCAGTGAAACAATGTATGATATTTTGGAGGAGATGCCACAGTTGTGTAATACAGTATTCTATTGTTATTAAATTGTTTTTCAGGACAAAACAACCTCTTGAACTGCATTACATGTCTGTTGCATCTCAGTGATAAAATATGCATTTTATCACATGTATGCAGCATGAAAAGTACGGTTTAGTTTAACTTGATATATATTGGAAATTAAGGTAAGCAGCAAATATCTGCCACACTAGAGGAAGTATTTAACATACACACTTAGCTGAGAAATAATACAAACATTTAGCACATGCTCTGTGTTAACTGTAAGTCAGATTTTCATTAAGAGAGAGAAAAATGTTTAAATGTTCAAACTTCTATGAAACACTTGTATATCTGAATCCGGTAAAAAGTTTTCTAGGATAATTCTAGGCACGATACTGCTAATCTTGTTGCCAAACAACAAATCTCTAACTCTGAAACTCATAGTCATGTTCCTGTAAAAAAATTCTACTAGAAAAGTGTCCTCCTAAACAAAAAAAATGCATGAGTCTTTGCCAGTTGTTGGAAAATTAGTACAACAGACAATTTTACAGGAAATTATTTAGCCATTGTGCTACTTTTTACAACATGTACCCTTGCAGCTGAGGAAACCAGCACCAGAGCAGTCAGGAAAATGCCTGGGTTTTATAAAGTGTCAGATATTGAAGGGATAGAGGTCGAAGCCCCTGGAGTGCAGCACTATTCAGACTGCAGCTGTGTGTGAGCCACGGGCTGGCTCTGAAGCAGGTGATTCACTGGGATGTCCAGAACAGGACAATCAGAATTGCTCGGGGCAGGTGGGATCTATCTGTCCTTCTACCTGGAATTGTTTCTGCTAATTAGTGTCTTAAACTATTGTTGTGGGATTTGTTGTTTCTAATTTTTTTATTGTTAAGAAAAAAGGAGTTACCTGTGAGGGGATCTATTTGCACCTTGTCATGGTGAGCTTGGTTGAATTGGAGCTGGCCAAGCTGTATAAGGAGCCTGTCACATGAAGATTTATCTTCTATTTCATCATACAAATGAACCCTACTTTTTTTTCAAGGGTTGTCTTTTTAATTCTTGCTGTCTTTGAAGACAGCAATGTGTCTGAATAAAAAATCCTCTTCTGCCACTGTTTTATTCTGTGGATGACTACCTGTAAAAAACCCGAAGAAAAGCTTTTACTAGACAAAGAGATTTGATTTAGCTGACTGTTTAGTCATTCTTTGGGGTGGGTTTTTATTACTATTATGAAGTCTCGTGTTTCACTGGGTGTTAGACTTTTCTGAGGACAGCTGCTTTATCAGAAAAGTGCCACTTGAGTATGACTGTGCAAATCAGCTATTTTCTGCATTAAAATAACTTCTCATTGAAAGAAGTTTTGCTGCTCCTATGGGGCATGTGGACTGAGTTAATATTGATTGAGTCCCAAAGATTTTTTAAGACTGTGTGCTCAGCTGACATGCATTGCCCTCTGACTGGCATTTTAACAAGTTGTTCTTCATAATTAAATGTCATTCTCAGAAGTACTATAGAGATTCTGCGATTTTGCTTCATTAATGATTGAGATATCAATAACAGATTTTTGGTATATGCATGATTAATTCTCAGTACTTATTGTATTATGTTTTCTTTCAAATGGCATTAATAAACTTCAAAACTAGATCAATAAATTGTCAGATTGAAATATCTTGCAACCTCTCTCTAACATAAATGCATTTATTCCTGAAAAATTGATAAAGGAATACAATGTCTACTATAAACATAACATAACAAACTATTACAGAATGTTTAGTAAACGTTCAAATCTTTTGCTTCTTACCCATTCCCTATTTCCATTGATAAAAATTTGTTGCATTCAGAGAACAGACTTTATTCAGGGAATAAAGGAAAACAAAGTAAATTATGGCTCATTTCTCATTTAATTTACATCCATGTCTAGCAAATCCAGAATAACTGTAGAAACATTTCCATTTATAGCACATGTAATCAAGATTGAACCCTTAGGCTTTGTCGTAATGAAAGCAGATGTCATCGGATTTTGATGCTACATTATCAAAAGTTCTTTGATCAGATTTCCAAGCATTAGCGATCAGTTAAATTTTTTTACTGTTGTCTGAGAAACTTATTGCAATTTAGTTTTCTGTTGCATCTACCAATAGTTATTGGTAGCACTTTTCAGGTGGTATCTGAAGTGACATCTCTATCCAAGATTGGTGGCTGTTCAAGGAGTTTTCAAATTGTCACTATGTATTAAAAAAATAAAATGAAAATAGCAAAAGAAGAAAAACCTCCAGTTATTTTAGAATATGAAATAGAAATAAAAACACATGGCAAATTAGAAATTAAATATATTTTAGCAAAATATTTAGCATTTAAAGGACTTGACCAGACACAAGTTCCTCTTTTTTTACATCCAATAGCAGGACTGAGAGGTCAGTCTGCAGTTTGGTAGCACACAATTTAGAATGCAGACCTTTTGCAGAAAAAATTAAGAATGCTTTACTTATTATGGGGTTTAATATTGTGCTTAAAAATGGAACTATTCCAATTTCTGTACAGTAAATATTGCTTAAGCAATGCTTGCACATAACTTCTTTAACTAGTAAGAGATTGGGGTGGGTTTTATAAGAGTAGGCCAGTGTTTAATTAGGAAAATTAATTTTATATTAACAAAACTACCTACTTTAAATGACTTTGCTTGTTTGTTTTTCTGCTCAGGCTGTTTAACAGAAGTTTGGGTTAGTTCCTAGAAACGACATTTTTCTCCAAGTTTCAATATAACCTAAAATTATTTACCACTTTAATGGGGAGCTTGCACTGCCAGAGTTCTGTTCTTTTTTTTTCTCCCCACTGTAATGCTCATATCTAACAAGCAATTCCAGAATGTAACTGCTTCATCAGAAAGACTACCTTTATTTTCATATTTTACTATTAGAATGTCTCATGCCTTTCTTCATAATCTTTTCTTCTTATACACATTTGTGGTTATTTTTATATTCATAATAAATATTTCTTGTTATTATAATTTCTTTTTCATTCTGTGAAATTTGTATATCAAAATGAGGTTTTAAGCTACCTCATTTTCTGTTTCACTACGGATGTTGAAATTAATTACTTTTGTCTATATTGATACTCTCTATTGAGTTTAAAAAAAAAAATCAATTGATTGATTTTCTCAATAGAGTTTTCTTGAGACCTGCTGTCTTAATAGGGAATTACAAGTGGAAATGTCTCTTTCCTCCTGCCTTCAAAATTTTTTTACTCTTTCTCATAGAAAAATATTAATATGTGGGAGGTTTAGAATAAAAATGTATTCACTGGATTGTTAAATCTTAAAAAAGTTCTGAACCAAGGAATTCATTAAATGTTACTCACTCTTCACTTCCTTCTCATACCTGAACTATTTTGGGTTCTTTACAAGAGTGAATGAAAGTAATTTGCTTATTCTCTTCAAGGTAATCCTGCATACTATTTAATTATTGCTGGTTAGTTGTGAAATACTGCAGACAGAATTTGATTTATTATGTACTGATTAACTTGGCTCTTGTGCATTAAGATTTATTAGGTAGGTTTTAATTTACAGGCTCTAATTCCTTATCTCATTAGATTTCATTGTCAGTATTTCTTTTCCATTCTTTTCTAAAGTTGCTAAAGCTTCTCTTTTTAAAATATTGTTAAATTGATGCTCATTAATTTAACTAAGTTAGTGCAGCAAGTGGATGTGAACTTCTCTAATAAGAACAATCTAATGTCTATAAATTCTGGTCATAAGAGGAATGATTTATGAATGAGCATTGGTTTAATAAAACCTTTCCAATTAATTTGAAAACCACTAAAACCAGAGATCAAAGGCTGACCATTCTCAGTAAAAAACCCAAGTGGGCTGCTAAAACCAAACTCTTATATAGAATTGCAAGTATATACTTGTATGTGAAACAAAGCTTGGGTCTCAGGTAACCAGCCAGCTCACAGATTCACAGAATCATTAAGGTTGGAAAAGACCTTTAAGATCATCAAGTCCAACCATAATGCAACACCACCATGCCCACTAAACCATGTCCTGAAGTGCCACGTCCACATGTTTTTTGAATACTTCCAGTGACGGTGACTCCACCACGTCCCTGGGCAGCCTGTTCCAATGCTTGACTACTCCTTCAGTAAAGAAATTTTTTCTAATATCCAATCTAAACCTGTGCTGGTGCAACTTGAGGCCATTTGCTCTCGTTCTATCATTAGTTACTTGGAAGAAGAGACCAACACCCACCTCAGGGTGTTGTAGAGAGTGATGAGGTTTCCCCTCAGCTTTCTATTCTCCAGACTAAATAACCCCAGTTCCCTCAGCACCTTTGCAATTAAATATATAATAAATGTTTGTGGAAGATTTCAAGATGCCTAGAAACCATTTGGCTGAAGAAGTCATCTAAAGAATAAAGGCCAAGTACCAACATTATATCAAAAGAAAAACCTTAAGAAAAAAAGAAAATGAGAAAAAAAGAAGGGATTCTGCAGTCAGACTTGTTTTCCATTAAACTGTATTTAGTAAACAGCCTTTGTTTAAAGTCGCATAATACATTATAACCCATGGACTTTCAATCTCATTAAAAATTAAGCATAAAATTCTTTTAGCCTTAAAGTTCAGGTTTTCTGAATATATGTAAATAGAAAGGTGGTATTGACTTACCTGACCAAGGGTCAGGAGACAGGGACATGTAGTGATATAGAGGGTAGGGACCTGCTTCTTATTTCCCATTTCCATTCATGCAGCCATTTCTATAACCTGAAGAATAAAATATTCTCAGTTCTTCAAACTCCATTATCCTGGAGTCCCAGGGGAGATACAGCTGAATGGGTGTTCTGTTCCTCCCCATGCTCAGCCTATTATTACTGAAGTCCCTCATTCTGGTATACTAAAATCTCTCATATCCGCTATGTGCAGGTACATCTTTTCACAATTCCCTACCTCAAACACAGAAACACATGCTGCTTAAGGAAGATGCTTCATAAAGTCCTGAATGTTGTTTGAACTCAGGTTACCATACTTTTTATTGCCCTTAATTTAAAGATTGTTGTTTAACTTTTTAAAAAATCATTCTCCACTCAACATGGAAGATTAAAGTTAAATGAGAAAACTTATACCTGCCATCAAACATGATAAAAAATAAACTATAAATTTGGTATTAGACGCTATAGCTGTTTGTGTTATTTACTATTCTTCCAGTCTAAAGTGTTCCTACCATGCCTTACTCTATTGCTTGCAGCAATGCTTTGAATATTGTTGCCTCCTGGTATTCAGTAACACAGAGAAGGAGGACAGGGGACTGTGCCATCATCACCAAAAGTTCCTACATGACTTGTTCATCAGAGTAGCATACCTCTTACATTTGTGCCTATGTTTATAATTTTGTTTAAAACTGATGGGTTTTCATTATTATGAGTTCCAAACCTTTAAAAGGAGTCATTACAGACAATAAAGGAGGAAATAAAGACATACTACTTTCAAGTATCCACTGAACTCAGTCTGGATTCTGAGTTCATGGGCATCAGATCAAGCATGCCCTGGAAAAACAAGCCTCGCTGTGGAATTGTCATCAGCTTCATTTTGCTCAACTTTTAAAGACATTATTCTATTTCTGAGCTGTTGGAACACTCTTTTCTAGAAATTCAGAATGGAGATGAACCAGGTGGCATCTATTAAAAATCATAAAATCATAGAATCACAAAATAGTTTGGGTTGGAAGGGACCTCTAAAGGCCATCTAGTCCAAATCCCTGCAATGAGCAGGGACATCTTCAACTAGATCAGGTTGCTCAGTTCAACCTGACCTGGAAGATTTCCAGACATGGGCCATCTACCACATCTCTGGGCAACCAGTGCTGGTATTTCAGCACCCTCATTGTGAAAGAGTTCTTCCTTACAGCTACTCTGAATCTACCCTCTTTTAATTTTAAACCATTACCCCTTGTGCTGTTGCAAAAGGCCTTGCTAAAAAGTCTGTCCCCATCTTTGTTATAAGCCCCCTTTAAGTACTGGAAGGTTGCAATAAAGTCTCCCTGGAGCCTTCTCTTCTCCAGGTTGAACAAGCCCAACTCTCTCAGTCTGTTCTCAGGAGGAGTGTTCCACTTCTCTGATCATCTTCATGGCCCTCCTCTGAACCCGCTCCAATAGGTCTTTCCTGTGCTGAGGGATCCAGAGCTGGACACAGGACTCCAGGTGGGGTCTCACCAGAGCAGAGTAGTGGGGCAGAATGACTTCCCTTGACCTGCTGGCCACGCTGCTTTGGGTGCAGCGCAGGATACGGTTAACCTTCTGGGCTGCGAGCGCACATTGCCAGCTTGTGTCCAGCTTTTCATCTACCAGTAACCCGAAGCACTTCTCAGCAGGGTGGCTCTCAATCCCTTCATCCCACAGCCTGTACTGATACTGGGGGTTGCCCCAACCCAAGTGTAGAACCCTGCACTTGGCCTTGTTGAACCTCCTGAGGTTCACATGGGCCCATTCTTCAAGCTTGTCCAAGTCCCTCTGGATGGCATCCCATCCCTCAGGGTGTCAACCACATCCCTGAGCTTGGTGGTTTCCAGTGTCATCTGGAAACTTGCTGAGGGTTGCACTCGATACCACTATGTCACTGATAAAGATATTAAAGAGTATTGGTCCCAGTAGAGACTCCTGAGGGACACCACTTGTCACCCAATCTCCAATGTGGACATTGAGCCATTGACCACTACACTCTGGATGTCACCATCCCACCAATTCCTCATCCACTGGACAGTCCACCCATCAACTCCATATCCTTCCAATTTAGCGAGAAGGATGTTGTGTCTAAGACCTTATAGAAGTCCCAACAGACAAAATCCATAGCTCTTCCTTTGTCAACTGATGTAGTGACTCCATCATAGAAAGTCACTATCTTGGTCGGGCAGGACGTGTCCTTGGTGAAGCCATGCCGACTGTCTCAAATCACCTTCCTGTTCTCCATGTGCCTTATAGAAATATTTTCTATCCTTTCTGCAGAATTGTCAGTTTTACTACATATACCTTGAGATTTCACCTGAATGTTTTTCATTGCTCATTCATAGATGTTTACTATGGTTGTCTGTATTATATCTGTGTGAGAAATATCTAGAACCCTATTCAAGATTACACAGACACAACACAACTGTAAAGCTACCTCTGTGTGTTGATATATAGCTTAAACACCACCAATATTTATGAGTGGTATCTGGAAATCATGCTCTTAGCTAGATCTTTATATAAATAATACACCAGTGAAGTGATACTGATGTAGTGGTGGTGTGATTTTAACTGCAACTTAAGTTCAGGTGCTAATATAAATAAGAATGAACTTTGTTCTTTATCTGCTAAGAGTGAAATTGTATCAATGGTTTATTTGAGCAATGTCTGGCGGTTCCTTAATCTTCTCATAAGGCAATTTCATGTTCACAGACTGTTAATGATTTACTTGCCTTGCTGGACTGTCTTCTGCATCTGCTTTTTGTTAAACCACCAAAAGCTATAAAGTTTTACACTGATTTCAGCTCACAGGGTGGTACTTTTCCAGACTGAAACTCAGTACAAGGCTTGTCTGTGTGTTTTTATTTTGTATATGTTAAATGACTTTGTAATGATACTATTCAAAATTTTTAAAATTAAAAATTCATTAAAAATT
The DNA here is from genome assembly GCF_964289735.1 of Phaethon aethereus. Lineage (NCBI taxonomy): Eukaryota > Metazoa > Chordata > Aves > Phaethontiformes > Phaethontidae > Phaethon > Phaethon aethereus. Next base: position 41,702,802 of record NC_138577.1, on the reverse strand, counting down.
GATACGCCACTGTGTTACTCCATTTTGTTAAGCATAGCACTGGATTTAGTATTAAAGTAGTGTAACATTGTGGTGAATCAAAAACCTTAGATGAGATCTGTGGCAGAGCAAAGTAAATAAGAAACTGAGATAATAAGATACATAGAAGTCAATAGAAACTAGGACTCCTGCAACACAGGCTTTTTGAAGACATTGCCAGAGATTTAAATTAATCTGTTCTTAAATGCTGAAGTTAAATATCTACTACTGCTTAACTTGCAGCGATGCAACCTTGGGCCCTAGTCAGTGAAAACGACAAAAATTGAGTGATTTTGGGGACTTTGTATGGTTGATTTCAAAGGGAAAAAATGGGCTACTGTAGTATTTCTTCTCTGGGGATATGGGAATTCTCCAGGAATGATACAAAGTAGGGTATAAGGAATCTTTTATCCTTCCTCTCCTATATAGTGTCTAGGTGTGAGCAGAATGTAAGGGCAAGTACTTCAATTTCAGTGATCTATATTACACCGAGATGAGGAATAATTATAGTATGACTACACATACTTGAATTAGTTAGAGGATAAGAACACCTTGGAACACATCCACTGAGGATGCATTAGAGCAGACTTCCCTGAAGACTGGGTGACACAACTGTGACCCTTTTACCAACGTGACTGAAGAACTAGGTAGAAATCATTTGCTTATGTTTCCAGCATGTATATCCAGTACAGTAATATTTAAATATGCAGAATAAGGAGTTAAGAAGTCATAGTTGATAAGGGGGTGTTTGAATACACAGGAAGAAATATGCCTTACCTTTGGAAGCATTAGAGTTGCATTTCTAGGTTGGGGGGGTGTACTTAGCCTGAGGCAAAATTCCTGCTGGGATGTTCTCCCCATAACACTGCACTGGCCTAATAAGGGTTTTTTTGGCAAAAGAAAGCATGTCAATCAAAATGCTGATTTACCAATGCAAAGAAGAAAATCTTGCCTGGAGTCCTAACTGTTGGCTTGCTGAAGTGCTCAGACTTCCACAATCTGTATCTCTAAAACCCCTGTAAAAGCTGAGGCAATATATCAGGCTGTTTAAAAATCTGAAAACCCTGGGCCTTGGGACTTCAGTTTGGAGGCTCCATACTACTATTTAACTAACTTGCTGTGTAGAGAATTTAGAGGATTCCAACCCCTTCCTCTGTTTTTGTCACCATCTACTATTTGTATTCCACAGTTTATTTTGATGGAAGTCAGAACGGAGTACTTCGCACTGTATTTCTGAATGATACAATCTGCAGCAACCCGAATCTCCTTTTCCTAACCTCCATGCTATGCCATGACACCCTAAATCACCTATTCCAGAGAAACCTTGACCCCTGGGATTGAACGATACAGAGTGAGTTTTGACCACACTGGTTCAGACTAGCCTTTGAAGCGCAGAGGTGCTTGAGCCACACTGTGGATGGCTCCCCCATGCCCTTAAGGTGTTTTCTATGTAATGTATGCCGTTTCAGTCCAAAATTCTTGAAATAATATGCAGCTGTTTTCCTCTTCTCCAAGAGTACCTGTGGCACTGATAGATGCCAGGAAGGAATGCAGTCTGCTAGGATTGTGCTGAAAGCGCAGTTTCTTCACAATTTTACAAGGTTTTCCCCTGAAGAGCGTATTCCAGACACCACCTGGTTTTTGTGTGAGAAGCAGCCCAGTAGTTTGCTTTGGAAGGGAAACCGAAAACAAACTAACAAGTGCAATGGCCCAGTATCTCTCAGTAGATGAGAGCGCTCTTTGGTTGTACCCAAAGAGATTGCTTCTGGACCACTGATATTCCCAAAGTGCATTTACTTTAATATGAACTTCATATGTTTCCTACTTCACCACACATTTTTCAACACAGGTTTTTCATATGACAGAGAAGACTTCTTTCCAAATATTAGATCCTTGCCTCAGGATTATTAACTTTGAGGACTGGACTTTTCATGAAATGGGTAATCTATCTGGTTTCTCATCATCCATAATCTTTTAAAGAACTGATTGCCATTCAGTCATTTGACTTTCCATGAGAAGCAAAAACTAACATCTATTTGAACAGGCTGAAAAATTATCACATTGCAACTGCAAGGACTATTCAATAGCTAAAACTGCCACTTACTTCCCCAACTCTTTTCACTGAATATGCCTGCATATGCAATGATGAGAGCCACCAGCAGCAGAAGGGGTACCTCCACTGGTAACTGCAGCTCCTAGCTCTATGCAGGAAGTGCTACCAATGAAATGGCATCCAGTGAGTGTCACCTCTCATAGGTTAGTGTGCTGGATGTGCTACGTGTCTCACTGAAGGTGATGGTTTTGGTGTTCATTTTTGCAAGCAAATCTCTGAAAGTAGCAGAGGTTCTGGTTTGTTGCGGTGATCCAGTTGTTTGGAAGCCAGGACATTGAGTACAAGCACAAGGTCATCTTTGCCTTTCTGCAAACATGTCCTTTTCATTTTGTGGTAGCAAACACTCAGGAGCATAAAGCTGTTGAGAAGGCCTTTCTTTGCAGGACAAAGTGATCTCTGCAGTGATTACTAGGAGTTGTTACTGCTCGGAGTTTGCACTGACTTTTAAAATAGATTCATCAGCTCCAAGCTGTGGTGCAAGTGCAGGTAATAAGGATGGATCCAGCATTATTACCTAGATATAGAATAAACACGTGGTTTCCATAATAGAAGTCTTTGGAGTGGCACTTATCATGGAGGGACAGGGAGCAAAATGCTACATCAGCAAGGGTTTAGGAGTTCAGTTCTTGTCCCATCTTTACCAGACAAATTATGAATTTTTTGATACATCCAGGATCACTACTTATTCCTTAAAAATACAAGTAAGAATTCATATTTCTTCTAAATACATTTTTGTCTTTTGTGGGTAAGAAAATGAAAAATACAACCAGTTTTTTTAAATTTTTTTAAACTAACAGGATAAAATTTGAAAACAACAGAATACTATAAATTTGTTCCCATCACAGGAGGATGAGTTAACAGAGTCTATTATCCTCAGGAAGGTTAGTAATAAGCAAATTATGACAGATGCAAGGAACAAAAGAGAATATAGCTTTATTGTATAGAAAGGCTGAGTGAAAAGTCACAGGGCAATGAAATCATGCTTTTTCACACAGAGTAAATAGAAGAAACAATAAAGCTCAGTTGTGAGAACAGATAGCTGAAACAATGAAAGCCAGCACACTTCAAACATATGAAGAGGTGTGAGCGGAAACTGAGTAATGTGGCCTAAACACTGATAAAAAAATGCAATAGCTAAGGCACTATTTAAGGGAGCTTTGGGGCAAAGATATTACCATCCCAGTAGATTAGTCTTATTAGTGTGTCTTTCAAAGGAAGAGCTACGAAAGGGATTCAGGATAAAATGCTGACCAAAAGGAGCAATGGATTGTGAGCAGAAGAATAATTACTTAAATTCTAAGGGGAACAGCACACCCATGCAGCTTTTGTAGATATGCTCAAGGAATTTTTTTTTAGCAGGCCTGCTTCTGTCTTTAGGTTTTCCACCTACTGGAAAATATGAGTGAAAATATGAGTAAAATTAAAGATAATTGTTGAATCCTCAGGATCAGTTTGAAAAGAGGTAATACTTTTCCAGAGAAAAGGAACAGGAAGTGAGTTTAACAGTTGAGATCCTCATCACTCAGCACAGGGAAGCTGAAGCGATAGCAACTGTTCATCAATACAAAAAGTTGTCTGTCAGTAATGGCACAGAGGCTCTGGCATGATCTCAGAGTCTGTAAAGTGTTTTGTGTACGTGTTGTCTTGAACTCTATCAGGGCTGCTATCAGCAGCAAATATTTTAGAACATTACGTTTTGGCCTTGTGTTTTCCATATCCATAAAATCATGAATGTTAGACAAAACGCAGGAAAGGAAGTAAATTTATATTATTCCTACCACACAACATCTACTATAGAAATGCAGTTAAATACAACTACAACCAATTTTACTGGTGGGTTATAGCAATATTTTTACATATAAATACTATATAACCTTGCTAAATCAGAGTCATAGATGATTGCACTTGCATAATGTAGATGATAAACACCACCAAAGTTGAACAGAAATTATTTTTTATCTACCATATCAAAGAGCAAGATGGATAACAATTGATCCAAATCACATAATGCAGATTTTTATTGATAACTTCAACAGAATAGACAACCAGAAATATTTTTCACAGTGAACTCGTTCTCTCTCCTTATGGTGCATAATTGTCTCATGAACTTCATCCTTTAATATTACTAATCTAGTATAATGTGACTTCCACTTTCTATAAGCAAAAATATCTCCGTATCATGATAGTGGTTTTTTCTCATGATCTGTGTTTCTTCCTGCATCAGCAAAAGCAGCACATGGAATGTGAGGTTAGCAAAGAAATTGAACATTGGTAAGAAAATAATGCAGCTGTGCTATCCAAAGAACAGGTCATCTTAGCTAAGAGCAAAAGAAAAGGAATATTGACTATGTACTATTTTCATCTAAGGCCAAAAAAGAAATGTCAAAGAAAAACTTCAAAGTTCATGGGACATTAATTGGCATTAAAAGTGTGTCAGGCAAAATAAAATTAAAAAAAAAAAAAAGAGGCAAAAAAAAGATCAATTGCACCTCCTTGTGGTGTACAAAAAAAGTGATCAGCCTTTCACACATGGCTGTTTTTTCCTAATTTGAGACAAAGAAGGTAATTTCTATTTGCATATACTCTAGAAATCACAAAAGGAAAAAATCCCCAGATGCATCTCTTCAGACATGTATCTCTTCTTCTCTGTCTGTATATAGGATCCTGAAGATGATTACTGCAAAAATTACATTAAATAAGGGTCTATAATTTATTGGCTATTTGTACAGGAATTGGGCTACAGGAGGTATGCTTTTTTATCAGTATGAATGCATCAAAATCAATGATCAAATACTGTCACTCTTACATAAAGTTATGACTCAAATGCTGGCCCCACCTCTACTCTGCCTAATATTGATCCATTGCAAGGGTGCCATGTTAGGTTGGTTTTTTTTCCTTTATTTTTCGTGCTTTCAAATAGCTTCTTATAACAGACCTTCTGCTAGAGGGTGTTTCCACTATGCTGCCAGCCACAGGGGACTGTAGAGCATTTAAGGTTACATTTGGGCTGCATACGCATCCACAAGACCTTCAAGGACTGAGTACTAATCGTACATTGCTTTTGCTTAGAGACTATATTCCCTACAGTCACACTTTTGTTATTGGTTCATGTTCCAAGCTGTGGACTTAACAAAGATGCAACAAGATCTCTCCAGACAACCTGTCTCCTTCCAGTGGGATGCAGAACCTGAGCAATAGTCAGCAAACCAAGTATGTGTTTCCCTGCGGTTGCATGGGAGAATCTTTTAGTTGGAAGTCACTTTGTGAAGCTAAATATCAAAGAAAGATCTGTAAATTTATCAGAAAAAAACCCAGACAAACCCAGCCAACTAACGCCCCAAAGCCTCCCCCAGAACCACAAAAAAAAAGAAAGCTCACGTGCTCTAAAGAGAGAGAGATACATATTTATATATATCTATATAGATATATAGATATAGAGATATATAAAAAAACGTGTTTTGGGAGCTTTGAAGCTCAATTTTTATGTATCATGGGTTTAAAAGCAGCTAGGAAGACCACAGCAATTTTATCTGTGTTTTTCTGCTCTCTGCTTGCTTATTCCACTCAAGACTGTACCAATTGCTTTGGTCTCAGACTCTTCTTTAAGAGGATTGTCTCCATTTGAGATCATGTGTGTACACAAATATAGAGAGATTTTAAAATCTGTAATATATTCTTAGTTTGAGTAATCTCCTTATTGTCTGGGCTTTTTTGGCAGTACAAATATAAGCCAGGTGAAATCTATTTCTCTGACAGAATTCATTAAGTTTTTCCAAAATTAATTTCTGCATTTATAGAAACTTCATTGCTTGAAAGTGAGTTCCATGGCCTGAAAAACAAATAAGGAGTTCAGAAAGCACTCCAGGCAGATTATTGTTCTTTCGTTATTGTTAAATATTGTTAGTTGGAAACGTAACTAAAAAATGCTGAAAAACATCCTGTATTTCAGATTATTATTTCTGTATTTCTGAACCATCATCTTATTTATAAGATAATGTAAAACATATTTGGAGGAACATTTCCAGTAGAAGTGAATAATATAGCTCAATTTTTATAAAATGCTTTCATAGCCTCTATATTCTCTTCAGTCTGGAACATTTGCTTTGAAAGTAATCTTTTTTGTCATTTCTCATTCCCTGACCAGAAAATCTGGGGGAAGTTTAATTTCCACAATCAATATCTATTGAGAGCATGGTACAACACTGCTTGAGTAACATAGAAGGTGGACAAGGGCTGGACCTTACCTGAGGTATCAACTAATCTATGCGTCCAAAGTGATAATGAAACAGTGTAGTGTTAAGAAACCTTCAAATAATATTTGATGCTCCTAGCCACACCTTCGTTGTCAAATCACAGCCAGAGGATGCCAGTTTTTGCTGTTAGGCACAATAGGATGGAGAGAATGACGTGTTCTATGGAGGGCAAAACATAAATCACTGCAGGTAGAGATGTTCATACCCTTTTATACCCCCTGGTTGTTATTACCCCAAAAGCTTGCCTTAGTACTGGTCACAGACTGTGAAAATAATTATTTACAAACTGTGATGCAACTTTGCTCATCCTTCCTGCAGCTGCCCAGACTTTCCATGCAACTATCATCTGGCTTCTCAGGAGCTGTGCTTAAGGCAAAGCCCCTCCTATGTTGCCTAGGCATGAGATTCAACTTGTGATCACCTGTGATTGTTCCCAGAAGAGGCATGGTAGGGTTTGATACTCCAGTAGACCCGGAAATGCAGCTTTCACCCTAGCAATCAAGAGGGAAGTGTTCAGTAGAAACACTGTGGTGTTTATAGATGCCTTAATTCAGAGTAGGCTCTTTATTTTGCCATATTATTGCCTTGCTTTGTAATGAAATAGGCGGCAATGCACTCTCTGTAGCATTTGTTTCCATCTTTATGCATGTGCAGCCCTTTGTGTGATCCGGGTTTTGTGAGGAAAACCTGGGTTTGTTAGCTCCTCTGTTTAAACTAAGAAATGTTTATACATTAAAGAATCAAACATTTAAATATGTAAAAAACTCTGCATTCAGTGCTTATCACACAGCATTTTTGGAAGAAAGTGGATGTCATTTCACATTTTGAATATATAATCTTAAATCCACTGGTAACAAGCCAATAAGGTAAAAAAGAATAACTTTGTGCATTTTATGAAAATCTTTAAAGTTAAAGAAAAAAATGTTCCAGAGAGTCACATTTTTCATACTTTTTACAAAATACCCAGTTTTTAAAATAATTCATTTTAGTATTTCTGTTATGCAAATAAAGATGTGTTCCAGTACAACAAATACAGAATAAAACCCAGATATAAACTAAATAAAAGTAAATTAAGATAAAAGTAAGTAAACTGAATAAAAATTATTGGAACTGGGAGTAGATTCCACATGCAACAACCTTACAGCAAATGTCTCCTCAGAGGAGGAGCCAATGATTAAAGCTTTTAGATTAAAAAACCTTCTGCTATTGTGAAGGCAACCTGTGCACTTCAGAAAGCAAAGGAAGCAAGGATACCTGGGAGATACACTTAGACACGTATATCTGGGATTACAAAGACTAGAAAGTTATTCAGGTTATGTCTAGGGAAGCTTTATAACCAGGATTCCTATTTATATTGGGCTCTGAATTAAAGCAATGACTGCTTCTTTGCAACTAATAATTATTCCACTGTTAAAAGGTTACGTACCATACTAACTATGGGATTTCCTCCATCTGCATTTCACAGGGTTATTCAGAGACCTCATCAATGCATGTTCTTAAGAGCCTCATCTCATATCTTTACTCAATGCTGTCAATTCCACTGATTTTATTGTGACCATAGTTTGCAATGAACCTTCATTACTGAATAATCTTTTCTGACAGCCTGGTATTTATAAAATAGAAAACCAAAGCTTCCAGTATTTTCTTGCTGCTTAAGTGTTTCAGTTTTGGGGGAGGTGGGACTGTTTGCAATAGTTGCACCTGACAATGTTGTATTTAGTTGTATCCAGTGGAATTTCAACTGCAATCAGAGAATTGCAGAATAACTTCCGTTTGAAAGCACCTCGGGAAGCTGAGCCCAACCCTTTACCCACAGGAGGGCCTGCTGAGGTAGACAGCCCTGTCTGGCTGAGTTCAGAATATGGAGATTGCACAGCATCTGCAGGTGCCTGGTCATTGACCACCTCACTATGAAATTTTGTTCTGAAATCTAACTGGAATTTTCTGTGTTCTCATCCTCTTGCAAGTGCACCTCTGAGAAGGATCTGGCTCCATTTTCTCTGTGACATCCCATCAGATAGCTGAAGGCAACACGAGGATCTCTCCCTAACCTTCTCTTAGTCTCTCTTCATGGGTGAGGTACTCCAACCTTTAGCTACCTCATGGGCCCTGCTGTGGGGTGAGTTGTAACCCGCTTCATGAAAAACACAAAAAAATTGGTAGACAAGAGGCCAGAAATCAGAGATTCCAACTAGCCATGCCTATTGCTGCAATAGGGACAGCTGCAGGCATGAAAGGCTGTGTCAGCTGAACTCAACCCTTAAGAATTTCATTGCTTGGTTGTTGTCTAATTATTTATTAGAGTTTATTATTAGAAAAGACTTGGCTGGATGAGGTGGCCAGCCTTTTGCCAACATTTCTGTTCTCTAAATAACACCTGGTGCAATATGAAGAAGGAAAGCGATGGTAGTAAGTTATTGACAAGTAAATTTTATTTGACAGTCTCTCATCCAAAAATAGATTTCTTCGGTGTGCAGACCTTGGCGGTGGTAAGCCAGTGTATAAATGGTGTGTGCAAATCACCTGTTGAACCTCATAGCAAATGACTTAGTCTTCATTTGTTTTGGAAAGTGATTCTCTATGTTTGCCCTACATTGAATGTGCATGAGGACACAAGGATGTTACTTATCCAGTGCTAACTCATGAGATTGAACACTGTCTCAGTCTGACTGTCCCAGACATCTTTTGGATGTAATCATTCAGTGGACACAACTTGGGTTTTGACCATGGTTTGCACATAAAAGAAAAGAGTTGGAAGGTTTCAGCTGTGATTGACAGATCTTTCTGCAATCTGATCGAAGTTTGCTCCTATTGATTTTTCCTGGAAGACTCTTCTTTATTTACAAACATATGCACAAATGAAAACTGATGAGGGGTCCAAACTAGAAGAGTCCAGAATCATCCTGTGGAGACATACATTTGCCACACAGTCAGAGTGGCTCCACTGAAGGGGATCTATTGATTGTCAGTAGCAGTCTAAATGGCTCAAAATATAAGTGCTGGTGGTGGTGCTTTAGGCCTAAGGGAACCATCGCATTTGCAATGGCTTTCCTCAAACTGAACAGCCTGAACAGCACCTTTTGCCGCTGGTTTAAAGAATGTCATCCTTGGCAGATTTTTCCTTCAAGTGATGGATCAAGATGGGCTGATGTGTCATTCTTGGTTATTTTTTTAAAAAGAAAAGGTTTTGGTGCTTAGTGGAATACATGTGCACTGACACTGGGTGATGGGGCTTAGCTTCCAACTCAAGTGGTTAAAATGTGAAGGTACACACAACCCATCTTTTCACAATGAAGTACAAAAAAAAGACACGAGAGGGAGCCATAGCCTTTCTGAATGTGGGTATTACTGCAGCTGGGTGCACAATGGGTGATCCCTGCAGGAACAGGCCATGGTTTAATTGGGCATCAAGTACGTGTTGAGAGCTACCTTATGGTCTGAAAGGTGGGCTTTTTTGGTTTAGACTCTCATTTATGCCGTAAAGGTAAACTACAAGCACAAATTTCACTTGTGCGAAATTTTAAAATCACCCCAAGTTCAGTGTCGAATTAAAAACATCTGTTCAGGCAGAACTGCATTCAGACTGAGGTACTGTTTAGATGCTACAGGTTAGGCCAATTATCTGCCTCTGGTGTCTTTTGGCACACTGACTGCAGCTCACATATGATGTGCACAGCTCTGTTGCTGAAAAAGAATCCCTGCATCTTTGTAGCTGTTTTTACATGCCCTGTTTTTGCATATGGTCTATGCCTGTAAATTGACTTATTAAGAATTTAGATTAGGGATTCTTGAAAATCAATATACTTTTAAATATGGAGTGGAAAAAGTGAACAAACTAAACAAGGAAGTATTCATTCTTGCTGTGAGGGTCAGAAAGTTTAATATGGTTCACCTGTCTACAACAGTTTTTGTAATGCAACATGTTGGTTAGACATGTATCCAGTAGAAGTGAAGGCTGAACATGGCTCTAGCAACTGAGGGGACACTTAAGTTGAATACATATAGTAAAGGGAGACAAAATTTCCCATCTGTGGTATTGTATCCCAACATTTTGGTAGCTCAGTTGCCATTTTCTCTCAGGAAGGTGGCAATGACTTTTTTTGAAGAAAACCAGCAAGGTTTTACACCATTGTGCTGCAAAGTTTCTGGCATATCCAGTAAGATTTCTGTTTTCAGGCCATATATATAATGTGCTTTTACCCTGACCTTTAACTAGGCAGAAATGATACTGCAGTGATCATGCTGCACTTCCCAGAGGGCTGAAGGTTCTCATCTAGGTGACAGAAAAATGATAACAAATCAGACAGAGGAAAAGGGATAGAAAAAGGCTAACTCTGAGGCAAGCAAAACTTATTTATTGCTTCTCAGAAAAGAAAGTCTGTAGAGGAAATGCAGCACACAGGACAGATGATAATCATGCAGCCAATGCGAACCCTGTGAGAAGAACCTTCTTCTGTTTTGGTAGCAGTGTAAACTCTTCTTTGGAACTCTTTTTGCAAAACATACTTGTATTTTGCAAATAGCTGTCTGAACTACAGTCTGCATGCTCTTCAATTTACTGCTCTCTCCTATGGTTTCTCTGTCATCACCAGCTCCTCCCTTTTTCTCCTCCCCTAAAATTTAGGAGCAGAAGAGTAAAAGTTCTTCAGTCTAGCCTCAAACCGCTGCAGAAGCTCTGAAGGAACTGGCTGTAAATATCAAGGTACAACCTGTTTCCATCAATGCAACAAGTCAGTATGCCTTCTCACTGAAATCCTGGAAAGGAATTATTTCCTAAGAGAGTCTGCCTCCATAATAGAAGCAGAACAGAATCAGGAGTGACACATTTTTGCTCTTTAAAAATTAATAATCATAGTTTGCAAAGAGAATACAGACTGTACTTAAAATACTGAATTTCTCCAGAGATTAGACGGGGTAAGACTAAACTCTTCATGTAAAAAATTGTGTATATATGTATAATCTATTCATATTTCTACAATTATTTGATTTTAATAACTTGTTTTTCTCTGGATAAACTATTGATCATAGTTCTTCAATGCTATATAATTACATAATTTTACTTGTTGCATGGCAGTATACTAATTAAGAAATATTTATGCAAAAATTATTCACTCAGAAAAAAAGAGGTTTGAGGAACTTTGTTTTACGTTTGCTAAAACTTAAGTCTGTAATGGCATGTTATTTAAAAGTTTTGTAGTTTTCTTACTGAACTGTCATATAATAGCAAAAAAATGTACATCTAACATATGCTGCATATGTTTTTGATGAACAATATAATATGATGGTAACGAATAGCAATTTCAGTAGCACTGAGCGGAATAATTATTCATTTAACTTTAAAAAAAGAAAAATCAAAGAATATGTAGTATATCTTTTTGAGGGCAATCATCTATAGGAACAGACATGTGCTTCTGATGTGTACTTGAGAGTTATACAGTGGAAAAAGATTCAAGCAAATTGTTCATTATTTAATGAATACGTCAGCAAGATCTTTAGATATGAAGGCAGCTGAAGATTCTTACAAATGTGCTACTGGCTGAGTAACTCTCTTTCTCTTTGTGGTGCATGTATAAACCTGCAGTTTTTTCACCTGATAACAATGAAAGAAGCTATTAGTTGAAATATTCAGCGCACCTGACTTAATGGTAGCTTCTGCTACATTTCTTCTTCCAGATGCAAAACCATCCTTTCTTTATAGCAGTTCTTCTTTTTTTTTTCTCTAGTCTAAAATAACAACAACAAAAAAATCATAAACGGAGCTAGATTTTTATTTAGGGCTGAATGAAGGAGGTAGATCATGTTTTTAGCTTCATAGTAATATAGAAAGTAAAGGGGACTTCAAGGTAAGACTTCAAGGCTTAAGACACCGTCTTAATGCAGGATGAGTTTTATCAAGTATAAGCAGAATTATGATCAAGACTGGCAATAGCTACATTTTTCTTTTACTTCTCATGGAATTGTGTGTGCCATGACACACACTGTGTTGAACACTGCTAATTTCAGAATCTATCGTAAACAGAAATATTCCCAGCATTGTTGGGCAATTATGAAATTATAAAGCTGCTTGTATTTGCAGCTTTGTCGCTATAAAGTGAAAAAGACAGGTAAGAAAAGTATGAAGAAGCCTCTGGGTCCAACCTGTTGGCCAGTTACTAGAAACTTGCTGCAACTTGGAGAAGATCCTCATGTAATACTAAGAAAACAAAGAGAGAAATGTAGAGACATGTTTCAAACAAAGCTGGGATCCGTGCCAGTGGTAGTTCTGTGTGACATTGACACATTTAAGCAGGCTTTAGAAATACAAGGAGAAAGCTCTGTTGGCAGATCAGAGGTTTATAGTTTCTCTTTGACTGAAAATGGGGGCTATATGACTTTCACTAAGAAATATAGAGAAGGATGGAATGTCCACAAGAAGATTGCAAAAAATGCCCTGAGAAAACTGTCATTGAGAGCAGACAAAAACATCACATGCTCTTGTCTGCTGCAAAGAACACTTTGAAGTTTCAGAGATTGTGAGAGCATTTAGGGACCCCTCAGACACAGTGGGTAGCTTTGATTTTGCTAGCTTCCTCACCAGATTATTAGCAATTGTCATCTGGAACTTGTGCTTTGGAAAAAGGAATAACCAAAATAACAAGGAGTTCCTCATAGTCCTTCAAGTCAGCTATAAGGTCAGGCAGATATTCAGCTGCAGCAATGCTGCAGATTTTTTTCCTGCTTTTCATCATCTTCCTGACAATAAGCTGAGATGTGTATTCAGTTGTGTTCAAAACAAGGTTTGTTTTCATGAAAAAATGTATTCAAGAATGCTATATCTCCTATGACCAGGTGAGAAGGTTTTTTTTTTTAAATTCTTCAAGAACACCTTTATTTCAAATAATAAAAATTAAAATTTGTCCCCTTTTTTTGTTCTTCACTTTGTCAAGGATTTGTAGGGTTAGGGTGGAAAATGCAGACAAAACAGCGAATGGATTGAGGGAATACCAATTTTGGGACAATGGAGACATTGTAAAACGAAAAAAGTTTCAAGTCAAGAAAAGCTGTCCTTCTAAGGGCATTGATATTTTTATTGTCAACATTTTAAAGTCTGCTTAATCAGCAGCTTTATCTTCCAAAATGCAAATATCTTCTAATTTTATCTTTTGTTAAGTCTGTGTACTTGCTGAAGTATCTCCAAAGCTGCAAGTTGTTAGCTTTTCAACATATGGAATGCAACTTTTCTCTTGTGAATAAAGTGCCCTGGTTCAATATTCACCTTAAGCAAATTCAGAGGAATATACAATATCAAATATGAAATTCTTCCTTCTTTGTTTACTAGTTTGTGCAACATGCAGTATAATAGCCACAGTGGCAAAAATTAACAAGTTTTATCTGCAGGCTGGAAGAAGCGTGTGGTTCTGAATCTTTGGGTCTGATTATACAGCTCAGGGAAGATGTTCAGATTTGGGCTAAATAGAGATTTCACCTCTTAACCTTGCTGACACAAAACAAGTCGACAGTAAAACAGGTTCTGTTCCTGGAGTCTGTAGACATTTTCCTTCAAAGTAGTGTTACTAATTTAAAAAACCTCAACTTTTCAGTATTATTGTGCAAAGAAGGAAAGCAAAAGGCACGCTGGGAAATAGGGGTATCTGGAACCACAGAAACCTATATGGTTCTAAGCTAGAAGAAATAACACCACAGAACAAAAGAGAGTATGTTTCAGAAAAAATGGATCTGGATTCATTCCACTTTAGTTTAGCTCTTGTTTTAGATCTCAGCAGGTACAAATTTTATGAGAGTATGCATTAGGATCCCAAACCATTTCCTTCTTGAAATTCAGTCTGTCAGGTAAGTATTCCGTTTGGACCCATTTACACACAGAACATGGGCAAACAGCCCTGTATAGTACACAGTGCATGAAATGCACTAACCTGCTTACAGTCCTACTAATGACATAAGCTCGCAGCTCCCACTCACAGCAATGAGATTTTCAGCTGAATTTCAGAACAGAACACATGTAATCTGAAAATCACACATAACTGGAAAGCTTTTGAAAGGCTGATGGAGGGGTGGATTGGGTCCCTGCATACCTATTACCCTGCTAGGTCTCAAAACTCCTGAGTTTACTATCCAATAACTGTCATATTGAATCAAAACTAAGTATATTCTAGGAAACATTAATTCACTGTTTGGTTGACATGGGGAAAGGGAAAGATTGAAGCACTACTTAGGAGGTCTGGATCCTTCTTACATTGATATCAATGCCATAATTCCCACCTATACTAGTTACTCATGCTAACGGCTGTTTCTGTGAGATTTTCTCTTAATTTGCAGTTCAAGAAAGTTCAGGGAGGGCAGAGAGGAGTGTGAATTTCCATTACCTTGACCATTAAAGATTTAACCTGCACTGTTCTGCGTCTGATTCTAACCTATCTCTCCATTTAAGAGAGAACTCTCTTCAATGGAAACTGTGAATTTAAAGACTTATAATCTGTTGTGTGTTTCAGCTTTTGAAAGATATGATGAAGTAGAAGGCAATTAAATTATGGCATTCCACACAAAATGCCTGGCAAAATTTGCCATGAAAATGTACCACAGTGTTACTGTATTTTATTATTAGCAACTGCTCTTTTAAAGACTGTGTGCCACCTGACTCTTTAGTAAGTTAGTAATATTATGTGTCATGGTATTGATAGCTTAGGTTGTAAAGAAGTGGTGCAATAAAAATATTGAGCCCATTTTAGTGCTAATTGATGGAAAACTACTGGAGTCTATTATAATGGCAGTAAAATTCATTCCTGAATATAAAATATGAGCTTTGTTTTAATCTTTTCTTGACTTTTCAATATATTTCTCATTACTAATTCATGAAATTATGATTACAAAATGCAAAGAAGACATAACAGTCCCTTTTAGTACTATACAGAAAGGTAAATTTAATAAATTTAGTTACTATAGCCCTGCTATCATATTTTTTGAAAGATAAGCTGCCAGTTTTTCATATAATACAATGTCTATTTTTAAACAAAAAAAGAACTCATGTTCTAAGATCAAGTATTATTTTACTATACAAGGAATATTAAAATTAACATCTTCATTTATACTATCATAAATCAAACATGACTATTTTCAATTGGCCTCTCTGTACTATAAAATATGTTTAAAAAATAAAATTGCCTCTTCATATATATCCTATTGCACTGTTTCTATGTACCTCAGTACATTATTTATTATAGCCATTAAAAAATGAAATTTTAAAACCAAAAAAAATTGAAACTATTATTTAAGAACTAATTCCATAATTTGTTTTCAATAGAGAGAGAGGTTTTGTCATCTTTCACTGAAAGATGATGTTTAATACCATTTTAATTATTCATCAAAATCATAAATATGCTTATATTTGGTGTGTCATATAAAGTGCTTAAATAAGAGTTTTGTCTTTCTGCATCATGATGAATTCAGCCAAATTATTTGCATGAAAACCATACAAACAGATTTTGCATGCAAGTAATCTCTTAATTTTTCTTTTTACTTTTTTGAAATGCCACCGGCTGTTCACTGACGTTGTAAATTATTAGAAGTGCAAGTGTAATTTTAATGCAGGTGCATAGGAATCCATATCAAAGCCCCACTTTATGAGATACTTTTCAGATACATAGAACACTGCATCCCCTATCAAGACTGTGCTTTCAATCTAAAAAACTACCTACAGGTTAGATATCAAAGTTACTTATTTTAGTTATATCAACAAATTCAACCTGGAGTAGTAAAGTTAGCACATAAAGTCATTTAAGAGGAGAAATTTCTCCTCTTTCTTCCCTTTCCCCTTCCCCTTCCCCTTCCCCTTTCTCCATATTTCCATTGCACACAATACAAATGTCTGTAACATTTTAAGTATTTTTATTTTTCTGTATATGTGTTGGTCCTTGTTTACACTCATGAAACCAATTTCTGTCTCATTAGGCCAAATGCAGGTATCATAGAAATTACATCTTTTTTACAGAATAATTGTAATGACACATCTAAGGTAAAATATAATGCTTAATTTTATAGGTTTTGATACAGCCACAGTTGGATTGCTCTGTTGTTTAATTTAATTTTCTTTCTCAAAGCCTAGAAAATTATACAGCAGGAAATTGTTAAATAGTCTGAAAATTCATCTGTATAAAAATGTTTTACACATAGATGAGATATATTCTGTTTCATTTGACAACTTCACTTAGATCTAAGATTTAAATATGCAACAAAACAGTCCTTCTGAAGCACACTCCTCATTTTTCTTATAATCAGTGGAGAAAAGCCGTCAGTTTTGAAAGATTCCAAAGGGAGACCTAGTCCACCTAAGTAAGCTTCTGTGTCCCACCTACACTCACAAATATCTGATTCCGTTTTTTTGTATTTATTCTGTAGGTAGATATAAAGAGAATAGTCAACATGAGTAAAAGAGTTAGGCTATGGTCCAGCATTCCAACAGGACCAGAATAAAGAATCCAATCCATTCCCACACGCATCTGTAATTTCCTTCTCTTCTGTTCACAGACAAATTGGAATGGTGAAATGGAACATATGTCTAGTTTTATTTCTGTATAGTTTAAATGAAACTGTACACTTTAAAATTGGACACTCAGTGCTGAGGGTAGGAACCATTATAGCACAGACTCTGTATGCAAATAAACATTCAGATTCATAAATTTTTCATATATTCTGAATTTTAGACAGGGAAAGATTACATTTCTTGAAGCAGCTTCTGTGCTACAATTCTGCACGAGTTGTGCCAGATATTTTCCAGCTGCAGTGCATATGTTATATGAACACATTTATGTCTCTTTCAGCAGCATTAATCTTTATTTCTGCACATCCAGATGAAAATATTGGGCAGAAGCAGCTCCCCAGATTTGAAGACAGGTCTTCAATGCCTTACACAGAAACTTTCATTTATGAAGTCCTTGTGCATTCATCATACATGACTTTCACAATTCTTCATTCATTAGTGATTAGCCAAAGTTTTTCAAAACTGCACATAAAGAAAATGGGAATTCTTGAAGACAGAGCACATTCAGATTTAATATGGGCATGTCTTTAGAAGCTGAAGACTTCGGTTGTCCTACATTCCTGGTTATGAGAGTAATTTTAGTAGTGTGAGAATCTGTCTGATCACTCATTTTTTCTTGCGCCTGTATCCTACGTATTTCTTATAGTTGCAACTATGCTTTATAAAGTAGATTTTAATAATATTTAAGAAGGTACAATAATAATAGTCTGTATTACAAATGAGGTTAAGGAAAAGAAAATAATTCTTGAGTTTTCATTTGCCTCTTTGTAAGCAAACTACACTGTGCAATTTGACATACCAGTTACTTTAGAATTCTGTAAATGCTCAAGCATGAAGAGAAGAAATAAAAAATTGAGTTCTACTGAAAATTATTTTTATTTATTTTGAAATTAAACTTCTATAATTTAAGAAATGTAAAGGAATTCAACCCAATTTCCTTTGGAAATTTCATTTGCCAATAACAACACTTTGCCTACCAAGGACGTGTATGAATGGTAGATCGAGGTGAACATGAATGCCTCATTCTGTTGTTTCTTTTTGCCTCAGTACTGCTGAAGACATTATCGTAGATGGATATTTTATTCCCAGAGATAGCTGTGTTTTCATCAGCCATTCAACCATGGATATATTTTAGATTTTACTAGATGTTGTACTGAGTCATTATAGGCTTTGAGTATTACCAGTATGGAATATTCAGAACATCTGTTTTTCCATTGTGGAGGTACTGTTCATCTTCTTAATCAAAAGTGAAAAAGTAATAGCTCTATTACTGTATATATATTCTATGAATATAATTTGCAATTAATCTAAAACAAAATCATAGTGATGTACTATTAAAAATTATAAGGCTGGCAAGTCATGTCCAGTTAGCAATCCTCCTCAAAATCTCAGTATCAGATATGCCACAGTTATTTTTGCCTAATTCCCTGTGCTGGCGAGTATGGAAGCTTTCCTGTGTTAAAAGAATGAAACTAGCAAAATTTCACTTTCTGTTTCTTAGAAAAAAAAATCTATTAAGGTAAAAGCAAGTGCCTTAACACTTAGATTCATCCATCATTCACAGGTCGTATTTTAGTTACTAGGCCTGAATTTTCTTAGAAGCCATTTTGAAGCAAAAAAATTATTTAAGGGTTAATTTTAGGCTTCGCTGTAGTATACATATGTTCTACAACTGTAAGTACTTTCTAGAGAGTAAAACTTTCTTTCCCTGAGCTAACAGACTGCTATTAGATCCTATCATAGGATTAGAAAATCAGACAGGCAAACATCCAGCCTTATTATGTTCATTTTTAGAACATTATGGACCAGCCCAGGTCTATTCAACTCTGGAAGATTTGTTCACGACAACTGTCCAATAAACAAGGAAGGACCTAACTGAAAAATTAATGATCTTTGGACTTGGCAAAAGAACATGCTTGAGCTTTGCTCATGTTGAAATCATCACCTTAACAATGTTGCTGCATGGACTGAATACAACAATTCACAAGGCCAGAATTTAGATCTCTCCTCAAATTTTGGACTAACAGTTTAAAATTTCAGTCTCACTGAGAACATAAATTTCAGTATATTTTGGCACAATTTTTACACAGACACATGTATCTTTGCAAATCCCTGGCTCTGTGAGAAACAAGAGGCTTTTAAGGACGATTTGATAAATGTAGCATCATAGAGAATGCTGTATTTTGTTCTGACTTTTTTCCACTTTCCAATTATGCAGTGCATAGGAGCTCACTTTCTGCAGCATAAATTGTAGTCCATAAACAGAAAAGTAAAAACAATTTGAATTCTAAACTTAGTTTCTAAATGATCGCACAAAAGATTGTCAAGCCTTCTTTTTAGAACTTGCCTGTGGCCTGTCCATGGCCTTTGGTAAAATAAGATAATGTAAACAGAAGAAAAATGGGGAAGGAAATACATAACCTGCATATGATGCTGTGGATGTGGTCAAATAGTTATGCATTACTATATTAGTATGTAAGTACCAAAGGGTACAGCAAAAAAAGAGCTTCATTTGATGGAGATGTGTATGTAAGAGAGGCAATTAAAGATACTTAGAAGGTCAGAGAGATAGTAAAAGTAAAGAAAAAATGCAATTCTCAGAATAAAAGCTACTTGTTTTTTTCTAAAGAAACAATTACCTCATCGTTCCTATGGCTAAGTAAATATGTTCATGGTCTGTCATTTGTGCATTGTTTCATCTGGGTAGGATAAACACCTGCTGAAGTGTGAATTGTTTCCTTTGTGTACTGACAGATGAACCAAATATATGTTACTAGTAATACTGTCTAACAAATTATTTCAATAATAGATTTCAAATCTATAAAAAACCTTAAGTTTAAGTTCATTATTAGTAGATCTGTATGACATTTCAGTGTATCCCCTCTGAAAAATGCATAAGAATAGTGCATTTTGCACTGACCGTGTGGGTATACTTAATATTAAATTGGGTATTAATATTAAGTTTTGCAAAGGCTAAATATGGCTATTTCACTTGCATAAAATTTCAGAATTGGAGCCTAAATGTTAGTTGAGTAATTGATATTGCATCTTCTGTTTTACAAGAGGACAATGATGTACCCAGTAACATGGTAATCCCATTAAAGTTTTTAAAGATACAGTTCACATTTTTTCTTTTTGTTTGCCCCCAAACTATTTCTCAGCATAAAAGGATTTCATTGTGCTTTCTCATCAACAACAAAACTGCTTGTAAGGGTTTTTTTCCCTTTTCTGCTGAGAATAGTTCCCCGTGATCATACCTTTTACAAAGCAGCAGTATTTAGGGAAACACAACAGTTGTCCTGTCTCAGCATTAGTTAAAAGGAACTGTATTCATCCCCCTAGCCTCCTACAAACACAGGGTGTGATCAGTGAACCAAATCCACCACAAACTCTGCAATAAAAAGGACTTGTCACAGCAAGAGGCCCCTAATTTCTCTGGCATTGCCAGCGCATTATGGAACTGAGGTACGCTATCTCTTAAAGCACCCAAGCAAGCAGTTTCACAAAGAATGCTCTGTTTGTCACATGGGGGACTTGTTTGCCTTGCAGAGCATGCCATTAGTGTCCTCACATGCTTATGGGACCAGAGAATGGGTTTAATTGCTGATTGCCTCTAGCCAACTTCAAATTACCAGGTTAAGTTTTGTGTCTTCCAGTGAGTTAAAGATGATTCATAGTGCCAAAGCTGCAGCTGTGGCTTTTGCCAAAGGGATACAGAAATGGAGGAACAAATTAATAAAATGTCTGGTGGAAATGAAATGGAGTCAACAGTAGGAACTTGGTAAGTAAGGAGAAGGCAAAGAGCTGAGACACTAAAATCATGAGATTGAGACAGGAGGTAATGGTGGGAGCAGAGGGCTCCAGTGCGGTCAGTTTGGACTCATTGCACAGGTGAAGGCTGGGAGGATGTACCTCTGGTATTGCCCTTGAACACACCATAAAGATTGCCACAAGCGCAAGCATATAGTAATCTCTTGGGAAGCAGTAATCCTGCCTGCACTGAAACCACAGAGACCTCTGAGACTGCGCTGTCACCTAGACGCTGTGTTTGCTCAGGGACTGTAGTGGGTTGACCCTGGATGGATGCCAAGTGCCCACCAAAGCCACTCTCTCACTCCCCTCCTCAGCTGGACAGGGGAGAGAAAGTATAACGAAAGGCTCGTGGGTCAGGGGGAGATCACTCACCAATTATCATCACAGTCAAAACAGACTCTACGTGGAGAAAATTAATTTATTACCAATCAAATCAGAGCAGGATAATGAGAAACAAAACCAAATCTTAAAACACCTTCCCCCCACCCCTCCCTTCTTCCTGGGCTTGACTTTACTTCCAAGTTCTCTACCTCCTCCCCGCAAGTGGCACAGGGGGATGGGGAATGGGGGTTACAGTCAGTTCATTACACGTTGTCTCTGCTGCTCCTTCCTCCTCACGGCGAGGACTCCTCACACTCTTCCCCTGCTCCAGCGTGGGGTCCCTCCCACGAGAGACAGTCCTCTACCAACTTCTCCAACATGAGTCCTTCCCACAGGCTGCAGTTCTTCACGAACTGCTCCAGCCTGGGTCCTTCCCACGTGGTGCCGTCCTTCAGGAACAGACGGCTCCAGCCTGGGTCCCCCACGGGGTCACAAGTCCTGCCAGCAAACCTGCTCCAGCCTGGGCTCCTCTCTCCATGGGACCACAGGTCCTGCCAGGAGCCTGCTCCAATGTGGGCTTCCCATGGGGTCACAGCTTCTTCAGGCACATCCACCTGCTCTGGTGTGGGGTCCTCCCCAGGCTGCAGGTGGGTATCTGCTCCAGCGTGGAGCATCATGGGCTGCAGGGGCACAGCCGGCGTCCCCGTGGGCTTCAGCACAGTCTGCAGGGGAATCTCTACTCCGGTGCCTGGAGTCCCTCCTGCCCCTCCTGCTGCCCTGACTGGGGGGCTGCAGGGCTGTTTCACATATTCTCACTCCTCTCTCTGACTGCAGTTGTGCAGCAGTTTTTTCCCCCACTTTCTTTAAAAATACATTATCCCAGTGGCGCTACCACTGTTGCTGATGGGCTCAGTGGTGGGTCTGTCTTGGAGTCAACTGGCATTGGCTCTTTTGGACATGGGGGAAGCTTCTAGCTGCTTCTCACAGTAGCCACCCCTGGAGCCCCTACCCCCACGCCCCATTACCAAAAGCTTGCCATGCAAACCTAAAACAGGGATGGAGGTCATCCTCCAGTCTCAGCCCATGACCACACTGTCTACACTTCTGTCACCTCTGCCACTAGCGGAGTGGCAACCTGCACAGGGAACCTGAGCTCTGCCCCAAATGTGGTGGGGATGCAACCAGCTGCTTCATTTGTTGAGCCTGAGCCTGACGCCGGGGATGCTGTAGAAATAGTTGGAGTCTGCATCATTGGGACCGTCACTGCCCATGGGCACCAAGAGAGGTGAAAATTCCCACTAATTTTAGGATTATATTTGTAATAAAGAAAATATAATGTGTGTAGCATTTGGACAAAATAATGTGTCTGATAATTTTCAGTTATGCTCCTGCATCTACAGCTACCATTATGAGAGCAGACAAAGAAATAGTAGCGCATGCATATTGCACTATGTGACACTGCTGAGAAACATAGCTTAGGAAATATTTCTTTTTACTATGACTTGGTTTTGATGGGAAGCAATAAATTTGTCTGTGATGAATGAAACAAGGGAGCTATGGTTTCTCATTTAATAGCAATTTGGGGTTTCAATATTTATTTTGTATCATAACTGAGTATCAATTTAATTATTTATCTCTCATTCTACCAAAAAAAAAAATCTATATTTGCTAATGTACTCAGCTTAGAACATTCCACAAGGAGCAGGAAAGGTCTAGCATAGAAATGAAAAGTTTTCATGTAGGCAGAAATAACGAAGACTAGGACTAGGTTATGTAGAAGATATATTAGTAAGAACAACTAGCACTGTTATTGTTCTTTCTTATGATGTGGAATTTGTGTCATATGATTAAATGAAAGGAAATACATCTAAATTATTTTGAACTATTTGTCTTAACCTGATCAGTAATTTGTAAAAAAAAAAAGTACCAAATTAACAAGTTCACTAAAAGAAAAGAAAAGCAAAAAAAGTTGAAACAACAATTACCAGAATACTACTGCTCATTGCTGATAGAAGGACATAAATGCATAAAATATTTTAAGGGACGTATTTCAGAAAATTAACCAATGAAGTAAAAATCACAGAATCACAGAAAAGCCCACATTGGAATGGTCCTCAAAGGATCACCTGGTCCAAACTTTCATGAGAAAGGGAGCCTAGATGAGATTATTGAGCACCCTGTCCCATTGCATCTTGAAAACCTCCAGTGATGAGGTCTCCACCATGTCGCTAGGGAGGTGGTTCCAGTGACTGATTGTCCTCATTGTAAAAAAAATCTTTCTTATGTTGAGAAGAAACCTCTCCTGCTACAACTTGTACCCATTGCCCCTTGTCCTCTCCATGTGTCTCCTTTCAAAGAGAGAGCCTCCATCCTCTTTGTAGCCGCCCTTTAAGTACTGGAACACAGTGATAAAGCCCCCCTGATTTGCTCTTCTCCATTGAAGTCTTCAGTCTTTC
This sequence comes from Phaethon aethereus, assembly GCF_964289735.1. Classification (NCBI taxonomy): domain Eukaryota; kingdom Metazoa; phylum Chordata; class Aves; order Phaethontiformes; family Phaethontidae; genus Phaethon; species Phaethon aethereus. Next base: position 41,679,294 of record NC_138577.1, on the reverse strand, counting down.
CTCATAGCCCAGGTCGTCCAGCCCTTTGATCAGCTTTGTATCCTCCTTTGACCCTCTCCAGTCTTTCTTGAATAGTGGAGACCTGAACTGCACACAGCACTCCAGCTGCAGCCTGACAAGCGCCGAGTAGAGTGGGATGGTCACGTCTCTGTCTCTGCTAGTAATGCCCCTGAGGCTGCAGCTTAGGATCCAATTTGCCTTGGCTGCTGTGGCAGTGTACTGCTGATTCATGTTCAGCTGGCTGTGCACCAGGACCCCCAGGTCCCTCTCAGCAAGGCTGGTCCCCAGCCATGCAGATCTGAGCCTGCACTGGGCTCTTTAGTTATGTCACCCCAGGTGCACGACTTTGAACTTTGTTAAACTTCATACAGTTCTTGCTAGCCCACTCTTTCAGCCTGTCCAGGTTTCTCTGAAAGATGGTGCTCCATTCTGACATGTCCACCTGATCAGCCGGTGTAGTGACATCAGCAAATGTGGTGAGGGTGCTTTCAGTCCCATCGCCCAGGCCGTTTATGAAGATGTTGAACAGCACGGGCCTCCGTATTGAACCCTGGAGGACCCTCCTTGTGACAGGCTCCCAGCCTGAATAAAAATGCTAGTGCTTTTAGAAGTTGCTTCAGAATTATTCATCTCATTCAATGACTGCCTCAAAAAATATGGACTCAAGTTGAGTTAAAATTGCATCAATTCTTCATTTCCTTTGTCACTTGTATTACTCTGTCATATTCTGTATAGCAGAGGTATGTGGAATATGACATGTGTGTGGAAAATACAGTCTTGTACAGAAAACACTGAGGACCATACTCTAAGGTTAACAATTCCACATTTTCTGGTTTCATTTTCACATCAACAATATTAATTACATACTGCCCCACTTTTCCTTTGCTCATAGAGTGTATTAGAGGGTTTACATTATCTGACTGCTGCTGTTCGTTTGCTTTCTAATTCTCTAACAGAGCTATGGCCTTCAAGTAACACACAAAAAAAGAAAAAGTAAAATCTGACCTATTTTATTGCCAAATATATTAGACATCAACAGTAAACTTCCATTTAGCAGCTTTCTTCTTCAGGAATAAGGAAGCTACTGTTATTTTTTTCAGGTGATGTCTGTGACACTCATTCTATGTGATGAACAAGGTAGCATTACCCCCGGACTGTCTAGTTGTCAAAAACGTGAAAGACTTTCATGTGAACCGCCAGCCAAAAGCTGGAGGAGAAGATGAGGGGAAGCCAGGACTGCAGAGGAGGTCCCATTTTTTTTCTTGCACCAGGATCAGGCCAAGGAGGGCCAGACCTGAGGGAAACCTGTTGCAGTAAAAAGCATCCAAGTGAAGGTATGTGTTTCCACTAATGATGGTGGGTTTAGTATAGGTACAGTGAGATACATTTCTCTGGGAGATGAACAGTTCTGCCATCAGGCAAAGGCATGTTTTCTGTGGAGTAGGGACTAAAACTTTGTCAGAAATTTGCCTTTAGTGTTTTAAAAATCATAAATAAAAACCTTCACTGTCTGGAAAACCTGTGTTGGAATTTCAGCAGGAAAAAAAAAATTTTTTTCAGATAGATGCAATTTGACAACACTGATATTACTACTTATGTCATAGATAACCTTTTTTTCCCACTCTCCTTTTGCGAAAGGTGTGAGCACAGTGAAAAGGAGACTTTAACTAGCATAAGATTAAAAAACCCAACCCTTTGTAAATTAAAAGTCACCTCCCCCATATACTGTGTCAATCCATCTGGTTTTGCATCATGTTGCCACTATCTTGCATTCCTACTGTGAAGCCTCTACTTTTTTTATTATTATATCTTTCCTATCACACTGTAAGTGGAATAACATTAGAACACATACGAAAAAATGAAACTCCAAAACTATATACCTGAAACAGCCAATAGTAAGAGAGCTGTAGAACTAGAATTGGATTAGAAGTAGAATCTTAATGGTTCTTTTAAAGCAAAATATTCTTTTATGTTGATTTTCATGCTTTTTACACCTGTTCAAATGAGCATAGGAGAAAAGAATTTGTCTGATGAGACTGAGATTTCCATGTCAGCTAAAAGTTAATTCAGTGGCAGATCTCACATGAGGGAGAAAGCAGCTGAGACTAAGGAGGTTTACTGAGAGCTGCAGATACCTGAAAAACATGAAAGAATTGAGAACTGCACATAGGAGTAGTGTTTTTGTCTTATATATAAACTGCCTTACGCTAGAAGAGTCATGACTGCAAAACATGTCTGTGTTGTGATGATGGAGAGTACATCAAATTTCTGCTGGAACAGTGATATCAGAAAAGATATATAAAGTAATACCAGAGTTTTATCACTGTCTAAGATAATGAGAAAGCCATTAGCAAGGTGGACAAACTAACATCCTAGGAAATGGTGTGTTTCAGGTTGGGTGTCCTGGAGGTCTAAGCAGCAGCCCCTGAACACAGACTAGATCAGAAATGCTGTGCCTCTCAGGTAAGAACAGGGCAGAAAGAGAAGATACAAACTTAACATTTAATTTCTTTCAGCCTTTCTCCTAGGAAGAGAGGTAAATTACAAGTGCAATGCTATGGTAATGAAGCTCATGGGTTCTTTGTACACAACTAATTAATAAATCATGTAACCAAAAAGTGAATTTGACTATTACTTGTATAAGTTAAATACAGACTTCAAATTTCACAGAATCCCAGAATCATTAAGATTGGAAAAAACCTTTAAGATCATCAAGTCCAACCAACACCACCATGCCCACTAAACCATGTCCTGAAGTGCCACGTCCACATGTTTTTTGAACACTTCCAGTGATGGTGACTCCACCATCTCCCTGGGCAGCCTGTTCCAATGCCTGACCACTCTCTCTGTAAAGAAATTTTTCCTAATACCTAATCTAAACCTGCCCGGGTGCAAGTTCAGGCCATTTCTTCTCATCCTATCACTAGTTACTTGGGAGAAGAGACCAACACCCACCTCACCACAACACCCTTTCAGGTAGTTGGAGAGAGTGATAAGGTCTCCCCTCAGCCTCCTCTTCTCCAGACTGAACAACCCCAGTTCCCTCAGCTGCTCCCCATAACACTTGTTCTCCAGACCCCTCACCAGCTTCGTTGCCCTCCTCTGGACATGCTCCAGCACCTCAACATCCTTCTTGTAGTGAGGGGCCCAAAACTGAACACAGGATTCAAGGTGCGGCCTCACCAGTACCGAGTACAGGGGCACAATCACTTCCCTACTCCTGCTGGCCACACTACTTCTGATACAGGCCAGGAGTGAGTAAGCTTGTGACTAAGCAGGCATGACTAAACTCGTGTAAAATGCAAATATGTTTGGGAACTGATGCTTTTCTGGTTCAGATTTTTTTTCTCTGTACAACTGCTGTCATAATCCAAAATATCAATAATGAAAATGTTTTGCAAATTTGTGATGAAAAGATTTTTTTTGTTGGTCAAATTTTATGTAATGAAGGCTTTGTTCTTGTAACTGTCAGAGCTATTTCTTTTCCCTTTCATACTGGTTTTAGATGGGGTCCAGATTTCTGAAGATTGGTAAAAAAAGTATATGTAAAAATGGTCCATTTTATTCTATGAAAATTCAAAAGGTAATAAATTCCTAACATACATTTGTGTTTCTGCAAATCTGGCCTCAATTAAAAGGTTGGGTTTCTTCCTGAACAAGGAAAGAACATTTTTCTCAGGAAATCTGCTAAAGTATACCTGGAAAAAAAAATATTTTGCTGCTTCTCATTTTAGCAAGTTGTTTGTAGCTTTGTATCACAAAATCTGCATGAAACAACCTATTAAACAAATGTTCAGGCAGATTAAATTGCCTATACCGCTACATTTCAGCTGTGATGAAATGACAGAACATTTTGTTTCTGTTAATGAAAAGCATTGCAGAAAATGATTGACAGAGGGATACTTAGTTCTGATTTGTAATATAACTGTATGCATCTGTTGTTACTCAGAACACTACAGCTTTACTGCCCAGTTATGAAACACAAATAAGATCAATCTCTAGACCATTAATCTCAGAGTTTTTATGAAGGATATCATGACTGCTTTTGCAGAAATGTACCAAGGTTGAATCGCTTCTAATATAATTTACTAGGACATATCTTTATGAAAATATTAATGGCAAGAATAATTTTGCCAGGAATGTCTAAGGTGCTTGCAGCCATAGATCCCGTATATCTCAAATTTCAGTGAAGCCTATTGCTTATGATAGTTAGGATGTCATACATAGAATTTTTGGATGAAAATTAATACCAATCTTTTGTTTCATTTTGAAATAATTTCAGAGACATTTCTAATGCTCTAAGTATAAACAATACAAAAAGAACTGATAGAAAAGCTCCAGACTTATCAAATGTTAATACGATAACTATCAGTGATGCCATCTTTTGAGCTGGTCGGTATTAATAAAGTCATCCTAAGTTTTTAACTAGTATTCATGGGAAATTTCAGAGTATTTTGGAATAGGGGGTTGAAAATTGTCACACTCCTGCTTCTTTTTTTCATATACACCAGTGTTTTGTGATTCAACCTCATTGTCTTCCCTGGTAGATAGTAGACAACTCACATATCCACATTCTGAGAGTTTTATCTTACATTTTACTGCTGAATTTTTTTATTCTTGTGGGGGTTTTTTGTTTATTTTTGATTATTTTTCTCCAGGATCCATTTTTTATTACAGTGGCTGTAGTGAATCTTTACCAGACATTCAAATACAGTTTCAATAATAAATTGATATGATCATATTTTACTCCAAAAGAATTCACTATTTTATGAACTAGTTTAAATATTTTAATTTGATTGTTTGCAGGTCAAAAGACTTATATTATATAGAAATTTTCCTAAAGAGTACTTTATTTTTACAGCAAAGATTCTTCCCTAGTGATAGAAAAACATTTTAAAATGAAAATTCTGAATACTGTATTTTTTCCAAATTATTATTATAAGGTTTTTCATTATACCAGTCTTTAATTTGATTGTATTCTTTTTTTTAGTCTTTTTTTGTTTGTTTGTTTTCATGTACCAGAGGGATAGTAAAATAAAACTATCTGGGATTTATAATACTGCTGTGATGTGTCATGAGCATCTTTTAGCACAGCAAACTAGAAGAAAATTTGCACTTGACAGAAACAGTCTGAATTCCTTGGAAATAAAGTGATGTCTTTTTTTTTTCTTTTTTTTTTTAATTTTTATTTCCTGTCTTTTTTTTTTTTAATCAACTGAGGATAATATAAGTACCCTTCTTTCAGCTTTTTTATTGAGGTCCAAATTTTGGTCTTGCTTAAATTAAAGGTCATTTTTTTCATGTAAAAATGGAATAAAATGCATTTGTCCCTTCCAAACCAGGAAGTAGTTTGGGAGCTGGTGAGGGAGAAAGACTGGTTTTCTTTTCAGTTTAAAAATAAAGTAGGAAAGTATGAGAACTACTGAAAAATACCTCTCTCTCTGTTTTTGATAAAAAAAAGATAACATAAATTAAAAAAAAAAAAAGCTAAGAACGAACAATTGTGTATGAAGCCATGAAATTGCTTCAGTAAACTTGCATAAACATGGCATTAAGTGAACGAAGGAACTGAATTATAAGCTTTAGAGTCAGACATTCAGAAAGGTTAGAAATAGGATAGTAAGAGTTGGGTCAGTCCTTCTTCAACGATACACTCTTTTCACATGAGGACTTTGTTTAAGCAGTTAGCAAAGCCAGCCAATAAAGTTAATAAAGTTATTTCTTTTTCAACAGTTTATTTTATTTTACACTACTGTATGTAAAAAATTCAATTGCTTTACACTAGACAGGTGGATATCTGCACCACAGTTCAAATATCTCCTTTGACTTATAACAGAACTCTGGCTTGTTTCATTACTTCTGTTCTTTAAAGCTGATGTAAAAGTATCCTTAACTGTCACACCACCAAATACAACAAAATTCTAGCTGCAGCAGAAAATCAATTGGTGGTCAGGCTTCCTGTAGTTCGTATATAGTTTTTACAAATATTTAGGTTTTTTTTCTCTGCCTGTGGTGGACTGGCACTGGTCCAGTCCAGTCTAATGCTTGGATAGGTTGTCAATGGTGCTGCATCCTGGAGTGGTATGTTCATCACTAAACACTCACCATCACCCTCTTCTTTACTCACTATAGTTGTTCTTCTCTTGAGCATCATCACCATAATGCATCTACATTTTAGTGACGTCTACGTCCTTGTTTCTTTTCTCTTGCATTCCCTTCCAATGGTCTTACTGCAGAGAAGTGGACTAACAGCTCAATTGAAACAGGCCATAAATACATTAATGCACTTGGGAACAAACATTGCGTTCCCAGCAGTATATATTTATATACACTTATCAATTTGTTTGCATAAAAGCACTGTCATAGAGGCATGCTTCATCTCTAGAGAGTGTTCTTTTAGGATAGGTAATTCAGACCTAGAAGAAGAACATAATGAACAAACACACAGTTAAAAAAAATTAAAGATTGTGGATGTTACCTTCTGAATACTATGTCAGTGGTGGAATAAAACTTGTTTTCATCTTCGCATGTAGGCAGTAACATTAGGGACTTGACTCAGTTGACTAGTGCAAATAAACCACTCCTAGCCCCAAGGTACCTATGCTTGGCAGCTGAAAAAATCCCAACCTTAAGAGTGCACATTTGGTATCTAAATTTGCAGTGTGTGTTTTCTTCCAGGAACTTATTATTATCATCTTCAACAACCATTTGTTGAAGACAACAGATGGTTGTCTTGAACAACAGCCACCATCATCTTCACCTTCATTTGTTTTTTGATTGATTAGAACTATGATTTTAAAGTTTATATTTTTAAGCTTTTCTTCATATCCATGATTTCTTCAATTTAATTTTTTATTAAAAAAAAAAAAGAGAGTGCAGAGTTAAAACACTTAGTATGGTACAAGTGCTAGCACTTTGAAACAACCACTGAATAATATTTTCAGGTGGGACAGAGTGAAGTTCATTTTGGAGGCTTGTGCTTCACAGAGGAAAATTACCCTTTGGAGTCACTTCTCTGCATATATTGCTTGTAGAGACATGTTAAATGCCCCATTTTAGACAGCACAAACTTAGTGAGATGTATCCCATCCACTTGAAAGCACATCTGTACCTGTTTGACTCAGACTCTTTCAGGTTATCACAATGCTGGCGCAGTTCTATTTTTGTTTGGTTGTTTGTTGTTTTTTATTTTTTTAAATGGCTTAAAAATATTCAATAAAAGGGGTAAAATTTCCAAATACTTAAGTGACTTCATAAGTTTGCTGATATTTAGTGAATCATGGGCTTCTAATTCTTTCAAGCCATTTTCCACTCCAGAAATATTGCAGAAAGTGCTTTTCTGTTTCAAGCTTTCTCTCCAATGTCCTCTCTAAAATGAGGACCTTGGTACCCCATTGGTATCTCTCTTACTGTTCCTTTGTTCTTTTGAAAACTTAAAAAAACAAAAAACAAAAGAAAAACTGCAATCAGTGGTATAATTAATAAATAACAGCGTAAATACTTTACATTTTGTGTTCACTACTTACCAATGAAGAATTTCTGTGCACTAACTTGGGATGATGCTTGTGTTAATGACTATCTAGGGGAGATAAGGATTTCAGGCAATTTTGGGGTTATTCACTGAGATCCACAGCAACATGGCAAATGCATTATTGCACTCTGATTTTCGCTGCATCACTAAAATATGTGTTTGGATCACTTTGAGCAGAGAAAACTCAATTCAAACCATTATTTCTTTCAGTTATTTACTCTGATGAAAAGGCAGATGAGACAATATTTCATTTGTAACCTACTACTAAACAGGAAATTTATGCATCCCAAATCCTTAGATGTATGAACACATTAATGTGGTGCAACCATATAATTCACTAGTTAGCAAAGCTATGTGATTATTTAATGTAAATGTGCTTAGTGACTACAGGTATACAACTGCAGATGTCTGTATGTAATTCCCCTTGAGATTTGCTTTTTGGAAAAAGATGCATGTACACACATCACAGGATATAACCCAGAGCAAATCTGAAATCCCTAGGAAAACGAGAGCATTTTTTAATATCTTCTTTAAAACCATGTGGGATTATATACATATTACCTTGATTTCCATTTTAAACTTCTGCATGAGTTCCTCTGGATGGTGGTTCTGCCTCCTCAGAACATGTTGCAGGGTCTTCTGGAGAGTTCGAGTAATTATATAGTTACACATGATAAACACATAACCCAGTAAATCTTGTAAATTATAAATAGTCATTCTTTCAAACAGAAGTTCACAACCACCTTTCTTTCCCTGCTTAAAACCACCAAACCCAGGTTTTGCGTTGTAGCATCATAGAAAAGGTAAGCCCAATATTTGAAAAAGGTTTTCTACTGTGGTGGTGCATTCTCTCCTGCCTTGTCTTGCACCTGGGCTTTTCTACAACCTGAGAAATTCAGTGGCCTGGCAAGCTTTGGCCTTGGAACAAAGAATTTAGTGGTTGAGATCCCCTTGACCATACCAAGCACTCTTGCGTAGTTCAGGTGGAGAATGGTACTGATTGTATCAGGAACGTGTTTCCTGACCAGGGTGAGGAACTAGAACAGGACTAACTAATTATCTCCTGACAACCCTGGAACAACCGGTACCAGTGCTACTGGAGACTTGAGAAATTACCTGTCTGGGTTGTGGCCAGGGTGGAAATTCACTGGTGTCTAAAGTCAATCATCTCCCGAGCTTATAAACAGCAGTCTGAAGTGAGGCCCTTTGAGCTCTCCTGGACTGCAGCAGGCTGTGACCAGCATCTCCCTCTGAGTGGGACACCTCTCTGAGCTTGTGAACTCTCAAGTTCATGATAAGTTCAGAGGACTCTTGCCAAAGACTGGCACGGGAACTGGGCTGAAACGCCTGCTCCTTGAGGCTCAACCCTCACCCATTGAGAAATGCAAAAGCGTTTGACATGAGTATTTCACTGGACCCAAGGGGAATTTTTAATAGGTACCTTTGTGCGTATCTCCCTCTCTCTCTCTTTTCTGTGCATCGCTTTATGTGTCTCTATATCTGTATCTACGTCTGTGTCTGTGCATATGTGTAATTAGAGAATCTTAGTAAGTTTTAAGTTGTTATGTTACTAAGTTTTATTAGGAGATTGTCACACTAACCCAATTAGATTTCCCTGACGCTGTGTATATCGTTCCTCCTGATCCATGTGTAAATCATTCCAACGTAATTGTAATTTGGTTTCCATTTGTATATTTTTTCCATATTGAATAAGTAATAGAGTGGACCTTGCCATTGAATTCTGTTAAGTCACGCTTTTTACAAATTTATATTAAAAGCATTTGTTTTCTGCTATCTTTGGTGGTGATTCTTCAGGCAGCCTAAACCACTCATTTATGACATCTGCTAGTCCCCTCAGAAGAGCACAATGTGTTAAATTCATGCAATGGATATTTTCAAGTTTTCTTCAAAAGCAGTTACTTCCTTCTGAATTCTGCATTTGCTGTTGCATTCAGTGCATGGCTGCCAAATCTGGGGGGATTCTGGGTGCGTCTATCTTGGACACCCACTAAGATATTTAGACATCATACAGAAAAAAGACACCTGATTTTCAAAATGACAAAGATAAGAAAGAAAAAGATGAACAGTTGGGTATAAGTGTGGAAACAATGTGATTGCAAGCCATGACTCAGTATTAAAATTCATATAATAATTAATTAAAATGCACGTAACTGAAGATGTTTCATGGGATACCTTATGACATGGCAGCAGTGTGCATCTAAGCACCTTTTACTGTTGTACTGTGCTTTCCTATACTCAATAGTGAGTTGACTGCAGATAATTAGGCTCCTCTGAACTGACAAGAGGATTTCTCACCTGTCAAGGCTATATAAAGACAATCCCTTTTAATCCAATTGGGGATTTCCCCTGTCTGGATACAGTCAAACGCAATTTTCTCCATTTCAACATATTCTAATTCAGACTTTGCTTTCCCAAGTTTTCTGAAAAGCTTCATTGAGAGCTGTGTCCTGTCATTAAAAAAACAAAACAAAACAAACAAACAAACAAAAAGCCAAAAAAAAAAAAAAAGAAGAGTTTAGAGTTTGTAAGGAAATGGTTATTTAAACCACAAGAAAGACACAATTACCCAGAATACAAGGAAGAAGCATCTTGTAAAAATGTAGGAAGAAAAAGATGTTGATGTTGTAGCACAGGCTTGGCAAACAAGCTTATTTCAGCATATTTTAAAATACACTGGATAAAACTTGCATAAGCCAGTTAAGCTGAAATGTTTTCCTGCTTTTTGTAACTGGTGTTTCTAAGTTCCCTGATTCCTTTCATAATATAAAAGTAGACTCTACTTTGATCCAACCCCCACACATAACTATGCATGAAAATTATAATAGCATTCTTTAAAATGTATTTTCTCCCTGTGAAAACAGCTAATTATTTTTCTTTATTATTTCTATCTTTGCTTTATTAACTACCCAGTATACCTTTTGTCATCCACAGGTTCATTTCCATAAATTACTTCATAGGACAGAATGTCAGCCTGAGCATTATTAAAGGCTTCTTTCCGATCAGCCCTTTCATCGTCATTCATTCTGATAAGCTGACTGATGTACTGGTGCACCCCAGGGACATCACAATATATCGTGTGAACCTACCATGGATCAAAAATTAGATCATATTTCCCGTAAAGCTGGCACATCTGTTTGTAATTCATGTAGTTCACATAACAATTGGAAAGATAGAAAAACATGTTTTTTTCCACGATGCCATTCTCGTGCTTCACTAATTTATCTTTTAAAATAATGCCAGTTAAGGAGTGTGCAAGTTGTTCTAACCAGTTTTCTGTAAGGTGACTTTCAGTGGGTATTTGTGGTTGTTTACTTCCATGTGTTATTCTGAAAATCTCACCTGTAGCCTTTAAAACAATGTATATGAAACAACTTTTCCAATTTTTTAAGACCATTATAATAAATAAAACCACACTAATTTCCTTACTGAACTTTTTAAAAAACCCAGTAAATAATTTTTCATCTTTGCAGTAGCTGATTTCTTACCTTCTTGACAAGAGTTTTCAAGAACATTAGCACTGTAATTTGAGGTTTCATTGCCTTGTTGTGTCTTCTTTCACTTTGTAGGAGCTCAGTGACTTCTTTTTCTCGTTTCTGTAAAGATTCTTGTATCTTTTGCAGCATGGTGTGTGCTTGCCAAAGATATCCCTTTTCCATTGACCAGTCACACTTCTTTTCTTCATTAGCTACCTAGGGGGAATAAAAGTAACTCTTACATGCTAAGCCAAGATCTAGATTTTCATTCCTTTTGCATGAAATTGACAAGATTTTAATGAGCAAAATGGACCAAAAATGGAGAAAAGCAAAAGAAATATTGAATAAGAAGGGCTGCTTGGTTCCAACAGTTAGAATATAGTTTTTATAATCCAAAGAAATAAAACTTCAAAAGATTTTGTCGCAAAGTTTACACTACTTGATATTATAATTAGAACAATAGCACACTATCAGTGATTCCAGGAGAATAAGAATTCATTTCATTACTGTGGTGATTTAATCACTCATCACAAATTTATCATTCTCAAGCCATGTATGTATTTGCACACAGTTTTACTATCAGTGAGTCCTATGGTTTACTTCAGCCTTTCCTAGAGACAGCCTGATTGCCTTTGAAATACCTGCAAAAATCCTAAAAACAACCAGTTATATTTCCATTTTTGTGCTCACTTGTTCTGTTTTTAATTGTAAAACCACTGACCACTGACACATCTGCTTTTCCTCCTTCTGTCTTTTCAGACTTCTGCTGAAGAATTTTTATCTGGAAATTCATAAGGTCATGCACGCTTTCCACATACAGACTGATGTTGTGAAGTTCCTGCAAAGCTGAATTCAAAACAATAGGAAAAACAGGTAAGAACAACTTTAGTGTTTCCAATACGGAGTTCCTAGAATATTGTCTAGGCAGGCCAAATTATCTCCCTTTCAAAATCAAGAGTTAATAATGAACCAATAAATTTTAATAGTAAGAATTCAATTTATTTATTAAAACTCAAAGAATTTTAAAGGGGTCATGCTTTGTTTTGTTTTGTTTTAAAATTCTAAAGGGAAAGCTGCAAGTGCTAAAATAATCCTACTCAAAAGCAGTGCTGACTGTAATAAGCCAGTTATGCTAAGGCATTTGGAGTCATGACAGACAGTATTTGTAGCTTCAACATTCCTTTATTATTCCTGTGACACACACCTGTGACACAGTATTGCAGTGGAAAAGCTTATACTGACTTCGGCTAGTATGCACCTCAGTGTAAACAGGAAAACAAACAGGAAAGAAAATAGGGACATCAAGAACCTCTGTGTCAAAATACAAAACTCACTCAGTGTGTGCTGTGTATAAAGATAATCTAGCTTTTTACACAAATTTTCTATAATCCAGACCTGTAAGACAAGAAAAGAAGATAACAGGAAATCAATGTTATTGGTTTTCATTATATTTCCTTGGGGAGAATAATCAACAATAGTGAATTAATGTTGTTGTCACTTATAGGCACAGCCTACGCAAATGGGCTGTTGTGCAGTAATTGTCTGTTACTAGAAAAGAAAATTATAGAAATAAATGAGAGACTGCTCAGGCTCTAGTATTTTAACAAACGCCAGTACCAAGATGTCCTATGCTTTTATTTCGCTTAGCATTTGCCCACATTACTGGAATGAAAAGAGAGACAAAAATTATAGAAACTCCTGAAACAGTTGAAGGACAAAAACTTTTGGAAGCACAGTCCTAAAGAAAAGCTTGTGCATGCCAAATCTTGCCACCATTATTTGGGCTAATAACAGGTATTTCTTCTTCCTACAAGCCTTAGAACATTGTACTCTCATTACTTCTTACACTTTATTATAATATTTTTGCTACATTTCCTTGATATATAACAATTAGGTCAAAGGATTTGTAAACCCCATGATCTTTCACAGTTTATCAATCAGGAATAGGGTATTATTGTGGTAAACATTGTTCAACGTGCTTGAAAAGAGAAAACCTTAATTTTAAATGCTGCTGCTATGCAAAATTTAATCAAAAGGTGGTGCTAAATCATTTGAAAAAAATGACTCTTCTCAGAGACCTTCACTCTGAAATCCTACAGAAATCTGCATTCAGTTTCATAAATGCAAAAGTGAATCTAGCTCTGAGACTCCCCTGCCCGGGATCACTAAGGTCTCCCAGAATATGTATCTTGGAGTAGTAAAATGAAAATTTGCTGGTATAAAGCAATGTTGAAGATTTGCAAAATTACAGAAAGACTTGCACTATTATGTGGAATAGAGCACTATGCAGAAAAGAACAATTATCAGACCATGCTCACAGATGTTAGCTATAAAAATCAACAATTTTCTTTCTTCTTGCACCTCTGCAGTCATCACAGATGTTTAATAAATTGAAGTTGCATTATTAAAGAGAAATTTGGAAAACTTGAGGAATTTTAAGCATATCTTTTTTGCCTGGGATCTACCAAGTGAGGTAGTTTTGCTGCTAGGTCAACCAGTTGCATTGCAGTGTTGTAGTAGATTAGATGAGGTGAAGTTTTTGTTGATTTTTAATGTAAATTGCTAAATAAAAAATAACCAATGTGCTCTTCTGTTATTTTAAAATTCTCTGAAAGACATGAAATGTGAAATGAGAGAGAGAAATGACAATCTAATAATTTTTAGTGGAAATAATAATATAGTATGACCAAAAATAATTACGTCATCTTCATTGATGTTTAAAGGCTGGAAAACTATTTGGGTGCTCTGAAAGAGAGGAATGCACAGCAGTTCAGTCTTAGCTGATTTAGATGTACATATCTAAAAGCAGACAGTGTGGTTTCCACATCCATCAGGCTCCTGGAAACAGCACATACTGGAAATGGTAATGAGAAGACTAACTCAAAAAAGAAAACCTAAATTAGCTTTGTTTACCTTTTCTTCTTGCCATTTCTCTGTATCTTGCTTAATTTGGTGACGGAGATCTTCTTTCTCTTGGATCAGTTGTCTGTTTCTTTCCCTCAGGCTCTGAAGGCAGTAGAGTAAGGCAAAAGGGATTACAATTTCTACACCAGTGCTTCATTTTCCAAAAAGGTCTACAGTTTGGGTTTTCCTGTTCTACACATGTTGAGAAGTCATAACATTTGGACCAGGCAGCTAAGTCCTGAGGATCTTGCAAAAAATAATAAAAACTGACTGATTTACAATGATTGCATGTGACCAGAGGTGGTCTGATTCTAAAGACCCTCCCTAAAGGCATGAACATGGTGAACCTTTTCCTCAATAGAAGAACAGAAGGAGGAACAGGATAAACCTTAATTTGTTCATTACCAGAAAAATATTACACATCCTCTGTATTCTGTGAATACCTTTACACTTTTTTTTTTTTTTCTCTCATAAAAACAAAGCTATTTCCAGGTGCATAAGCACAGACAGTATGGGATAACGCCACACCGAGTTTTTATCGGGAGCATGAAGGTAGGCCAAGCTATGAAAAATGTTTTGGAAACACAATGTGTAAGGCTTTATTCTCCTCCAGAAGGAGACAGACACAGTTTTGTATTAATTTCACAAACTGTGTGTCTTCATTTGACATGTTTCTTTCGTCTCTCCTAAGAATAAAACATTACTCATACAGCCTTATTCCTACAGCCTCTGGAAGTACCTGAAATCTTACCCCATGTAAAAATTGTACTTCTTTGTTACCTTAACTGTATCTTGCCAGTGTGTGTTGCTCTTTTTCATCAGTTCTCGGTAAGCTTCTAACTGGGTTTTCAGACTCTTCATCTTCTCACCATAATGTTTCTTTATTGCAGTTATAGTCTGCTCCTGTGTTAGAAAACATTATTGAGAACATGAATAGCTAGTGAAAACACAAAAGCCAAACATGATAAAGAGAATGTGTTCCACAACAGGTAATAGTTGGTTCTCTTTCTTCAATGTTTTTTATTGTCTGCAAACATTTCTTTATTGATCAACGGAGGATTGTATTTTCACCTGTTGCAGATTTTGAGCAAAACTTACTGCTAAAATAATTTACCTTTTCTCTCTTCTGCAGAAGTAAAATCAAAAGCCTTTCTAGGAGCAGACCAGAATGAATTCACTCTAAGCATAGCTAAGCATTTTTAACAAAATTGAATTTTGCTCAGAAAACAAAAGCTTGGAAGTATAAGATACAAGTAGCACAAAAAATAACTCTCAGCAACAGGAAACATCTAAATAAGGCAATAAAATTTTATGAGAAATACAAACAAATTAAAAAATTTAAAAAGCACAGATTTTCCAGTGTTTCTAGGAATTATTTTTACTCCAGGTATTGTAATTAATAACACATTACAGCAGCCAAAATGAAAGAGGTTCTGTGAAGAACGATCATTACAGCCCCTGTGTTTGCATCTGTGCCCAGCAGGCAATTCTCTCTCACTATGCATGTGTTCTTCCCGCTTCTCTCTTTCTCTTCCCCTAGTGATCTACAGAGTCAACTGAAAGTGTAAGATGTGACTATACAAGGGTTATGTTTCTACCAAAGAACAGAAATGGATTTACACAGGTATTGCAATGCTTCTGCAGATGTAATAACTTGAGAATAAGATGAAGTCCTGTTCCCTACCAAAGGATAGGAATACCAGTGCCTTTGTACACTACAGGCAGCGAACCCTCTCAAGTTTGCTTGACAGTCTGAAGAGTTTGTTCACTTCCTCTTGGAGCTTCCGGAGGAATTTCTGAATCTCTTCTCTCTGTTCACCCAGAAAAAACTTTAATTGTATGGAAAACATACATCTGCATAGGAACTAAGTGCCAGTCTTAGCCTGGATCAGGAAAGCAGAATGGTGTGACAAATAAGAACAATGAAGCAGTGGCTGAAAGACAAGGTTTCAGAACAGTGTAGTTCAGTACAGTACCCCATCAACAAAGATGATGGGGTAATTTCATATCTTGGGAGAATTACTGACTAATGGAATGCAGAAACGCTTTCACTAAGGAAAGTGACACACTGTCACGGGACTGACATCCCTGGACCCTCACTGTAAGGATTGCAAGATGGAGAGATTCTGCTACTCTGTAAACCCTATTGACAGAATATTGCAAGGTTAAAGATGGAAGAGGCCATAAAACTTTCCACTTGGGGGAAGGCAGTAGAGCTTGGCACAGCCCTTTACAATAAGCTCATTCTTGAGAGGCACAACTTACGTAAATGCAAATGTTCTAACCATGGTGTCAGTTGTTAGAGGAAGGTGGCGTTTAAGAAAGTTTAGTAACAAATAAATCTAGAAAAATCTCTGCAACTGTGCTAGATAAAAAGTAAAACCAGATTTCAAAGTTGTAAACACTTAAATATACATTGACTTTATTTCTGGAGACTTAGAATGGGTACCTGAATGCAGATATAAATGTGAATGAAGTAGAATTTGTCCCTCTGTGTCATTTTGACTAATGGTACAACACAACAACAATGCTAATGTTCCAGTATAATTACCTGGTTTTCTTTCCATATATTGTCTAGTTGTCTGATTATCCTTATGTGTTTGTTTTTCATTTGCTGCATGTCTTTTACAACCTGTAGAGGATGGAAGGAAATTATCAACTTAGAGGGCTAGCAACTCCAGTTATAATGAACCATCAAACAATTTTGAGGTACATTTCTCAAAATGACAGATACAGTACAGTGAGGAGTTTGATCTTGACAACAGATAAACAGCGTACAGGACTGCAGACCAAAGCGTTCAGGCTTCAACAAAGAGAAAATATGGTCTGTTACTGAATAAAAATCTGTATATGACTTGAAATGGATTTTATTTTCTAGTTCTAGTATTGCATCTCCACCTGTTTTTACTGTAGTGATCTGAATTGACTATGGAACACACAGTCATTACAATCCTTCTATAGTTCTTGAAAAACAAAAACAGTTTTGTGAAGCTTGTCACTGAGAAAAAAGTAAAAAAAAACACCAACAAAAACACAAAAAAGTTAGGCAGCAGAGAAGACTGCTTTTCTTTTTGCATTTAAGAGTTAGATAAAACAACTGGTTACAGAATAAACTTAATTTTATTTTGTATTCCATTAAAATAATTTGAAAATCTGTAAAATTGATATAAATTTAAGGTACTACAGGCATTTTTCATGACTAATAAAACATATACATAAAGGACTCGCAAAGTGACCTTTTTCCTGTTTGAAAATGAGTCATCTAAGCTTAAAGTTGCATCAGGATCCTTAGTGACTCTGTTTCATTCATTTTGTTTCTAATCCAATTCATAATAGTCACAAAAGGAAAATTCCACTATCTCCCACCCCAGTTTCTGCTGTCTGCTTTTCTTTTGACATACTTGTCTGGTAGGTATAATGTGAAATTACATAGCACTGATACTTGTGCATCTTAAATGAGGCTAACAGATACTACTGGGTGAATTACAACAGCAATGAACATGATTAGATGTAAATTATAAAAATCTAGAGCTTTTTCCAGAGATTTTCTTGGTTTCAGTTCCTCATTTAAGCTTAATATGATGCAGATCCTGCTGACAGTGAGCAGCTCAGCTGACATAAAACTGAAAAATAAAAAATCTCAGATCTTTTTGGTGTGGCTGGTGCATTATTTTTAAATAGTTGTGGTTGCTAGCATTGATCTATGAAGACAGATTAAAACTTTGTGAGTATTTACAAGCAGTTAATTTGGGAGTGAAAATTCTGTACCATCTGACACTGTCACAGTTCAAATGATGTAAACATAGCAAAGTAGCAATATAGTATTGAAATATAATATCCTATTTACCTCCCATCAAAAGCAAGGGAGTGTTTGTTGGATTTTTTTTTACCTTTATGATATATAATGTAGCTGAATTGTATGGAATATATGGCACTTCTTCTTTGGTTGTACATTCCTCCAGCTCAGTTTCTTTGAGGCCAGCATCAGAACAAACTCCAGATGTGTTCAGATGATCTACTGTATAATAAAAATTACTTTATCAACTTGAAGTATAGAACTATATAGCAATATAGTTCTACTTATACACTCTGGAGCACAGCAATTCCAGATGTACATATTACATTCTAAAATTGTAATTAGAGACATCAAGTATACTTTTAAAATATATCTTTTTCCTGATAACAAAGAAAATGGAACTTTGGGAGAAGAATTTCAGTAACTCTGACATGTCAGCTGTGATATAGGGGCACCATCACACATAGTCGTGTGGTTTGACAGTTACTTGCCCATGACTACTCTGATGTTAATTACTTATACATTTATGTCATTCAAGCTAAAAATGCTTAGTTGAAAAAAAAATCATGCAGAAATATGCTGCCTCTTAAGAGAACTGGCTTTTACAACTTTTTTGATAAACCCAGTTTATATCAGAGTATGATACAAATTTTTTAATTTTTTTATGTTCTTTTTTGTTTATTAAAAAAAGTCATTACTTTTTTTTCTTTTTTCAGTCAGATCTCTCTGGTTTGATGCAGTAGGTGACTTGCTATTGGAAAATTATTTTGAGTATTGTAATTAATTAACAGTTGTTTAAGTGTTTAAGGTCAAAAGAGACTGGTTACTTGGAATGGTGACTTTGATAAATCCAGGCTATGCAGTTTCTTTCAAGCAGAGCTCCCATAAAAGAAAAAAAAAAGAACAACCCTCCCCATTTATGTAATGTATCATTTGTTCCAGAAAACAGGAATAATATTTGCTATATAAATATACCTTTTTCTAGAGCTCTGTTTTCACTCCATCCAACCAGGGAATTCAGAAATGACCACTTATTTATATTCATTCCAAGCCTGTGCAGCCATGAGTTTCCCGCTCTATCTGTTAACAAAATTCACGTGATAAAATCAGGTGTAAATAATTGTAATTCCCTGAATTCTCTTGATTGGCTAATTCATTGGATTTAAATGTGGTATGCACTAATTCTGTTGGGACCAAAAGAGTTTTAAATGAGTAAAAGGGACACAAAAGAATGAGAGGTTGGGAAGTCATTGAGAGAGCTACAAGCATAAGAAGGATGTAATATTTGTTTGAGACTTAACTGGTTCCACCTGATCCTGAAATTAGAGATATATTGAATCCAAAGGCTGTACTCCAGACTTGTTTTTCATCTTCTGTCAAAATGTTTTCAAAGTGTAATTTTGAAAAATTACAAAACATGCTGGATTTTGCACAATATCTTTGAAAATAGGTGTAAGTGCAGGGGTGGGTGTGGATCGCATTGTTAGATGAGATATGTCTGACCCAGGTTTATTAATGAGCACTCTGGATGTGTCCAACACTCCTGCTGTGAGAAAACCAAGCTACAACCCCCAACATGAGCAATTTCTTCAAGTGTTCTGGTGTGAAAGAGAGAACAGTGTCTGAAAGAAGTCTTCTGACTCTTTGAATTGGTTGAAACAATTATCAGAAATGACGGATCTTTACCCAATGGGGAAATCCAGATGTATAGCTACTTTTCCTGTGATCCAGAAGTAATATTCGTCTACTTCCATGGTGCACTGATTTTCTACAACCAAATATCTGTCTCTTCACATTGCTTTTATTGGACATATTGTAAGAGAATGTACTGTTTTAAAATATAGTCTATCCAGCTACTAGGTGGAATAACCAGATCCTATTCCCATACAGCCATAGAAGTCTTGTTTTTCAAAAGCCAGTTTTGATGCTTTATAAGATACGCAACTGAGTAGGTAAGTGTTGAGACGAGTAACCTTAGTTGAAGTTATTCTTCTTTCTGAATTCATTATTTTCATCACTATACATTACATACATATATACATATATCAGCTTTTGCTCTGTGAATTATGTCAGTGAAGGACACATGTTAAATTATATGTAGAATAGCTACTTCTTAAAGGACTTTGATCTCTCACATCTACATCTTTTTGGTTCATATTTGGCTTGCTTTCCACCACCTTGGAGACTATTTGAAGAAAGTTTTTCTTGAAAAAAGCCTTCACTTGACATAATCCTACTTTTGGCAAAATTAACCACTAGAGCATCAGTGCTTGCAGGCCAAGAGTGTAGGATCTATCTTGCTGTCTAGGATGAAGATTAATCTTAAACCCTTAATGGAAAACAGATATTGTTTCCTACTGGAAAAAATGCATTACTGTATCACCTGCTGAAATGATTGCAAAGTTCCCCTTCAGTCTATAGCATTCCATTGGGAACAAAGATATTTGAAACTCCCACAAGTTAATTCAAGAATGCTAAAAATCAGCCCACGTCTTCTCTTTAGCTTAACATCTCATAATGTGACTCACAAAACTACTGAATATACCTTTTCATGCCACTCTTGTGAGTTAGCTCACACAGAACTCTGTGGTATGGCAGGCACGAGATCTCTCTAGCAGTTCTTTCTCTGTCTTTTCAATGCCATTAGTCAGACTGGCTCTCAAAATGAATTCTAACCACCACAGTTTTAATCCCTTTAGAATGTAAGCTTCCTCAAACCAGAGATCTCTCCTTTCTTACTTTACAATTAGAATCAAAGCGTATGGCACAGACTAGGCAGTCATGTTCCTTTTTCTGAATAACTGCAGCTGTATTTTTTGAGAGTTTTTAGAGATTCTGGTAAGATGAACACCTTGTTTTAGAAGTAACAGGTACATAACACAAAATAAATTTAGTCCTGTTCTGCTGGCTTTAGTTTTAATGGGCATAAAGCCAATAGGCATCTCTTGTACATGAGGAGCTTGAGGACCACTCATGTTATCTATATGCTGAATCATGACAGGAACTCTCCCACTTAGTCCATACTCTTACTCATCCATATTCAATCTACATCAGCACTGATGGTGCCATATGGGCTATAATGCTATGCTGTTCTGCTTCTGTGAGACTACAGTATGGTAGTGGAAAAAAACAAAGTACACTGTCATTCTGAACACCTGAGGCACAAAGTACTGCTTACCCTCCTCAGGTGTGTCTTCAGTCATAAAACTTTTAATCACACATGAAGGATGTTCTTGCATCTCCTCTGAATAATCAATAACGCTGCCTGGTAGAGGAACAGATAAGTGAATGGTGGTCTGGGGTTTAGTTTCAGGTTCAGTTCTTACTGAATCTTCATGGACTTGAGAGCCTGAAGGGATAACTGTTCTCACCCATGCTTCTGGAAAAACAAGCAAAGTAGTTGTCGTTAATAAAATACTAAAAGGAAGTATTCAGTTGAGACCATATTTGTAAGATCACACCCCAAAATGAATTTATGACAAGTTAAAAGATTTATTTAAGACAAATTTAAAAATTCAAGATAAAAATTTAAGTACAAACTGTCAGCCAATTTAGAATTAGATCTGGATGAGTTTCTTAAAAATTGATCACAGCAAACCCATAGTTTTGGGTCTTTTATTTCCGTTCCATTTGAAATCTAACATGATTTGGCAACTTTATCTTGGTTTGACCGTCAGATTTAGTATAATTGGCAAACATATCAAGGTCGATGAAATAAAGGTTCCAGAATTCACTAACTGTCCTTCAGTCTAATGGAAGTAATTCCCAGAAAACTTCACCTTGTGATCAGAACTCAGGCTAAAGGAAAATAATTTCGCAATTCAAGAAGGTATCTAGTACAGATGTTTCAGACTGTAAGATCTTAATTAGACTAAGTGTCTTCCTTTGTGCTTGGAAAGAGCCTCACCATATAAAATAAATACAAAGCCACAGAGTTTTACTGACAGTGCACTCTAGCCCAATCTTTCCCTGTAAGTCATGGATTCCATCAAGGACTTCTGGAAGGAAGTATCTATGCTTGATCTTGCAGAGCAGGACTTTTGATAGTGGATGCTTCTAATGAGCAGTGAGAAAATACCTGCTTCAGCTGTAGAGTAAGAGTGCAGACAGTACTCAATAATATGATATTAGAAGTAGTTTGGGGTTTTATTTAACCTGCAGTCATTTCTTTACCATACTTTAGATATAGCATAACTAGCTTTGAGGTTTGGATTGGAGGATTGGATCATTCCACAAAACTACATTTTACCATCCCCTCCTTCCCTGAGATATTGCCTATTTCTGCTTAGCATTACTTCAGTTGTAAAAGGAAAGACTTATAATTTGAGAAATGGAGACAAACAGATTCCTTGGGGTACAACCTGAATAGATTTGTTTTCTATTAAAAAGGTTTAATAGAACTCCCCATGGCAGGCTGGCTGGACTAGGTCCCTTCCAACCCAAATTGTTCTATGTTTCTATGATTAATTTTCATGTCAACCTCACTCCCAAAAGTGGATCTGAATATGTTATTTCTTTTCAGCTTTGAATCCCTGATCAGACTGCTTCCATGTCCAAGACTATTTTTTAAATTTAGAGGGGTATAATTTTTACATAAAAGTTTTAATTTTCATGTAAAGTTTTAGTTCCTCTGTCAACACAGGAACTTTCTTCATGTCTTCCATTCACAGAAATTTAGTACACAGCATTCTTGTCACTCTGTCTGTCAAGTGTTAGCTGGTTGTTGTCCTGTGTGTACAAAAAACTGCTAAACATTTGATGAGAAACACAAAATGTTCTCACACTCATAATCCTCGCACAGAAGTGTAAACATGTGCCTTGTGCAGTCTACATGGAATACCTGATCAATCATCCTCAATGCAGACCATCAATGTATAACCAGCTATCTCAGGAGGGAAAGTGAACAACTCTCTGTGGCAACATCTCCACTGGGTTGGTTAAGGTACCTAGATAGCAGGCTGTGCTGAGAAACATATCTGCCTACTTGTGATGAAATCTTAAATTTATACTTTAAAACTGATGACTGGGAAGCACAGAGGGATTTTTTTTTAAATTAAAAATCACAATTTAAACTAGGAGCAGTCAGCCTTCTTGTTTATAGCATGCTTGGTTTACAGCTAGGCCACTCCCTGATGGTATTTTATGTTTAACAATTAACAATGCATAACATTTACTGCTTTAACATCCAGAGGTATCCAGCATAAATTCTGAGGTCTTGTAGCTTTATCACATCCCACATGTTTCACCATTTAGCTACTTTTTTTGCTATAGTGACTTCTATTTTATGTCTTGCACCAGCATATATTGCTTTGGGACAGGGGGTTATTTTCTTTTTATAGAAGTGGCCAGTAGCGATTGGATGGACAGAAGGAGAAGTATCTTCATAATGCCACTTAAAATATGCAAACAAGATGGAAGAGGACCACTTATTTTGGGGCATGTAACTCCAAACTCTCATAGCTTTTATCTTTTGTTTTCATAGTACCAGTTAATTTTTTCCTAAAAAAATAAAGGCATCAAACAACACCAACATGGAAAAACATGATTCTACTGTAACATTATTAAAATATTATTATTATATTGCCTTCTAAGGACACATTTTCCTCACACTGTAGAATTATTTGCATATTAGAATCTGCATTTTTAAGTGATCAAAACAAAGTAAAACATAAAAAATGTCATTGCACTGCACTCTCCATTTCCTCTTTCCTCCTAACAAATCCCTCCTGAAAACAGATGAGAGAAAAGACAAAGCAGATGTGCCATGTTGTGTGTCGTTACATAAAAAGAATGTTTCAGAGGAGCTCAGAGCAAAGGCAACTGGTCTAACACTTGTCTTCTTTGCAGTCATGAAATATTTCTTATATTTTGCATCCTTAGTAGTAACTTAGTTGAAAGGTATAAATGCTGCTATTGTAGTTACAGGAATATTCTACCAAAAGGAAAAGACAATTTGTGACAAGCAGGTTGTGTCTGATTACTCTTGTTATAGTAAAGGAATGGTATTTTTAATACAGAATTACAGTACAGTTTTGATACAGAATTTTAATTTCATATTGACTAATCAGTTTTTTTTTTTTTTACCAGGAGCAACCTTCCAGCAGTACTCAGCTATTGGAGAAAATATACAGATTTAAATCTCAAAACTGTTTGTTCTGCAGAAATTCTAAGATAATAGCAAACAGACCAAATGAAACACACACAAAAAAATGTAGTACTCTCACTGTACCAGAAGTACAACCTGGGTAATGCATACATGCACATGAATCCTGTGTATTTAAAATCTTTTTTTTTTAATTATAAGATCAAAATCTTCAAGATAATATTGACTAATATTCTGAGGAGGAGAATATGTTGTGTTTCTTTCAGCAACCACTTTCTTTTGTGAGACAGAGGAAGGGAAAAAGATGGAAAAAAGATGGAAGACAGAAACCTTTTTTGATTGTATTGGGAATGTTTTCAATGCAATCACTGCCCTAAGGCAGTGTAACATAGAGTTAGAGTTACTTGTTCTGACTGTATCTAATTGCTTGCAGCTATGGTCTGAGGAAAAACAGAAAGGGCTGTGTGAAGGGTATAACTTCTGTCCAGAAAAGACTGATATCTGTTAAGACTAATTATTTAATAAATTTAATTTTTTCCTTGTACAATAAATATCAAAACTAAGAATTCAGTATAAGTTGGACACAAAGTCTAGATATAATAATTAATAAGGTTTTATTTGTATACATTAGCATCATCTCAAGATATACTGTTATCTTTTGAGAAAATGTCCATCACTATCAACTGAAATATTTATGAATGCATTTTTATATCATCTGTTTTACTTCTTAGGAAATTCTTCCCTTTCTAGTCAGGAAAAATTAGCCTATGACAAAAATTCTCATTCTCTGTGGGTAAGACATTTCCATTGCCTATTGAATTGTGCAATATATTTACATATTTAAGAAAATCAGAGGTGTATGGTAAACCAGTCTTTACATTTAACTACAGGTTTATCTGGGAGTTTACTGAATAGAAAAGGGACAGGACGAGATGACCAGTTCCGATGTAATTACAGACACATCAGAGCAATCGCCTCAAAATGCTGCTATGCTCAGGATCTCAATATCAATGGACATTTCATAGGCTCAGACCTTGTGAAATGGATCTTCATGTCCAGAAATGTTGCATGCCAACTTTATCACTGAAACAAGCTTTGATTTAAAAGCATAGAGACTTTCGGGTTAGATAGGGTATATAAAGCTAGGGAGGTCTGCAGTTTCTTTGGGGTAAGAGTAGCTGTATTTTGAGGCAACATGCACACAGGTACTCTTCATGCAGTTACAATTTTTGTATTTTTAAAGCAGTACATAAAAAGCACTGGCAAGTCAAACATCATGTGGTGTGGTTGCCCCATAATACAAACATCTGAGCAACAGTCATGAGAACCTGCCTCAGGCCTATGCACGTCTTCCATTGTAACTAGCTTCAGAAAATTCCATAGACAGACCTATGCTGCATCATAGTAAGGAAATTGGCTCATGGGTAAGCAGCACAGCATGAAAAGTTTTAGAATGAGAAGCAATGCAGAAAGGGCTGCCATGGGGCTGAGCTTTCCTCTGTGTGTGCTAATCCACTGAAGCATAACCTGATATTCAACCTCCTAATTGCCATTGCAAGTGTTTGCCTTAACTTTCCGAGCAATGGACATTTTGGAGTAGATATCTCTTTGGTGCTGATAACGATTTCTGTTCTAGATCCACTCTGAACTCTTTTATGTGTTTAGCATCCCACTATCCCCACACAAAATTCTTATTTTGATAAACTGATACTCTCCTTGCACATTTTCTGGTGAAAATTTTGTCAGAAGAGTCAGTTCTAGTTGCACAGGTTTTTTTCTGATTTTATTCTGGATCAGATACCAGAAATAATCAGAATGACAAGAATCACTGTTCTGACAGCATAATGTGATTGTATGTAAATGACAGAAAAATTCCCCACAAGTAAAGCAGTAGCAAAACATCTTTCTTTGATTCCTGATTTTGGATCATCAAGTAAAGAATTAAAAGTTTAGCAGTCAATACCCTGACTAACTTCAATTTTCATTGACTTCAGTAGGAGCTGAATTAACATAGTTCTCTCCTGGCATCTCATCTCTGAGATCCTTATGCAGTTGACATTGTTGAAACCTGTAAAGTTTATGGTCAATTTTTGTTGAGTTCTGAGATTTGCTAACTGCAAAGCAAAAGAGAGCTGTATTTTGAATCAGTTACTGAATGCAGTACCAGCTTGAGACATAGAAAACCTCTTGTGTTTGTCTCTTCTCACCTTTGGATGAGGAAAAGTGATGCAAGGATTATTTCTTTACTACTATGTAATTAAGTTTAGTTTCATAGAGTTACAAAATGGCAAAGCCCCATGAAAATTTCTCTGTTCTAGTTTTTGAAAGAGTAGTATGTCTTGTTAACAGAGGTATGATATCTTCCTCTTTAAACTATTCTGAACCTTATAGATCAGTCACTTTTCTACAGCTGGAGTCACTGAATTATTAGGTCTCAAACTAACCTTGGGGGAAGGTGGAACCATGTGTTTAACAGGTGTGTTATTTATGGTTTTAAAGCTACTGCAATGTTATTACTGATGTTCACACAGGTGGCAGGTATATTCATGTTCTGTCCCAAAACTACCTAGGGACCCACCTAGGTTTGCTAGTTGCAGCAAGTCGAGCATTTAATCACTGAAACAGATACTATTTCATGAAGAGTCATAATTTTCCACTCAAGTGGCATGGTGACTGCCAACACACAATTATCTGATGTTAATATGTAAAGGTTTAGTTGGCACATGAAAAGAATTGGACCAGGGACCAATTTAGTATATGCTAAAGCCCTGGATGGAAAAACAAGTAACTGTATTAGTCTTCACATCTCAAAGATATTGGTCTATCACAATGCCAATGTGCCAGTCAGAGTCATTTGAAGGTCATGTCTGAAACTAGCTATTGGTATGACACAGATAGAGTCTACTCTTTCAAATGCTCCTTTCTTTTTCCTGCTCACCTAGATACCAGAAAGGAATTTTTCACAATGAGGGTGGTGAAACACTGGAAGAGGTGGTAGATGCTCCATCCCTGGAAACATTCCAGGTCAGGTTGGACGGGGCTCTGAGCAACATGATCTAGTTGAAGATGTCCCTGCTCATTGCAGGGGGGGTGGAATAGAAGACCTTAAAAGGTCCCTTCCAACACAAAGACTCTATGGTTCTATTATTCTGTGATTGAAATACAAAAAGAGAAAGGTTCAGAATTTGCTCGGACCCTTGGACTTAAACTAGGACAGAATAAATTAGCTTTATAAAAAAGCTAGACTAGTATCATTAATGTTCCAAAAGTCAGGTATGTACGGTTGGCTCAGCCACACTACCTCCAGTCTAATTGGAGACGAAACACTCAAATGTACAGTCCTGTTTTTGTGGCCTATCAAAGGTTTTCAGTCTGGTCTAAGATGATGCTCCCCGCTCCACATGTGTTGTATCTGCAATTAGAGCAAACAGGCACTATCGTTTAGCTGCTGAAATGAGTAATTCAGACCATCAGTGAAGTGGGACACCTTACCTTTTTCTTGGGCTGCGCTTCAACGGGTTATACCTTATTGCTTGAAAAGTTTGCATTATAGTGGTGCCATATGCCTTTTAATAGTTTTCTAACCATTTGGTGTGTCCAAATGCTTGCAAATAAAAGAGGTTAACATTACCTGTTTTGCTTTGACTTTTAGCAGAATTATTCTTCCAGAATGAGGATCGTGATGACAGGGGAATACTTTCTTCAGAACATGAATATTGGTCTAAGTAAAAGTGAAAAAAAAAAAAACAACAAAAGCCATGAACGGAAAAAAACCCACCAAATCACATATTCTGATAAAGTAATTCTTATTCCAGTGGCTAGTGGAGTTTTTTGTTAAAAAATAAAACAAAACAAAACATACATCAAGTTAATATGCATAGTACAAATAGAAATGCATCTAAGACAATTTAGGAAAGAACATCAGGAACTCCTATTTACCATATATTATAGTAAAAGGACAAAGTCACACTCTCTAGTATTTAAAGTAGATTATTTAATGAAAAATTCCAGAGACAGATTAAGATCAGTCATTTTATTCTGATAGAATGTGCTCATGATCTGCATATGGTGAAGAAAAAATTAGTGTTGTAAACTCACATAGAGCTCTTATATTTTTGGGGGCAGTTTTAATATAATGTCTCAGTATTCAGTCCACAGTGTGGAATATATTACATAGAGTATTGCCAGCTACAGCATTAATTAACTTAATGGTTTTCAGATGAAAAAAGTCACTGTAGAAATTCTTAGGATATTAGGGATTAAGAGTCATCTCACAGATATGCAGGGTTGCTCCTCCAGAGATTCCCTACACAGCAAATTCCAGTGAATCATGGTACTTCAATGCTAACTGCAGTACCAATGTTGTATGCTAAGTGTCATATAAGATACAGGAAAACAGCTAAAACAGTGCTGTGGTCTCAAAACCAGAGCAAGCTTTCCTTGCCTTCTGGTTACACTTAGAGCCACTCCAGACCAGCTCTGATAATAGGGCTCTGAGGATCTCTGTACATCATCAGATATGTAATTCATTCAAATTGCAAGTTTTGCAAGCACATTACATGGCTGGGATCTGCTGGAACACACAGCACAGCTTATTCGACTGAGAAGTGTTTCAGACATCAAAGAAAGAATGCTGTGAAGGGGTGGAGAAATCAGCCAGGTTTGTATGATATCTTTCCTTGACTCTGCAAATACAGTATTTTAAATCAATAACACACACAGTTGAATTATTCCTGTATCTCACTATATGAGTATGATAAACCCCACACATTAATTTCTCTATGCAATGATCAGACATGTCAAGGTTCTGGCAGAAAGATAAGATGGAAAAGCAAGAATATCTTTGTGCCTGTTTCTTGTTAATAGTATTCAACAGTCATTGTGTGTCTTATTGTATGACCCATTGTATGTCAAGGTATAGAACACTGCAATTATCATCAAAATGGCAAAACAGTGGAGTGACATTTAGCCTTCACAGCAATTTCACAAACCTCACCAGGGCAGGAATTTGGTGAAATCTCTGATATGTGAGGAGCAGTTGGGGTAAATTAACTTAGTGCTAGGTCTGAGCCCCACCTCTGTGTTGTGAGTAATACCTCTAATTTTACCCACTCATTTTAGGGAAGTAGCAGCATCTCTCAAAAAAGGTTGTCTATAATGGCAGAAGAGTATAAATAATATATAAAACAAATGTTATTTAATAACTGTGTATAGAGGGTCTGTCTGAGAGTAAGTCCTCATTACAGGACTGTTCTACCCATGCACAGACTCTGCTATTCAATATTATCCATAATGCAATTGCATACACTAGGCTTTCTTATAAAAGCATCAATGGGCTGAAGAGAGCCTGTAATACCCTCTGTGCTCTGAGGCAAGACAAAGAAGAGTGGTGAGAGAGAAGACTTTCAGGGTTGGTGGGAGTATCTTTAAAGTATGATGCAGCAGAATAGCCATAGTCAAAGAGAAGAAAACTGCTTCTTTGACTTGGGCAGATATACAGGGTGTTTCCCCCTTTATTATGTGGAAAATGAGCTATGAAACTTGATGTGGATAAAGAATAACTGTTCTCGCAGTGCCCTGAACAAATGGGCACTGGTAATCAAGACCACATTGTTTCACTTTATTGCTTATAAAAAAGTGGAAATTGTCATTTTTATTGCTGCTGCTGATCACTCATAAAAGCAGCCAAGTAACAGAATGTAGCTGCAATATTCAGCATAGCTGGGTGGTTTGAAATTGACCTTTTGGGGGCTCTTCTGTTGTTTGTGGATGGAAAAGTAGCTGCCTTTGCTATTTACCTACAAGTTGGATTGTGTTAGTGTGATCTGGTACTTCTTTGACACCAAGTACTGCATCATATTGATATCAGGTTGTTTTAAGATATTTAAGCCTGCATTTAGAGTAATGATTGTTGTTATATGAATCCAGCTTTTGCATTGTTAATATGAAGGGTCATCCTCTGAGAGGATAATTTATAACTCCACCCCACCCACTGAAAGTAACTTAACAATGAACTCTGACAGTATTTTACAGGTAGAGGTTTGTTTACATTGTCACAAGCTACAACTCAGATTTTTCTAGATGAAAATGCATTATGCAAACATTTTCTTCTTATTCGTTCTGGTCAAACCACATTGTTTTCTCTAACATTCTCAGGTTACACTGCCTTAAGCAACAGCCTTGCCCAATGGCATTGCCTAAGAGAGTTGACGTTGTTGTTTAACTTGTTATTCTTAACTTCTGGTGTAAGAGAAGGTTACACAGTTAGTCAGTTGACTTCTCCTTTTAACATTAGAAATCCTTAATTATCCTAATGTAGTAGATTGACATGAAGAAGGACATACACAGAAGTTATCAACAAATAAGCTGCCAATTTGGAACAAAACTTTGATGTCAGCAGTTAATATCACAGCTTGTTATCACAGAATATTTCTTCCTATATTTTGTCAATGCTATAGCTATTTTCCTCTTGAAAATCAAAGTAAGGGCACATATTTCATACTATAAGCCACAGGGATACTGGAGCAAATACGAGAATTCAGATTTAACTTTCCTTGGAAATGTGTGTTTATGTGCGTTTATACATTTATTTGCAGACATAGCTATTCCATTCATATTGGTGAGACTTGATATTCCATGGTATTCCCAATCTTTGCTTATTCATTAGTCAGCTGCCTGAGAATATATCAGATCACAATACCCCACTAATGGAGTGCTATTCATCTCTAAATCAGCCATGGCAGTCTTCCTTTAATTTTAATCTTTAGTAATGTAGTTAAATTTTGAGCATAATGCTTAAGAAGTACGTTTGACATCTGAGAAAAACAATAGTTTTATTAATGCGTGTGGGAAGGGTTCAAACATGTTCATTAATATTAGGTAAGAGCAGACTGTTCCCTCATGATTTATGGAAAAGATCTGCAAGTTGCATACAAAAAGCCACAAATCTTCCTCATCTTTCCCTCACACAGCTTGTCAGCAGCCTGCTCCCTAAGGCAGGGCAAGGCAAACCATCCTGCTTTTATTATAGGCTTTGCATAACTGTTCATTTATTCTTTAGTTACACACCCTTGAAAAGCACTTATAGAATCTGACCTTCTGCTTTCACTTTTCTAAACCCCTAAATGCATATGCAATAAAAGTCTCAAACAAAAAATGACTGTAAAACCTGAGTATTTTAATTTTGAGGCCCAACCTGCAAGTTACCTGCTAGTCCTCAAATATGACCACCTCAGGGTGTGTATCAAAAAAAAAAGAAGTCTGAACACTCACAATAGTATCTTGTAAGATATATTCTATATAAAAAATTATTTTAAGAGTACAGGTGCAGTTTAATTACAATTTTAAGATGTCACAGTTAGGATACATGTTATCTCTGTGGAAAACCTAGTAGGTAAATAAAAATATAAATAATTATGTATATATAAAAAAATATAAATATATTAGCAATATACACTTTTTTATCCTTTTGTTGTGGCATTATGTTCTCTTTGTTGAGGCAGAATTCTC
The DNA here is from genome assembly GCF_964289735.1 of Phaethon aethereus. Taxonomy (NCBI): domain Eukaryota; kingdom Metazoa; phylum Chordata; class Aves; order Phaethontiformes; family Phaethontidae; genus Phaethon; species Phaethon aethereus. Next base: position 41,647,957 of record NC_138577.1, on the reverse strand, counting down.
TGGTAAATTTATTTGCCTTGCAAATTGTTTTTTATCAGCAAACAGAAGTTAACATTTCAGGGAAGAAATAAGCAGCAGGGACAGGATAATTTGAGCAAGGGTCTAAGCTTTCAAAAGAATATTCCTAAATAAGATACACCATAGAAAAGAAAGTACAACCAACTACTTAATTCATTTTTTATAATTTCTCTAATTTCTTGTTAAATGTCCTTTCACTAGCATGTTTTTTGATTAAAGTTCAACTGAAACTCCTTGCCATTAAATTTAAGTTCATTACTTCCTGTCCTACAAACAATTGAAGACTTTTGAAGACTTCTGAACTAATTCGTCTGAGAAAGACACATTATTAGACCACCAAACCTGCTTTCCAGCCACTTTCATTAGCCCTTTGATCATTCCCTTGCACAATCTTTCTTGTTCATTTTCCAACATTGTATTTCTTGAAATGATGACATGCCTAAAGGGAGATGCAGTACATAAACATAAGCAGACATAGTGACTTGCCATGGCTGAAATAATACTCATTGACTTGTTCAGCTGTGGCAACTCAAGCCTGTCTTTCTAAAAATTCACAAAATATTTGTAAATCCTGATGCAGTTTTACTTAGAAGACCTTAATTTATCACACTTTTCTAAATGTTTATGAAGACATGTACACAACTTTCAAAATAGTTACTAGTATTTGGACATACATTTTCTTGCTAACTGGGTTAGCAAGACAGTTTCTGAAAAATAATTAGCTGTATTCACAACTATCCTTATTCACCTGTGGATCCTTTTGCCATGTAAACAGCTTGGATCTTTTAGTATGTCTTTCATACCAATGGGTTCTTTTTTTCCTTGACTTTCATTGACAGCTGGGAAGCTTACAAATAGATGGTTATCCTCTTCACACTTTTTACTCAGCTTTTCTAATGTAGTAGTGGCCTGGCTCCACCCTTCCACTCTCAACAACTGTATGTCATAATATAATATACATTAACTTTTTTTTTTTAACTAAATAAACATATGTTCTAAAAAATTACCTTCATCCATTGTAATCGGTCTGTTTCTCAGGGCCAGTGTTTCCACAGAGGTGGCAGTCAACTTCTGGTATTTTCTGACAGTCTCCCACACCATGTGCATAAATATTTAATCTGTAAAAATGCAAGAGCTTCACTAGGCAACAAAATACCTGCAGAAAGTAAATGGGAGATACGGATCAGGTTTCTCCTCACTGTTCCCTGTGGCCAGCAGTGTCTGTTTTGTCAGGAGACCAAAACTTACTAGATGAAACTCAAAGCTGTGGAAGACTTAACTGAATAAAATACAGACAGATGTTATATACCTGAAATACAAGATTAGAAGGGCTTCAGTAGAATATTTAAGAAATGTCCATACTTCCTTGTTTCAGCTGAAAGAATGTGAAATATGATACTCTTGCCACATTTCCAGTAGTGGTGAAAATGGTAAAGATATCAGGGTTGTTTTATGCAATTTCAGCCCTAATTTCACATAAACAGCATTATTAAACACTTCCAGATGAAAATGTTATTACATTAGAGCAAACTTTGCTCTGCTTTGGAGGATTGCTTCATGGAAGTATATTGCTGTCTCCTCTACTAATTAAAGGTTAAAAAAAAGCATTTATCATTGCCAATACCATTATGCTAAGACTAGTCTCAGCTAATGAGACAGACAGGTTGTTTTGAACTGTAGGTCAAATATGCTGTGCTCTTGGAGTAACTCCAGGCACACAACTTGTGATATTTTCCTACATTAATATGACCAGTACAGCAGCAGGAACTGCAGAGAAGCAAGTACCACTGAGCAGTTGCAAAAACAAATACAGAATAAATTGTTTGCAGGCCGGTGTGATTCACCTTAGACAGGTGAGACCAAGGTGAGGCGGTGGCTCCGGATTTCTACTTCACTGCTATTGTTCTGCACCCCACCCTTATGTCAAAAAGGATTAAAAACAGGAGCTTGCCTTTAAATTGTGGTCCAAAAGGAAGGTTTTCAGTATCATCAACTCAACAAGCAGTTTCACTCTGGGTTTATAGGAGGCAGCTTCATTGGGGTTCTTTTTCCAAATAATGCACAACTAATTCATTTGTATGACTAATTTCTCTGGTGTTCTACTCTGAATATGTTATAGCTTCAGTGGGATGCACAGGATATAGCATGATGGAACCTAGATAAAAGGCTTCTCTGAAAGAGTACATTTCTTATATGAAAGAAACATCTGTGATTTTTTGTTTTATGAAAAAAAGAATATAAAGGTGCAATTCTGCCTTTTTTTCCTCCTCTTTTGTCTCTTGCTACAGGGGGGAAAAGAAGAAAGAATGGTGAAGGAGAAAAAACAAGAGAAAAGCAACCGTCTGAACAATTGAGGGTGCTTGATTTAAAAAAAAATTACAATCTTATAAAAGTTAAAACACTTTTGACAGATCGTGTTTCCAAATTTTTTTTACAGCAAAAAATGACATAGAATTAGCATTACAACTACTGCTAAAAAAAAGGAAACTAGTAAAACTTGACTCCAAGCTATATTTAACGAAGGCACTTCAGGTTTCTACTTCCATTTTTAATAGTGACTAGAATGTTTCTTGCTTTACTTAATCTTCTAAGGGGTGTGTATTAGCCCCAGTCCTGAACTCGAACCTGACTGTGCTAGCTATTAAACAAACACAATAGAACAGATTGTCTGTGCCACAGATATCTCAGGTTCACTCCTTTCAATATTTTTGTTCTGGCAGATGTTCTTATTAATCTTATGTTGGGAAAAATCTTTACATGAGAAACCTTCCTTACATTTTTACTTAAAACACCCTTCAAAAAACCCTTTAGTAATCAATCACACTATATGTCTTTTTCTTAAATCACCATCATCTTGGGACTCACTATTCCATTCTTGCCTCTGGTATTTTGTTATCAGTAATATTTCATGCATAATTGTGAGAAGGTAAATTTCTAGGGCTAGGAATCTCATGTTCCTCTTTGTCTATTTCCAATCACTTTGATTCTCTTGAAAACCTTGTAGCAGCTCCAGGGATAAATAATTTATTGTAGCCTAGAAATGGGCCACATTTGAAATGTCACATCTGCACCTTTCCCCTTTGAGGAAACTCAGATGCAAATCAACCTCTGAGTTATATACCTTTAGGCAGTTCTATAATGGGACAAATTACAACAAATACAAACATGCCTTGAAGTTTCTTCTCTTTGAAATAGAAACAAGCCCAAACCCTTTAAAATTTCTCATGAATAACTACGACTTGCACAATGTCATCCATTGTGCTTTACGTGGTATTCCTCCCCAAGCAGCAACAGCCTTTAAGCAGCCCAGTCTAGAATACAACTAAAAACAAAACCAGGAGTTTTCTGGGATTTTGTCTGGAAGCACAGCAAGCAATTGCTGTTCAACATTTGAATACAGAGGTCTCTAACAAATATTCTGTGTGTAAATTCTTCTGTTGAAAGTCAACAACGAGCTTATATTTAAATTGAGGAAAAAACACATAAAGTGGAGGAAGCCAGAAAAAACACATCTTCAAATGGAACACTGCAGTTTAGGTTTTTCTCTATCTGTACCTTGTTTTTTTGTGAAAGTTTGAGGGAAAAGCATGTGAAGAGCTTCATTTTGTCTGAGATGAAACTGTTCTAATGTTCCATAGAAGCAAATCAGTTTTGCAGTCACTGAGTCATTGTGAATTAGTTCTGTCTGTTCTGCACAGAAATTTCACTCCTAATTTTGGCAGGTAAGCTACTCAGTGAAGTAGTAACACCCAAGCTGTCTTGGACTTTTCTAAACCACAGCAAATCCCCCATTAATAACAGGAGTGGTTAGGGTCAGGTACGACAATAGACAATGGAATGTCTAGTTTCCCTAATTTTCCCTTACTGTTCTTATCACACCCTGAATGTAGACAATGAGCAAAACATAATTTATTATTATTCATTTATTATGCCATTCCTGTTCCTGTGTGGTAGTAGGAGCTAAGTCAGGGCTATGCGACTTTGAACAGGTCTCAGCTTGACTGAAGTGATTCTGAAGCTTCAGAGTATTATGCTCACTCCTCATTGTAGATAAGGAGTAAGATATGCTTTATTGTTTTAACCTGGATGCTTAGTGTCAATAGATCCACCCACTGGTATTTATTTCAACATACAGAAACAACCAAAGCAGCACAGTTTGCTAAGGAGATATTTGGAAATATTTAATACATTATATTTTTTTAAAAAGAAAAAGAGAACCTAGAAATGGCAGTAGATGCAAAGTTACGTTGGAGAATCAAAACAATTTCAGAATGCCAAATAAGCTTTAAAACCCCGATAGCTATATTTAACTTACATATTGCAACACCACAGGTGGTTCATATGCTCATTAACTTTTTGCTAGTTAGTGCTGTCTCTCATTTCTTCAAAATTACAACATAATTTTGCAGCAGGGTTCAGTCTCTTTTGAGATAGAGTACTGCTCATCCTGCTTCTTGGTGCCACTGGAAGACACTGCTCACTTCCACTGCTAGAAGTGGTTGTGATGCTTACGTGTTCCTACTTCTTTGTCTTGTCCCCTTAGTACTTTCCACTGCATGTGCACTGAGTTACACCTTCCCCAGTGATTTACTATTTCTGTCACAACTTCATCATTGTACAGGTCTGTATTGCTCTACTGTGATTTGGAGGAGGATTTATGTAACCAGGGTTTCCAAAGCTTTTTTCCTAGAGGCTTCCTAGAAGGTCCATATTTTCCAGACATAAATTACTTTGGCACACAACTATAGCGGAGTCAGGGCTTATGCCTGGAAGGCAGTCTGACAAGTTGAAAAAGCTTCTGGAAATATTTCTCAATCTGTATCCTGAAGACGAATTCCTTGTTGCATTAAAATGAGTGACAAAACTTGAGTTCATTTAAGCTGAATGGGACTTCTACTTCATAAAATTATGGCATCTTGACATGACTTCACACACAGCTACTCTGCTATTCTATCTAGTACAGCAGAGGCCAGTTTTATTTCTTTGTGTAGGGGGCAGTTCACTAACATTTTGTGTCTTCTCGATAGCCAAGCTTTGGTTTACCATGAGACTCAGAAAATTCCTTTACACTTCTAGAAATCTCTGGAGATACAGAAAGGTATTTACTGCAACTAATTGAATAGCAAGTATTAAAGCTAATTATAGAAGCAGGTGCATGTTTGATTAAACCATGGAGTTCCTGTTGCCAGAGGATCAATGCCAATTCAGTATTTCATGAGGCACTAACAAAATATTAGCTAGTCCATGATGAGAGACAGGTGTGAATGATAAATATTTTGTGCAGTGCAAAAGCAAATACCATTCATCCCAGGTAAGAAATTCCTCAAAAATATTTATGAACTATTTTGAATCAGTATTAAGACACAAACACATGTTGTCCCATCTTTTCCCTATTTGCAAGCTTGCAAAGAAATCTGCAGCTGAAACATGATCTGAATGGGAAATAACACATTAATGAAAAGAAATCCTTTGAGAAGCCATAAAAGATATTACACAGTTTTGATTATGCATCTTACGAATATATTTTTTTTCTTTAAGCATGAAACTAAAAAAGAAGTTGTGTGTCTAGATGTGATGCTCTATGCCACCCAGCCCATGGTATAGGATCATGGGGATACCCATGATCACAACCTGACTCTAGATGGACTTACCTAGAATCATGCAGATTAGGTGCAAAATGAATAGATAGTATAGCTGTTTTCACTGAAATTGAAATCTAATCTGTTGTAATGTCACATAGATCTATATCACCTATATCACTGTCCCTATGAAATCTGAGTACAGCTGGTTACCCTGCAGGTCCTGGCTGCCTAAGGAAATGAAATAACATGTTCTTCCTCAGTTTTGTAGGATATAGATAAAAGCTATTGAAGATAAATGAAGTCACGAGGTGCAAAAGATGAGAGAGGCAGATTCCAGGTGACTCTGGCTTGCTATCATCTGTCTCAAAATGGATGATTGCCTGGTGAGAAGTAGGCAGAGCTCTGTTTTATGACTTATTATCTGACTTAGTACACTCAGGAGCTCCTGCAGGATAATGCTATTTCATAACAATGCAATTTGTTAGCATCAATTTCCGCTTAATATTTATCTCATACGTAATCTGAAGGTCACTTGTAAAACGGGGTTCTTTGGCTGAATGTGGGCAGAACAGTCCTCTTCCAAATACCCCCAAACTTAAGACTTCTTTAAGGCATCCCAGGGAGAACAAACACAGAGCTACAGCAGAGGAGGCACCAGCCTCTGAAATAGATTTAAGGGCTGCTGATTTTTCTCTCAGCCTCAACAAAATTCCTGACTCATTTTGCTATCATCTTGGGTAGGTTTCAATTGCTTGGGGAAACTCCATCTGCCCACTTGAGCTGTTATCACCAACCTCAAGAGAAATATTCGTCAAGGCCAAATCCAACAGTTTACCCGAAGCAACTATTTTTCTTCTATATTTTTACTGAACATTTCCATTTTTCTCAGCAGCAACTGTATTTCATACTATGTTGACTATTGTATCAAAATAGTGATACTAGCATGTCGTGGTTTAACCCCAGCCGACAATGAAGCACCACGCAGCCGCTCACTCACTCCCCCTCCCGCAGTGGGATGGGGAAGAGAATTGGGAAAAAAAAACTCGTGGGTTGAGATAAACACGGTTTAATAGGACAGAAAGAAAGAAGGGAACAACAATGATAATACCAACAAAGGAATGTACAAGAACAAGTGATGCCCAATACAGCAATTGCTCATCACCCCGTGATCGACAGCCTGTCCCCAAGCAGCGATTTCCGCCCCCCCGGCCAACTCCAGTTTATGTACTGGGCATGACGTCGTATGGTAGGGAATATCTCTTTGGCCAGTCTGGGTCAGCTGTCCCGGCTGTGTCCCCTCCCAGCTTCCCGTGCATCCCCAGCCTGCTCGCTGGCAGGCCAGCACGAGAAGCTGGACTGTCCTTGATGCTTAGCAACAACCCAAAACATCAGCACATTATCAACAATTTCTCATCCCAAATCTAAAACACAGTCTCACACTAGCTTCTGTGAAGAAAACCAGCTCTATCCTGGCTGAAACCAGGACATAGCAGTATCTGAGAGATGTCACAATAAGTATAAAAGTAAAGAAAAACATTTCTTTTCGTCTCATTTATACTATGACAGCAGCTGCATTCATTGCTTATTCTGAGTAAACAACACCAGGTCAGCAATAAACAATATACAAACTGTTACGACTTTGTGAAACAAATGATGAATTTAGAGTTAAAAACTTAACAATAATCCCTCCAATTAAATTGCAATTTTTAAGTGTAAGCATTTTGTATAATAAAGTTCTCTAGCTCAGATGGTGACTCACTCCAGCTGCAGGAAGACGATGAGTCAACACCTCCCCGCCCATTAAGAAGAAGGAGAAGCAAACGCAAACAGCTCCTGCAATGAGCTGTAGCACAATGCCTGCATGTCAGATCACCCTCAAAGTAGAAAGACAGGCCTGAAAGACAATACAAAAAAACCCCTACTATGATGAAAATAGTCCAATTATTGAGAAAGCGCAATAGAAAAAAGAGTCAACGTGGAAGACCGTCTTACTAAATACTTGTAACACACTGATTCCTACCCTTAGGTAGGCCCCTACTATTATCCAGCTTACTGAAAATATCTGAAATACCTTTGTCAAATAACATATGAAATGTGCAGGAAAAAAAGGAAAGAACAACATTACAGGGGAAATTTGCTGTCAGAGAGTTGGGGGAGCTGGATTCAGCCCGGGGGTGTCCCCATGGGATTTGGCAAGGCAGGGCCTGGCATCCCCTCCTGTCCCACCACCCCAGCCAGCAGCAGGGCAGCCGGGGAAGCACTGGGCCCAGCTCCAGCCACAGACGTTGGGCACCTCCCTGGGGATGGGAATGGAGATGGGGGTGGGATAGCAGAGGACATCAGCCTGCAGCCCAGGTCCTACAGACAGTCCCAGCCTGACTGCAAGGCAGTGGGGTGGCGGCTCAGGCAGGGACCAAGTGCTGGGGCTGCTGCTGAAGGCAGGTCTTAGGGCTGGGGTGGCCTGGCACAGCACCACAAGCTTTTCCTTGGCCCAGTGGGATGGAGATCTCCTTGGCTGATCCCGAGCTGACCCCCAGCACCCACAACCAAGCGCTGTTTGGGGGACATGTTTAGGGCCCAAACAGTTTCTAGAGAGCTGTTTTAAACAGGGAAGGCATAAGGTCCCCTCTAATACTATCCTTCAGTCTGTTCCCTGCCTCCTCATTTTATTAATTGCTACACTTGGGTTTCAAGGGCAAACTGTATTTCATCTATGTTTGTGAGAGATCAGCCATACTTTCACATTCTGGAGGTACCCATGTGTCGCAGCAGGTCCAGGTCAGCAGAAAGCAGGACAACAGCCAGCTGGGAGGCCAATCTGCTAGTTGCAAATGCTTCTGGTTCAGGAAGTGGTATTTCTTCACTGGTCATCACGGTCCAGGCCAATCTGAGATGTTAGTGACACGCCACGTGGTGCTGTGCTGGACGTGCTCTGGAAAATGTTTTTGGCCAGCTTGGTGAGGAAGTGCTTGCAGAAAACGCTTCTAGCAGGCTGGTGAAATCCCTCATCTTGTGCAAACCACTTAACCACTCTCACTTTGAACTTCAGTTTAATCTGAATGTTTCAAGCTCTTTCTAATTATGTAGGTGTCAGTTATTGCCCTTCTACTAAACCTGCCAGTTTCCAGGTGTTTCCTTAAAAAAAAAAAGAAAAAAAAAAGATATAGGGTATCTCTATTAAGTTTTAGACATATCTTATTCCTGGACAATTTCTGCCATGGGCTCATATGCAGAAGAAGCAGAGCTAATAGTCACCAGTTCTCAGTGAATTGTGGGAGCCACAACAACTCTTTTCCACTCTTTTTTCTTTCAAAGATTCCCTGAGCAAAGACAGATCTTAATATATTCAGTTTTAAGTAGTGTCAGACATGCCAAAATGTGAAGGAAGTAATTCAAGTTTAGTTTTTTAACATTTTAATCTTATGATCCTTAAAGATTTATGGCAATTTACTACAGTGAGGGATGTGGCTATGGCAGGGGAGGAGAGCTACCAAAGCATGCTCATTCGTTGTCCCTTCCCTTCTGAAATCTGCGCCTGCTTTCTTCCGCACATGGTTTTGCAATGACTTTTTTTGTGTGGTTTTATGTTTTGGACAGAACCCAGATTTAGCTGCTGCAAAGAGCAGCCGGTTGCTGGGGCTGCGCAAACACGCTGGTTGCTGGGTGGGGTCTCCCGTGCGCGGCTATAAAAGCACTGCGAACCCCGCTGCTTTCTTACTCCTGACTGTGCCGCCCAGAAAAGTACTGTTTGTGAGGAAGAAGGTAGGTCTTTGTAGTGCTTTGCTGCTCTCTGTTAGGCCTGACAAACTTTAAGAGTGGTACTAAATTTGTCAACTGGCCTGGTGCAATTTTTTGTGGGTTGGATTTGTTGGCACGGGAAAAGATGGGGGGGGGGGAGAAATTTTTTCCGTTTTGAAACATTTGGTCTATACAGAAGGGCTTGGACAATTACTGCTTTTATTTAATGCATGTGAGGAATTGGAAAAAAAAAAAAGCTTAAAAGATTAAAAGCAAACTTACTCGGAGTTGACTGTTTCCTCTGGTTTCTCTTTGCCTTTGTAGTAGGCTGGTGTAGAAATCTGTAGTAAAATGAGTTGGTGGAAAACTAACGTGTTTGTATGGAAACTTAACAGAAACAGGTGTTGTTACTTCAACAAGAGCTGGCTGCTTTGGGTAGAGGGGTCTTTGTTCATGAAAGTGATGAAAATGAGGCAAAGCAATCTTTTAGAAACATGTGAGCAAAACCCTGGTTTTGTGATTAAGAACTTGGGCAAAGGCACATTAAGGGCTGTGTCATCTGGTGTTTGTTCTGCTAAAACTTTCCACTGAGTTTTCCAAGGATGAGGTGGTTTTTCTTTCTGATGTTTTCATTCATGTTCAGTAGACTTTCCCACTGTAAAATAAATCACTGTGTTAGATCTACTGCCTGTTCTTCTGATAGAGTGTAATGACATAAATTTACATGAAGATCCTGGTAACTAGCATTGGACAGTAACCACAGGTGATATATCTGATATGGTTCTTAGAATCATAGAATAGTTTGGTTTGGCAGCGACCTTTAAAGGCCATCTAGTCCAACCCCCTGCAATGAGCAGGGACATCTTCCGCTAGACCAAGTTGCTCAGAGCCCCGTCCTACCTGACCTGGAATGTTTCCAGGGATGGGACATCTACCACCTCTCTGGGCAACCTGTGCCAGTGTTTCACCACTCTCATTGTAAAAAATTTCTTCCTTATATCTAGTCTAAATCTACCCTCTTTTAGTTTAAAACTGTTACCTCTATGGTTAAATAAGTGTGGAGAAATGATGCCATTTGACACAGTGTAAAAGTCTAATTTGTGTCTTTAAATATTTTCAAAAACTACTGAATATTTTCTCAAAAGTTTCAAAAGTTTGCGTAATGTCCAGTTCAGGGGTGTTTTTCCTGGGGTCTGGGAACCAGACAGAAACCAACGTTGCAATAATACTTGTGAAGCAACAGTTAGGGCTTTCGGTCTGGATCTCTTGATTTTTCATTGCAGTTGCAATGTTGGTCATTCCAACTGGGAATGATGCATAAAATTAATAATATTTTTCAAACTGAGATATTTTTAGTTCTTGATTATCTTTCCTTTAAAATGGGAATTTTCACATTCTATTTAATGGAAAATCTACACACTCCTGTTTGGGGAGTGGGACACGTGGACTGGACGATATTTTATTAAACAGAATAACTCTTAAACTGGTATTTGGTATGGAGTAACCAGAAAGAAGTGTCACACTTTTCTACGGTACCTTCTGTTTGCAACACTCTGGAGATTCATATATTTTTTCATCTCCCTATTCATAGATTTTGTCTTGAGCTCAGAAGCAAAGGAAACTATATGGCAGAAAGTCAGCAGTTCTTCCAGTTCTTTTCATACTAAATAATATTTTAACTAAATTTATCCCTCCCGGATCTAGGTATTGTTTACATTAGCTGTTTGCATTTTAGAGCAGCATGAGCCAAAGCATTGGGAAATGGGGTTGAACTAGATGACCTTTAAAGGTCCTTTCCAAGCCAAAGATTTTATGATTCTATGGTTCTGCCAGAGGGCCGGCTGTCTTCCTAGATTCCAGTCTTTTTTTTTTTTCTTATTAGCCATAGCTTCTGATAAAGCAGGCCAACAGTTTTGTATGTAAGGTGGTTTCTTAACTTTCTGAGCCAATTCAAGCAGAATTTCATTATGTACTTTGACTTCTATTAAAATTATGTTATTTGTTTACCAGATGGAAACAGATGTATCTGCATGCCAAAGTGTCTTTATTTAAAAAGGAGGGACAAAAAGACATTGTTTTTAAGGCACAGAATTCTTTTACTGTATCACCAATTTAAATTAGAATAGGTATAAAGGTTGAGAGACTGAATAAACCAAATTTATTGTAGGCTAGCAGCCTTCTGCTCGGGTCATCTCCAAGAGCAGCAAAACTTCTAGAGCTGGGTGTGAAGGGTGGGGACCTGCAGAAGAAATGGAGGTGTTAGCACTTCTCCCTGGAGCCAGCTCTACCAGCTTTATCCCTGGGAAGTGTTACTCTATCAACCAAAATGCAGTTTTGGTCCCGCTTCTTCACAGTTACGGTGCTGAGAGACTGATTCTTGTTTCTTAGTTTTAAATGATTATACACTCTGTGAATCTATTTGTTGACAGACATATCTGTATGTGTCCCTGTTGGTGACTCAGTGCACCTAGTATGGAGTCTTTAAAATGTTTTCATCCTGCTGCATACGGGCTTTATGTGTGCTCTTATAAAATGCAGTAGAACTTTAGATACTATAGCACTTCATCTGGCCTCATATACTTCTGTCAATACAAGAAGGGGACAGGAGTACCGTAACAGCATGAAAAAATACTGGTCCCAATAGCAATTTAAGTATGCTTTTCTGATCCTCCATAAATGACATGGACATAAAAGTTGATTCTTACAACTTACAGAGTATTGTCTGACCATTTTTTACCCAGATGAGACCTGTGTGAAGTCACATATAAATACAGATTAGGAGTCAGTTTCAGGCTTTCTAGCAGCACAGGCAGAGCTGAATTTTGTGCCCTCAGGCCTGAGGGAAGGGCACAAAAGCAAGAGTTTTCTGAGGAAGAGGGAGTGTAGGTAGCTCCTGCCTGGGAGAGGAGAGGAAGGGTGGAGCTGGGCCGGAGGGCTGGAGGAGGGCTGTGCCAGGTAGCTGCCGCTTTGCTGGCAGCTGAACATGGAAGTAACTTTCACAGCTTTGCTGTGAGGGAAAGCACCTGGGCTGCAGCTACACTTCTTGGTCCTAGGTGTGTGTTGCTTTAAATGACTCCTCATTGCCATTCCTATGGGACACAGGGCGTAAGTAAGACAAGTGTGTTTGAAGCATGAGGCATAAGCACTCATATATGACCTACATTATACAATCTGTAGCCCAAGACTGCAAATAGCATCTTCTCTCTTCACACTATATTAAAAGACACTCTGGTTTACCCAGCAACATTATCTTTAGTTTATTGTTTATAGGTACGATTTAAAATGAAGCCTTCTCTAGAGTTAGCTACGGAAGGTGTCTTTTTTTGGGGAAAAAAATTTATCTTGAACAGACCAAAAATACTTTATTTGATAAAACACTGCCACTCTTTGTTCCCTCACCGTTTCTATTAGCAAGCAGAATATTCCACACACCAAAATTGTTATAAAGCAACCTATTCATTGTTTTTGGGTGATAAATGTCAAATCACATTAGCGTTGTTCTTTTTTCTCATTCTACATGGTATCTTATGGAAAAACTGGACTGATTTTCATTTGAGTGGTAAAAAGCAAAAATTACTTTTTTTCCCTTCTAAAATGGGTAATGCTCTATTCTTCTGTAGAAACTGGAGGAAATACATAAGAAATAAGGAACAATGTAGGTGAAGCTGTCTTATTTTACTCATCTTCTTTAGGAAGGAGCTGGTCAAAGAAATTACATGAGAATATATTTAACAAGGAAATATCTTTTGTCTTAACACACAACAGCTCGAACCTCAGTAAATGATTAGAGAAGAATACTTGTTTACCACTGAATTTGTACAGAATCAAATATTTGATAAGCTAAATGGGCAGAGCTTATACCTTAACTATTGCGGGAAGACAGATTTTAATTTATTTATGGCATCTTTCCTTTGTAAGTCAATGTTAGATATTGCCATGATAAATAAGCAAATAGTTCGACTAGTTTACTGTTCAACTTCTAAAACTTCTGCAAGTAGCTAAGGGTGTTGGAGTGGAGCATTGCATCACCTGCCAAACATAAACAGAAGTTACCTGCTTCCAGTAGCACAGACCAATTACTGCTTGGGAAACTAATCCCTGCATATCATAGTTCAAGATAAAGGATTTTGGAAGTAGAAAACCTTGAGTTGCACTGGTGCTGAAAATGAAGAAGTATGGTTTGTAACTTGATGCATCTTTTCCCAGAAACTCTTGTCAACATGGCTATGGTATCAGAATTTCTGAAACAGGCATGGTTCATGGAAAATCAGGAGCAGGAATGTATTGTAAGTATTATCACCTTTTGAGACCATCATGCTTATTTTCAAGTACTTTAGAAGTGATTTAAATGCATAGGCCACCAAATGTCTTTCATATACTCAAAGGGAGGAAAACCAATGGCAAAGCTCCAGCCGATAGAACTGGAACCCAATTTTATTGCATCATATAATCTAATATAATCCAATAATCTAGTAAATCTGCTATCAGATGAAAAATTACTCTTATTTGCATGTATCAGTCTAGTTATCAGTTCCTAGGCAGAACTAGTTACTGTAATGAAATTGTAATTCCCAGTGGCCAATCACTGGTTCATGCAAGTCATCTTCATTAAAGTAACAATCTGATGCACAGGTGTGTGAATATGTAAGAACATGTTCCGATGATGCACATGAGAAAAAAGCACCTCCTATGCTGAGGTACAGTAATCCATGAGTTGAAGCCCAGGAATGTAAAGGAGGAACTAAAGTCACTAGGATATGCCTTAGTTTACATATCCTATGTCATGTTTACGGTGGTAAGAGTCACAGTATGTAATAAAACATCTCAGATGATCAGTACTGATATTGATTAGAAGGGAGGCTTATAGCGGTGAGAAGTCAAGCGATACTGCACTAGGATGATCTGGAGAGTCTTTGTGCTGATGAAGGTGATTAAGATACTGAAATGACTGTCAGCAAAGGTAAAGTGGCACACTGTGAAGCACAGGAGATCCTAGAAGAACTTTAATCTTGAAAAAAGAATTAAATTTGGGGGAATTTCAGAAAATAAAGTTTTCTGCTCTTGAGTTTTGTGGATTTTGTAATTTTGACCTCACAACATTCTGTGCGTAAAACTTTGGCTCCACCGTCCCATCCCCCTTGCACTCCCAGGGTCCTGAGTCATTCTGGTGTTGTTGGTTACAGACAGTTTTTTACTGTTACTAGGTAAGTTTGTCATGGAAACCAGTATACAAAGATTAACCTGGCATGCCTGGGAAGCAGACAGCAAACCAATCCCATTCCTCTTTTGGCTTATCACACAGTTTGTAGTGATTTTTTCAAAAGTATGCAGGACACTGCTTTAGGTATGGAGTCCCACTGCTCTCATACAACTCCTAGTAATGTAATTGTGTAGAGAGTTAAATATCTAATTATCAGACGTTAGAATTGTACAAAATTCAATGCAGAATGCTGTATGTAAAATATGTATCCTTAAGACCTTGCAATTTGTCTCATGCTAATTAGTGTCAAAGGATTTAAAAAAATAAAATAAAAATTAAAAAAAAAATTGAGTTGTTGAAACTGGGCAAAGAGTATAGGTGATTCTGAAAAAGCTTAGCTTAACTACTGTTGATTTTTTTAGTAAAAATTCTCACCATATATCATACTGAGCGGAATTTTATATAAGTCTTTAATCCAAGAATCTTGGGGCCTTTTATAGCTTCTGTAAAATTGGTAACCAGTATGTAATTGGTTAGGTAGTGCTGTTGGGTTATAGGCCCCACCAGTAACTTGATTTGTCATGTTGCTGACTTAGGGCAAGCCACATAATCTGTCATGTAGTAGAATTCATCACCCCTAGTTATTCCCAGAGCACTTTAGATGTTGACTAGGGAGTGCCCATCTAGGAGTGGATTCACCAAAGGCAGCCAGTAGATAATGCCTGTGAACAAAGTGTGGCTTATGTTTCAAGTTTCAAAGAACTTGGGTAACAGTCCTCCACTTCCTCCTCAGATTAGACTTGAACTCTTCTCCAACATCTTGCATGCAAAAAGTGCTTGTAGCCTTAGATATGAGTCAGCTGAGAAGTCACTTAATGTGATGCACAGTCAATTTACATAAGATGAGCAAGGAAATTAGTAGCACTTTACTGGCAGTGCCTGTAGAATTTAATTGTGGGTTTAGAGTTTTTGAAATTTGGACATAATTGCCTAATGTGACAGTTAAGAAGTATTTTCCTGGGGAATCCAGCTTAATCTGAGAAATAGGACTTCAGGTGCCTACAACAATATATGAAGTACTCTCTGTTTAATATAAGAGATATGAAAGGAATAGATCCAACATATATCCATTACTGAGTCTGTTTAGTTTGTGTAGGTAGAAAACTGTGTATGTTCCTTGATAGTCCTATAACAGGCAATCGCAAATACATGGCTTATTTAGTCATGTAAAACTGCTTCTGTGCTGAAATATTCTTTGGACTGAGCAATTTTTTTTTTTTTTTTTTTTGTTTCCTCGGCAGAAAAGTTCAAAAGGTGGCCCTGGCGTACAGTCATACCCTAACTTTGATCCATCAGCTGATGTTCTTGCTTTGGACAAAGCTATTACTGTAAAGGGTAAGAGTAATAAATGTTTAACCTGATATGTTAGGACTCTTCCTTAGGAAATTTTGAGAATAGCACTGAATAAAATACCAGAGAGAGGCAATGGCAAGCAGGAGAGGTGCCTCTGCTTTTAAAAGCTCCACAATACATTAAATAATGCCACTTGGTAAAGAATCTCAACCCTCTGATATCCTGCTGTTGTATTACAATTTCAGACCTTAATACTACATTCAAGTTCTTGAATACATTGAAGGAAGTGTTGTAAAAAATTAATTTCTAGAGAATCAAAAAATATTATAACATATCAGACTAATACTTTTTGATTTTATTGCCATAAAATCCCTACAAGAGGCAGTGAATATGCTGATAATGTAATGTATGCTTCTGTTGCACTTCTCTCTTTTAATGAAATTCACATTTGGCACTTTGCCTGTACTTTGAAACCTTTTTCAATTTGATTTACTGAGATTAAGTGAGTATTCTGTCTTAATTTAATTTTTTTTTAGTTATTCTGTAGTGTGAGTTCTGCACTCAGAACACTTTGAAACTTTCTATAAGTGAGATTGTAGAAACATAGGTTTCTGTGTTCTATGAGAATCTATTTTTTGGGTTTCTTCACTACATCACTAATTCTAAGTCAGTAGGTAATTACAGTTTTTCCTTTGGTTAAACTTTATTGTGTCAAGAAAACAAAATATGACATGAAGTAAATAATAAAATGTGAAAATTATTATTTGTCTAAATGGTGTACTAGAGACTACTATAGTATTTCTGATGTATTAGACATGTGGGTGTTTGGTGACTCATAGGTGTGGATGAAACCACCATCATTGACATCTTGACTAAAAGAACAAATGCTCAGCGTCAGCAGATCAAAGCTGCCTATCAGCAGGCTAAAGGAAAGGTAAAGTATATTCAAGCTAAGTTTAAATTTACACCCAGAATATCAATGTTCCTCCTAACTCAGATGGTACATACAGCTTTAGCTTCATAGAACAAAAAGTTACAGTCTTCTGCCTTCTGTAGTTTGTCAAAACCATGACAGAATGATAATACCCTGCAACTATATTGCCAGTGCTGAGCCTTTGAATTCGATGGCCACTATTTTGAAATGAAAAGAAAAATTTTGAAGGTCCAACTTTCCAGCTTTTAGAATGCCCTAGAGATCCTTTAAATCATTAAATCACTGGGAATGCAGAGATCTCACTGTACCACCTGGTATACAAGTCTGCTGAGAGAAAGGAAGAGATGGAGAAGCAGACTTGGAGACATGTCTCTGAATATTTAAGTCCAGATAGAATACTAAATAGGATAGGAAACTTGTAGGTCCATAATGCTGTTCCACAAGTATACCAACACTGGTATGGAGATGGGCGTACAAGGGGCAGTGTTCTTCTGTCTCTGAGTGGTAAAACTGTTAGTCCCTGGCACTGAGAAGCTTGGAGAAGCTTGGAAGTTACTGCATGTTTCTGCAAAAGGTTTTAATTGCTCTTACTTTTCTCTATAACAAATTTTCTCCAGTTGAATCTGTAATTCTAAATTGAAATTACAATAGCACAGTTGGCATGCCAGAATTACTGAGTGATTTTTCCTTGGAAAGTGATTCCTTGGAGTTTTTTGTTCTGTAAGTCTAAGAGTAAATTTTAAGGGCCAACTTAGAAAACAAGTCTAATATCTCATTTTAGCCTCGATTTCCTGTTTCTGTTCAGGAAACTTCACCTGTGGTTTTCACAGCCCTCTTCCCCCTCAGAGGAAGCTTCATCCTTGCAATTATATTTTTTAAGGAAATATTTTAAAATATAGCTTCAAAGACACAGGGAGACTAATGCTGTTAGATTATTAGATACTCTGGTTCTTGGCATACCATCAAAAGCAGAACAGAACTAACTATGGACATAGTGCTTGCTTGTAAAATAATCTCATTGGTTTAGGTTTCCTGACAAAGCAGGTTGACCTTCTCACTCTTATAGCCACAGCCTTGATACATACTTGGTGGAGATCAGTGCTGTAACTTTTAATGTAACAAAATAAAGTACTGTGCATTTCCAGACAGGAGGGAGGCTAAATCAGGTGTTTTTTCTTTAAACTTATAATTTAGGTCAAATTAGAATATAGCCCAAATCTTAACTTCAGGACTTAGAGTTTTGTGTAGGATGATAGTAAGGAATGTCTACACAGTTTCCACTGCAAATTCTGTATCCTTTATGCAATAAATGGTTGAATTAAAATGTTATCAAGATAAGAAACTCAGGCATAATGATAACAGCAATATAGTATTATTTTCTCTTAAAAAACAAACAGCCTATTCTGAGTCTTCTTCTGATGCTGTAAATGGGTGAATATGGCTGAACTGCAATGTGTGAAAGCACTCCTGAATACTTACTGAAAAAAAATGATACTTTGATTAACATAAAGGTGACAAATTAAAAATTTCAAGTAGGTCTTCACAATTCTTTCTAGTAGCTAAAAGAGTGGTGTAGACTAAGATTCATCAGAGATCAGACTTAATTTTTGGACGGTAGCTGAAGAGCAGCTTTTTACTATTCACTAGCTTAGTGTGTCTCTTATTCTTCCTGTCACAGAGTCTGGAAGAAGCCTTGAAAAAAGTCCTTAAAAGCCACCTGGAAGATGTTGTTGTGGCTCTGCTCAAAACTCCAGCTCAGTTTGATGCTGAAGAATTAAGAGCCTCTATGAAGGTAAGGCAAAGGTTTCTGAGAAAAACTTTCCTAAAGAGCATAAATAATTACCAGGGCCTGGAAGTGACACTGGAGTTGGGTTTCAAAGCTTCTGTATTGTCTTCATTTTAACCCCATTTTGTGAAATAAATCTATACTGTTAGTCCAGGTTGTGAGAGCAAGACACAGCAATCTCCACTGAATTTCAGGATTGGAAGAGATTGTCCACAAATGGTATTCTTTTGTGAGAATGAACTCTTTCTGCCTTCTGAAAACTGTTTTTTGATGTACTGGTAGAAAGCCATAGAGTTTACATACATGTTTACATAAGAGAAGGCAAAAAGGAAGGGGGTATTTTTCTTCATAAATTTTGCATTCCTATCTTTTATGTGCACTTCTTGGTCCCTTTAGTGCTTCTTTTGGATACCAGTGATGTAAGATGTGATAAAAAATAATTCCAAAAGACCTGAAATAACAATATTCTGTGGAAACACAATGTTCTTCATTTTTCTTTCTTGTTCCACATGGGGCTTTCAAAGCCAAGTCTATGTTTTTCATCTTATTTCTGGTCTTCTAAATTTTAAATCTGGTGTATGAAATAACATTTCTAAAAATTAAACCATATTTATTAGGGGCTTGGAACTGATGAAGATACCTTAGTTGAGATTCTGGCCTCAAGAAACAACAGAGAGATCAGAGAAGCCAGCAGATACTACAAAGAAGGTGATTCAGAGCAAGAAAGAAGTATTAATGATATAACTGGTATAATGGTATAATATAGACACATTACAGTCACAGCCCCACTTCACAATTCGAGAAGCTGAGATGACCTTGTAGAAGACAAATGAAGCTTCACGTAAGATTGAAAGTGTTGCAGGGGAGGGAGGTCATACTGGCTGTTTTGACCATGTAGATCCCAATACAGAAGGAAAAGGCACATCATCACTGCCAGAACTGCAGATGTCTCATGGGCCATGCATTTAGATGCTTTCTAGGGTGCAAGCAAAACCTGGCTGCTTTTCTTCTCTTGTTCTCTCTTCTCTTCTGCTCTGAGCCTTGGCTGACCTCTTAAAATCTCACTAGGCTTGAAAAACAAGATTATTGCGTTACCAACGTGGATAACATTAGCAGTAGAAGCAACCAGTGAACTAAAGGGGGACAATTTTTAAAGAGATAACTGAAGCATAATGTGGTATCTCTTATATATTTAGAGTTTGCTGCAGCCCATCAGTGTTGTCTAATTAAATCATGTTTTCTGAGATGATACACTAACTTTTCCAAGCGATTTCCATTCTAATAGTCTCAATTACAAGCCCAAATTAATAGTTTGATTTTTCAGAAGAGTTTTGTGATGGAATTCAGTACTGATAAGAACAACCCAAATAAGAATGAAAGACAAACAGCTCAGAAAAGGTTTCAGGCTTTTTTTTTTGTACTTCACAAGTAAAAGCCCAAGACAATGCCACCCACAAGACCTTAGAGAGGGCCTTTTTCATGAGATTTTGGATTTAGCCTCCAATTTCACAACACATTTTAGGGATTAGAGGACATGTTACAAATATACCCCTTCTCTTGAAACTAAATGTGAGAAAGAAAACTGCATTTCTACTGGGCATATTTAAGTGGGAAATTAAGAAAAAGCTGAAAAATCATAGAACCATGGAATGTTTCAGGTTGGAAGGTGCTTTTAAAGATCATCTAGTCAACCTTGTTGATAGCTTTAAAACAAACTATGAATCCTTTTCCTTTTGATTTCAGTGCTGAAGAGAGATCTAACACAAGACATTATCTCTGACACATCTGGAGACTTTCAGAAGGCTTTAGTTGCTCTAGCCAAGGTATGCTGTCCTTAAGCATTTTCAGTGTCATTACCCATAACAAAAAAATAATGTTGTCAAGACTATTTTAGAGAAAGGCATACAATAAATAATGATTTAGGTAATACTTCCTTGCATAATTTTTTATTTACATATCTTAGACCATATGAAATTGTTCTTAAACAAGCTATAATGAGATTTTGTCTCAATGCATTTTAAAAAACAGTGATGTTTATTATAGTTTATCAGTCATGCTTTTAAGACTTTTTTGTGGTAACTGTCTGTAAGCACTTGGAAAAACAACAGGAATAATGTTATGTCAATTGACTAGAAATAGAGAAGAAATGCTTACAATTAGGGAAATAAACTTTTTGGCTTGCTGTTAAGGTATGTTTCTAGTAGTTAGATAATGGGATAGGGGCAAGAAGCTAACAAGTGGACAAGGTGTTTTGTGAATTTGTGTTCAAAAGCAGATGAGTTTAAACACGGGAGCTGCCCAAGAAAAAGACCCTTTTAAAATGCATAAGTACTTGATTCCATGATTGTTGAGTGCATGTGTATGAAGCTTGCACATCCACACAGGATTATTTTTTGATGTGTCCATGTGCATCGTTTTGATTTTCAGTTTTTGTTTTCAAACCAGCTTGAAAGGAGTCTATTGAATGGTCATCAGGGAGCAAATCACAGCTTCCAAGCCTGTAACTTCACATTAAAAACCAATACTTCCTGCTGATTTTAGTGTAGGACTTCAGAAATAAGTTGCTGATGACCTTAGAAATGTGAGCTCTGATTAACAAATACAACAGCTCTATTCACAGAATGATTGACATAACCTTCTATCTGCAATTATGTATTAAGTTATGTATGAGAATAGTAGGGCAGAACTCTCAAGTCCTGAGTTTTGGTGAACTGAATGTGAGTACCACTGAAGTTTTATTTATTTATTTATGTAGGCTGACCGATGTGAAGATTCTCATGTGAATGATGAGCTTGCTGACAATGATGCCAGGGTAAGATCATACTTGGCACTCTGCAGAGCTTCTTCATCTGACTTACTTGAGATTTCAAACTCTGGCTGCGCATGTTCTACCTGAATCTTGTGCATTGCAGACCTAACAGAGATTTGTATGTTATGTAGCAATCTTTTCTGAGGGGATACTATTTTATGTAAGCTCCACTATGTGAAGGAAATTAGATCTTCACCCTAATAATCTAGCTTCAGAAAAATGTCTGCAAGACCTCTTCTAGTTCATGTAAAATATGCAGACCATTTGAAGTAGGGGTCAACAATTGGAGAAATTAGACACAAACTTACTTCTGTTTATAACACTGTTCTTGAAGTGAGGGACAAGGATGTGCTTAAGTATGTGCAGAAGCAGCTACCATACCTTGACCAGTGTGAACTCTGCAGTATGTTAGCTGTAGCTATTGCTTTACAGTGATGAACTTTCAAGAATATTGGGTAAACCTCACAATCATTTTCTGAATAATTCTAAAATAAGCAACTGATCTTTTCCTTATTTCTTCCATCATCAACATGACACTTTTTGTTAAAATCATGGTAAAACTTAGCAGTCTTTCCTGATCTTTCATCTGTAAAATCTTACATCCCTGTCACAATTTAAATGTAGACTGACTTTACATTGATTTTTCAAAAATCCAACGAAGAAAAGACATTGATCAGTACTGTTTTCTGTTTGGGTTTTACTATACTGGTGTTAACTTTACTACTTTCTTTTCTTTATGACAGGCCTTGTATGAAGCAGGAGAGAAAAGGAAAGGAACAGATATTAATGTGTTTGTTACTGTTCTTACGGCGAGAAGCTATCCACATCTCCGAAGGGGTGGGTTGGATGAAACTTTGTGCTTAGCAGGAATTGTGTTTTGAACACAACCTGCTAATGAACTCAGAAAAGATGTAAATTATAAAGATGTGACTCTGTCTGCTACGAAGGTTTTCGTGATTGGACACATGCTTGCTGACTAAGGGTGCATTTGACAGCTTGGCTGTTCTTTCTGTACTAGTGATGAGCAATATTGTTTAGGTTGTTTACAGAACTATTACCATGAAGTCTCACATGGCGAGTGATCACAAGGCCAAGGGATCAGTGTGGCAGGGGTTATAAATGGTCCTCAGCATGGTCTTGCTCTTCAGCCAGTTTACCAGGGTTAGAGGGATATCACCTAGTGTCACAGGCTCCGGTGGAGTCACTGGACCACCTCTATACCTACCAATGGGAACATGAACCCTACCATCCTAACAAAGTCCTATTCCTTATGTTGACTCCGCTATCCCATGCAGTAACACTGCTTTCTATACTGAGCTGGCTGAAGAAAATGAGAAAGGTGGCCTACCATCAGTCATCTATATGCACTGCTGCAGCAGTGAGGGCAGAACAAGGCAGAGGCAATGCTGGGAGAATACTGTATTTTCATGACTATTCACTGAGTTTTATTCCCTTATTTAGTCTTTCAGAAGTACACCAAATATAGCAAGCATGACATGAACAAGGTACTGGATTTGGAGCTGAAAGGTGATATTGAGAACTGCCTGACTGTCCTTGGTAAGTGGTTCTGCAGATTGTAACCTACTATATATAATGACCATGTGAAAGCGTACTTTTTACTTCCTGCTATGATAGGAAGCTCTGCGCTTACCCTGCGTGTGTTGAGAAACTTGCTAAATAATATTTTGGAAAATCTCGTCTGATCATAGTGATTTAATTCAGTTATTTAAAGTCAGTTAAAGTTGATGAATGAGTAGAAATACCTCTCCTGATATACAGAAGGGTCTTTTAAGGACAACAGATGTGTCATCAACATAGGAAGATCTTTACAGGAAGTCAATATGCCAAAAAGATCTGTCAGAACAGGCACAATATGTATCAAAAATCCAATAGTTTTGAACCTGTCTTCAAAAAAAACCCAAACCAGACCCACTTTTCTCAAAATTCTGGTTTTCAAAGGCATTTCTAATATATGATTATTAAAAATATAAGAAATTTCCTTCTACAGTTTTATTCAAGAAAATATTCTTATAAGCTTTGTGATAAAGATGTATATTAAGACCCTTAGCATTACTGTTCCTCATGAACATTAAGGTAAGGCATTGACTCACTTAAATCACCCTTATCAGTGGGCAAAGGATGGAATCAGAAGCCAGACACCCATCTTATTCTCACCTTTTGTATCATAGTTAAGTGTACTTTAGATAAAGGAGTGGGTCCCATCAGGTCCTTCTTAATATCAGAAGTGGAGGGCAAGTACTTACTATAACTTGGTTTACAAAACAACAGTTCTTAACCTGTAGCTCTGCCGTAGAAGACAGAAATGCTTTCACATTTTTCTTCTTGAAAAGTGCAACATCTTTCTTAATTATTTGGCAGTAAACTAGGGACAACAGACATGTAACTGTTCTCCCCTGACTGAATTACTGTCTGAATAGGTACAGGAAAGGAACTGCTACTTCTCTCATATTTTGAAGACAGGTAACAAAGAAGTAGGTAAAGAGGATATGCTGGTAGGAAAACTGAGACTGCTCTTAAAGTGTTTTCTTTCCAAACTTTTGCTTTTTTTTACTTGTTACGTGTATAACAGATGGGACCTTATCTCATTGTTTCATTACAGTGAAGTGTGCCACAAGCAAGCCAGCTTTCTTTGCTGAAAAACTCCACTTGGCGATGAAGGTAAGCTTAAAGAAAGAATTTCTCTTTCTAAACACAGGGTGTTTTGCAAGCTGAAAAATAACAAGCTAGCTAGAGCTCTCAGCCCTTTGTGTGATAAAAAAGGACTGCAGAAGGGAATTCAATGTATTTCTCTATCTCCTTCTGTTCTTTCCTTTGAAACCTCTGAGTGTCTTTCCATAGGAGGAGCTGCCTGTTTGCTATAGTGTGTTCAGGAAGGCATCTGTCCATCCTCACATATATCTTTTACTCTAGACAGTGACAGAAAGCTAATGTGAACTTTTCTTATTTATGAAACCACAAAAATATTAGTGAAAATTAAATATGAAAGCAATTACACATCTCCACAAGAACCTTGTAGAAGCCTAATCTTTGACAAGACATCCATAGTCCTGGCAAATTTGGAACCTGGGTTGAGTGAGGCAGCTGGAGATCTTGAAAGTCTAGTATGCAGGTATTTTTATAAGTCCTGTGACTTGTTTAGGAGCAGAATGTGAAAAATTGAGTGAATCGTTATGAAAATATTGTTCATTGCACCCTTAAAAAAACAATTTAAAAAGGCAGTGAAGTCTAGGTTGTCTCCGGTGTCTAGCAAGCACAGTGAAGGGCATGCCTCTTTTCAGGAAACAGCTAAAAGAAATGTGTAAAAAGGAAATCCAGGGTGGAGGTACCCTGTCAGAAGTGAATTCTGCTCATACGGAACAGAAGAGGGATATGATAGGACACCCTCATGAGAGATGTTAAAGGAATAAGTTGTGGGTTCTATACACCCAGAAAGAAGTCTGATGGATTAACACACAGAACCTTGATTTAAGATGTTTTAAAGGCTTAAGTAGCCTCTTTTTTCTTTTTTCTTCTTTTTTCTTTTTTCTTTTCTTTTTTTTTTTTTTTGTCTTTTTTGATTTTTCTTTTTTTTTTCTTTTAACAGGGCTTTGGGACACGGCACAAAGAGCTTATCAGAATCATGGTTTCACGCCATGAAGTGGATATGAATGAAATCAAAGGTTATTACAAGAGGTTGTACGGCATCTCTCTCCGCCAAGCCATTATGGTAGGTTTTCTCTCAGGTGACATATGAAATGCAAAACAATGGAATGATTTTGGAAGTTTAGTAAGGGTTTGTTAACTCTTCTGCTCCTCGGTTACCAGTTCATCCTGAGTAATGCATTGTAGCTGAGTAACACGTGTTCCTAATGTTCCACATACTGGTAGAACTAATTTATTTTCTGGGGCAATGTTTTGTGTCATGAAAGCTGTAGCAATTTGTTAGTAGTGGTACGTATCTCAGGATATCATCTTACAATGATATGGAGAGTAAAGTATCCCCAAGTTCCTGTGCTTGGGAAGACATAAAGTACATTGTCAGGAGGCTGGAGATGATTGCACTGACAGCTGTATGGAATATTATTTGATGCAATTGGCTATTGGTTTTTAACATTTGAGTACTCCTGCAAACACCTTGTTAACTTGACATTTATTTGGCCGGCTTTCCACGTGACTTGAATAAAATACCTTCTTAAAGGGGGCAGCCACCCAATGTATTTTCTAGAAAACAGTCCCCAGAGGGACTTGAAGAAACCTAAACTTGCAAAGCAGCTTTGTGGAGGCTAGTAGACAACACTAAGAAAGAAAGTCTTGATTGGAGTAGAGTCATAGAATCACAGAATTATAGAATACTTTGGGTTGGAAGGGACCTTTAAAGGTCAGCTAGTCCAAACTCCTGCAATGAGCAGGGACATCTTCAACCAGGTCAGATTGCTCAGAGCTCCATCCAACCTGACCTGGAATGTTTCTAGGCATGGGGCATCTACCACCTCTTTGGGCAGCCTGTGACAGTGTTTCACCACTCTCATTGTGAAAAATGTCCTCCTCGTATCTAGTCTACATCTGCCCTCTTTTAGTTTTAAACCACTACCCTTTGTCCTATTGCAACAGTCCCTGCTAAAAAGCCCATCCCCGTCTTTCTTATAAGCCCCCTTTAAGTGCTGAAATGTGGCAATAAGGTCTCTCCAGAGCCTTCTCTTCTCCAGGATGAACAACCCCAACTCTCTCAGCCTGTCATTACAGGAGAGGTGTTCCATGCCTCTGGTCATTTTTGTGGACTCCTCTGGACCCATTCCAACAGCTCAATGTCTTTCCTGTGCTGAGGGCTCCAAAGCTGGACACGGGACTCCAGGTGGGGTCTCACCAGAGCGGCATAGAGAGGCAAAATCATCTCCCTCGGCCTGCTGGCCTTGCTTCCTTTGATGCAGCCGAGGGTACGATTGGCCTTCTGGGCTGCGAGCGCACATTGGTGGCTCATGTCCAGCATTTCATCCACCAGTACCCCCAAGTCCTCATCGGCAGGGCTGCTCTCAATCCCTTCATCTCCCAGCCTGTATTGATACTGGGGTTACCCTGACCTAGGTGCAGGACCACGCACTTGGCCTTGTCAAACCACATGAAGCTCACATTGGGCCCATTCCTTGAGCTTGTCCCAGTCTCTCTGGATGGCATCCCATCCCATGAAGCATTTCATCAGAAATAGAAACATACTCCATACACGTATCAAAATATCTTTTTGATTTTTATTTTTCTCTGCTACTTTCTCAGTTAGGTGCCAAAGATCACTTTTATTCTTCCATCATGAGTGTGTGTGATATGTAATTTGGTATGTAATTATATCACCACATCGTGTTCCAAAGTGATGATTGTATCCAAATGGCTTGAGGAGTAGCCTGGATGCACTAAATAATTCATATGTCTCTGCAAAGTAGATTAAAATTTGACAAAACATAGCGTGTAATAATTACAGTACGTACTTAATGCATATTATCCACTTTTTCTAAACTGAATAAGCAATCCTATGGTGAATTGAATATCACTGTACTATTAGACTGTGTTTCAGATAATCCTAGATACAATGTGTATAGTGTTTTAATAATAATGAACATTGGACATCACTGGTCAAGGAATGCATTTTCACTTTATCTGAGAAGAAAAGCTTAAGCTCCTGGGCAGATAGAAATCTTCTAAATATTCCTTATTTATGCCATGAGACCTTCCAGAATTTTTATGGGCCTTGTCTACCTCTGCTGCACTCTGGAAATGCATATATTTATTTCTAGGTCATATGAATAACTTCGGTGAGGTACTCAGTTCAAGCTCAGTCTGTGGCTAACACATATGTGTTATCAAGATATTAATTTACTTAGGTGAAGGATTGAAGTTTGGTACGTATATATTGAATGCTTACTGAAATTTATTTCACTTGAGACCATTATCCTAACAATTGTGGTTTTTGTACTTAAATTGACAGGATGAACTCAAAGGGGATTATGAAAACATCCTGGTGGCTTTATGTGGAAGTGATAACTAAGTTTCATGTTCCTGCAATGCACTCAAGCCCTTTTTCTGAAGTTCTTTATATTTGCCTCAGCTGTCTATATAAAATACAGGATTTACACAGTGAGATTTCTCTGGAATGGTACTTAGTCCATATGTGTTATGCTGAAAACCTGTAACCTGGAATGTATTTTTTCAGTATCTTTATTTTGCCTGGCATTCGTGTCTTTTCTTGCCATTATTTATCCAAAGTCAAAGACTACGCCCAAGTTTCTATTTTCTTGATTAATCATGAAGAAGAAAAATTTTTCATTTATGCAAAACAAATAAACTGTGGAGCTTTTTGTCTTTTTTTGCTTTTCTGCATGAATTTCAAGTTGTCTGTGTGTAGTGCATCAGAAAAAAATCAATAAATAAATAATCAAAAAAGAATGTAGAAATGTCACACAGTATAGCTGAGTCTATACCTTTCCATTTCACTTCAGCTACGGTTTATGTAAGCCAGGTGTAAGAAAAATAGCTAAAGAAAACTTACTAAAAATTTTAAAAATATAAAAAAGCTATTTCTGTCTTGTTCTTTTTCATTTAAATTCTGGAGTAAATAAGCTTGTTATGTTTTGTGCATAGGGAAAAAAAAAAGAAAAAAAAAGAGAATTGAAAAAAACTCTTCATAGCCCATGTATGACTTTTATTTTTTACCTGATGAGTTGTGTAAATTTTTTATATTATCTCCAAAGTGAAAAAACTACTATCACTACCTCTATTTTGGACAGAGCTCATGCTTGGCATTAGAATCCTGATTGTGCCAGATGCTGTACAAATGAGTTACTATAACACTCGTGCACTGGTGGAATTACGCATTATTTGTTGGTTCCTCATTACATGCAAACACTGCTGGTCTTTGTTATGGTGGCCTCCAATTACTCGATTGAACAACAGCATGCTAAACTATTGGGAAATCAAAGGTCATCTTAGCAAATTTGTGTTAAACTTTGCAGGTGCCTCTGCTTTAAATTGGGATGGTCTAGGATAATCCCCAATAATTTTCCAAGATATAGATCCCACCTTACCATAATTTACTTTGGTGGTAATCCTTATTGTCCTGATAGGATAAGTGGAAGAGAGAGACTCCAACCAAAAGAAGTTTATGGGACATATACATGATAGTCATCAACTAAAACAGAAAAACAAAAGAACAAGCAGACATATGCACACAGATCATGTACTGGGGGATCTGTTTGATCAAATGACAAGCTTCAGAGGAAACAAAACCAAACCACTTTGTATGTTTTGAGTGTGGCACTAGCAAAAGGTGCATTTCTTAAGAGGTAGATGTCAGGAGGATGCAATTCCCTAAATCCTTTAGTCCATATAAGGATGAGTTGAAAAGGTTGATTGTGACAGCAAAAGTTGGTTGGAAGGAAAGTCTAACTTTACTGAATATGAAATGAAGACAGTATCTTGAATCTTTACCAGACACCCCCCACACACTTCCTTCTCACTAAAAATGCCTAGAAGGGAATGATTACTTGCAGCTGTGGTTTCCTTTTGAACTTGTGGTGATAACCATATATGTTTTGATTATATGCATATAAATATATATAAAAATATGTATGCATGTAAAGCATATATGCTGTGCTAACCTCTTTGGCATGGGTAACAGCCTATTAAAAGTGAAGAAACTTAAATGAATGGATTTTAAGATACTACCTGTGTTGCTGTCCAGACCTTGGTGTAACAAAAAAACAAAGGCAAACCTATACTCAGTGGATGGGTCATAACTAATTAACTTGTAGCCAGGAGATTATTAGGTCTAATTTTGAAATTCTTGTTTCAACATTTCGGTCATTGTGAAATTGAGACGTGGTGTAGCTATGCAAAGGGAAAGAATCTGATTTCATTGGCATAGGAAAGTTATTTTGCAAGAGGTATGTTCACCAAAGAGGCCAAAAGGTGAAAAAAATCCATCAAAAAAGCTATAGCAGGTTTTTAAAAATTACTTCCAATTAAAGCTGAACAAAAGATTGAAAATTTAAATTCATTTGAAGCAGTTTCTTTCTTTTTTGGCTGAGTTCAAGAGGGTCTCAGCAGCTGCAAGTTCTTTGCAAGAGCCCAGCCTAACTGTTCAACTTCAAAATGTGAACAAGGGAGCACCGAGAATTTTCATTTAAAAAGGAGATGGTATGAAGTTAAATGTGTTCTTAACAGAAAAATGGTTGTTACCTGATTATGAGTTTTGCAGGACTGTGCATCAGAAGGAAATTATTACTGTACATTGTTGCAATCTGAATAGTTCTCCTAATTTTAAGATATTTCACTATAATTTTATATGTTTCCTTGCTAGAGGCATGAGTAGCTGCATTTTGATTATATTCTGTTTGTCTACTTCTAAAAATGCAAATGCTGCTTGTTTCAAAGAGGAAGGATTGGCGGAGGTCTCTGTACTGGTGTATCAATGAGGATTCACAGGTTTACTACCACTACCAGATAAATCCCCCTCGGCATTCACTTCTGTCAGAGAGGCACACATTTCTGTACTGTGAAACTACTACTTCCATACGCATTTACAAAATCAGAAGTTCAAAAAAAAAAAGTTCTGCTCATATGGGTATTTCAGAAGTGTCTTCAATGTTATGATGTATTCATACGACTCCTTATTTCCATGAGAAATTTGCAGCCAACTATTATAGTCCAGAAAGTACTGGACTAGTTCAAGTACTGCAGAAAATAGGGCTTAGGTTAATACTTGTGGAACAGAGTGATTGCACCATCCATTTCACTACCAGAAGGCTCCCTGATGTTCTGAGTGGAAGCGGAGGATATTTGTAAACGAAAAAAAAAATTAAGATTTTCCGTTATAGCAACACCCATGTGGCAAGGTGATTTCCTGGCATTAAGTAAGGGAAGACCTTGTCCTAAAGAGCTATGCTGCACAATCAAGGTGGGGGAGAGCGAGAGAGAGAGAGAAGGAACTAAATGAACCAGCACAAATAAGGTAGTGTTTTGCATGCAAATTCATAAGACCATCGACAGAGCAATGTAGGTGAAGCTCTAAGTATGTGTCACTCTAGTCAGAATATTGTTGAGAGAAGCTGGGTTACCAGAGAAGACAAGTAAACTAAGGTCATTTGGATCTTGTTTGCTCTTCTCTTTCTGCCTATAAAAGGACAAAGTGCTACATAAAATCACTGTGAATGAGTTTGAAATGTAAGTCCCTAAGGACTCTATTCAATAGCATGCTTCTCTCTGTGCTGAGCTTCAAGCATGGGATGAGTCCACAGATTTCTACCAAGAAGGGATGTTTGCACATTTTCTGCAGCTATTTTCCTAATCAATATCAGAAATTAAGCACCAGAAAAAGGAGAAATAAGATGGGGAAAATTAAAAGGTATTTTCAAGTCTTTCAAAACTTATGTCAAAACCAAACAAAAAGTCCACAACACCAAAGTTAGACTGTAAAGAACTGTTTAGTACCCACTCAGACTGTCTGGAGGAAGGCTTGCTTGGGCATAGTGTGCTGGAATTTTCAGCACTATTTTAGTGAAACACAATGTATGAACTTTGTCTACCTGGACTTTAGTAAAGCCTTTGACACCATCTCCCACAACATTCTCATGGAGAAACTGATGGCTCATGGCTTAGAGAGGTGTACTCTTCACTGGGTGAGGAACTGGCTGGATGGCCGAGCCCAGAGAGTCGTGGTGAATGGCGTTACATCCAGTTGACAGCTGGTCACAAGCGGTGTTCCCCAGGGCTTGGTTCTGGGACCGGTCTTGTTTAATATTTTTATTGATGATCTGGATGAGGGGATTGAGTGCTCCCTCACTAAGTTTGCAGACAAATCAAGTTGGGTGGGGGTGTTGATCTGCTGGAGGGCAAGAAGGCTCTGCAGAGGGATCTGGATAGGCTGGATCGATGGGCTGAGGTCAACTGTATGAGGTTTAATAAGGTCAAGTGCTGGGTCCAGCACTTCGGCAACAACAACCCCATGCAACGCTACAAGCTTGGGGAGGAGTGGCTGGAGAGTTGCCCGGCAGAAAAGGACCTGGGAGTGCTGGTTGACAGCCAGCTGAACATGAGCCAGCAGTGTGCCCAGGTGGTCAAGAAGGCCAAAAGCGTCCTGGCCTGTGTCAGAAATAGTGTGGTCAGCAGGAGCAGGGAAGTGATTGTGCCCCTGTACTCGGCACTGGTGAGGCCACACCTTGAATCCTGTGTTCAGTTTTGGGCCCCTCACTACAAGCGGGATATTGAGTTGCTGCCGCGTGTCCAGAGAAGGGCAATGAAGCTGGTGAGGTGTCTGGAGAACAAGTCTTATGAGAAGCAGCTGAGGGAACTGGGGTTGTTTAGTTTAGAGAAGAGGAGGCTGAGGGGAGACCTTATCGCTCTCTCCAACTACCTGAAAGGGGATTGTGGTGAGGTGGGTGTTGGTCTCTTCTCCCAAGTAACTAGCAATAAGATGAGAGGAAACGGCCTCAAAGTTGCACCAGGGCAGGTTTAGACTAGATATTAGAAAAAATCTCTTTACTGAAGGAGTGGTCAAACATTGGAACAGGCTGCCCAGGGAGGTGGTGGAGTCACCAACACTGGAAATATTCAAAAAATGTGTGGACATGGCGCTTCAGGACATGGTTTAGTGGGCATGGTGGTGGTGTGTTATGGTTGGACTTGATGTTCTTAAAGGTCTTTTCTTAATGGTTCTGTGATTCTGTGAATATTACAATACCTCTTCTGAGGTGGGGAAAATAATTGATAACAGCCTACAAAAATGAAGAGGACTTTAATAAAGCAGAACAGGGGATAGAAAGAATGTAGCCTGTCCCGTTTTGAACCCAGTCAGATGTGCTTTTTTTTTGGAAAGGCATATATTAGAATTGCAATAGAGTGGGGCTTTTTGCATTCAGCTAAGACTGGAGAAATAGTAGCCCACCGACTTAATAGGGAATGTGCATCCAGTCATTTAAAGCTTATGAAGGGAACATAAGAGATGAAATCAAGAGGAAAGGAAATGTCAGTAAATATGTTACAGAGAAGGCCATAGTGAAATTAATGAGAAGGCTTGCTTGCTTTGATGTAAGTTGGTGGGAGGGGAAGGGACCAAAGGGTCATAAAAAAAAGCAACAAGAAGATTGAAATGTGAAATTTTTTCATCATTGTACACTTGTAGCCTATAAACAGGAAAGTACTATGAGGACACAGCTTGAAAACAACTGTGTAAATGAAAGAATCACCCTTCATCTTCAGTGATGCAAGTCAGGAAAAGCTTTCTTAAGGGATGGTGATTTTTTAATCAGTTAGAAAGTATCGGAAAACCATTCCCTCAAATAGCACTAACTCTTTCACTACAGTTTGATAAAATGCACTGGAAATGCTAATTGTGTCAAATTTGGCCTATTACTTTCTGATCAACCATCTCCTGCATCAGTTCCACAGGTTGTCCCATTTCACCGTGAGTGCTCTTCCAGTCCTTTTAGCTTTTAAACTGGGGGAGTAGGACATATCCTCTGAGTTGCTGGAACTCCCTGAACAGTCTTTCTAACAGGTTTTCAGACTTTTCAGACAGTTTTTCCACAGCTGAGACGCAGGCCTGTAGGGATGAGGAAAGATTTTCTTCATATTGCTGGAGTTTGCCAGTCAATTCATCCACTGTTGGTCCCTCTTCATCTTTCTAGGTCATTACTGCCAACGAATTGGCATATGATAATGGTGTGCTCTGTACAAACTTCTGCCACATGGGTCGTGTACACTGGACTTCATCTCGACCTGTGTGGTCTGGGTCATTATAAATCACCTCCAGCATGGCTAGTTCCCTCAGGTAATGGATACCTCTCGCCATGGTGGTCCACTTGCCTTGGTAACATATCACATCTTCCTTGAAGGGAAGATTTCCTTCACATCTGAGAGGAGTCACCTCCAGAGACTAAGGGCTTATGTCTTTTTTCCAATTGCCTTATCAATACCACCTTCCCTAGAAAGGGATCCCAGATGCTTGGCTTCCGTACCCTTTAATTGCAGGCTGCTGGCCCCATTATCCCAGCATCAGAGCAGCCAGGTGACAATGTGCTCACCTGGACAACAACTGAAGTCTTTTCATGTATCTCGAAGTTTATTTAGGGATAGTGTTTGGGTGATTATAGAATCACAGAATCATGGAATCGTTAAGGTTGGAAAAGACCTTTAAGACCATCAAGTCCAACCACCAACCCAACACCACATTGCCCACTAAGCCATGTCCTGAAGTGCCACATCCACAGATTTTTTGAATACTTCCAGTGATGTTGACTCCACCAGTTCCTTGGGCAATGTCAGTTTATCTCTGGTTCTGCCTCTTTCACCTCTGGTTCTCACGATGCCTCTGCTTCGTCATCCTTTACCAAATGAGATTACTTTCGTGTCCATGTCTTCTTGTGGAAAGGGGCAACTGATATCAGCACAGATTGGTTCTCTGGTTCATCTGCAGTGTTTCTCATCAGGGTTGGAGTAGCTGCAGTGCCTGTTGCCAGGGTTGGAGTAGCCACAGTGCACATTGCTGGGGTTGGAGTAGCTGCAGTGCCCATCATGGGGGTTGGGACAGCTGCAGTGCCTGTTGTAGGGGTTTGAGTGGCTGCAGTGCCCGTCACAGGTCTTGGAGTAGCCACACAGTGCCCCCATCTGCACTAAACTCTGGTAGTGGATGTGCTGGTATTTTTAAACAGTTGTTTAATCCTGAACAAGACCTGAAACATATTCAGGAGACCTAGAAATAGGAGCATGCTGGTTTGAACATCCCAAGGATATTCAGAATTCTCAAAAGCAATTGTAATTAGCCTGGAGGAGAAAGAGAAGGTGAAGGAAAGGGTCTCCCCGTATATTGGCTCTGTGAGGAGAAAAGGTAAAAAGTGTAATTATTAACAGTTTCTGAGAGATGGCTCCTGACGTATGGCACTGACGGCAATGTTGTGTCCGAATACCAGATAAGTCTCACAATGAGCCATAAACCTGTGCCGCAAAGCACAACAACATGATAATCTTAACACAGCTCCCAGAGATGATAAACAGCACAACAGGGAACATACACAGCAAGAAGGGTAACACAACCCTGAGAACAAGCACAACTCTGAGAGCAAATGAATCAACATTGTGACCAGTGACTATTAAACTAATATAATGAATGCTTATCACAAATTTGTTTTAACATGCTCTGGTCAGATCTGTCCTTATCTCAACCCTTCCTGCCCCATTAACTCTATCCCAGCAGAAAACAGGACACCCTGACAAAACAAGCGATAAATTTGCAGGAGGGTAGAAAAAGGCATCCAGAGTTTCTGAATGATGTTTCCAAAAATTTGAGCTCTGGTGACACCTCGTGAGTAAGTTGAGAACAAGGACAAGGAAATGTTATAACAGAAATTATCACAAACAGGCAAAGATCTTACCTGGGCATTGTTTTCCAGGCTGTTGGAATGATAAGAAATAAAACAGTTCTGCTTTTTATGGAAAATGGGGCTTTTTTTTTGCTTTTTTTTTTTCTTCAGTGGACTGTGACTAGCTGATTCATTTTAAGGGGAGATAAAAAGAGAAGTTTCTCAGAGCACTGTGACAGACAATTGTAGAATATGAAAAAAAAATCCCACACCACCATCTTCCCCCCTCCTCCCCCCAGAGTATCAAATGTGTATGCGTGCTTACACAAAACCTTGCACTTCAAAGAGAGACTCTTTCTGTCTCTTGCGTGATACACTGGAGGATCTGAGCAGAGGTGTTTATGAGATTATTATTCAGCAGATTTGGGCAAATAAGGGTGAACTTCTAATAGAAACCATAACAGAAGGTGCTATGGCAAGGTGATATAGCTAAGCAGCCCTGTGTGTTTACCTAGCGTAAAGATAAAAACACACCAATTTGGGTTTGGAAATTAAGCTGCTTCTCCATCTCCATTCCAGAGGTGACATGTACAGAATGTTTTCAGTTGCTTTTTGCATTTATTATATGCTGCTTTTTGTTAAAATCATTGAAATAAGGTCTACCAAAAGGTCTTTGAAAATCTGGCCTTTAATTTTTCAATGTCTTGTTTTACAATCTAACTGAAGTACATCTTTCATTCAGCTGGACCAAGTTTAGAAAAGCTAAACAAACTGCTTGTAAGGAATTCAGATACTGCAAAAGTGATGGCAGTTTATTATAGCTAGAGAAGGTGACCATCACCATATTTAGTGTCATTTTCTATGCTATTCTTTACACATCAATAGATCAGGGTGTTTCTGGATTTGTCTGAATAAAGAAGGATAGAAATTAGGTCTTGTATGTTCTTTGATCGTACTATGCAGAGGCTTTTATTAAATTGTTCACTGTGATACTAATCTAGGTTTCCTGAACAGTTGCAGTTAATTAGTATTGTCTAATATGCATATCTATGACTCTAGCAATAATAACCTGCACCTGCAATTAAACTCACTATGCCTATTTCAAACTCCACTTAGTCCTTCCTTCCTATCCACATTGAATGACTGTGGGTCATTATCAAAATTGTTATTTGAGTTTTCCAAATAGCTGATGAGTGTAAATTGATGAATGAACAGAAAGCTTGGACTTCTAATTAATCAGTTTTGTCTATTTTTAAATTCAGAAAGTTATTTTTCTTCTACCAGCTCTTTTTATATTCTAACCTATGTTAGAACATGGCTGGTAGGATACTGACAAATATCTTATAAGGTTCTTGGGAGGCTTTGAGAAGTCCAATTGAATTGTGAAGGTTCTTCTGCTATTTTTGCAATTTTACAGCAAAACACTGTACTCTTTGTGAAGTCATATGTGTTTAATTATGAGGATGATTGGATGATTTCTAATTAATTCCTAGGTGTGCACATTTCAGTTAGTATGAAGTTACTGAAAAATAAATACTTTTGATTTATGATTTGGTAATTTTCTTTCTAGGCTTGTTTATTCCAGATAACAAGTGGATAAGTATAAATACCGTACATTGTTTATTATTCCTGCAAACACTATTCTGTTCTTCAGAAAAGACTGGGGCAAGGAGTTGTGTGTGAAATATTTGTTGCATTATCTGAAATTATCACTATTTGGCATTCTTTGAAATGTATCAAGTTTGCCTCTATTTGATCAAGATGAATGCTTCTGGACTGTCTAAAACCCATGCCATTAGGTCTTATGGAAAACTGAAGATTTTGTTAATCCATGGTACATCAACCAGGTCTGGAAACAATGCTATAGTTAGGTGTGTTT
This sequence comes from Phaethon aethereus, assembly GCF_964289735.1. NCBI lineage: Eukaryota > Metazoa > Chordata > Aves > Phaethontiformes > Phaethontidae > Phaethon > Phaethon aethereus. The sequence continues at coordinate 41,611,318 of NC_138577.1, read as the reverse complement.
CTTTTCATCAAATGCAGATATGAACATGTGAAAAATTACTTGAACTTGCTTAATCCCACTCCACAAAATTTAAATCTTAGAATTTGGAGTTTATAATTTCAAGTTCGTTTCATCTGTATATGTATTTAGCCTATTAATAAGGAAAATGCACAAATGTAGTTTATGAAACTCTTACAAATACACAACTCAAAAGTTACAACAACAAAGAAGCACCAGTCTCCATAGATTAATTTGCACAAGATAAACTGAAAAAAAAAAAAATCTCTTCAGCGAAGCATCAGTGCTGTTAATTACATAGCTTTACATTGGAGAATATTTTTACCTTTCCTCTTTATACAGGACACAAAATGCTTTCCTAATGTATGGTTTAGCTGTAGAACTTGTCTGCACTGCCTAAAAACACTAGATGTAGCTGTTGGCACTTGCACGAGAAAGGCAGCTTGTCTCCCCCCCGCCCTGGAAAGTAGGTATTATGTTGGTTTTTGCATGTGATGTTTTGGATATTTTTTTTTTTAAACAAATCTTCATGTTGTGGCTTTGCTTAAAATATTAGGGAGCCTCTTTCACAGTCCTTGGATTTGTCAGTCCCTCTGCCATTACATGTGATACAAAAAATTAAGGAATAAAATTTAAAAGTCACATGAGTTTTTATGAATTAATTATAAACTAACGATGTTTGAAAATAAATTAGGATATACACTTCCAGCAATCGGCTTGTCATTGTAACTAGAGCGGTGCAGTGCAGTTTTCTCTTTTAGCATCAATGCATTTTACATAGCTAGGATATAGCAGTAATCCGATCATCTGCAATTGCCACAATACCAGACGGATCCCCAAAAATAGAAGTCCTCTAGTAATCTGTCTAGATTATTGAATTCAGTGACCACTTGGAAATATATCATGGAATGCTTGCAGAACTAAATTAAAATATGAGCTTTTATTTTCAGTGACATCTAGAAATCTTCCACATTCTGTTTTACCATTTTCATGGGAAATACATGTATAAGTATACACAAAACTTTTAGTATCATTTTCCTCTGCAATAGTTAAGAGAAGTATGTTTGCAGGCATACATATTTGTATTTAGATGCTTTTTTAATGTATAATTATGTATTTAGGGAAAGAGCAGCAGAAAGGATGGTTATGGTGGTGGACAATGTTGTGCATTTTCCTGTTTTTTGTGTTTCATTCATGCCCTGTGAATGAAAGAGAACTGAAGCCAGGGGTCTGACGTTGTTTTTCATTTCTAGGTGACAAACGCAAACAAATAATTAATATAATAAAGTGGTACTTATAAGAGAGTGTTAATGAATGACTGTTGACAAGCATATGTATGGGTATATTTATGAATGTTATATTACAGGGAGAGTTGCATGAAGATTTGGGTTTAATTTACTGTTAGTGAAAGTGTTTAACTTGTTATTAACATGAGCTATACTATACATACAAACTACTAGTAGGGAAATAGCATCTACACCTCTATCTGAATGAAAATAAATATGCTGCAGATACAAATAACCTGTCACATAGCAGTGTCATCCACTCCCTTGTGCACTTGTCCTTTAAACCCATAAGTTGTCAGTTGTGCTTCTGTGAGTTTGCATAGTTTTTAGTGGAGTTGCTGTGGTATAAATGTACCTATACGAACCTTTGTAGATCTGTACGTTGTACTCTGCTTCCATAGTGCCCAGCTGATTTGCACTGAAGCACTGATAGCTTGTCCAGACATCTTGCTTTCGAAGCATGGCGAATGCCTCGTCCAGGCAACAGTGCAGTAGTTCATCAGTGTAAGAAACAGTCCAACGGTCAGAGTGATAGTTTTATAAGTATTTAAACAAAATCAGAATTTGGCTACAGTAGTTTTGCCATGAGGAACTCCAGAATTCAAAGTAAAACTAATCCCTGAAGCATTACGTTAATCATGAATTACACTGGTTTCTTAGGGATCTTTCCCTGCTCAGCCGGGGGAAATTCACTCCAGACACCAAGCCAGGATTAAAACAGCAGTTATACCCTTTCTGAAGTTTCCTTGTTTTATTTGATCTTCTCTACCAGTGGGATCGTCTCACGTCTTTTTCTGCCCTCTGGTTTCACTCCTTGACTCCTGTTCCCATATGCCTAGTCCCATGCCGCTGTTGACTTCAAAGAAGTTTTGCACTCACTGTGCACTCACTCCTCATAAAATAGGTTCTTCCTCTCCTCTCCTCTCCTCTCCTCTCCTCTCCTCTCCTCTCCTCTCCTCTCCTCTCCTCTCCTCTCCTCTCCTCTCCTCTCCTCTCCTCTCCTCTCCTCTCCTCTCCTCTCCTCTCCTCTCCTCTCCTCTCCTCTCCTCTCCTTTCCTCTCCTCTCCTCTCCTCTCCTCTCCTCTCCTCTCCTCTCCTCTCCTCTCCTCTCCTCTCCTCTCCTCTCCTCTCCTCTCCTCTCCTCTCCTCTCCTCTCCTCTCCTCTCCTCTCCTCTCCTCTCCTCTCCTCTCCTCTCCTCTCCTCTCCTCTCCTCTCCTCTCCTCTCCTCTCCTCTCCTCTCCTCTCCTCTCCTCTCCTCTCCTCTCCTCTCCTCTCCTCTCCTCTCCTCTCCTCTCCTCTCCTCTCCTCTCCTCTCCTCTCCTCTCCTCTCCTCTCCTCTCCTCTCCTCTCCTCTCCTCTCCTCTCCTCTCCTCTCCTCTCCTCTCCTCTCCTCTCCTCTCCTTCCCTTTCCTGCCACCTTCTTAACCCTCCCCCTTCATTTCTGGATTTGTCCCAATTCTATATCCTAGGAATATAGGAGATATCAGTGCCTGAATACGTTGTACCAGAAATCTAGTACAAATTCAGATCTCATATGAAGACTTCTTGCCATTCATGGCAGTTTCCACACATGGCTGCTTTGCTTTCTAACACCATACCTGTTGTTTTTCCTTTTCCTCCATTTACTGGTACATCTAGAACTATTGATTCTCTCTTGGAAATAATTTCACTGAATGTGCTCCATTCCTCAGTCTCTGTCTGTAGTAGAGACCCATACACCTTCCTCCAGCACTGTCTCTGAAGCCATCTGCATGTGGAGAATCCATCTATCTCTTGTCCCTTCCTACCGTGCATCAAAAAACAAGAGTATTTGGCTTAGTTTCCTTCCTTCTGTCACTTGTATTCTTTCTTTCCTTTTTCAGTCTTTTTCATGTTATGAAATACATTTCTGCATTTGGCTGTACAATTAAGTGCAGCAATATAGACATCATACTGCCATGTGTTATCTGTTAGCTCTCTTTGTGTTAGCTTTCCTTTCAGACATTGACTTCTGGATCTCTCTTTATCATTGGAGTCATCTCTCTTTCTATCTGAAGGCTTCATCTTCCATGCTGATTACTCACTTATGGCCTTACCCCTATAAATCTTTAGTGTCATCTCTGCAGTTGACTTGCAGCTCTGGCTTCATTCACTCAGCTGAAAGGTTAGTCATTTGTTTTGCCTTTTGTACTGCATAGCTTTTTTGCTGATCTTCCTGTTACTTTTTCGACATTGGCTAGTGCTTTTCATCTTTGCCTGCTTGCCCTCTCTGATGCTGTTCACTAGGACTTTCAGCAGCAGCAATGCATTTTGTCAGTCTGCTTCTCCTTTCCTTTCTACTTTGATACAGTTTTGGTTCTTTTCCTCCTCACTTTGTTTTCCCACCTAGACTTGTTTTTCTTCTGGCCCACTGCAAGGCTGGCAAAACTTTGTTTCCCCTTCTACATCTGCTTTTACAGTTTTTCCTCTAGAACTGTGAAGGCTACGTGACACACAGCCAGACAACTCTTTCCACTATTACGTCATACTTTTCCCCTCATATCTGCTTTTTCAGTGCTAGCCATGCTCCTGCCTGATTTCGTGTTTTATGGTGAACTAGGTGCAGGTGAATGAGGGCACACTGTGTGCACACCTAGAGTACAAATAAAACAGATGAAAGATGGACAGACAGGAATTATCTGCCATTAATGTCTAGCATCCACCAGGAGGTCATTAATCCCTAAGGAAAACATTGTACTTAGATATTTCTGCTTGTATCACCGCAATTTTGTTTTTCTATTTAATTTTGGTTTTCTGTATCTGTAACTTCTTCTCCCCAGGCAGGTGCAGGATGAATGAGCTGTCACTCAACAAATTGTAAGAGTTGATCTAAGAAGACATCCTTTATTATGAATAGTAGTTCTGCATCTCTGTTTCAAAATTTTTCCTTTCTCTTAGGGGTAAAGAAATTGTGGGCTGTACACTCAGACTAAGCTTTTCAGATGATGTTGAGTCATATGAATCCAAAGAGGTTTTTTTTAAGGTAGAATTTTGTGTATTTCCAAAGCCTTGAAATATGCATACAAATTGGAGAAATATCCAGATATTTCTACTTGCAAAATTCTGCAGAACTGAGTTAAAATCTGTACAGTTCCATAGGCTGGGTGAAAATTGTCCTTCAAATGCATGGAGTTTGTCAAACATGGATCTATTCGATCTGTCTGGATCAATTCTGGGATTTATGTATGCCACAAATAGACTTTTTTTTTCTTTTCAGACAAACAAAGGTGCTGTTTCAGTAGTTTTTTATGAGCCAAGAATTGTCTTTTTGCACACACTTTAAGGAAAGAGTTAAACTAACAAAACTGCTATCCTGGAGGTGAAAATCTGGTTTGTTATATCTAGTTGGCAAATGTGTGAAGTGGAGATTGAATACTGATACTATAAGAGAAACAAGTATATCTGCACCATTGACATACTGAGGATCAAATGTGTTCAAATCAGATGTATTTTCACTAAATGTATTCATATTTATGTATAACTTTTGGTATTCTTTCATCATAATCATTGTCCTGTACATGGAAAATATGAAATTGCTTTAGGATGGATGGAAAAGTAAATTCTTAAATCCTAGTTGTTGTTGGTTGGTTTGTCTGGTTTTTTGTATGTTTTTAAAAAAGGAAACTACTTCTCAGTAGTTCCACATGTTTTGTAGATTTACACACACACCCCCACCCCCCCCCACACCCATCTACCTAATTTTGCTACTTGTATTAACAGGGCTCGAGGCCCTACTAACCTCCTGTACAGAAATGGTAACTAGTCATATGATTTTCACAGCTAAAATCATACTCAGGATACCTGCTGCCATTGGAAAGCATAGGTTTTACAAGGCAAGGACTGCATTACAAAACTTGTGCACAAGCTAAAGGAAGAGTGTACAAAAACTGCCTCAGAAATGTCTGTCAAGCAAAAGTTCTGAAGCGTGGTAGGAAAAGTAATTTCTTCTTCTGTTTCTCACACTCTGCCTAATCTGTGCTTCCTAACAGGGGTCTGCTTTCCTTGATCCATGAACTCTGTCGTGCCGCACCCAGAAGTACAACAAAACAGTTTTACTTTGTATGTTTATGGTAAAGAGGGTCATGAAAACAAACACTCTGTATACATGCCGTTTTTGTATAATCAACAGGAAGATTTAAAGTCTGGTGGGTAATCTGCACATTTTCATCAGATACTTGCAAATGCAATCAAAACAAACTGCCACAGTTTGAAAGTTCCAACAATGACAGTCATTTGATATAAAAAAGAAAAAAACCACAAACCCCAAACCCAATGTAATCCATTTTACACTAAATGAACTTTTATTTTAACTAAACCCATTCAGTTACACCCCTCCTGCCCCTTTACAGGAACTGCATTATGGAATCTGAAATACATTGTCAGATACTGTAAAGATGATTCTGAAATGGAGTTTCTTGCTGCCACAGAAAGGTGCTCACTTGGAAAAGAAAGGCAAATACAGTGCATTACTAGCATTCTTGATTTGTTTAAACTGTATCCTCTTGCTCTGAGTAAAGATGTCTCTAACCTTTTTAGCTTGCTGTCTACAGTTACAATGAAATGGTTGATCCAATTCAAAACCGGCGTTGCACTGCATTTAATGCACCTATAAACAGGTCTGTATGTAAACAAATTATTGAATGTCAGAGGACGTGGTTGAAGATCTGTTCTGCTCCTGGCTATTTTTCTGGTCCTTGGACTGGAGAAGGTAACCGTTTCCTTCATGGCACCTGCAAAGTATGCTAGGATTCCTGGATGCATGTATAGCACTTAGGTCAGTGCTTTGGACTGCTGGTGGAAACAAGTAGGATACAGGTACTATGATACTCTCTTTACAGATACCATGGCTTAATAGAAGGGCAGCTGCACCCAGCACCGGAGCTTTCAATAGCTTTTTGAGGTTATTGTAGAGAGTAGCAAAGTGATTTGGTCTAAAAGTTGCATGTGTGTGACCCACTGTGGTGAGCCTGACCCTTGATGAAAAGCTTGTCATATACAGTTCAATATACATGCTTTCCGTCAGGACAACCAAATGGAAATATGAGAATTATTTCAGATTCAGGATCAAAAAGCAGTCCTAAATTACAAACCTAGACTAACCCTTTCAATAATAGAGACATAAGCTACCCTTATTATAGTCTCAAATACCCTGTTGGCACATGCATATGTCTAATCTTTTGGTTAGACCTAATAATCTTCAGGTAGGTGAAATGCCTTTTAGACCCTGACAATTTTTTAATGCCTCACAAGACAAAACAATTAATAAAAGCAGAAGGATGTTGGTGTTCAGCATGGACTCATCTGCCAGTACATATGTACTTTTTGTAGATTCCAATGACAAGAAGGTTGAGGTGTTTTAAGCAAAATAAAAATTAATCTTTTTCTTTATATACGATTTTTCACAAATACTAGTATTCTTTGTCAGAACTGAAGGTATCATGTTCTGTTACAGGTGTATTATCAAGAACAAATTTTGCAGCACAGTTTATAGTGTTTCTACATTGAAATAGGCAAATCTAGTAAACAAGCTGAAAGATGAGCACAACTACACTGTATCAAGATGTCTTAATAATACAACTAAGCATGTACACACATGCAGTAGTTATTCCAATGACTGTACATTACTGATTGCATTCCTGAAATGACTGTTGATCATCATTAATCATCACAGGAAGAAAACATTCACAAAGATAGATCTGAAAGAGCGCATTTGGTCAAATTTCCTTAGCAGTCCCCAGCAGACATGTCTTGCCAGCTTATTGGCTCCCATTAGCCTTTATAGTATGTACTTTAAAGCATCTCACAGTTTTAGTAATGAAACAGTTTAGCGTGTGGCTTGCCATGTTATGTAAAAGTGTAGTTGTTTTCATTTTGATAGAAATTGTCATGAAAACATGAGAACATGCTCAAATCCAGAAAACATAGAAGTGTGTCGTGACATGCTCTTTAGCACTGCTAAGGGCTGATGTTAAGGCCAACGCCAAGTACGTGCAGCTGCTGAGAAAATGCCAGAATGGCTGACATGTCTTTTACCTTCCTGTTTCACTTACCTTTTCAAACAGATATCCAGTTCCACTGACAGTTTTGGAGCATGTGCTGAAGCCATCTGAAGCTATTCCCAAGGTAGAGGCTGTATTTTCACACGTGTTTCTGAGCTCATGGGAAATCCCCCTTGAATCCTCCTTGCACTCTTACAGTGCCCAGCCTTTACTTTGGAATACACATTCCTTCCAGGGAATCATCTTCTAGAAAACACATCAGAGTTAAAGAGCTAATTTCTGTTGCACACATACACTCCAGAGACAACAGTTGCCTTACCATTTTTTAAATGGAGCTGTATATTTTGCTGCTGAAGAAATAGGACTCATAACTCATTCGGACGGTGTTGATGAATAGGGAAGATGCTTCAAATTAATTTTAATTTAATTCTGCCCCTCTAGCTAAGGACCTTAACTCTATGGTCTTTTAACAATAGAAAAAACAAATTAACAAAAACATGATACCAAATATTGTTACTTATGAAATGTATCTGATGAGATTTGATTTCTCTTTTCAGAAAAAAAAGAAGTTTAAAAATGACCTAATGGAGGTAAGAACTGCCAGAAAGAACCTCTTTCATTTTACCAACTTTCCTGCATTCTTGAAGTCAAGTTTAAGACAAATGGATGCCACTAAAGCCCACGGGAAAAAATGCAGCTAACATTACTGCTGCCCTTACGAGAAAGGTATGCTGCTTTATCTGGCCGGTCTTCTACATATGCAATATTATGTCCTGCTCCCCCAAAACAGGTGTGATAAGATGTTTCAAAGCACTTGTAAGCAAGTCTTTTTTGAGGTAATCCAGGTCTTTTTTTGAATTTTGCATTGGCATTAGAAAGTCAACATTTGTAACATATCTCCTCCAGATATTGGTAAACAAACAAGTGCTCCTGCAATTTAAAGGATATTTAATGGTTGCCCATCCACTAGAGGGAAAATGACAAAAACAGACTGAACTCAGACTTTTCCCAACATCTCAAATTCCATCTGCTTTTTCAAGCCAGCTGCTTTTTCTAATCCAATAGTGTGCCATAATGGCAATTAATTTGCAATGGGTAAGTACCAGAGAAACCTCCGCTGTGATGTCTGCAGAGGTAAAACAGCCAACTCTGTTTTTAAAGCTGAAAAGCCCAGGTCTGTTCGCTTCCTCTGAGCTCACTGTCACCAACAGAACTGTATTTGCATAACTCTGCTGTTGCTAAAAAACCACTGGACTCCACACTCTAGCCACTGGTGGGTTTTAGTTCGTTTGGTTATTGCCCTTCTGCAGCGTGCTTAAGGGAATGTTGTGCTGTGCTGTACTGGGTTATGTCTGGTCTGCTACCTTCACAGAGACAAAAGTGACAATACTCATAAGCAAATGAAAAGTGTGCAGAAGCTGTTAATGGCATAATGCAAGAGCCAGTAACAGGTAAGCCTGTCACTACTACACCGTTTCCAGACACAGCAACTGCAATATTTGCAAACCGGGGGAACAGCAGGATGCAATGTGACAACTCAGGTTGGGTGGGGGAGGAAGAAGTTGTGGGTTTTTTCAGGTGCCTATGTAGAAAGTCCGTGTTAGTATCTTTTTAGAGGCAAGGCTGTCCTTTTTTCCAGCTTGTAATTATAGTGACATAAGATAAGCAGAGACAGCGGTAGTCAGTCAGCATCCACAAATCTATTTAAACACCCTGAACGTCTTTGATCTGCATTCTTGGCATTGGCAAAATGTTAGAAGTCTGCATAAAGTGACAAGACAACAAAAAATCCCAGCAACAAAGAATTACTGTGTTATTCTTTTGTATCAAATCAGAGTCCTGGCTGCACTAAGGGATGGTCTAATCAGCAAGAAAAAAAAAAAAAAAATTGGTCTGAGGTCAGTCTCAGTGAATGACAACCTGGCAGAAAAGACATTTCAGCATCTTCCTACCAATACCTGCAGTTGATTGTAATGGCTGTTGATTGTAATGGTAGTTTAAGCCATTTTATATTATGGGAATTGTCAAAATCTGTATTGTACAAGGGACTCATAGGTTTACCAAAATACTCGTTAGGAATTGCAGCTAATGCAATCTATAGCCTTACTAAATACTAGATAGGAGCAATCTCTTACCACACTTCCCCCCTCATTTCTGCATTTCTCTGCCTTTCACTATGCTATTACAGTAATTATTTGCTTTGCACTGTTTTATTTTGAGGAACATTGTGCGGGTTCCAGGATTGTTGCTGGTATGAATAAATACTGTTATAACCTAAAAGCAAAGTCTCCTGATGTTATGTAAATCACATTCACCAAAGCCTATGCGAGAATCACGCTTTTGACCGCCAGATGACACATCATTACAAAAGGAGCATTTGAAAATTGCTGCTCTTTGTATGGCCGCTTCCAGGATGCTGCTTTTTCAATTTTACATTGTTTTATAACTGAGACAAAATACTACAAAGCACTCTGAAAAAAGATTTTTCCTTGCTTTCCTCATGTCATGTTTCTCTCTATCACTATTTCCTTCTGTATCTCTCCCTGCTAGAACAACAGAGAGAGTTACACTTTACTTTTACTTGTCTCATGCATACAATACACAGTTCTAACTCTACCAGCATTTCTTAAGTTTATGTTCCTGACTATGATGGTGCAACCAGCCTGAAAGCTTATGGTCCCACTGAACCAAAACTTACTATAGTAGAATTTTCACTCATATTTTCTGTAAATAAAGTTGAAAAGTAGTCTAGCTTTAAGACCACAGGAATTCCCAGCCTGCCCCTGAATACAGCTTTTTAACCTGTTGAATATCTACAGATGGGGTTTCCAAGTGTGTTTTTAAATTTTGACCATCACTTTATCCAAATGGTCTGTCTTGGAAAAGATTAAAATGTATACCATGGTGAAGAGAAATAAAGAGAAATTGAAGAGCCTTCAGCCATAAAGAGTATATCTGGTAGATTTAAGTTAAGAAAAAAAATAGATTAATGAAAGCATTTTGGCTATGAATCCTAGAAAAGTTGTGTAACTCCTACTAATCCTCCAAAGTGAGAAGTAAGATATAAGATATCATATAAGAAGGCTCTTAGGTATAAGTCAGTCATATATTTTAATGGGGCTTGTTGGAACTCATAAGAATATTTGCTGACCACTTCTGTTCTAATTGCTTCTGCTTTCATTTAAACAATCTGCAGTTGTGGAGAGTTGGTATGGCCACAGCATGACTCTAATAAAAAAAAAATGTGCAGCAGTTATCAAAAAAAGCTGTCTGCAATATTGGAAAACATCATTCATCATAATTCTTCAAGCTTTATTAGGATGGAACTTAAAATGGAACTAATTTTCACAATTCCCCAAAAATGTTTTTCCCTGCCACCCCACTTTGTTTGTCTTCACAGAATTAGTACATCTGTGGGGAAAACCAAAAACATAACCAAAATCCAGCAGTTTCAGTCTTCTTTTTTAGTACTCTTAACTTAGGATTTCTTTTCTGAAGTTAGAATTGGTAAAGTAAAATTATAAAGCCTCATCCTTTTCTACTGCATTTTCAGTGGGAAAAAGAGGTGAGAAATTCTCGAAAATGCAAAACTTAAAGAAATCTGTTTTTCTAAAGAAATACTATAACTTCTTAGCTGAAAATGAGGTTATCCTAAAAAAAAAAAAAGTGGTTTGTAAACCCTTAGTATGGATATTTTTCAACAGAAACATTTCCAACTACTGTTAGTAATAAAAGGTTTCAACAATGGACAGATTCCTCATCTTGCAGTAACAGGTAAAGTAAATATTCATATTCCATTCTAAAGAGTAGTCATTAGTGTTTACCTAATGGATTCTTTCCACTAACAATTATTACAAAAGGTGTATATTCAGAACGCTTATTTTAAAATATACTACTACTACTACTGCTACTGCTACTGCTACTACTACTGCCAGTCCTGCATTGACAGTAAAGCAAATCAGCAGAACTAGTGACATAACAAAAAACTTTAAGAGCAAGAATATCTCACCAGTATGAAATTTTTCTAGTTGGTATTTTGATGAGTCTATTGAACTAATACTCACTGAAAAAAGGAGAGTTGTGAATCCAGATAAAAGGTATGTATGAAGAAGGGAGTTAATTGTTCTGAAAGTGAGAGATTGTAACTGTAACCTGCAGATTTGTCTTTTTAATTTTACAGTTTGAAGCAATGAATTGCATCATCCTTACCTACTTTCTCTCTCCCACCAGCCTGCATGTTTTCCTGATTTTATTCCAACATCCTAGCACCTCCATGGAGATCCTGAGAGCTCTGTCTTAGCTTTTCTACATTTGTTCAACTATTAACTATTAACATTGTCATAAAGAGCCAGAGAGCTTTCTAGCAATGTTCTTTGTCACTACTTATATTTATCTTTCTGCCATATACAGTGCTGATTTTAAGGATCCAGCTACTTACTTTCTTTTAGCATTAAAAAGCAAACAATCAAAAAACCCCAAACCCTAAACAGAACTGAACCCAAAATTGACTCCTTTGTCTTCTAAACTTCTCCCTCACTCCCTTTTCTGTGATGACTGATAACTACCTGGACTCTGCATGCTGTAGCTTTTCTTGTACAACAGCAGCCTATAATCAAAGCTGACAGCTGAACCCCCAAACAAAATTCCTTTCTGGTCAAGCCTAGAAAGAATTGGAATAACATTGGGAGAAACATGCAGCTAGCATAGAGCCTAGAGAAACACTGTGTTATGCTTTCTCACTATTGAAGCACTTACTGCGAGGGACTCTCATAAAGGGAAGAACCCCAAATAATCTTTTCCAAAGCTTTATTCTTTCAAAAAGTGTCTAAAAGAAAGAGGAAGTTATTTTTTTCTCTCCCTCTCTTTTTATTTTTTTTTTTACCTTTTCCTTTTTTGTGACAGTGTACATTTTGATCTGATTTGAAAGTAGTCAAGAGCAAGAACAGAAGGAAAAAGAACTTTTGATTTTAGGTCTACACCAAAGCTCAGTGACTATGCTAGAAGACGACTCAGGAGCCTAAGAGAAAATCAGAGAAAGAGAAAATTGGCCACAACCAACATGTAAAACCCCACACAGACTTCTAAAACATCAAGAAAATCTGAAATAGAATTTGATTCCATTGTGCTTCCTCCTGCTGCTCTTACTGTTGAACTCAGTGGTACTGAGAAAACAAAAATCATAAGGCTGCACCCACACCTAAATCAAATGCCAGGACTGTCCGATTTAGAAAAATTCTGAATCTGCTTTCTTACCACATCTACCTAAAATAACAACAACAACAACAACAGAAAGAAAAGTACAAAGGTATGTGATTATAGCCCTTAGACTGTATAAGGGGTAGAGTTTCCCATCAGGAAACACTGGAAAATCATTGTCACTTTCTTTATAATAGCATCCTACTGGGACAAACCTGGAAGAATCTAACTTTAAGGGCTTTTGTTCAGGTCACCTTCTTTGAGTAAATTCATTTTTAAGCAATATCTACGTAAATTTCCTAATGGCTTCTAATAGTTTAAGTCTGTCTGCAGGCAGACTTTCTCTTAAAAGAGATACTCTGCTACCTCTGATTCATGAAACATAGGGACATTGGGGACTTGCTTATGTTTCAACATAAATTGGATTAAAATTATTCTAGCTCTGTAATTTTGGGGAAAACTTTATAAAGTCCCATATGCTTACCAAAATAGAGAGTAGAATAGCTATTTTTTTCCAGTCTGATATATTCTTACAATATCTTTTGAACTGCATTGACACCTACAGAAAAATACCCCGATTTATTTTTTTTTTTAACCAGGAACATATTTGTGCCTGTATGCATGGGCATGTTATTTTACCTTTATTCAGAGAAACTGATGCTGTATATTAATATTTGATATTCCAAGCAGAGGAAAATCCATGTTTTAACATTAAAACACAGATAAACAATGAAAGCTGTGGGACTAGGTTTGTAAACATGTGAGAATTAGGGCAAGCTTTAGGTACTGCAATACTATGTACAATTATGCCAGTACTTGAGAACAGGCATTAGCTTTCCTCTACTGAAGGAACCAGGACAGACATGAAGAATATGAGAGTTTAGGAAATAATTCCAGCAAGAGCCGTGGAGCATAATTCCCATTCCCTTTCCCATTTGGTAAGAAAAGATTAAGAGAACAGTTATAGTTCATTCCTGCTTTTAGGGGTGGTATTGTGCCTAGGTAACACTGTTCATTCTGCAAAATGATAACAGACCCCAGTAATCTTTATGGTTGATATTTGTTTCTGAGATTCACTTCAGAGGCTTCCGTGTAACTGCTTCAAACAGCTATGAAGAACCTAGACAGAGCATCTGTGTCATAGCCTGGGTTTGCTGCTCTGACCTCTAGGAGATTTTCCTTTCTTACTCCCATATTATGAAGATGAGGCAGGTGATTTTCACAGATTCCTTCACTCCACCTGTCTAAATATCAACACAATCACAATATGTCCTTTGAGTCCTTAATATTTCTCCGTTCTACAAATTGAAAATTCTACCAAGGATCAACACAGATTTTTGTTCATTTAATCAAAATTTATTTTTGTTAATTTAATTATAAAATATTTTAGGTTTGTAAGAATTTAAGGATAGGACGTAATATTAACTTGGGAAGTGTCATTCTTAAAACGAAAGGACATGAGAAGCTGTAACCAGATCCTATGTGTGTGAGGCTAAATTCATTCCTGGTCTAAGCTGGTATTTAGTAGTGGGAATACCTAGGGAGGACTAGAAATGGTGCTTTTATTCAGGAGGGTTGCAACAACTCCAGATAAACATTAATTCCACTTCATAGTGAGGGTCTAGAGTTTATAATATAGCTGAAGTGTTTTCTGTGCCCCCAGACAGATCTGATTCCCTTTCCTCCCTTTTCCCTGATACAAACAAGAGTTTTCATTGAATTAAACAAAAAAGAAAATCTGCTAACAGCTTTGGATGATTCACATCCAGATCAGGAAATAGAGACTGTATTCAGAGCAATGGATAGTGTCTCTAAAATAAATTATACAAGTAATGTGTAAAACTCAGCAACAAAGTTGTATGCACAAAAATATCTGTCTGACCTTCAGTTCCATGATGCTTCTGGCCTGCCATAGGCATTGAGCTATCACAAGTCAATAGAAGGACCTAATTCTTAGACAGTAAGTTATTCTAAGAGAACAATGGATTCTGTCTTTTCATTAGAAACCAAGTGCTGAGAAACATTTCCTGATGTTTTTATTTTACCAATGAATGCAACCACTTAGAACCAAGGAGTAGTTTAGATTGGAAGGGAACTCTGGAGGTATCTGGTCCAAAGCCTGCTCAACACAAATCCAGTTAATATACCTTAGTCATGACTACGTCCAGTTGAGTTTTCAATATCTGCAAGGAAGGTGATTTCACATCTCTCTGAGCAATCTCTTCCACTCCTTGACCATACCCATTATGAAAAAGGTTTTTCCTAGGATCTAGCCAGCATTTCCTATCAAAGCTTCCAGCTTTGTTCACCTTAAGTCCTCCTCATTAGGTAACTGTAGACAGCTGCCAGTTCTCAGCCTTTATTTTTTCTCCTGAGGCCAAACCAATCTAGCTCTCAGACACTCCTTGCATGTTCTGTGCTCCAGGATCCTCACCAGCTTGGTAGCTTCTGCTGGTCTCACTTCAGTATACCCATGTTTTCTACTGGGGAACCCAACACATGATACAGCCCTCCAAATATTTTCTCCCAATTGCCAAATAAGCAGGAAGAATCACTTTCCTTGACTTGTTTGCTACAGTCTTGCTACGGTTTGAAGCAATGTATGTAATTACCCTGCAGAGTTTTAAATGCAATTGTTTGCCAGCTTTTAATCATGTATCTTTTTAACATATTCTTTTGCATTTTTTTTTGGCTAAGATTTTGCAAAATCCAGTGTTCAGTAATATGGAATATTTGTCCATTAGAGATTGCTTTTCACTACAGACACTTCGATTCTGTTAGTGTTTATTGTTGGAGGAAAAAACACAGACAAAGAGTAGTAGTTTAACACGCTGAGATCTTGCTAATGATGCCGTGACTGCACTCTGAGATGTGTTCTGTTTCAGTGTTTCAGGAAGTGATACTTCTCTTTTAGCCAATCCCCTTTCTTTTACTAGCAACGTATTTGAAACTGAACCTGAACAATTGAACTTGATATTTACTATCACATAGATAAGCACTGGCCTTGTTTTTTTAATCTCTGAAGCAGCTTTATTTTCTTTTTTGTATCTCCAGTGTACATTAATATTTGCTTTTTTCACAGCAGTGAAGAAACATTTTGTTTGCTCTTAAATGGTGAGACAGAACAACATGCAGAGGACTATTTAATCTTCCTTAAGATGACATTAATTCCTACTGTCCAGTTCCACACTCATAACAATGTTTACCTTAAACCCTGCACATTCACCTTTACTTCCCCATAACCTAAAATTTAGCTTCCTATTCATTTGCTAAGTTACTTAAGTTTCATGCTTAAGTAAGTTTCAGCAAATTTGTATGTGGATCCAGCACAATTTGATACAGGTATCTGTTAAGATATGACCCCCTCACAGGGCTTTTCTATGAAATGACATAGTTTAAAACTTGAAAACTTTGCTGTGAGAGGGTTGCTTCTAGTTGGATTTTGTTCATTTGGAAATAGAGCTGCAGAAATACAGCTAATTGTTTTGATTTATCAGCTAATCATTTTGATTTAACTTATTGGAAGAATTATTGTACCAGGCTGTTGCCAAAGAAGGTTTACTCTAGCACTTGAAACATTAGTGAGACTGAGGTATTTGTTCTGTCAATGGACAGAAATGTTTTTATGTCTGCCTTCTTCTATCAATGAGGATGTGATCTTGGAACATAACATTTTCTGTAACATATATGTATATATGCTTCTAATATTTGCTAAGTTTTTAGACAACTCTTTCTGGATATAAAATTAATTTTACAGAAACTTCTGTTTAATAAGGTGTTGGAAAATACTTGTCATGTAAATATACTTGTTTGGAATCCTAAAACAGATTAAATGAAGGTTCTTTTGCAGAAGGTTAGCCATTGTAAAGGTGGCTTGAACAGTCTGTGCTGTGGCAGCAGCAGCAAGAATAGCTGCTATTGACCATTTAGTTCTGAGAAAACAAGATCTTGAACTGTCTGCACAAAAGTGGTTTTGACCCTTGGTGAGAGTTTGGCAGAAGGGTCAATTCTTAAGTATCTGATATTTTAGCTGTGCTAAAAGATTTATGGGGTAATCAGACAGGTGTGAAATGAACATGTCCACTACAGCTGCAGTCTTTTAGAGATCATCCCCTTCCACATTGTTCATTTATATTTTTGGGTAGTATTAATGCTTTACTTGTCTTTCCTCTCCCCCGCACCCTGAGTTTTACATTTCCTCTGTTTCCCATGTATCTCTTTTACTGCTATTCGGTGACCATCTATTACATTAAAGGTGCAATTATGATTTTCTCGCAAATCTGGGTGGAGGAAATCCTTCATTTACTGCACAGATACAGAAAGCACACCCAAAGCTGCACTCACCGGAGGCAGTTGTTTTTATAAGGGGTGTCTTGGCATCAGACTCCAGAGTTTTGCTTGTCAGGTTACCCAGCTCAGCAAAATGTGTGTCCTTGTTTAATATGAAGTTTCCAGCGGTACCAGCCCTCAGAGATACCAAATATCAAACAAATAGTGTTTTTCAAAACCTACAGCCAAATCCTTAACCAGTATTTTTCTATTTCAGTAAGGTGTTAGAGTTATAAACGCAATTACTACAAGAACTATTATGGGGAAGATGTGTAAAATATTCTTGGGTTAAGAGAATTAAATCTGGGTCAGGTTGACACTGATAAATTCAGCCAGGCTCACTTGGATTTTGGCCTTGTTTTGCCACTGTTTATGTTTACCTTTTTATGAACTGCTATGTTCTTAGTCCTACACTCAGGCTGAATTTTCTTGTTCCCATTTCCTCAAGTATGAAAGGCCTGCATCTCTGACATGGCCCAAGCCTAGTTCAAACTCATGCTCTGTCTGCAAAGCTGCTACGGTGAAAAAAACCCGAGACATTTTGCCATGGATTCTTTCTAATTTCAAATTGCAAGGCACAGGATCTTCTTGGCTGGAAAACAAAGTGGGGAGCAATTTCACACACAGAAAAGAAAGGCTTTCTATTTTTCACATTGAAATCTGGAACATTATTGCACAAACCTTTCAAAGGTTTAACAGGGTTGCTGTTTTCTATTTTTCTTCACAAAATGAATCTTCTTTCCTTTCTGTTTTTTGTTTTTATTCATGCCAAAATATTCTTGGTTTTCTATAATTTTTTAAATATCCAAACATAATGGAAAGGCATTATGAAGCAGCAGACCACCTGTATAGCTGCATAGCTTTCTAAAAATAAGAGAATACACATGAATGAAGTTGCTCGATTGATTTTTTGCCCCTTTGCTATTTTTATAAAGTTGAAAAACCGTTCCTTTTGTTAAACTTTACTAAAAAAGAAATTCTAAAATATCTGTAGTAGATAACTTGACAACATATTATTTTTAGAATTTAACAGTACTTGCAGATAAGTTATTTAGAAACAAGCAAAACAGCTTAAAATTTTGTATGTGTTTCAAAACTAGCTGATTAGTAGATCATTTTGCATTTTTCTTTTGTTGCACTTATTCATTAGATGATATCTTCTGCCATAGCTCATTTATAATGAATTAGATTAAATGATAAAAGATTATTCAGAAAGTGTTAGATGAGTTAGTGTAGATGAGAGGATAAAGGACACACAGCCTGCTCATATTGTCTGGGAAGGTTAGACTATAAATAGCTGTCTTTTGCCCTCCAATACACACATTCAACTCCCATTCAAGTCAGCAGCACAGAAATCAATCGAAACTCTGTGTGTGTGTATCAGAGCAGATTTTTTGTTCAACCTAATGTTTTGTACTTAGTATAGGAAGATCTAGAGATTACAAGAAATCTGAAATGTTCAGAATAGTGATATAATCTATAAATCCACCTAACCCTGCTGTGTATATTTAACTGTACTGGGGCATTCTTAACACATATATACAATACACATTAGAACAAATTTAAAATAGGCATATCTATATGTACACACAGCATATTTCACTTATATGTTATACTTTGTAGCAGAAAATAGAGGATTCTACTTTTCCTTTCTGTTACGCTCATTTTTCATATTTTTGAAATTTTGTACTTATATTACAGCATATTATTCCCCTCACTTGGATTGTATTATTAGTCCCTCAGACTTTGATGGTGAGTTTTGCTTCCACAGTGACACAAGATTCAGCTTTATTTAGATATGTTAGAATGTCTGGAAAATAATCCTAAGAGATATCACACCAGAAAACATTAGAAAATGCTTACAATATTTGTGTCTGTCTTCTTCACATCAATCTTCAAAACAGAGAAGGAGTTCATGTAAGGCTTGTTTTGGCAAGGAATGAGTTGCACCAGAATAAACTGGTGCCAAAACAGTGGATTTTGAACAAGCAGATAATTTAAACTGGAATAAATCACTAGGCAATATGGATAGGAGTCTCTGTCTTTTTCTTTATGGACTCTGTTTGTAATTATGTATGCCGTCTGTGAATGTATTCCTAAACCTATTTACTGCTAAAGCCACAAGCTGCTCTTTGCCTTCATTTCATATTTTCACCCTATTTTACCCCATGACTGATGGTCCTGTTATCCAGGTTACCAGTAAACTGTTATTATACGGAGGTGACTCTCCCTCCAGATGCAAACGTCTATCCAGACTGGAAGCTGTCTCCCACCATGGAAAGCTGCTTTGTCCAGAGATAAGTCTGCAATGTCCTATTGTAGGTGATAATCTGCAGGATATATCCTCCCAAAGGAGGAGAAAGACAGGCATTTCTTAGTACATTAAGGTGATGGGAAAGGTGCGCAGGAAGTTTTGGTAGAGAGGAAAAACCTTTATAGGCCAAAGAGTACAGTTTAACAGCACCTCTGACAAAGTCCAGGTAAGACAAAGCTTCCTGGACCTCCTGCAGACTTCCACAGGAATTAGGAAACACTGTGGTTAAGGAATAATTCTGCTTCTCGATGTCTTAATAAAAGACACTGCTAATGCCCACCAGTGTACTGAGCTACTGTTTCCTCGTACCTCCCCTTCGCTCCCAAGCATTTACATTCTTATTGATATTTTGAGGGAGGAGGTGTGTTTCCAGCACAAGAAGATTCTTAAAACTCAAAGATAGATTCTGAATCAAATAGGCAATGTGAATTCAGGAGTGGAATTTAGAAGAGATATTTGGCAGAGGATGTACTATTCAAAATCAAAACACAGGAAAGGAATTAATATTTTTACATCTCCAGAAATGTGAAATATCAAGTACTCCAAGCTGAGTCCTTCTACAGACATCTTGTGACAGGCCAAACTCTGTCCCTGGGATAGCACTAGGTAAATGTTGGGTGAAGGTGCCAGGGCTTGGAATGGAAAGTGACTGCCTGTTGTTAAAATAATGGCTGTAGGATTACTGCTGTCTCAGTGTTTCTTGGGTTACATATAGAAATGAGTGGAAGTAATAAATGATGGAAAACATTGAATAAAAATCCAAATTAACAACATACAAAAAGAATGGTGAGCCTAGCCTCTGCAGCTGGAAAGCCTGGTAAAGGATAATGAAGGGAGACTCCTTGTGATGAGGGAAAGCTTCCTTTTCTGTGGTGGCTTCCAGTTTTGCAGACTGTTGGACAAGGTGAGAATTCACTCAGGAAGTTTTCTAAAGCAGAAATAAATCCCTGTCTTAGTCTTCATGGAGCATTACTATCTATCCTTTCAAAGTCAGCCTGTAATATGTTCAAGGTGGTGAAAAAAATACCATAGTGGCAAAGTTTATGGGGGCAAGCAATATGTGGGATGGGTGTCTGCTGATATTTTGGGGAATACCTTTTTCATAAGTTATAAGTTTTTGTGACAAAAATCTTGACTGTTTTCTTTCCAGCTTTATTGTTGAACATGAAAGATTTTACATTTTTTTACATGTCTTGCTTCACTTGTGTGACAGCTAAAATATTACTGCAAAATGGAATACTACAAATGCTCACCATAACCAATCTAATTCCTTTGCTTTGGAATGAAGCACCTCCCTTTTTTCAGGCAACAGCCAAATCTTTAAGACAGTGCCAGCTGAGAATCTCTCCTGGGATGTAAGACCAGGACATTTGTGTGTGTGAGATACTACTTTGAAACGGTGCACAAACCCATGAAGAATTTAGCAGTAATACTTAACTTGTTAGGAAACACAGGCCATATTCATTCCTTTCTTCACAACCTTATTTATGGTACACTGGGACTTGAGAGTGAAGGAATGGCAAACAGTTAATAAAACATTTGATGGGTATTAATTACTTTCCACTTAATTACCTGCCATGCGGATCTTGTTGAGCTATTGATTACTGGCAAACATACATCCCACTGGGGATAGTGTGATTTAACTTCATCCAAGGAGTCAATTAGCCCAAGTAACACTGGGAGAGCTGGTGCTCTGCCTCGGTGTCTGGGGTTTCTTGCCAAGAATGGTAGATAAACCATTTATTTGTTCATTAAAACACAGTATTACTGTCAACAGGAGGCGCTTACCAGGTGTTACTGAGATTGGTAAAATGTCACTGTTTCTTCAAAGATTAGTGGCAGTTTGTAGCTGCAAAGTGGGTGAAAAGGCCCTCTCTGATGAATGGATGAGGTCAAGATGTTAACCCCCGTTTGCTTCTCATTTGTGAGAACTTTGGTTACAAATTTGCATCAGCTCTCCCAAGAGCAAAATATCTTTCACTGTCATTAATTCAGAGGCTGTGGGACAACAGACCTTGAACTGTGACATGTGACATTCAATTAATATCACCAACAGTGAATTGGCATGGTGAATTGAATGCCAACACATGGCATGACCCCCAACTCACCAAAACTAAATCCTTTTAGTTCCTCAGTGAGGAAGATCTTCCTAGCTGACAAGAATAGCCTGCTATCTTCCCATGAATTAATCTGAGAATTAAAAGATCTTTTTTAACTTTTCCTTTCTGCCTTGTGATTTAAATTACAGATACAATAAACCGTTATTCATACTGACGGTTCCCCTAGTATGTAACTGAAGGTATAAAAAACACCTCTTGGCTGGAAACTAACGTTCTATTAAAAACCCCCAAAACAAAACCCAATAAAACAAGAGACAACATGTTGAGAATTAAACTGGTTCAAGGCATCCTTACAGTAAGACCTTACACAGATTTTTCTAAGGAAAAAATTGAATATTGTAACCACAAGATGTCTAGAAAAATTACTTTTATTTTAAATATAAAGGTTTGATTAAAATAAAATTTGGAGATGATGGTATATAATATACTTGAAAGATGGGATAAATTGCCTTAATGGTGGGTTAAGAATTAATTTTAAAATGAGAATATTCTAGGAAAACTGAATAACAAATAAACAAATGATTTACCACAAATACTTCACTACATTAGAATAGATTAAATATATACAAATATATAAGCCAAAAAATTGTCGTGGGGACACATCCTTCAGTTTTTTCTTTTAGAAGAGTCACGATGCTGTCTTATGAGATGATTTATCTGACAGTGACCTGCACAAGAATTTCTGTTTTCCAAATCCAGACAAAAAATTGAGGGAAGGATTCAACTTCTGTCATCTGCCATAAATGAATAATATTATTTACTTATGCTGTGTTTTATTTTGCTTAATAGAATGCATTCATTTCCATTTTTACAGGTTTTTTTATATCCATAAGAACAGAAACTAACTTTTAAATAAGACTTCAGGTAAGTTAGAGAGAAATGTTAGAGGTTTGCCCTGAGTTCATCTTCACAAAGTAAGTTTTTCATGTGCTCTGTAAGAGAGGGTCACTGGGTTTTGGTGGTGTAACAATATTATTATTGCAACATAAGGAAACCAAATAAATTAAACAGATATTTGTCTTGGCATAAGACAAATTGTTTTTAAGTATAAAATAGAAAAAGAGAAACAAAAATATTTAATTTAATTGTGTTTTCAAAGCTTTTACAGCTTTAAAGTTAGGTACAGTTTATGAAACCATTGCACACTATGAAAGCAAAGTGGTTCATTAAAATTATATTACATTTGCAGCTGGGAAAACAGCTGTATAAGAATGGAAACAGCAAGGGAAATTTCTGAATGCTGTTGAGGTCTCCTTTTAGATGTGAGTTTCCACTTTACAGCCTTGTGAATCAAATTCAAAAAATATGGATTTTTTTAAAATGTGTTTTCCATGCTTCTAGTACTTTGCAAGGTTTCTATAAAACTAATTATGTAAGTTACATTATGCTCTTGTAAGTTACCTTAGTTGCACATGCTGATGTATATCCTCATTTATGTTGGTAGAAAAATTTTGGATTGTTACAAGCTAATGAGAAGGGTCGGGCTCCAAATCATTGCTAAAAAGAAACATACATTATGACACTATTGAAGAGTCCCAGGTCTGGCTGAGATGCATTTAACTTTCCTCATAGCAGCCCATACAGTGCTGCACTTTGGGTTGGTGGGTAGAACTGCGTTGATAATGCACAAGTGTTTTGGCTATTGCTAAGCAGTGCTCACACAGCACCAAGGCTGGGCCACCAAACACCCCTCTTTTCCACAGAAGGCTAGTAGGCTTGGGGGTGGGCAAGAGGCTGGGATGGACTCCAGCTGACCAAAAGGATGTCACATGCCATATGACGTCATGCTCAGCAATAAAAGCTGGGGGGAAGGAAGGAGGAAGAGAATGTGTTGGGAGTTAATGGTGTTAGTCTTCCAAAGAAGCTGCTATGCACATGGAGGCCCTGCTTCCAAGGAACTGGCTGAACATTTGCCTGGTGATGAGAAGTAGAGACTAAATTTTCTCTGTTTGCTTTGAAACCATGCATGGCTTTTGCTTTTGTTATTAAACTGCCTTTATCTCAGCAAACAAGCTTGTCCATCTTATTGTCTTCCCCTGTGGTGTTGAAGAGAGGGAGTGAGAGAACACCTGGGTGGGGGTCTGACAGCCAGCCACAGTCAAACCACCATAAATAGTGACAACTGTAGTTGGTTTTTGGAGAGCTTGCACACCTGGTGTGGGTGCACAGTGTATATATTTATGTATGCACTGCTATTTTCTGTTTAAAGCTATTGGAGCACATTAGGATGTGCTGTTTAATCCAGTCATAGCCTTCATTGCAATAAAACAAAAATAAAAGAAAGCACAATCAAAACAAATACATGATCAATAAAATATTGAATTAACTGCTATAAATCTCTCTGACATATTCAAGGCATGAGGACAAGAGAAGAAGTTCTTAAAATGTCTATTTTTATGCAATTTTTAAATGCAATATAGGTGTCACTGTATTTCACCATAAAGCTCTGGGAGGCTGTGAAATAACATAGGTGAGCAGCAGGGGTTGGGGCAAAATTACTGTAAAACATTCTTGTCTTTCCCAGTATCAGGTTTCTGTGGTGGTAAATTAGCATGGTAAAATGAAAGCAATTGACCTATTTTAGATGGTGGTGCAGTTTGTGTGTATGTTGTGGAGGAATTATTTAGTGGAGTGTTGTGCTTTAATGTAGTTAATGGTAGTACAAAAGGGGAAAGGGACCTTGTTTTTCTGCTTATGCTGTAAACAAGGTTTCAGGGGAAATTCTTTGAAGTACAGAGATCTAAGCTGGCCGGTTTTGAATCCCCCCCTGAGGTACTACAGAGGAACAGTAGGTATCTGATAATGTTTGCACTTCGAGTAAATCTTTTTGGGCATCAAACACAGTGTTGACAAACAAGATAAAAAGTGGATTATTTAAAAGCGATGCTTAAGATAAATAGGATACTCATATGATTTGTGGCGTTGAAGTTTTTTCTGTCTCTCTCCAGACTTTGAAAAAAAAAATGTAAAGCAGTGAAGGACTAACTTTTCAAAGGATCTCTGCTCATCTTGTGTTCTTACACCAAGATGCACTTCTGAGTTTTCAAAGAGACTGGAACCCAGGCCACATGGTTGCGGGCCACATATAATCTGGAGGTGTACTGCTGATGTCATGCTAGGGATTTCATCCCTAGCATGATTGTCTCTGGAAAAAAATGGGTATGAGAAGCACAGTGACATCCTCTGATTCTTGAGTGTTTCCAAAGATCTTCCAAAAAATCTAAATGCCAGATTTTCTTCCAGAAATGCTGACACTTTGTTGCACTGGGTTTGTCGGTGTGTTTAAATGCATAGAAAAATATGTAAGCTACAGCACTGTGGTGTTGAGTCAAAATGGTATACTAAAATGTACGCAGTGCTGGCAGAAGTCAGCAGGGAGCACCATGGTTTAAATATAGCATCTCAGGACTTCAGAAGGGGTTACAAATTCTGCTACAAACAAGGATAACTTGTACCATGTTATGATCAGCCCATTGTCTTTTTGTGTTTAAGTATGTTTTTATTTTCTTTCCCATTAGCTCTGAGAATGAAAACAGTAAGAAAACATTGCCATAAACAGTTGTGAAATATTAGGTTTGATTATAGTTATTATTATATGGCTTGTAAAGTATTTTTATGAATATGTTTGGATTCACTCTATTTCCAGAATCACGTTGGTACCCATATATAACACAGGAAAAAGTTTCTTATTCTGTACTGTTAAAAAATGGTCTCCAAATTTGGCCTGTTTATTGACAGGACTATGAAATTCTCATTAAAACTTCTATAAAACTTTCTTGATATAGACTCTGGTTATTATACTTAAGATTATATATTTGACCTGTTATCCCAGTAGTATCACTGGAGATCTGAGAAACTGAAAATTATGGAAATCAGAGCTCCTGAAAAATCTAAAAGCTTATCTTAAGGATAGGTTTACAACATTGCTCAAAAGAGTAACCATTGGTTTAGTCATAACTGCTGATAGAGACAATGGCCCAACAGTATGACCAACAGTGTGCACTGTTTCAGAAAAAGACATTTTTTGTTGTGTTTTTTTTTTTTATATTGGTGGTGCCACTTAGATTCACAGAGCACGACTGTGAAACATAGGAGTGTATTCTCAACTTCCTTTGACTGCAGTGAGACACAGGGTCCCATCTGCAAAAACACAAGTGTGGGTGTGCTAGAACCAAATCCTCACCATTCTGAAACCAGTGTGTAACAGTTTTTTACAGTGTGCATGAACTGTAAGGGGCTAGGGGATAAGGTCTGGGTTTAACCTTGCACTTTCTCACAAGCAGCAATGTGATAGAGGAGCTCAGAAATGGAGGTGGTGGTGGCAAGCTAGATGGGACATGGTTGTGGAAGACTGAAGGAAACAGGGAGAGTTCTCGGCTTTCAAGGATTGCTGTGAGCTTCCTGAGAAGAAGGAAGGTTTTTAAAGAAGAGACCAATCTCTTGTGTAACAGGACTGACCATCCCTGGCAGAAAAATCCACATAACTCTATGTGCAAAGCCTCAGTTACACATCTGTTCACCACTTGGAAGTGAAGACAGAAGGGTCATCATTTTGCAGAGCTACAAAAGACCCACTGTCTTCAGCAACTCCTGTCTCTTCAGACCCTTCACAAGCATGGAGTTAATAAGTGAAAATTTTTGCTGACACTCGGTCCTTTTCAAATGCAATGGACAACTAAGTGACAGCGATTTATAATTCCCAGTGTGATTTATAGCCCCATGTGAACTACATTCTCTTGCCCTTGGGAAATACTACCTTGGAGCATATTGGCTGACACACTGGATAAGGTTTTCCGTTCCTTCATTGGTGTTGGAAAAAAAACCCACAGGTGCAACCATTGACCAGTGTAGTCCTGGTCTTAGTGATCAGTCCTATCTCATCTGGAAAAGTAAGAAAATTTCCTCCTGAACTGATAATGTAAGTTGTCTGTAATGGCTTGAAATGAGATATTGTTGCACCTGTTCCCAGAGATGCAACTAAGAAAGAATAACAGGTGACCTCAGAAGTGAACTGATCTAGGATGCTAAAAGACTTAATGCATCAAGAACTATTCCTCCTTAGTCTGGATGGATTTTCAAAGAAGTTTGCAGTATTATTTCATGATTCACACAAAAGCACAACCAGTGCCCTTGCAAGAACTGAGAATATCAAAGCCCCAGCTCAAGAGAAATATTTCCCAGTCTTATGCAGTTCTTGTAAAAAACATACAGACAGATAAAAGGATGCTGTATGCCTTTAGGAATTATTGAAGAACTTTCCTCTTGGCTGCAAACTGCACTCCTACATGGTCAAGAACTACTAAAGATGTTCACTTTCAAATTGTGTATCACTATCTACAGGCTAGCTAACTGTACCCTGTGGCTTTCAGGAAGAAGTGGTGATGACCTTCTACACCGTACTGTCTGGTGTCTGGAAATACCAGAGCACAGAACTTGAACCAGCCTGTAGCTTATTCATGGTCCCAGAAGGCTTGCAATGTATTTGGGACTGCTTCATTATTTCTTTTCTTCTTATGTCTTCTCTCTCTTTGCTGTTCTTGTTTTTGAGATTTTTCTGCTTGGGCCAGTTTATAGCAATTGCTTGGACCTTGATGATGTGTCGTTGATGGACAAGGGTAACAGTTTTAAACTAAAAGAGGGCAGTTTTAGACTAGATATAAGGAAGACATTTTTCACAATGAGAGTGATGAAACACTGGAACCGGTTGCCCGGAGATGTGGCAGATGCCCCATCTCTGGAAACATTCCAGATCAGGCTGGATGGGACTCTGAGAAATCTGATCTAGTTGAAGATGCCCCTGTTCATTGCAGCAGGGTTGGACCAGATGACCTTAAATGGTCCCTTCAAACCGAAACTATTCAGTGATCCTATGATTCAATGATTCTATGATTCTATGTTTCTATGATTCTATTATTCTATGATTCTATGATTCTATATCTATGATATAACTGGATATGTAAATTCCTTTCATCAAATGCCATGTATTTGATGGAGAACTGAAGTCCTTAGAAGGGCCTTTTAATGGTAACAGAAACATTTGAATACATTTTGTAGTTATCCCAAATATAACCAGGTCATTTTGGAATGGATCAGGAGTAATAACATGTGGCTGTTTTAAAAAGCAGAGGACAAAAATCCCCCTGATACTTTCATGTTCCATCATTGAGAATTTAAGTTTTTAACAAGGAAATTACTGCCGGTTTTCTTCCTTAAAAATGTATTGGAAATAAAGTGGATTTTCAATATCCAGTAAAAATTGCCCTCAGCAAAACTCCTCAAAGGTGTTTTCATACGTTTAAAACCTGTTTGACTAAAGAAAACTGTGATAAAATCAAGTATTTAAGATTTAATGTTTTGAACATTTGAAACTGATCCAAAAATATACAAATAAATACATAAATATTTTTATCACTTTCAATTAAAATACTATCTGTATTACATAGATAAAATTTTAAAATCCTGGAGAGTAGCTATTAACAGCTAGCTTTGTTTTTACCTCAAAAGTATATAAAGATGAAAATTAGTGTAAATGAAACGTGGAGTTCTAGAAAAGATTTTATTAGCTTGACTTTGAAATAACAACCATATTCCATCAAAGCTTAGCCACTATACAGTGCTAATACTCTTTTAACACACTATATATAGTACATTTGTTTATGCTTAGTGTGTTATGACAAAATATTTCAGAAAATTTTCAGACTTTATACTTTTAATCAGTTCTCATTTTTGTATCTATCTGCCCGCCAAAAGCAGACTCCATGACCATTATGACCTGAGTTGTCTTTACTGCAGAGGGCAAGAAAATGGTAACAAAGATGCTTCACAATGATCTAAAGAAGCTTTCTGTAAATTAC
The DNA here is from genome assembly GCF_964289735.1 of Phaethon aethereus. Taxonomy (NCBI): domain Eukaryota; kingdom Metazoa; phylum Chordata; class Aves; order Phaethontiformes; family Phaethontidae; genus Phaethon; species Phaethon aethereus. Next base: position 41,583,204 of record NC_138577.1, on the reverse strand, counting down.
AATGCCTGCTAAACATATCAGACATGTACCATTAAAAATAGTATATGAAATGCCTCTTTTGGAAGTACTCCCACACTGCTTCTACTGGAGCCATCCTGGCTACAGTTTCCACATAAGTTTACTTTCATGTTACCACCCAAATTGAAAACCTGAAAGAAAACATCCATCTCTGCAGGAATTTGCTCAGGGCTGGCAAAATGACAGCAGTGTGGCTCTCCCCACTACCTGAGGATTTTGTCTCCTGTAGTCTGCATTTTGCAGACATTTAAGAAAACTGCTGTGGGATGGGCACTTTAGCAACTTCATTTGCAATCATTTGTACCACAAGTACACCTTTCGTAGTTCAGTTGTGTACCATGTCGGAATGGGGGAGAGATGTAGCCTTTATGTACTGACAAAATACTGTCCCACAGTATATAAATAATAACTGTCCAGAAAAATACAGTCACAGAAATGAAAAATACTAGATCTTGGAAGACAGTCTATGTAAAATGCATCCTTTGAGAAAAACAGCCTGTTGTTTAAAACAAAGACAAGTGCTGTTAACAGATAGAAGTTATCTGCTCTAAATAGTGGGTCAACAGGACACAGTATATTTGAAAGAAATATACAATTCCCATTTGTGACTGTAAACACTGTGGGGTCCACATCTCTATGGGTGAAAACCAAAGCCTGTTAGCATACAGATGTGCAATACCTTTTAAAATCCCTGCAGTGTCTTTCTACCTGCTGTGCTTAATTTCAGATTCAAGTGCTGTCATTAAAGGAAAAAAAAAACCCACAAAACTGTTTTCTCCTTTATCTGTGCCCTACATTGCATTGACTTTTCCTCAAATATTTTCCTGTTGCTGCAGCTCCCTAAACATTTTTTTGAATACCTGATCTTCAGGCCCCCAGCTCCCACTTTTTTTTTTCAAGTTATCACATGTCTGTCTGACATGTAAAATAGCAACTCTTTAATTGTTTTCTTACAAACAACTTTCTTGCAAGCTTATCTTGGCAACATTCCATGAGAAAAAAACTCTACTGTAAAGTTTGTATTTAGAATTGTAAAAAACTCTGTTATAATCTGGCAAGACATAAATTCCCTTCAAAGATCAGTTACACTAAGCCTAATTCTCATTTTGATTTATTTGCCTTTGGATATAATGGTATTAAATTAGCAAAGACAAGCAATGAACAAAACCCTGGAGATGAATTAGCCATTGTATCCAGTCCATTAATCTCTTCTTCAATTCTTGAGAATTGTGGCTCACCCAGACCCAGAGATCAAATAAAATGCCTAATTGGGAAAATCCTAAACAAGAGTATCCCGGGGAGCTTGAATTTATTTGTCAACTGTTTAAACAACTATGTTGTTTATATGTCTTTAAAACCCTGATACTTTTCCACCACTATATCTTAATCCAGATACTTTAAACACAGGAGGGTGATTGAGAATTGTTTTCAATTAACTGGAATAGGAAGAGACAGTTATTCTAAAAACAGATAGTTGTGTTGTGAACATTCTGCCAAACATGCTGAGAATTTTAGATCTAAACATCAGGTTTGAGGGATGCTCTGAAAACTCTTTGAGGGTAGTAGTAAACACAGCTAATGGATATTATCTTCTTTCAGTAGCATTTGTATTAAGCACTGAGATCTAACAAGAGGAAGAAATACAGTATAAATGTATGATGCTTTTAAAGAAGCAGCTCAATAACATTTTTAAAGACGTGTGAAAGAGAACAAACATAGGAGTCTTTTCTGCTTATGCTTACCCCAGAATTGCCTGCTGATATTCCTGGAGGTCAGCAACACAAGCAGCAAGACTGATCTCCACCTACCCTTCCAGTAAAAATGCAGAGGACAGTTAAAATTCCATACCTGGTTTTGAGTCTGATAACATCCCACATTCCCATTGGTACTAAAAGAACATGTAAACGTCAGTGACCTAACATGAAACAATATATTCTTTAATGGCATTGCTATTCTCAATAACCTACTTCTGATCTCTCTTTTGGGAAAAAAGGTCTATGGAAAAAGATCTTCGGCCAGGAAACACAAGTTGAGGTTGTTGGTTTTTTTGCCGTACTTACTTTTTGTGGTCCTAATCACCAGTTTAGACTGACATAGTGTCATGGTTTACCCTCAGCCAGCAGCTAAGCACCACACAGTTGTTTGCTTACTCTCCTCCTGGGGGGATGGGAGAGAGAATCAGAGGAGTAAAACTCAGAAAACTTGTGGATTGAGATAAAGACAGTTTAATAAGTAAAGCAAAAGCCGTGCACACAAGCAAAATAAAACAAGGAATTAATTCACCACTTCCCATGGTCAGGCAGGGGTTTAGCCATCTCCACAAAAGAAGGGCTGCATCACGTGTAACAGTTACTTGGGAAGCCAAATGCCATAACTCCAAATGTCCCCCAGTTCCTTCTTCTTCCCCCAGCTTTATATGCTGAGCATGACATCAACTGGTATTGAATATCCCTTTGGTCAGCTGAGGTCAGCTGTCCCAGCTGTGTCCCCTCCCAGCTTCTTGTGCACCCCCAGCCTACTTGCTGGTGGGCTGGTGTGAGAAGTAGAAAAGGCCTTGATTGTGTAAGAACTGCTCAGCAATAATGAGAAAATCCCTGTATTATCAACACTGTTTTCAGCACAAATCCAAAACATAGCCCCATACTAGCTACTATGAAGAAAGTTAACTCTATCCCAGGCAAAACCAGCACACATAGACATCACAAGTACTACATGAATTGGTGCATCTTTCTTGTTGCAGACTATTTCCTGTTCTCAGTTGCAATAAAAGTGATCATGAGATTACATAAATTTGCTTACATGGTGTACAAAATAACTCCAGCATGATCATACTACATATTTTGATAGTATCCAGAGGGCTGTCATTGGCAATTGTTTCTCAACCTAAAGGTGTTTTTGGTTATGTTGCCACAGAGATCTGTGTATGACAACCCTCTTGTTCAAATTGATAAAACTTCCAGAGAGGTTACTTTGAAACAAACACATTAATGACAATCTGAACTACAGGACAAAAGAAAATCTGTCAGGGATGTCATAAATATAGTTGGGGACAGATTAGGTGACTTCTTGGAGACTCCTCCTCCATTCTTATTCTTTAATGATTGCACATCTTTGTCTCCATCAAGTACCAGTGAGGCAATGAAGTAATAAATCTAATAGGAACCTCCCAGAAAAGAAAAGAGACAGTTGGACCACATAAGACTTATAAAATACATTTTGTCCACTATTTTCTCCTCTTTTTGTTTCACAGGACTAAGAACTAACAGCTTCTTGGAGAAGGAGTATCAGAGGCAGAAAGCCAGATAGATTAGGGTTATAAAAATCTTGCCCTGAAAAGACCATAATGTATAATTTTTTTTTTTTAATCCAATATGATGGATTTGATGTTTCTGAAGGTTTTCTTCCAAATGTTGAGAAGGAATTAAAATTAAAAAAAAGAATTAATTTCACATTGAGTTTATTTTCATCCTCAGAAAAAGTCAGTCAGATAAACACATGCACAAATGGTTTGCTCTTCTTCAGTGTATGTCATAAATAATGCTTCCTCTAGTCTGATTTGAAGGGCTAAAATACCCTGTTGCATACTGTGAAGGAGAACATATTTTGACTTTCATGACAACTGGGCTGTATTTATACTGATATTCAGGCATTCAGTGGACAGCAAATTGAGTTCAGAAGTTATTTGCTAACAGAAAGGGAGTTAGTTCTTAATTTCAAGTACAGTTCATTTTTTTGTACATGTACAAGTGATGCTCTCTTGTTTCCCACATCTGTATTTTTTTCTTTGTTGGTCTGTAACTCTTTCACATTTGCCATTGCTTCCATTTCCTCACTTATGAGAAAAAGTATAGATCTGTTTCCTCCCATCTTATCTTCATAATTAGCTGGACAGAGATACCTTTGATGACTTTTGAATCTTCTACTGAATCATCTACAGAAAGACTTATTTAATGCCACTTTTAATGACTTGCCATTATTTATCTGTGCTGTCAGACTTATCTCCACCATCTATTTGACTTTAAAGGAATTCTTTTTTCATTTCAAAACATGCAAATCCTCAAATTATTCACTGATGTTACATATCTTACTAATACAAAATGTTTCTTTTTTTACAATTTTTGTTTTTAAAGTTTCTTTCTCAACTCTTCTCTTTCTCTCATGGTTTCAGAGAGTGCTGTTGATCTCACACAAGAATTTTAGTCAAAGATTATTTTCTGAGCTGTGGTATTGGAAGAAGGATGGATGGCATGCTGATCTGTCAAAAACACCAGTCTGTATCAACTCCTCTTCCTTGTTAGACAGTTTTCTTTCTATTCCTTGGATTACTCTTGAGGAACTCTTCCTATATTCAATGTTTATCTTCCTCCCACTTGTGAATACTTGATCTCCTTCGTGTCAAAACACTTCCACTTCATTAGTCTTGGTGAATGGATGACCTTAATCCAGTATACAGTATCTTGTTTTTCAAATGCCTTATACTTGAGACCCCAGAGCTCTGGAGCCCTCCAAGTGAAGGAACAGCAAAGAAGTCTGCTTCTCCCAGGAATCACAATCAGTTTTGTCATGTATGTGCTACAAAGTCTGGTTTTGAAATTTCATTTTAACCATGATTTTGGAAAGATTATTTGGATCAGATTAGTACTTCTGCCTGGAAAGTTCCTTCCTGCTGGCTGCCTGCCTCTATATGTCATCAACAGTGTCCTTCACAGAGGGTTACTTACGATTCGTCTTACTCACTTCAGGTAATCAAAAACTGCATAAGCCCTGGACCAAAAAACTCTTATTTCTCTGTAGACAGTCCATCTCTTAGCATTATAAAGCACCCTGGTAGGCAGCATGGAGAAAAAACTTAGACCTCTGTCATATATGCACTACCTGTGCTGTGGATAACTAGTTGAATCCAGTCACTCCCACTGTCAATCTGGCACCCTTCAGATCAGTGAAATCTTCATTAAAACTTTCTTTTTGCTGACAAACCTGGCACTGGCAGACTTCATTAAGTAATTAACTCAGATACCAAACACCAATCCATAATGTTGGGCATAATTAACAGATCAGGTTGTCTGTCAGAGGCAGGTATTTTTTCCGTACCCTTGGGATGCAGTCAGTGGAGAGGCTTTCGAAACTTGCACATAGTATGGCACAACACCTGTGATTTACACAGAGAATCACAGAATCACCGAATCACTAAGGTTGGAAAGGACCTTCAAGATCATCAAGTCCAACCATTAATCCAGCACCACCACATCCCCTAAACCATGTCCTGAAGCACTACATCCACATTTTTTGAACACTTCCAGAGATGGTGACTCCACCACCTCTCTGGGCAGCCTGTTCCAATGCTTGACCACCCTCTCAGTGAAGAAATATTTCCTAATATCCAATCTAAACCTCCCCTGGCGCAACCTGAGGCCATTTGCTCTCGTCCTATCACTAGTTACTTGGGAGAAGAGACCAACACCCTCATTGCCACAACCCCCTTTCAGGTAGTTGTAGAGAGCGATAAGGTCTCCCCTCAGCCTCCTCTTCTCCAGACTAAACAACTCCAGTTCCCTCAGCCTCTCACCAAACAATGGCAAACTGCCCCATGCAGTGCCTCACTTGGATGTGTCTGAAGTCTTGGAAGCTTGACTACCCTACGTTCTCCTACAAATGGACCTTGAGCTTGTTTGGAGGTTCTAGCAGGGGAGCACAGCTACCCTATACCCTTGACCGATGAACGGTACACCTCTATCGGGGAAAGTCATCCTCTTCGACCCAGTGCACAGCTTCAGGAGGGATGCACATGGAGTGGTGAGGGAGGAAGGGGACACCCGCCTAGCCAGCCAGATCAGCTGAATCAACCCTGGCGATCAATGGGGTGACAGATGTCACAGCCAGATCGCCCTCACATCCTGAATGATAAGCAGAATACAGCTATTAGCAGTTGGATAGAAAACTGTTCACGAGTCATATTTTGTATGTAAAACAAGGTATTGAACTTTTCAGGGCTCTTCAGTTCTTTCTCAGAAGTCTAAATGAATTCCTGGACTATGTTACAGACTGAAGTAACCGAAACACCACCTTTGAACTTGAACCTGATTAGGGAGTAAATCAGGCCTTTCTGTTTAGATTTGAAGGAGAGGTGCTTCATAATCACTCTGCTAAAGACAGTCCCAGAAAGAAGACGGATAGACCATTATTCTTTTCCTGCAGCCAATGTTGTTGAGGGGAGATCAAGCTGCAGTCCTGTGAAAATGTGCTTCTCCTTGCAGATGGCAAGCTAAAAAAGAGGTGGTGTGGAGCCTCTGAAACACAGAACCTGTCTACAGCAGATACCTGATAGAAACCTGATCTCAGAGTGATTACTCAGTATCATGTCAAAGATAGTCATCTGCTATAGCTGGTATGAAATAAAAGCTGCAAAAACACAGAAACAAACTCAAAAATCCCAAAGAGAAGAATGGTGCAATTTAGAGCTCCACCAATCTCGAAACTGTGGAAATGTGGAAGATGACCAGAGAATGTTAAAACATTTCATTCTGTATCCATAAACTATTGGGTCCTGTGGAAAGCATGATATTCAGAGTAATAGTATTTTTCACAGTGACTAGGTCTGAAGCAGTTGCTGGGCTTAATAGTTTTCAGTTAGTACAGCCAGGAGTAGCTGCCCATAAAATCATACAAAAAAAGAGAATAATGTCAATCAGAAAGGTAGAATAGTTTATGACTGATCTGAAGCTAAATTTGAATCCAATTTTATAACTGCTATACACTTTTGCAATTTTTACAACTGCAAGTTTGGAATTTGATTAAGGAACAAAAACTATAGTGCAGGAGAAGCTGCACAATTAGCTATACACAGACAATCCACTCACAAAAAGTTCACTGGAGATAGAAAGTGGAGATAAAAAGAAATATCTGCTGATATCCTCATGAAAAACTGAAAAAGGTAAACTTCTAAGACTATACCTAACAACTTTAAATTACCATTTCCAGTTGGCTTTCTCCCTGCTCAGGCATGATTTCCTCAAGTCCTCTGTCCCAGACCTAGCAGAGTTTCACCTTTTTAACAAGAAAGATTTAAAGGGAAGAGGAAGACTAGTCATTTATGACTATTATTGCTATACTCCATTTTATTGTGGCATCTCTGTGTTTGTATGTTCCTTATATATTTGCAAGAGATATAAAGAAAAATTATTTCATTTTCCTACCCTCTAAATGTTTATCAATGTAAAAAATCACATTATCAAGTTTTAAGACAAAAATGTTTAATGTGATCAATCATAACTTTTTATCATACAGTTTTATCATAGTAACTGACTATGATTAGTGAAGACTATGACATATAGATGACTATTCACCGCTTCGAATGTATTCTGTCTTGCATAATCCTTTGTTACAGCTTAGAAGATTCAATTCTTTGTCTCGATCTGACTTCCCTTTCCAATTTAGTCTTACTAGCCACAAATGTAAAATGTATATTCTAGCTACATTTTTCTACTGCTACTGCCCCTGAAAAGGCAAGAATTAATTTGATCTGCTATAAATGACAGTGCAGATAAATAATTTGTCATTCTAGAAGGAGAATTGTCTTAAAGTTCATTCCAGGTGAATACCATAAAGCAGTGTCAGTATTCATCCTTACACTAGAGAGCAGAAACAGATCTCATTCTTCTGTGTCTCCAATTAATTTTAAGCATTCCAAGAAATAAGATGTATTTATACAGATGAAGATGTCTGGCAAAATATGCTTTGTGAAGATTTCATTTTCACCAAAACAAAACAAAAAAAAATCAACCTCCTCCCCCAAGCAAAACAGAATCAACAATAAAAATACCCAAAATAACAACAACAAAAATATAAATAAATGAAACAAAAGAAAAAAGAAAAAAAAAACCCCGAAAATAGCAAAGAGATAAAGCAAATTTGGTTTTTCTTGGCATTCATTTAGACATGCTCTTCTGGATCCTAAAATAGCATTTTTAGAGAAGGTGAAATTTTATCTCTACTGTTAAAGCTTTCAAGGAGGTGTGCAACTTCAACCAAGTTGTTTTCAAGAGTATGCATCAAGTTCTCTTTCTGTTTTTGTAGGTAGACTATGAAAGTAGGTTCTCATTAGTATTCTGGCACATGACTTTACATACTTGCTCTTTCGAGGGCTGTTGACAAATAATTTTCTGTGCCTATTAAAGCTCAGTTTGTCTTGTACATGTATGAGATATACAGTGAAAAGTTTGCTAGGTGTTACTTTGCACCCTCTGCATTTCAAAGAACGGGTATATCTTTTTTTTGCCTTGGAATGTTAAAAGAAGGAAAATGAAATATTAGGAAGCAGTTAACGGTTCTTCACCTCTCCTAAACAAACAGCATACTGTTCAAAGTTTTGCACTGGAGAAAATCTGCAAGAAGGGTCTTGCAACAAAAAAGAAAAAGTCAAATAAATAATTTGCTTTTTAGAGGTTCTTGGTGTCTTCTGTTTCCCACACAGATTTTTTGTTAATTTTTACCTGTATACAAGGTAGAAAAATCCAGACTGAGCACACAAGAGTTCTGTATAAGAAATTTCTTTAAACTACATGGATTCCCATTTCTCTGCTTGGTATTATTTTTTCCTAACTACAGATTAGGTACAAAATGTGCTTTAATGAGAAGCAAAAAGAAATTATTTAATTAAGAAATAGAATATCTCCAGATGGAATAGAATCTTAGAATCATACAATCATTTAGGTTGGAAAAGACCCTTAAGATCATTGAGTCCAATTGTTAACCTAACACTATCAAGTCCACCATTAAACCATGTCCCTAAGTCAATTATCCACACAAGAACAAGAGCACATAGAAACATAGAATCATAAAATCATCGAATCATAAAATGGTTTGGGTTGGCCCTTTTAAGGTCATCTAGTCAAACCCCCCTGCAATGAACAAGGATATCTTCAGCTAGATCAGGTTGCTCAGAGCCCTTGTCCAACCTGACCTTGAACACTTCCAGTGATGGGTCATTGTCCTGGTTTCAGCCAGGATAGAGTTAATTTTCTTCATAGGAGCTAGTGTGAGGCTATGTTTTGGATTTGGGATGAGAAAATATTGATAACGTGCTGATGTTTTGAGTTGTTGAGAAGTAGTCAAGGACAGTCCAGCTTCTTGTGCTGGTCTGCTAGCAAGAAGGCTGGGGATGCACAGAAGCTGGGAGCGGACACAGCTGGGACAGCTGATCCCAGCTGACCAAAGAGATATTCCATACCATATGACATCAGTATATAAAGCTGGGACGATGAAGAAGGAAGGGGTGGAGGGACGTTTGGAGTGATGGCATCTGTCTTCCCAAGAAACCATGACGTGTGATGGAGCCCTGCTTCCCTGGAGATGGCTGAACACCTGCCTGCCCATGGGGAGTAGCAAATGAATTCCTTGTTTTACCCTGCTTGCGTGAGCACCTTTTGCTTTACCTTATCTCAACCCATGACTTTTCTGAGTTTTATTGTTGTGATTCTCTCCCCCATCCCACCATGGGAGAGTGAGCAAGCGGCTGCGTGGGGCTTAGTTGCCGGCTGGGGCTAAGACACGACAGTCATTCACAGCTTCTCTGGGCAACCTGTTCTAAGGTCTCACCACCCTCATAATAAAAAAATTCTTCCTTATGTCCAGTCTAAAGCTACCTTCTTTCAGTTTAAAATTGTTTCCTCTTGTTCTGTCACTACAGACCTTGGTAAAAAGTCTTTCTCCATCTTTCTTATAAGCCACCTGTGTATATCAAAGTGCTGCAATAAGGTCTTCATGGAGCCTTCTTTTTGCCAGGCTGAACAACCCCATTCTCTCAGCTTTTCTTAAGAGGAAAGGTGTTTATTTACCAAGAAATTCCCATTTATCAAGAAATTCCCATTCCTTACTCCAGTCAGGGTAGCAAGTACTTTTTTCCTGTTAGAAATTAATTCCAGAATCAGAAATGATACAGAACAGTCAAAGACCCAGAAGGGAAGGAGGGAGTTATCTGCTCCAGGAGTGATAGTTTGTTTCTTTCTTAGGGTTAATTCTGGTCAAATAAAAAGTTTAGTGAGGTTATGTAGACCTCTGTTTTTGACCCTCTGTGTCTGTTGATTAGGAATTAATTTTACCTGAATCACACTGAACTCTGTCTCACTGCATTTCTTTTCTAGCTCCCAAAGAGAGAACAAAGATTCAGTGATGCTACTACCATGAACCTCAAAAAAAAGCAGTGATAGAGAAAACCTGCATGATATACCATCAGAGTTATAAGATTTTTGACGGAGTAGATGGCAGCCCCCAACTTACCTTTATCATTTGTGTATCCACAAAAGACTATAAAAATGTAAAAGTAGACTATGCTTTCTCTGGTACTTTCAAGGGTGTTGTGTGTTAGAGAGAGACAAATAAACAGTAGCTAAAAATTTCTGCACTTTGTTCATGGGTAGGGTGTAGCAACAATGCAGATTAAAAAGAATAAAACACTCCATCTACCATTTCAAATTTTGGAGACTGACTTAGAATTTTAATGGCTATTTGTATCTAGATGGGTATAAGAAAAAGATATTCTGTAGGATTCTAGTCATTATGAAAGGATATAGATATCTACTTTCTAGGTTTGATTACTTGAAGGTCTTCTGGTAATTGAGCTAGATAACTCTCAGAAGTAGATTGTCTCACTGTATCTCATGCCTATATAATCCCTTCCTAAACTAATACAAATAATGATATTTTGATGCACCGTTAATAATACCAGCATGTTTGTTCTAGAACCATCAGAGAACTTCACAAATATTTGTAAGTCCTCCCTTACATCATTAAATAAATGATCTATGGAAAAACAGTTTAACTAAATACTAAAAAGAAGTAATTTTGTGAGAATAGAAGCTTTTTAAAGTACAAATCTACAAAAAAATGGGGCAAAATTTGGGGAAATATTTTCTCAGTATAGGTGAGAACTTAGATTTACTAAGATTTACTTACTTCCCAAGATCATAGTCCTAAAACAACCAAGGCAGAAAATACTATATGAAAACTTAAAAAAATCAAAAGAGAGAATCTTAAAATGCAAAGGAACAGTAATGAAAGAATTCAAAAACTCCCACAAAACTCTAGTGCTCAGCTTATATATTATATCTATTAAAAACATTTCTTCTACTCTCTGTGTAATTGGCACTTAGTCCACATGTGACTAAGTATATCCATAGTCTTATTAGCTGACAAGGTTTACTGACATGTTTAACAAAAGAAAAAAAAATGTTTCTTTTATTTCTGAGCTTCTATTACAGAAGGGCGTCTTGGTTTTTATGAACTCTCCACAAGAACACAATTATGCAACAATCTGTATATGAAGAGAGAAACTCTTCAGCTTCACGTAGCTGAACAGTGAAATGAGGTGTAGAGTGAAAGTCTGCACAGAGTCATATAGGTGAATAGAAAATTATTCAAAGTTTATCAGGTAACACATTTAAAAATAATAAAATGAAGCACCTTTTTTATATCATATATAAAGAAACTGTAGAATACACAGCCAGGGGAAGTTATGGAGTCCGAAGATATGAACAAGTCAAAGACATTAGATAAAATCACAAGGGATAGAACTGGTGATGGTTCTGAATTCAGCCCCTTGCTCAGAGATATTTAAATTGATTAATAGAAGCTGAAAGAATATATATGTAAGAATCATTTATATTATCTGCACAATTAACATATATTTTTTCTGACTTTCACTGTGAGAATGGAAAGGCCACTGGGCTAGATTAACACTTGGTCTGATGCAGTATGTCAGTCTCACATGTTTGTTTCCTGCAAAACATGGAGACATGTTTTCTATTCACTAATATTTTTGTTCATTATGTCCTATGTTCTCTGAGCTTTGATTTTTTTATTTCTACCTCATTATATTCAAAAAAATTCTTCTACTACACAAGAAATTGAGTTTCATTGTCCTAACTTTGCTCCAAAATCTTCCTGTGAAAGACTAGTCTTTTAGAAGAGCTTCAGGAAAGTGAAGAGTCTTACATCATGTGACACAGAGTAAACCACTAAAAAATGAAGCAGCTCATTTTAAATTTTCCCTGTTGTTGTAACTCTGAAGTTAAAAGTTTTACAGATGAGAGATAACTATCACTTTGGCAAAATATCCACCAGATGAAAGTATGATAATTTTTCTCAGGGAATTTTTTTCTGATCATAGTGAAAAACTCTTTAACAAGTATCAATAAAACTCAAATTTTTGAACTATTAAAAAAAAAGTTTATTCTTAAAGTTGAAAAATTTGCCTCCTCTAAACTACAGAACTTCACATAGAGTACTACAGAGATTTTTTTTTTTTTTAAATCCTTTTCTTAGTCAGTTTATCACCCTGCTTAGAAGCTCTTTATTACAAGGTATTTCCAACCTCAAAATACAGTTGTCTTGCTATTTTTTCTCCTCCTTCTACTCTGGGGCAAGTGGCAACTTTTCAGGATTTCCCCAAAATTAAGGGAATCTTCAGAGCTACTGTGAAATAAAGTGTAATAACCATCTAAGAGGGACTTGGTTGGAAAAATAGTTGCTGGTTATGAACTAAAGACAAAGGAACCAAGAGGTTGGTCCTGCGCCAAGTAGCTGCTTATTCTTAGGGAAAAACACATTCCAGAGGAGTACTGATCCATTGCCTTTCTGAATCTTTTGTAGATCCAACAAGGCGAACATAATGAAACTAAAAAAAATATCACTACCTGTTCTTATGAACTTTTGTTAATGTAGATTTCACAGAATTTTTCTACAGTTCTGTTTACTACTTAATTTTTTCTTAAGAACATTTTTTTCTTTATTTTGCAATTTAGCAGTGTGGTGGAAAAAATAGATGTTTCTACACAATTCATAGGTAATAGTTGTTAAAAATCTGCCGAATCATATGATAAACTCTTCTTTGCTAAGGATGGCTTTCACATGATTTGTGTTTATGTGAACTATTTTAACTTTCACAGCTTTCAGTTATGAAAGACATTATTAATTTTTTTTAAAAGTACATAATTGAAGATAATGTCTCATGATTGCAAATTTTTTTGCTAAAGGACTATTTTAAAAATGAGCTGAGGTTATATCCTCTGGCATTTCCTGAAAACTTTTCTTTTTTTGATGTTCTGATCCTTCTAAATTCACAGTTATTACTGGGATTTTTTGGCTTTTCTTTTTGTTGTACAAAAAATGCCTGATCTGGAAATCTGGTTTAGTGTATTTTCATTTCCTAATTTTTGTTTGAATGGTGATTATGTAACATATGATGTAGGAGAAGAATGATTGTAACATAACCCACAGCGGTAAAGAATTTGTAAGATATCAATATTTTTATTTTCTATTCCCTAAGAGTTGGTACACATTTCATACTATTTTACAATAATATGGATCATAAAATTTAGCATTGTGCTAAATCATACAATTGCATTGTGCTTGTCTTCAAGCAACACTTTGGACTACTGGTTTGGTATGAAAAGTCTACAGGTCTAGCAATCTCCCTCAATAAGTACCTGAATAAACTTTGATTTTGTTCTGGACATAAAGAGGCATAGGAAGGAATAAGTATTAGGCTGGAGAGACGTATCTAATCTTCCTAAGTCTAATTCCAAGATCTACTCTCCTTGTGCTATTAAGGAAATGACCAATATCTGTCTGAATCAAGATGAGAAATCACAGCTGCAACTGGTATTTGCTACATCATTTGGTACATCTAGAACTGTCTGCTGAAAAAGTCTGAACAAACACATATTTTAAAATAACAATTTCTGTTTTGAATTTAGATACACAAAAAATATAGACATTTTCCTAGAGTTTCTGGCTTTGTCATTAACTTACATAAATTCATACAAAGATACTAACACAAAATACGGCTGCATTAAGCAATCTATTTTACATTATCTTTCTGACACAGTGTTTCATTTTTCTCAAATTTCTGCAGGTTGCATAATGTTTGAATTATAGTTAATAAATTATGGAGAGAGGAAGGTGTATGAAATTGTGCATCAACTGGAGCATCCTTTGAAAGAGTGGAAAACAATGCAAGGTTGTCCACTAACACCAGTAGGTCCTCAGGTAGGATTTTTGTCATAAGGTGGGCCGGACTTATGATTTTGCCATGCCTGGGAAAGAAATAAAAACATGTTAGCCTTATATCAATTATAGTTTACATGTCATTGTAAGAGGAATACCAGAATAATTTTCTGTTCTTTTGTAAAGAAAGCATGAACTCAGTCTATTCGGACCTCAAGAGATTATACCCAGATCAAAATTCTGATTGTTCTGTCACTGTCTTATCTCTTTTTTAGGCTGAAGTGGTTTACTTTTAGTGAGTTCTTCACTAATCTTAAATATTTATTTTACTATCTATCTTAATACTCATTTATATTCTACAGAGATATAGGCAAGCAGAATGAACTTTGGATCTCTGAACAATAGCAAACTGGGAACTACAAGTGCAAGTTATTAAATATAATGGAAGAACTATTTGGGCTGCTAGATGAGACAACTGAGACGTCAAGGGATAATCACCTTAAGACAGTTGGTCTCTGCTTTAGCAGTCACAGAACTGAAAATATAAAGCCTTATACCTGTATTTTTCTTTGTGTTCTTGAATAAAATGTTGCTTTTCAGGTTTATATTCACAATAATTTACTCCTTCACACACCCCTTTCAGACACGGGTAAATACAGTTAATGTAGAAAGTTTATAGATCATTTAATAATTTTAGGGCACATGAAGCAAGTTACAATATTCAATGAAAGGAGAAATACAAGTAAATACTATTTACTTGTCTCCTGCTACAAATGACATTTTAATGTAAAAAATTAGATGTTAGTCTTTCTTTAAAATATAATTACACATAATTAATTGAAGTCCCAAACTACTTTTAAAATGACATATCACTGCAGTACACCCTGAAGACCAGTGCCTCTGTCATCTATATCTATGACCTAATGGCACACAACGTGGCTGTTATCAATCCCATGTGCCCTACCTTCATTTCTTCTGAAACCAAGATGTGTGATCTTGCCCTGCTTCTGGAGCCAGGACATAGCAAAGGCACATACCCTAGAATTTTGACAGTCTTTTTGGGGCTGTCCATTTAGGTGCAGCTTTGGTTTTCAAAAGTGACTGGGATTCTTCTCATTGCACTCATTTCTTAGATAGATCAAGATTTTATTCTGACATTTATAAATCTAATAAGATCTCAAACTAACTACAGCAAATCAGAAACTACTGAAACAGTCATGCACTCCTCTTGTATGTGCAGTTCCTTTCCAACTTGCCACTCTCAGCCAAAGAATGCAGAGGGGTTTGAAAGAGAAAAACACGGTCATATTATGATGAGATCCAATTACTTTACAAGAGCAAAGGTCAAGGATTCTAAATCAGTAAGAAAATATGAGTGGAAGACCATTTAGGAATAAAAATAAATACTGAGATTCCATGCTCGGAAATTTTGTCACTGCACTGTATTTGCATTCATAAAAAATGCCCAAAGTACAGAGCAAATATAAGTTTTTATCAAAGAGAAAGCTTCTGAATTCTTTGTCAAGTAAGGGAAGGTGGCAGAAAATTTGAAACTCACTGGCAGGGGTTGTTACCCAGTCTGGAAGGTTACTAAAAGCTGCATGTACCAAGATGGAAGAACACATTAAGTCAGAATAACCAAATCTGAACTTTCTTCTTAAAGGAAACTAGTTAAAAGATAAATGAATAAATCTAGTACATCATGTTATCTAATAAAATAATTAAGAAAATACCCACCTGCAAAAACAGAAAAGCTCTCGTATTCATAGGACACCATGCTAAATATGCTCTGAGGAACTCATAGGAGCTCAGCCTCCCACTGTGGCTGAAACAAAAGCAACAGTAAGTACAAAACAAAAGCAACAGTAAGTACAAAACAAAAGCCACAGTCAACTGTGGCCGAAACAGCATTGAAAGGAGAAAGGAACACAGGCAAGAAAACCTTATGCTGCTTGTGTCTAAACTGCAAGTTTGGATGAAGGGACTGCAAGAAGTTATTTGTTCATTCCCCTGCCTAATACTGGACCACTTATACTTGGGAAAGTCCTAAAAGGTAGCTATTCCCTGTGATAGAGTTTTTGTGGAAATCCTACAATTACTTTAGGCATTTTATTTCCAGTTAAGTTTGGACTCAAATGCAATCAGGTTATTGCTACACAAGGATTTGTTTTATGTAGTCCATCGTATCTACAGAAAGATTACTCCCATTCTCTTTTGGTATTTTTATTTGTTTGTTGACAAATCTGAACATCCTCAAAGCCCTGGGAAGCAAAAGTTAACATTGGACTAGAAATAGCCCATATCTTTTCCTCATCCACTGCCCTGAGGACTGGGAACTGGGGGAATGACTCAGTTTGCTTTGCAGCTCTGTCCAGTTATGCACAACCTGTTACTAAAACTATATCTAGTTCCTTAAAGAGTTGCTCAAAATAGTTTTCAGCAAGATTTACCCTCTGCTGGTCCTCTTCTCCTGCACAGCTCTCAGCTCTTCCTTCTGCACACAGTTTGACAGAACTCAGCCTCTTTCTGTCCCATTTTAGAAGCCTGCCCTTCTGTTAGTCCCTTATAAACACATTTCCTAGGGTTGTTGTTATTTAGGAGCATATCTCCGTCTTAGCCAGTGTTACACTTTACAAAGATACAGGAGGTTGCAGTGTCATAGTTAGTGGATACAGATCCAATGAATGACATGACGGGCCAAAGAGGTGGAAACAGAAAAGCGTAGACTTCCTGTAGCAGCCAGAGGGAATTCTAGAGAGAAATTACTAAACAAGCGAAGGGACAAGCCCATTGTTTTCAACTTTTCAATGATTTCACTTTTTTTGAACCTGGAAGCAGGTCAAGGGAGGTGTTTCTGCCCCACTACTCTGCTCTGGTGAGACCCCACCTGGAGTACTGTGTCAAGCTGTGGAGCCCTCAGCACAGGAAAGACATGGATCTGTTGGAGCGGATCCAGAGGAGGGCCACAAAAATGATGGGTGGGATGGAAGACCTCTCCTAATGATATCTGAGACAAATGAAATATTCTAGGGGGCAAATCAGTAGGATACAACACAATTTAAAAAAAAATGTGTATGAAATACTAGTTTAAATCTCTTTGGTACCAAAATGAGTTCTACTGCTTCCAAAGAAGCTCCTCTTTGTTCTCCCTTAGCATGCATCCTAAGGAATTGGAATAAATATGGAGGGGACCCCTTGGTCAAGAAAAATTGAAACGGTACTGTAATCAGTGGTGGCCACAATATAAATTTCATGATGGTGAAAGTTGGCCTGGAAATGGATCCTTGAAATATAATACTACTTCACAATTAAAGTTATTCTGCAGAAGAAATTAAAAATGGGATGAAGTACTATATGTAGATTTGGTTTTTGATTTCAGAAATAATTGGGAGGTTAGGAAAAGGTGTGGTTTAGTGGATTTGAAACAACATGGGATATATTCTTTAACAGAGAAAAAAGGCAAGAGAAAATATTTGTTGTAGTATCTGTATCACAGAATCACAGAATCACTAAGGTTGGAAAGGACCTTCAAGATCATCAAGTCCAACCATTAATCCAGCACCACCATGTCCCCTAAACCATGTCCTGAAGCGCCACATCCACACGTTTTTTGAATACTTCCAGAGATGGCAAATCCACCACCTCCCTGGGCAGCCTGTTCCAATGCCTGACCACTCTCTCAGTGAAGAAATTTTTCCTAATATCCAATCCAAACCTCCCCTGGTGCAGCTTGAGGCCATTTCCTCTTGTCCTATCACTAGTTACTTGGGAGAAGAGACCAACACCCTCGTCGCCACAACCCCCTTTCAGGTAGTTGTAGAGAGCGATAAGGTCTCCTCTCAGACTCATATTCTCCAGACTAAACAACCCCAGTTCCCTCAGCCGCTCCTCATAAGACTTGTGCTCCAGACCCCTCACCAGCTTCATTGCCCTTCTCTGGACACGCTCCAGCACCTCAGCATCCTTCTTGTAGTGAGGGGCCCAAAACTGAACACAGTATTCAAGGTGCGGCCTCACCAGTGCCGAGTACAGGGGCACGATCCCTTCCTTGCTCCTGCTGGCCACACTATTCCTGATACAGGCCAGGACGCTGTTGGCCTTTTTGGCCACCTGGGCACACTGCCGGCTCATATTCAGCCGGCTGTCAACCAGCACCCCCAGGTCCCTTTCCGCCGGGCTGCTCTCCAGCCACTCCTCCCTAAGCCTGTAGCGTTGCATGGGGTTGTTGTGGCCAAAGTGCAGAACCCTGCACTTGACCTTATTAAACCTCATACAGTTGGCCTCTACCCATCGATCCAGCCTGTCCAGATCCCTCTGCAGAGCCCTCCTACCCTTCAGCCGATCAACACTCCCACCCAACTTGGTGTCATCTGCAAACTTAGTGAGGGAGCACTCAATTCCCTCATCCAGATCATCAATAAAGATACTGAACAAGACCGGCCCCAGAACCGAGCCCTGGGGAACACCGCTCGTGACCGGCTGCCAGCCGGATTTAACGCCATTCACCACAACTCTCTGGGCTCAGCCATCCAGCCAGTTCCTCACCCAGCGAAGAGTAAACCCGTCTAAGCCACGAGCCACCAGTTTCTGCAGGAGAATGCTGTGGGAGATGCTGTCAAAGGCTTTACTAAAGTGCAGGTAGACAACGTCGACAACATTTCCCTCATCCACTAGGCGGGTCACGTGGTCATAGAAGGAGATCAGGTTGGTCAAGCAGGACCCGCCTTTCATGAACTCATGCTGGTTGGGCCTGAGCCTTTGGTTGTCCTGCAGATGCCCTGTGAGCACTCTCAAGACCAACCGCTCCATAATCTTCCCCGGTACAGAGGTCAGGCTGACAGGCCTGTAGTTCCCAGGATCCTCCTTCCGGCCTTTCTTGTAGACGGGTGTCACATTGGCAAGCCACCAGTCTTCTGGGACCTCCCCTGTTAACCAGGACTGCTGATAAATGATGGAGAGTGGCTTGGCAAGCTCCTCCACCAGCTCTCTCAGTACTCTCGGGTGGATCTCATCAGGCCCCATAGACTTGTGGGTGTCCAGGTGGTTTAACATGTCCTTGACTGCTTCCTCCTGGATTATGAGGAGTACATTGTGCTCTCCATCCCCATCTTCCAGCTCAGGGGGCTGAATACCCTGTGGATACCTGGACTGGCTATTAAAGACTGAGGCAAAGAAGGCATTAAGTACCTCAGCCTTGTCCTCATCCTTGGAGACAATGTTCCCCGCCATATCCAGTAGGGGATGGAGATTCTCCTTGCCTCTCTTCTTGTTGTTAATATATTTGTAAAAACATTTTTTATTATTATCCTTTACAAGTGTGGCCAGACTGAGCTCTAGCTGGGCTTTTGCCTTTCTAATTTTGTCCCTGCTTGACCTAACAAGTTCCTTGTACTCTTCATGAGTTGCCTGCCCCTTCTTCCAGAGGTGATAAACTCTCCTCTTTTCCCTGAGTCCCAGGAAAATCTCCCTGTTCAGGCAGGCCGGTCGCCTTCCCCGCCAGCTCTTCTTACAGCACATGGGGACCACCTGCTCCTGCGCCTTTAAGATTTCCTTCTTGAAGACTGTCCAACCTTCCTGGACCCCTTTGTCCTTCAGGACTGTCTCCCAAGGGACTCCCTCAATCAGTGACCTGAACAGGCAAAAGTCTGCCCTCCGGAAGTCCATGGCAGCAGTTTTGCTGACCCCTCTCCTTACTTTGCTCACAACTGAGAATTCTATCATGTCATGGTCACTAAGCCCAAGACGGCCTCCGACCACCACATCTCTCACCAGTCCTTCTCTGTTTGTAAACAGCAGGTCCAGTAAGGCATCTCCCCTGGTGGGCTCACTCACCAGCTGTGTCAGGAAGTTATCCTCCACACACTCCAGGAACCTCCCAGATTGTTTCCTCTCTGCTGTGTTATACTTCCAGCAGATGTCCGGTAGGTTGAAGTCCCCTGTAGGACTGGAAAGTCTAAGTGTGAGGAGATGGAGGAAGATGTTCATTTACTAGTACCTCCCCAGAAACAACCAGATACTGAAACTTCAAGTGAGGATGAAAATGAGGTTACCAGCTCTTTCTCTGGAAGACTAGAGGACAGAGACCAGTGATCCAGGCTTCTCTTAGACAGGCTGGCAGACCTGAAGGGACACCAGTATAGGTACATGTACCTTTTACCACATCTGATCTATTAAATTGGAAACAGGCAGTTGGGTCTTATCAGAACAATCCAGAGGGAATGTATAGTACTGTTAAAACTGTAGTGATGACCCCACAATCTGAACTGGGGAGATATACAAGCCCTTTTAGAATATTTGTTTACTTATGAAGAACAGAGAGCAGTTTTGGAGAAAGCTAGGGAAGGAGTAGCCTAACAGTGTGGAAGAGTATCTAATGTGGATACATATATTCCAAAGGAAGATCCAAGGTAGAATCCCAATATGGATCAGGGCTTAGAAGGAGTAAAAGGATATAAAAAATGACCTTATGGGATCCAAAATGGAGTAGAAAAGCCTAAGAATCTATCTAAGTTGTATGAAGTAAGGCAACAAGAGAAGGAAACACCATCTGCTTTCTATGAAAGACTGTGCAAACTAGCTCAAAAGTGATCTGAACCTGGAAGATGCTAGTAATATGAAACTGTTTAATATGTTGTTCACTGGTCAATCATCATCGGATATCAGAAAGGAGTTCCAGAAAGTAAGTGGTGCAGATGGGATGACAATTTCACAATTAATGTCAATTGCGCATAGGGTATATAATAACAGAGAAGATGCAGAAGAAAAATAGAGGCACGGGTGAGCAAAATTGCAGGCTTTTTTACTGGCCACTCTGGCAGAAGGACAGACAAGGGACAGAGGCAGAGGAAGCATACGAGGGGGGTTCAGAGGAAGAGATGGGGTCATGGAGTTAGTAAAGGAGGCCGTGGTAAAACCTCCCTGAAAATGAATCAATGTGCCTATTGTAAACAGGAGGGTCATCGGAAGTGAGAATGTCCACATTTTTTGAGTCATCAAGAAAAACACATTGAGAAGCTGCTAGGGAGATGGCAGAGATTGGATTAGACTGAAGGGGACCAGAGGAATATCTTAAAGTTTCCCCAGCCGGTCCTCTGGTTCCCGTTAAGCTGGGGAACAAGATAATAGATTTTCTGATTGATAACAGGACCACCCATTCTGTAGTGACTAGTTGTAAGGGACCATTAAACAAGACTAAGATAAGTGTTGTTGGTATGTCAGAGAAAAGAACTTTAACGTCATTTTTACAGCCTATGGAGCTCTCAATTGGGGGATACCAAATTAACACATAAATTCCTGTATATGCCAGAATGCTCTTTGCCATTGCTTGGATGAGGTTTATTTTGGAAGTTAAATGCACAACTAACCTTCTCTGAAGATTCTGTCCAGCTACGTTTGCCTCCAGAGAATGCATGGAGGGCTCAGATATGCTTATTAACTGAGAAGAATCACACGGAAGAAGGAGGCATTCCAAATGAAGTGTCGGACGCCGTGATACCTTTGGTATGGTCTTTGGAAACACCAGGATGAGCAAAAAACATGGCATTAGTAAAGATTGAGCTAAAACCATGATCCCAGCTGGTAACAAAAAAAAAATTTTCTATTAAATTGGAAGCTCAGAAGAGACTAAAGCCTATAATCAATTCATTTTTAGAGCATGGACAATTAAGGGAATGTCAATCACAGTTTAATACCCCTATTCTGCCTGTAAAGAAATCTCACTCTTGTGAGTACAGGTTGGTTACAGGATTTACAAGAGGTTAATGCAAGGACTATAAATGTGCACCCTGTGGTTCTGAATCCATATATACTCCTCGCCTTCGTTCCTGATAGTAATACTTATTTTACTGTATTGGACTTGAAAGATGATTTCTTTTGTATACCTGTGAACTAACAGGGTCAGACCATTTTTGCTTTTGAATGGGAAAATCCAACGATAGGATGGAAAATGCAACTCTATTAGACAGTCCTCCCTCAAGGATTCAAAAATAGCCCCACAATGTTCAGAAATGTACTGGTGAAAGAACTAGAGCAAAGGCACAGTGACTATGATAACATAACATTACTACCATATATGGATAACTTGTTAATTGGGACTATTACAATACCTAATTTTATAGGTACAATTAGGTATTGTAATAGTCTACAAGGAATATTTGGAATCAATCCACAATTAGCTTACTCAAGTGGCATTGGGAGTACTAACACAAAAATTGGGAGACTGGAAAAGACCAGCGGGATGTTTTTCCAAACAATTGGATGAGGTCAGTGAAGGTTAGTCTGCTTGTTTGAGGACAGTAGCGGTAACTGTAAACCTAACGGAGGAATCTCAAAAGCTGACACTGGGCCAACTGATCACCGTGTTTTTACCTCATGCTGTATCATCCCCCCTTGAAAATAAGAGACACCACTGGATTTCTCCGAATAGGTTAGCTAAATATCAAGCTGTGTTACTAGAACAAGAAGATGTAAAATTTTCTTTGACCTTCACCTTGAAACCAGACACCTTACTCACAGTCTCTGAGTCTGATGAACTGCAACACGATTGTTTAACCACTATTGAACAAGTGTATTTCAGCAGACCAGACCTACAGGATGAACCCCTGCCTGATGCAGAAGTGGAGCTCTTCACTGACGGCAGCAGCTACATGCAGGAAGAAAAACAAAGATCTGGATACACAGCTTCCATTAGATACCGAGATTCCATTAGACACACCAGTTCACCCACTCCTACGAGGAGACATTGTTTACATAAGGACCTGGAAGAACAAATCACTAAAGGAGAAGTGGAAATGACCTTATATTGTATTGTTAAAGACTTATGCTGCGGTCAAAGTAGAGGGAAATGATTCCTGGATACACTACACATGGATGAAAAGGGCACCAGAATCAAATCAAGAAAAATGAACCTCCACACTGTCCGCAGAACTTAAGCTTTAACTGAACAGAGACTTTAAATAAGATTTGCTTACATAGGCATTGAAAGTCGACAAGGATAATTGTTTTTATGTTGAGAAAATGAAAGTTTTGGGAGTGGTTTTGATTTTACTTAATGTTCACTGTGTGTAAGGGAAATCTAGTCTTGCAACTTATCCAGTCATTTGGGAGAATCCATAGTAGTAGTAGTGTGACTGCATGTTTACCATTGCCAAAATCTGCAGCAAGCCTGTTGGAATGGGGAATTTTAACCTTGAATTTAAATCAAACTTTTAACCTGATGTTAAAGTTCAGGAGCTTTATCCCGTCCACTGTGCTATGTCTTAGGATTTTCTTATTGTCTTAAGGACACCATAACCCCACATTATAATTTTTCTTCAGGCACTTGTTAGAAGGTACAAAAAAATCAAACTGATCCATTCATAATGAGCATGGACTATGGAAAGTTTAATAACCTATGCACACAACATAAAGAACATGGAGGGCCTGTACCATGTACAAGGTTTCCATAGGGAATGGACTTACCTAAGGTATGGGCCAACCCAGAAGAAGGAGAATGGCATTATATGCAAAACACATCTTCATGTATTGAGTGGACTGGAAAAGAGGAATCAAATCCAAAGAATAGAACTCATCCTGATATTAAACGTTTTGCAAATACAGCAGCAGCCATAAACAAGGGGTCACAATATTTTAGGTGGAACTGTACACAAGTTTTTAATTATTCTATGACTGACTGTGAGATTCAGCAGCTAGGACCAATCACCTGAGCCCTGCCATTGGGATGTCTCTGTAGAAATTACACCACTCATATAAATGGCACTTTGACAGCTACTGTGATTCAAAATGGTACCACTAACTGTGATGAGTAAATGGTGCTGTCCATGGGCCATTCTGTTTGAGTTAGTAGTGATGGAACATGGACTACCTATTTACATCTAGAAGGGAATATACATCAGCACACATTAGGTATGCTAACCTCATGCTTGTTGTGGAGGAAAAGGCCATTGGGCATACACTTATGGGGAAAGTTAAAACGAGATGAAACAGACCCGTGGAGCCACCTGTCAACTGGAACTAAAGTGGAATGGATATTAGAGCAATTTTTAGTCCTCAAATTACTTAATTTCAAAATAACACATGGCTGTATAATTTGTCAGGACAAATAGAAATGCTAGTGAATGCAGCAAGAACTTGACTTCGAGGTCTGAACATTCAATTACAAGCTACATCTAAAATGGTTTTGCAAAATAGATTAACGTTAGATGTAAGGTTATTACATGACCATGGTGTGTGTGGGTATTTAAATTTAAGTGGTAGAGAACATTGTGTACATATATCCCTAACATTACTGAGGATTTAGAAGACAAATTAGATAAAAGAAGTAGCAAAATCTAGTTGTGATCTGAGGGCCACAATGTAAATGAGGTAGCTAAACAAAATACTACATGGAATAGGATTCTCCCTTACTGGATGGCTGGCAAGTTTACTCCAAACTGGGATTGTGATCATAATTGTCATAATTATAATTTGTATTGCTTTAAGTTGTGTTAAATGGTTAATTATACAAACCGCCATGAGGAACTGTGTGAAGTTAATGAAAAAAAAAGTGAGACATATGATACCTGTAAAAGAAAATCTCATAGTCTTAAAGGGGGGAAAATAATGTCTGAGACAAATGAAAGATTCTAGGGGCAGATCAGTAGGAGAAAACACAATTGAAAAAATGATTAATGAACGTGGATTTAATGGTCGAGAAGATTATGAAATAGTTGTACTTAAGCAGTTAACTATGAAGACTTAGTTGTTCCTGCCCTCTTGAAAAATATAACTGTCATAAGTCAGCAAAATCCACACTAACTAGGGTAATGGTAAAAGTGGCAGGGGGAAATCGCGACCACTGACTCAATTTAGGGACTATGCAAATAGCCCCCCACTCTTTTTAGGAGCATGCGCAACAATTTAAATATGTGTAACTAATAATATGCAATGTGGTAATTACTAGCCAATGAATGTAAACTTGGGAGGGTTGTCTATTGTTTTCACTAATCATGTAATGGGATAAATATGCAGTGGTTCTTTGTGTGGTGTGCTAGCTTTGTGGAATACCACCCATATCTGCACAAATATGCTATAAACAAAATACACCTACTCTGTGAGTATGTTGACATGCTGCACACTGGGTGTATGATACCACTTTTGGAACAACACTATGAGGACGGGCTGAGAGAGTTGGGGTTGTTCAGCCTGGAGAAGAGAAGACTCTGGGGAGTCCTTATTGTAGCCCTACAGTACTTAAAGGGAGCTTATGAGAAAGGTGGGAACAGACTTGTTACCAGGGCCTGAAATGATAGGACAAGGGGTAATGGTTTTAAACTAAAAGAGGGTAGATTCAGACTAGATAGAAGGAAGAAATTTTTCATAATGAGGGTGATGAAACACTGGCACAGGTTGCCGAGAGAGGCGGTAGATGCCCCATCCTTGGAAACATTCCAGGTCAGGTTGGACGGGGCTCTGAGCAACCTGATCTAGTTGAAGATGTCCCTGCTCATTGCAGGGGGGTTGGATTTTAAAGATCCCTTCCAACCCAAAGATTTTATGATTCTATGATCCTATTATGTCAGCTCTCTTGTACAACACATTTTTATTAAAAGTTTTCCTTCCTCTTTCAATTTTCTTGTTACTCTCATTTTCTTTCTCTTTCTTCTATCAGTTTGCCACCCTTTCACTTTTTTTTTTTTCTTTCTTTTTTTTCCATTTATCTCCAGGCATAACTTTACTTCACTATTCTCCCACTGACCTTTACATGTTATTCATGGTATTTCCCTGACCTCTTTTCTGTTCTTACTTGGATCTTATCTCACTAGTCCTCCTGATAGCTCCCCTTGGACAATACTTCTTCCAGCTTTTCTACTGAACTCGGAGACAGACGCTGTGGTTCTTCAGTGCTACCTTTATCTTTGCAGAAATTTAAAGTAGACAACATTTTATGAGCAGCTGTGAAGAAGAATTTATTTTAAATGGAGCACTTGGACTTTTTATTTTTTTGTGTTTAACTTATTAGGAATGTTTGTAGAATTAGAGATGGAGAAAAAGTTGGTTAATCTTAATTATTCCTTTCCTACTATTAATACCACATCTACTTTATGTCTTATACTGGTGGAAAGGAGGGGAGACCAAGAGGGGAGGGAGACAAAAAGGTTGTTGAAATCCATTAACTTCATTTATTTTGAGCAAGATAAATGGGGCAATAACCCCTCTGGAAAGGTTTTTTCTGATTTTACTTAAACTTCTTCCCACAGAGGAACTTATGGATTCTGATACCTCTGCTGCTATACAGGCGCATACAATGAGAGACACACATCCTTCTTTGAAGGACTTCATAGAAAATAGAACTTGTGCTCTAGTGTTGTCTTATTCCACAAATCCTTCCTTTTTTTCTCTCTCTCTTATTTTTTTCTATAGTTCTTGAATCAGAAAATGCTATGACTCTTAAAGCTAACAGTATAATGTGTTTAGATGACTATAATTAATATTGACATCTGGACTTACTAAACACATGTGCCATAGTGGTGACAGGACTTAGTAATGGAAAGTTAACAAATACTTTTTTCGTTTGGTTTCCCTTGGGACATTATGCCAGTCATTATTGATTCTGGCAGTTCTGAGTTTCCATTTCAATGTCCCAGTCTTACAGCCAATAATTATGTCAACCCAAGGGAGATTTGATATAAATTGGTGCAAGTAAATTGGAAGTCTCCAAGCAAGGGAGCTTAAAACAGCCTGCTTTTATATAGCAAGCACATGCTGTTGTTTTAATTCTTTCTAACGCCACACCCAGCCACCATTTTAGTTGCTGAATGAAATCTGAAAGCAAATATTGATCTCTGACAGGTTTGGCTGTAGAGGTGTTTTTATGGGAATGTGGTCTGGAAAGGCATTGATTTTTTCTGTGCATGGCAACATGATTTAATGTAACAATTTTATAAGACACAGCTTAATGCAAAGTGATGTTTTGGAAACCAAATATTATGTGGATGAGATGTGATGTGCAGAGGGAAAGAGCTAAATAAAGGGAAAGAGAGAATAAGAAAAAGAAAAGTGTCAAAAGAATTGTGAGGAGAGGTAAAACCAAGGCTTGTCTGGCAGCCTATCATTATGCTTCAAATAATTATGTAAATTATACAATTTTTCATACAATAAATTATGTAATTATATTACTATATTATATAAAATGGTTTTGTGCTTATTACTGCTTTCAAAATAACCAGCAATGTATTGAACACATATGTATGTTCAGATGCATAGGAGATGAATTTCCACGTGGATGGAAGTTTAGGAAATTTCAGCAGGATCAGGATTTTCTTGCTGGTTTTGATACATGAGAGATTAGCAAAATACAAAGATTAAGATTTTGCACATTTATTTAGAAGCCTCTTTGATACTCTGGGAATGGCCATTCTCATGAAAGAAAACCAGGCAGGTTAAACTGGTGTCCAGGATTTTTGTTATATTTGTGTCAATATCTGCAATATTTAATCAGCTTCAATGAGGTTAATGATATATTTACACTTTCTAGTGGAGTGCTAGGCAGGCATAGCCACAGAAGAGACCAACATTTACTTGAGGGATGCTTTGCTTTTGAGATGGATTAACAAACCAAAGCGTATTATTCTGATAAATTCTGCACTGGCTCTAGTGTCACAGTTGTTCAGTGTAGACATACCTTAACAAACGTTAATGACAGTGAATGTAAACACTGGAATAAATCTTCTGGAGCAGACAGATGTCTTCATGTTGAAAGGAAAACCACAGTGCAGTGCTGCTGCAGTGTAGTGCAACATCGCATGACCTATATCCAGTTCTGGAAGCAAGCAGACTTCAGGAGCCCTGAGCTCTATCACCCAGAAAGTTAACTACCACTTGCAGCATAGTACATCATTTGAAGCTAAATCGGGGATTGTTATATTATGCTGTGTTATAGAGGAACGACATGTCAACCTGAAGTTTGACATCTCCATTTAGCTGTGGCAAGTCAGAAACAGAGTGTACAAATAAAACCAAACTCACTCTCAATATCTCAATCAGTGAATGTCATTTTCAAAACCACAACAGCAATCTCTCCAAACACTAGAGAATCAAGGAATAATGCAGCTGTGCTTAATTTAGGTTACTCTGGCATAAAAATACAGTATTAAATCATGTTTATGTTACTGTGTCAGAAACGAAAATCATAATAATGGCAGTAGCACCAGAAATTTGTGAAAAGTTGAAATGTCAGTAATGTCTTTAGACTTCTAGAAAGTGTTAGAAACTTTTTATTGTTGTTGTTTTTCCAGCATTACCGTTCTTCAGGCATAAATTTAAAGTGAACACTGTATGGGATTTAATCAGCTGACATGTATATTTCAGTTCTTTCTGTAGGAAGCCATCAAAGTTGGTCAGTATTCCCATGGATGTTTTGTGATTTTTAGTTTGCAGAATAATTCTGCTTTCATTAAAGTGCCACCAAACAAGGATCAATACATGTTTTGTCAGTTCTTTATATCAGTACTTAGCGTGTTTGAAACTGTAAGTGGATATATTAGATGTTATGTTAGAAAATTATACTTGTGGTAACCTTTTTGCAAAGGCATTAAAAATGCTGGATTGCTTTTCTGCAGATTTAAGAATTAATTCAGTGTCTCTGGTAATGCCCCTTTGTTGCTTAAGAAGCACCTATTTATTGAACTATTAAAACCATTATGATGAATAATGATGTAATGAATATATGATATAAAAAATAATGAAAACATTGAAAGTATTTTACATGTAAAAAATATAATTTTATCCCTTTGTTTAAAAGCTGCGTCCACCATTCAAAAGGGAAACTAAATACCATACTGGGCTCCAACAGTTTGAGTTCTTTTGATTGAGATTTGTACAAAGTTTGACTGGAGCCTATTTACGATGTTTATAATTACTGAACTAAAATATGGGGAGTAGGGAAGAGAATGAAGAGGAACTCACGCAAGACTGTGTTTTGATCAGGTCTTGAACTTTCATAAAATTTCCTCTTTGAGAAGAGGTGTGGTTGTGTTTTAGCCCCAGCCAGCAACTAAGCACCACGTAGCCGCTCACTCACTCCCTGCCCCCGGTGGGACAGGGGAGAGAATTGGAAAAAAATCGTGGATTGAGATAAAAACAGATTAATAGGACAGCAAGAGAGAAGGAAACAACAGTGATAACAACAATAATAATACTGACAAAGGAATGTACAAGAACAAGTGATGCCCAATACAGCGATTGCTCACCACCCAGCGATCGATAGCCCATCCCCAAGCAGCAATTCCCACCCCCAGCTAACTCCAGTTTATGTGCTGGACATGACGTTGTATGGTATGGAATATCCCTTTGGCCAGCCTGGGTCAGCTGTCTCGGCTGTGCCCCCTCCCAGCTTCCCGTGCATCCCCAGCCTTCTCACTGGCAGGCCAGCACGAGGAGCTGGACTGTCCTTGACTACTTAGCCACAACTCAAAACTTGAGCATCTTATCAACATTTTCTCATCCCAAATCCAAAACATAACCTCACGCCAGCTTCTGTGAAGAAAACCAACTCTATCCTGGCTGAAACCAGGACAGATGTGAATTGAATAAATGCTGTATTCATTAAATATAGAGAGGTCATTCTGAGAAACTTCCAAATTAATGACAATTTTTTCCATTTCTTGAGCATAGTGAGAGTTGCTCTTATATCAAAGATATGATAAAGATTTCTAGGCACACCTTCCTTTGTTGTTATTTTCTTCTGGTTTCAGATAACTGACAGGTTACATGGAAGTTTAAACAAAAATACTTCTGAAATATTTCTGTCCCTAATTTCTAAAATTCGTCTTCCAGCTAATGGTTTTCTTCTGCTTCTGCTTCCAAGGCTTAAATAAAATATACTGCTAATCAAAATCTTTTGTTTTATCTACTGTTTCTAGCATTTCTTCCATATCTTTCTCTTACTGTAGCCAAAGTTAGTTTCCCACTACAATTTCCAAATAAAGAAATAAAACTTGCCAGTTTAGTTAGAAAAATTTTGATTAAAAAGAAAACCAACAAGTAACAGAATTTTCCTATTTTGACTTACTAAAATCTGATGGCATCACAACTCCCTTGCTAAAAGGAAGGCATAACATGAAGGTGTGTGCATACGTAGGAGTAGGAAATATGGAAAGTCTACTTGGAAGTTACAGTTGAGTGGAAAGGATGTATCCTAACAGTTTTAGTTTAGAGATCAAGCAAGATTTAGACAAAACCTGGATGTGAAGACTGGCTGACAACCTCTAACAAAAAAACCAGGAACTGGAATCTCAATGAAATGGATGTAATTTCCACTGGGAATGGGAAAGAGCTTATGGCAACACCTATAAGGAGAAGTGAGAGAACTAAAGGAGTGTGGAACAGCTCTGTGTATAGATGAAACGACTGTAGAATTTCTCAGTATTCCCTGTAAGCTCCTGGAAAAGGATGAAACAATTTAATATGATTTCCTAAAATCTTTCCTTTACCATTATTTTGATCACTTCAGAACTCTACTAGGTCCTTCTGTTTAACTACGTCTCGAAAAAATTGAAAAAGATCTCTGCTTTTCTACTAAAGCATGGCTGTTTTGCTAAGAAAATGCTGACTGACTGCCAACTTGATCAGCTTAACTTATCAGCTTGCATTGCCTCCTCAAGTCTAAAGGTACACCACAATGAAATTTCATCAAGTTTCATCTTATGGTAACTCTTAGTTTATTGTGATATTCCTGCTTAACAGTGACATTGATGAGCTGTTCTGTAAGAGCTTTACAAAGCAATACAAGGGAAGTTATAGTGTAAAACATGATCTAATAAGGGAGTTAAAAAATATCCTATAGCTAAGAAATTTTATCCTGTCTATAATTACCAGTAAAATCCTCTTATCAATCAATCAACAAAGAACAACATTATTCACTGAGTATAAACTGGACTTCTTTGCTAAAGAGCTCATCAACTTAATGTGTATATTACAATTTTTTTACTGGAATTGAAATAGATTAAAAGGAAATCCTAGCTTCTTCTTTTCTGTGCTCTCCCACCGGAGCTGTGCTGTAGCTAGAAATTCTCAGATGTTTTTGAAAGAGGCAGTTCTCCTCCATTCCAATTTACCAATCCTGAGATTGTTAGAAAGTATATGAGCTACCAAAGCTACACAAAACCAATGCAAAGCTACAGGTCACCAAATCATAATTAAAATTATCATACAAATTGTATTTGTG
The DNA here is from genome assembly GCF_964289735.1 of Phaethon aethereus. Taxonomy (NCBI): domain Eukaryota; kingdom Metazoa; phylum Chordata; class Aves; order Phaethontiformes; family Phaethontidae; genus Phaethon; species Phaethon aethereus. Next base: position 41,551,982 of record NC_138577.1, on the reverse strand, counting down.
CAGAGTGGTAAGCAAGAGATAATCTAGCAGACATTGTGCTATGTCTTTGCCTGAAGTCCACAAATAATTTTTAATTTCCCTGATCATCAAAGTTCCTGGACTTTTAATGCCATTGAAACCCAAAACCAAAAGAGACATGGGAATCTATTACAGAGTTTTCAGTTCTATTTAGAATTACCTATGGTCTTGGATCCCATCATGTATCCTAACTGAACAAAACCAAAAGTGAACACAGAGCTTTGACAACAAAGAACAAACACAGAACAGTGGTAGTAAAAGACTTCAGAACTCTAATGAGTTCCGTTATGGCTTGGAAAAACTGGGCAGTTTGCTCTGCATTTTAATTTTCTATACAGTGAAACGGTGTGTTGGTTTTGGCTGGTATATAGTTAATTTTCTTCATAGCAGCTAGTATGGGGCTATGTGTTGGATTTGTGCTGAAAACAGCATTGGTGATACAGGGATGTTCTCATTGTTGAGCAGTGCTTACACAGAGTCAAGGCCTTTTCTGTTTCTCACACCACCCCCCCAGCAAGATGATCATCCCCCTTCATGGCCCTCCTCTGGACCCGCTCCAACAGGTTCATGTCTTTTCTGTGCTGAGGGCTCCAATAGAAACTGTCAATCTCTTTTCCTACACCTCTTGAGTAGCTGGACCTCAAGATGGGGACTGGAGGAGCAAAGTCTGTCCCGCTGTAAGAAAGATCAGGTTTGAGACCACCTGAGGCACCTGAACATGCACAAGTCTATGGGACCTGACAAGATGCATCCCAGGGTCATGAGGGAATTGGTTGTTGTAGTTGCCAAGTCACTCTCCATCGTATTTGAAAAGTCATGGCAGTCAGGTGAAAGTCCCTGGAGACTGGAAAAAGGGAAAAATTGCACCCATTTTTAAGAAAGGTATCAAGGAGCTACCAACCTGTCAGCCTCACCTCTGTGCCTGGGAAGATCCTGGAACAGATCCTCCTGGAAGCTATGCTAAGGCACATGGAGGACAGGGAGGTGATTCGAGACAGCCAGCATAGCTTCACCAAGAGCAAGTCCTGCCTGACCAACCTAGTGGCCTTCTGTGATGGAGTGACCACATCAGTGGACAAGGGAAGAGCTACAGATGCCATCTGTCTGGACTTCTGAAGGTGTTTGACACAACTCAAAGTTCACTTTCCTAAGGTTCAGGGTCTTCACTATAGTTTTTCCCTGGCCTATATCCCTTGAGAAAATTAATTCCATCAAGGCATAATGTCTGCAGCCTAGGCTACTATCAATATTGACCTCTTCAATAAATTCATAGCAACAATCTCTGAGAATACCTACAGGTGTAATAACCTTCCTTGCAATAGATTTGTGTTTGTATCAAATTACAGTGACCGAACAATAAAATGAAGCTGAATCTGAGCCTGACTGATACTTAAAATTTTAAAATTAATTTATTGTCATTCTTTGGAGTTACAAACCTTAATGCTAATAATGCAAAGGAAAAGTACATGTATTTCCTTTAATGCAAAAGCTGCCAACCAACCACCAATTAATTACAGTGGTTAACTAACACAGGATTGTGTACTGCCTGGAGCTGAACTGGCTGCTTCTGACCTGTCTTGCCTGTGTTGCTTGCTTTAATGATCTCTGTGCTAGCTTATTGTGCATGTACAACGTTCTCATCATACATTCCCAACATTTTATTTGGTATCAGTGTAATGGAAAAACAAATGTAGTGGCCATCCACAGAGAAACATCACTGCCTAACACACTGTACGTATTAGCAGGATCTATGCAGCATGTGCAGGGCTCCTGTAAGCCAAAGAGCCTTCATACATTCAGTCAGCATAAGCACAATCATGCTTGGAGCTCTGCAGATGTCAATTCCAAAACGTCTTGATTTGATTAGCCAAACATCAGTGTTTGAGAATGTTTACATTTCATTTCAAGGGCAGTAAGTGGGAGAGATGTCAACATCAAGAGTCTTTTACAAGTAACTTCCCTTGGTCTCTTCACATCAGGAAGGGGAGCCAACCTTTTGTTTTCCAATTGTACTGTCAAAGGGAAAAGACAAGGTGATTAATGGATGAGGCTATTTCAAGATCTGACAATCATAGGATTTCAAGTAACTAGATTTTTTGCTTTTGTTTGAAGTCGACTCAGGAGGAGTTTGTTTACTTTTGCAGACCAGTGGAGCTCCTGAGCATCCCAGGAGCTTACCCCATGAGAAGTTAGAGATGATACTTAATTTGCTATATTGTGCAGTGCATGGATTTCATGATGGAACTGGAAATTGCGTTTGAGAAGACCATTTTTGTAAATAAAGCAGTCTCAAATGGATATTACATTTTTAGTTTTGAGAACATCTCAAAACTTTCAAATCAGTATTTGTTGCATTAGAGGTTGGAGAAAGACAGCAAAAATTTATTAGATATACTGTCCAGTAAAATGGATTGGATTGATGGGTGATTGTATGAATTCGTGCTGTATATTGCAATTCTTCATTAACTTGTGGAAGCCACAAAGCGCTGTCTATATCCAGACTTTTTCTTACTCCTGCAATACAAGCACTTTTTATTTTACACTAAAGATTTTTATGTGACTTCTACATCTCCTCCAGGGGGTGTGGTTATCATAAGATAATCACGCCCTTGGGGGATTAAAAACATTTATCTCTGGATCATGACTTGTCATACCCTAGGGGTGTGATTATCTCAGGAAACTCACACTCTCTGTCATGCCTAATTGCTTAATTATTACAGTGGCGAGTTCACACTGCTATACAGGAGCAAAAGTTGTGTCAGCATTTCTTTTAGAAATTTCTGTTTTCAGAAATCTGCCATGAAAATCTCCTGCAGACTGAAACCTGGCAAAAAAAGTATTCTACCTGGGAGCAAATATCTCTACCAGGTTTCTAAAAATTAGCTTGATTATATTTTAACAATGTCAGTGAGAAAAAAAAGTTAACTATGTGAGTTTATGTAACAGTTGACATTCAGCCAAGGTTCTGACATTGAGTTAAATGGAGTCAAATATAATAAAATTTATTTTAAATTATTTATAAATATATATTCATTCAAATAGTGCAATGACTCACAAAGCCTTTTGGGCAAAGGTATACAGTGTTCAAATATCTGTCTGAGAGTTTTTTATCACTTCAATACTTCATATATGATTCAAAAAGTATTCAGGCAAAACACTATCTTTCTGTCAATGTATTTCCTGACTCAACAGGACCTGAGCTGGTTGGAATGACAAGACATAACCTGTAATTTAAAGGATTTTTAAATAACATTTGTTGTTTTTCTTAAAAACTAAAGGAACAAGTATGTTATTTATTTTTCTCTAAACTGGATATAGCTGGAGTGACCATGCTATTCACAATGGAACCTCTTGAAATCCACAGCTATGATCCATCCTGACACACATTCTAACACCCTACCTATCATGTGAGCAACACGCAATTTTATAACACGTACTTTTGTGTCACTGGAAGTTACTCACAGCACCTGGCACGTATAAGGAAAAAGGAAAACCTGGGAGTAGGTTGTGGGTGACTGGAATAGCTCATCTGGCAAACCAGTTGATAGTCTCATAAGAGAAGATTGTTCCCCAGAGAGAAACATGAGGAAGAGACAGGTATATTATATTGACAAACTACAGATTTCCCAGGTGTGCTGTAAGGCAGTTGACACCTAGCAGCTAATAAATAGCAAACACTCTTTGAAGACTAAAAAATAATCTAAGAAGCGTGGAGTAGGTAGAAATACAATGAACATTACTACTGATTAAAAAGTTGACATATTTTCACATATTTTTTGTATTTGGTGAGATTAATTAAAACACTAATTTCATGAGGACAATTTAGGCAAGTTTACAGAAGGTGTCTCTGTGCCATTGCAAGTAGGAATGTTTAGCTCAGTAGAACAACTTCTTAATGTCAGGAGATCTCTCATTGCAGTGAGGCTGTTCCATCACAGCTGAATTCTCTACTTCAGTACTGCATTCATTTTCAAATGGCAAGTTTGAGTTTGAGCATGTGAAATACTGGCATACTTTGCTTTAAAGAAATAATGCACTGTGTATAGATTCTATAACATGTTAAGCCTTTAATCCTTCTTGCCTGCAGATACACAGTCCTGGAAAGAAAGATGAATGCTGTGGATGACTGATGGTGTAATACTCGTTTGATACTGTGAACAAAGACAATTTAATCTGATTGTTTTGTTGTTGTTTTAGTTCTCTTTTCCACTTTATTATTCCCTACCTGACATTCTTATCTTTAGAGTATCTTCCACCTGGCAATATTACAGTAATTATACAGATGTATTGACAGCCAATGAGTGTTGAACAGTGGGGAAAAACAGCTGGTGTTTTTGATTATGGAGTTCAGGATGGTTTATAGGGAAAAAACCTTAATGAACATGAACAGTTGCTAAGTGAAATGATGGAAGGTGTAAGATATGGTATACATTATTACTACCATGAAGGGTTTTTGTTATGAACCACTTAAAAAACAGAGGGAGACTGGGACATATGATGCAGAAGATAAGAAGATAAAATGGATATCTCATATAAATTAAAGCATGGTTCATATAAAGATTAGTGAATGATGTAAGTAAAGGGGAATAACGGAGCTTGACATTTCCTACTAGGTACATTAGTTAATGGAAGGATACCATATGGTGCCACTCTAGAATGAAAGATGAACATTTCTTGCTCATTGGTTCACAATTCTGGTCAAAGCATGTTTGAATTATGCCCTTTCAATAAGAAATTCCATTTAATATGACTTACCATGAGTGGTTACTGTCTGGTTATGATGAGAGATAACCTGAAAACTTCTGACATCAATCCTGAAATGTTACTGTGAGTGTTTGTGCATAACAAAGAAGCAAAGAGTATTAGAGGGCAGGGCAATCGTAGAGTTTAGGAGCATAGCAAGAGAAATGCAAAGACTGAGAGAACCAGAGAATAAAAAAAAGGGACAGAAAGCAAGAGAAAGAGAAGAAATTCTTTCTTCTTGTGAGCAGAAAGAGTAGAGGAAAGGGACAAAACCCAAATTAAACTCTGCAGGTAACCAGCACTGGTATAGCACTTCACTTTTTAATCAACTTCTTCAACTTTTTAATCGAGTTTGGCAACACGTGGGGATGAGATAAGAGGTCATAAGGAATAAGAGTGACAAAGCATGAACGAATGAAATGAGGAGAAATAAAGGACAAGTTGGTTATGGCTTGCCAACCACATTTGTGATATAAGTGATGATTACACTCATACAATGTTATGGTTTGGCTCACAGTTGTATTTTGCTGGAACATTTTACAACTACTCATTCAAAGATAAAAATACCCTGATACTTCTATGGAATTCCCACTAATACTACATTCAGATCATGCATTACCAATCAAAATGAAATAATTTTTCTTGCATATTTTATTTTCTATCTTTTACAGATACAACACAAAATTGGTATTTGAAATGTTTAATAATAATAAAAAAAAGACTGAAGTTTCGTTCTGGGTTCAATGTATGTACTTTGACAGCCTTCTTTGCATAAGTAGTGACGTACTGAGCCTAAATTTATGACAGCACTGACAATTTGGTGCTCACTTGTGGCTGTAGGTTGCTACTGATGAACATGAATTTTAAATTAATGTAGTTGCCTCAAGTATTTCTGGGATTTTTGTTTGTTTGTTTTGTATTTTAATGAAATAATAGTACTTTGAATCTTCATAGGTAAATTGTGTGGAGTCCATTTTTGTCTCCAGGCAGTGGTTAGCCAAATAATAACATTTTCACAAATATACACGTAGTTTTGAGTATGGTTTTGATTGACTAACCTAGTGGTCTTCTATGATGGAGTGACCACATCAATGGACAAAGGAAGAGCTATAGATGTCATCTATCTGGAATTCTGTAAGGCCTTTGACATGGTGCCCCACAACATCCTTCTCTTTCAATTGGAGAGATAGGGATTAGATGGATGGACTGTTGAGTGGATGAGGAATTGGTTTGATGGTCACATGCAGAGGGTAGTTGTCAATGGCTCAATGTCCAGATGGAGATTGGTGACAAGTGGTGTCCCTCAGGGGTCTGTATTGGGACCTGTGCTGTTCAATATCTTCATTAATGACACAAACAGTGGGATCAAGTGCACCCTCAACAAGTTTGCAGATGACACCAAGCTGAGTGGTGTGGTTGACACACCTGAAGGACAGGATGCCATCCAGAAGGACCTGGACAAGCTCAAGGAATGAGCCTGTGTGAACCTCATGAGGTTCAACAAGGCCAAGTGCAGGGTCCTGCACCTGGGTCAGGTCAACCCCTGGTAACAGTACAGTCTGCGGGATGAAGAGGTGGAGAGCAGCCCTGCTGAGAAAGACTTGGAGGTTCTGGTGGATGAAAAGCTAGACATGAGCTGGCAATGTGTGTTTGCAGCCCAGAAGGTCAACAACATCCTGGGCTGCATCCAAAGCAGAGTGGCCAGCAGGTCAAGGGAGGTGATTCTGCCCCTCTACTCTGCTCTGCTGAGACCTCACCTGGAGTCCTGTATCCAGCTCTGGAGCCCTCAGCACAGGAAAGACATGGACCTGTTGGAGTGGATCTAAAAGAGGGCCACAAACACTATCATAAGGATGGAACATCTCTCCCGTGAGGTCAGGCTGAGACAGTTGATGTTGTTCAGCCTGGAGAAGAGAAGGCTCCAGGGAGACTTTATTGCAGCCTTCCAGTACCTAAAGGGGACTTCTGAGAAAGATGGGGACAGACCGTTTAGCAGGGCTTGTTGCAATAGGACAAGCAGTAATGCTTTTAAACTAAAAAGAGAGTAGATTCAGACTAGATATAAAGAAAGAATTTTTTCACAGTGACTGTGGTGAAACACTGGCACATGTTGCCCAGAGAAGTGGTAGATGCCTCATGCCTGGAATCATTCCAGGTCAGGTTGGACAGGGCTGTGAAGAATCTAGTTGACTATGTGCCCACTCATTGCAGACGGGTTGGACCAGATGACCTTAGATGATTGCTTGCAACCCAATCCATTCTACAATTCTATGATTCTATGATCTTGATATTCCTGGGCACTTTTTAAGTTCCAAAATATTTGTTAATCTAGCCTTGCAGCCGTAAATATTTTCAGATTTCATTGTCACTGGTGTTTTCAGAAAACCAGTTTCCACATCCTAAATTGTCCTGGTTTTGGCTGAGATAGAGTTAATTTTCTTCCAAATAGCTGGTATAGTGCTATCTTCTGGATTTATTATGAGAATAATGTTCATAACACACTGATGTTTTTAGAAAAAGTAAAGTAGTTGTAGTGCTTATACTTAGTCAAGGACTTTTCAGCTCCCCACGCTCTACCAACAGGGAGGTGCACAAGAAGCTGGGAGGGGACACAGCCAGGAAGCTGACCCAGACTGGCCAAAAAGGGTATTCCCTACCATATAACGTCATGCTCAGTATATAAATCTGGGGTTTGCCAGGGGGTGGAAATTGCTGCCCAGGGACAGGCTTTTGATCACTGCATGGTGAGCAATTGTTGCATTGTGCATAATTTGGTTTTATGTATTCCTTTATTATTATTGTTATTGTTATTATTTCTTCTTTCTTTGCTGTCCTATTAAACTACTTTACCCCAACCCACAATTTTCTTTTTCCAGATTCTCTCCCCAGTCCCACCTCGGGAGGGAAGGGGGCCAAGCGAGGGGTTCAGTTGTGCTTAGTTGCTGGCTGGGGCTAAACCATGACATACATATATACTTTCAGAAATCCTTCTAAAGTTTACTCTTTTTGAGGGTCTCTCAACACAGAAAGCAAGAATCGGACAGTTCCGTCTCACACATCCTGGCTGATCACAGCTTAATTACAGAATTCACATAGAGAATATGGAGAATTTGTCAAGATAATTAAGAAGAGTCTGATGAAAAGAAAAGAACTATTTAAATAAGCACATTAGGAAGTAACATTTAGCAGAAACAGAGGTCACATTTGCATGATAATTTTTTTCCCCAAGAATTAGACATTCAATTGTACTAAGGGAAATGGTCAAAACATAACTGGAATTACAAGATGGATGTTTCGTAACCCAGAAATTCAGGGAACCAATTCTCATTGCTGTGTTTTAGCTAGGGAGGCCTGTTCTGAAGTTTCCCTTGTTATTTTCTAACACCATCTCCTTTAAAATAGATGATTCTAAACCATACCTCTGTGGTATGAAATGGACAAATACATGTTAAAAGTGTTGTTCAGGTTGGAGGATATAGTGTCCTACTCTTTGGAAAGAACTGGGTCTCAGTCGTCAGAAAATGTTGAGCCGCACCGTTCCTTTAATGACTGAAGATGACAGTACATGTTTCCCCCAATACACTCCATTGTATTAGTGGCATGTGAGCCAGGCAGAAAAAGCTATAAACTCATCAATTTAAGAATAGTTCTTACAGATTTCTGAATCTCTACAAATTGAAATTTAAGTTTTCTAATTAAGAAAACAATAAATAATTATCCAGAAACTACTGCCCAGGAAATTCAAGAACATACATCAGTAACTAACATTTTCTTATCTTCCATCAGTAGCACTTGCTGTAAAAAAAAAGAAAAAAAAAATTTATGGATGGCAATTAGAATTATTCTAACCATTTTTTCCAGAACTGCTTCCTTTCCCCTAAGTACTGGAAACTTAATTGCTTACTTTATCAAGATTATTTGTCACTAGTACAGAACTAATCTCACTTTGCAAATCCACTTCTTAGGCAGTTTGCAGGTTTGATGTGTTCTGAGTGTAGTTTATACAACTAAATAAACTAATTTAAGTTTTAAATGTACTTGCTTATTATAATTTTCTCCATGTTAGTAGTACCATATTTATTAGTAGATGGTATACGGGAGGCACCTATGAACATATTTATTATTTTTCCTTAGTAAGGAAAAGCATGTTCTCTTTTCTCTCTTTTTTCTTTTTCTTATGGTATATATATAAAAATTTCAGCTATATGTGCAGGATCACTTTAAATAAATTATTGTTTATTTTATGTAATTCTTCTACTGCTGAAAGACTTTGTGAGGGTGAAGCATATTTTAAAGTATGTTTATCTACACTGTCAATGTACGTTTATGAAACAAGAACAATAGGTAAATCATATTTTACTGAATGCTGATAAACCATTATATACTTTGTTACTTCACTCCAATTTAGCAAGTCTGACCTTGTGTCTGACATCAGCTATGCAGTTTCTTACTCATAATGAATTTGGGAAAATAAATTACAGAAAGAATAATACAGTCTGTCACTATGAAGTGAGCATATGTAACCAGGAGTTGTAATAACAATGTTAAGGTCAGGCAGGAGTTTTCATTTCAGTACAACTCCTAAGAAATCTAACATATATTCCAAGTATGCAATTTCTTGTCCTTCCTGTGATGAAGATAACAGTTAACTGGGAAAATATTAATGAGTGTTTAAATCTCTGTCTGAGTTGTAGTCTTCCTGTAAAATAGAATGAGATGGGGTTGATCATGGGGTAGGAGGGGAAAACTGGGAATAAGTGAGCTGAAATGTTGGTGGATGTAGCCTCTGAGTTTTATTCCATTCCTGAAAATGTGCATTAGAAACAACATATTAAAAAATGTGTTGACATTTTAAAAATGTTACTGAATTCAACCTAGATGACACTATTCCATTCACTTCTGTCGGTTACAAGCAATGAACCAAAATGATGATGTTGACCCAGTGCTCATTCTACTACCTTTTACCAAGCAGAATGAGTCAAATCTTGCCAACAATATGGGCTTTTCCACCTCACCATAGAATGGCTTTTCTTTCCTGAATTTTGGTGTTTCACACAGTCCTGGGGACACTCTTATCACCAAAGGCAAATATGACAAAGACAATGGTACTTATAGAGAGCCTCAGAGTGAATTTCTATTATTTCAAATAGCTCTATGCTTTTTTGCACACTTTTTTAGGGAAGGTTTTTTTTTTTAAATGGCAGTTGCAGTAAGAACTTAAAAAATTTGTGGATGATGTATTGTGTGTGACAGCCTTTATGTAATAATTTATCCTTCATGGCAGGAAAGAATTCCACAAGTGCCACCACTTAGTACAATTGTCACAGTTCATAGAGCTTATAGTTAGGGGGAGCTTCTGGGTCATTTGATGCAAGACTCAACCCATGTATTAGGTTTCCTCACGTAACATCTACTGTCTCTGAGTACATCTAATGGAGCTTTAGTGACTTCCCTGTTGGTGACTGCATTAACCCACTGATACCGAGCTTGAATTTCTACTGTCAAGCTACTATTATTTAGCATGATTCCAAATTTAAGCTTCCAGCTTCCTGAGCAATCCCTCCCCACACTTTTTTCTTTTTTACTAAATGTTTATGGTGAGCTAAACGAGCACAAAGCTGTGCTACCTAAGTCAGAAATATTAAACAGTATGTTGTCTGTTACTTTCATTGGCAATATCTGTGAAGACAATGTAAGTTGACAACAAACACAAATTTCATCAAGTGGCATCATCTTCTACAACTGGCATAAGATAAAAGAAACGAGAGAGTCTTGCCTAGTAAACTGGAATTCACAGTGAGAGCTACTTCTACCTTGGAGAATTGATGATCAGAAAAGCGCTAAGAATTTTGTTTGGAAAGACATTTGTTTCACAGTAGACAAGAAACAGCCTGGATGTCTGACAGCCCCTCAGATTTTTCCAGATTTAAAATCCATTGTGCCCAGACCTTCTAAGACAAACAGCTGTTGGATTGACCCATTCACCATTGTATTTCCTTGGTGCTTAACTTTGATATCTTTTCTTCCTATCTCTTTTTCAAGCTTTTTCTACAATTACATTTATGGAGTGTACCATGTTAATTTTTCTTCATTTTTACATCCTTTCTAATTCGTTGGTGTATTTTTGTGGAAGAAAGATTGATGTGAGTATACTACTGTGTTAATGATGTATAAGGAATTTTTGCATCCCTTGTTTTACAGAGTTTAAGTTTGAAATGCTTTCATAGCAAGTTTTGAATCTCCTGCAGACTGCCAAGGAAGGACCCATACTTCCTGAATCTGTTCCCTCTGATCTGTTGTTTGATTTGTCTTGTATCAGTTCAACATAACAGGAGTTACCTTGTCAAGCTTTTGACAGATTTAGAAATTGACATATGGAACGTTTTGAGTTGTTTGGATTGTTCTTTCTTGCTTGCTTGCTTGCTTTTTTTTAATATATTTGTTAATTTGTAGAAAAACTTTCTGCTATATCCATTAGCAGATATTTCAACATTTGCAATTTAGGTTTTCTTAGTGTAAATCACACTTGTACCTTGTCACAAGGTAAGAGCTTTCTGAAGACAGATCCCTGCAAATTTAATTACTTCATGGGACATATTCTCTACAGAGAAAATACAAGAAATTTTCACAGGTTTTGGACATTCTGAAGAATATTATTTGTCAACGTAAAAGACTATGTTGGGGTGGAAAGTGCCACTCAGCAGGGTGTCGTGATGAAGATTTCCTTGATAGTCCACCTTTGATGAAGAAATCACCAGCCAGGCAGATACTTTTTTTCCCTAATTTCTTACATGAGGGGTTTCAATTACACATCACCAGTCTTGACTTTGATTAGGAGATTAAATTGTGGGGAACTTCTTACCATATTTTAAACTGTTTAATAGAGATAAAAAGTGGTATGTAGCTGGTATTATGCTCCTGTGACCCTCTGAGTGATCGTAGAATCATAGAATCTTTGGGTTGGAAGGGACCTTTAAAGGTCCTTTGGTCTAACCCCCCTGCAATTTCTGCCCCATCCTGCTACTGACCAACATCCCCACCTCAGGCTGATACTGGTAACCACAGGAACAGCATCCCCACCCCACGCTGCTACCATCACTCATCATCCCCAGCACCTGCAGATCCCATCCCTCTGTGAGGGATGCCCCACAAGTACCTCCCAGGGACTCACACAACAGGACACCTCAAGGTCTCTGTTATGACAAATCTTATAATATATAACTATTATACCAATTAGTTGTGAGAGTATGAAATTGGATCAAGATTCTTAAGACAAATAGGTAGTTGTATATATAGTTTACATTGTATACTGCATAGTCATGGTTAAGTCAGTAGTCAGATAGGTGAGTACTTTCCAAAACATGGATCTATTAATATTTAAAAACAAACCTCAAACCATCTAAACTGGGAGGTATATAGTATGCTAACTTTGATTTGGATGGTCTGGTTTTGCTGACATTGAAAAAAGGTCAGCCTGAGGCAGACAGTCAGTGTATACAATTTTAACTTGAACAGCTGAAGTCTGTCAAAGATACGTGAACCAAGATATTTTTATGGAAAACTTTAGACAGTCTTAATTATATCATATTATGCTCCCTATGAAAAAGAATCCATTGGTCAGTGGCGGCTATACTTTGACACCTATGCTATCAATATAAACATTTGCTATGCCAGAATCTTCTTGAAGTTCCATCAATAACTCAATTGCAGAATACCCCAATAAGTAAAATATTTTAAATGTGATTTCAAAGTAGATGACATCCCTTTAGAAATGCTGCTGCAAGAAATTATATGGGAAAATGATACATTAACATAAGGAAAGACAAATGGCTCTTAATTGATTCTTAACATTTCTGTCATAAGAAGAGTTGATTTAATTAATGTACTTTATTAAATGAAGTGAAATATGGCTGGGTTAGTATATTGAGACAGCACTAGGAAGATGTGCACTGCAGAATTACAAAGTTTTAAGGATCGAGGTTAGATTATCTTTCTGCCAAGATTACATATTAGTGATCAAAGTTGACATTGACAGCTATGGGAAAGAGATAACATACTTAGACATCTTACAGTGAAAGATGTGAGCAAAAGGCTCCTCTGTCTCCCTTGCCTGCCAGTTTCTGCTGAAGGGCATTTAAAGACTTTTCCCCTGTTGTTACACTTGCTGGTGGAAAGGAATTCCGAACACGGACTCTGTGGTCTTTCTCCCGCCCTTTCCCAGAACTGTAAAGGAATGCTTCATTCAGTCTTCTCATTCATTGTACATTTGTTTGAAAATGAGCCAAAGCACTAATGTACTATCAGGTGTAAACCCCACAGGATTTCATTGGTTAGGATGGTCATATATTGAATTTGAAAGTAGGAAATGAGGCTGGAGAAATCAGGTACATAAATACAGATTAGTCTCCCTGCAGTACCTTTCTGCAATATCAGAGTAGAAATTGATAATAGTACTTTTGACAAACAGTTACAAGTGAGGTTGCCCCTCATCTTCCTCAGAAAAAATTGTATGACAGATTATACATGTTATGTATATATTGTGCATATACATACTTGTTTCAGAGCTTTAAAAAAATGTTATCAGGACTCTACACTCTTTTTAAAACAAAACAAAATTTGAAATACTGAGGTAATCCTTTCCCTCTTGGTGAAAGTAGCGGGAAATGCATTTTCCCCCACTGTGAAAACTATTTAAATGCCATATATCCAAGAGTTTAATTTGGGGACATTTTTATGCACGAGTCTTATTTAAGATGCAGCCATGAAAAATGGATAGCAAAAATTCATGTCTTTCTATGTCTATGTATGTCTGTAAATGCATATGTATTGATGTTCAAATAAACAAATAGTGTATTCTGGGTTTTATTTTTAAGGCACACATGGGAATCTCAAGTGAGAAGGGAAGTTCTACAGGACAAGATTAATAAGGTACTAAACAGTATAAAGACTTGTTTGCTGATGGGAATGGAGTTAAGGGCATATTTCCTGTAGAGAGGGGAATGAGGTGTGGAATGATTACAAAAAGGTAGAGTACCATATATAGCACTGGAAATGAAGTCTACGACTTAAGGAGTACTCAGAAAAGGTAAAAGGAAGTAGAGATGAGGTAGGAGGCCAAAGAACAAATTGACTCTAATTCAGAGCAGGGTTTCAGACTAAGTCTCTTTTCACTTGGGCAAATTGCCTCTCCCCTGGATTGCTGGATATCCTCAGAGAGAAATTCTTTAAGCCCTTCTATTCTTTAAGGACCCTGAGCAAGAGAATGAAGACTAGCAGGTCTTTAGCTTAATTGTTGGGATGGTGACTTAGGAATCGAAACCACTATAGTCAAAGATCCTGACCAAGATTACAGCAGTGTTTTGCACAGATACTAGAAGTATCCACACCAGAATAGCCAAGCCTAGTGTGTGGTGGGTAGGACATTCCTGGGAGATAATGCTCTAAATCATTTAACAGTTAGAAGATGTCAAACACCACTTGTATTTCACAAGTCTGTGCATTCAAAGAACTATCTTGCAGTTGAAGCTGCAATCAAATTCAGGTTCCATTTGTCAATAGGAAACCAGAGAAGTGTTTTTCAAGAGATGCCAAACACATTTAAATAAAAATATGATGTGGTTTCTTGTTCCAAAGGGAAAAAAACAAAGCAAAACCAAAAACCACCACACCACCCTCATTTTCAAGAAGACTGAATGCCATGGCCTTCAGGTCACAGAGTTAGTTAGGCCTGTGGAGATAGTCAGAGCTTGACCAAGAAATATTCAGAATATTTTTCGTGCAAGAATGGCATCCAAAAGAGTACTTAACCATGTTAAACCATGGGGAATATTTCAAGTGAAGCTAGCAAGTTTAGATAGCTGTGAAGAATGCAGTTACCAAATGTAACATTTGCCATGGGGACCTAAGTAGTTGCTTTTTAATGTTTACTTGTTTGAATATACAGTTGTCTCTTGGTACACAGGTAGTTCTCAGATACTGTACACACAGTTCCCCTGCAGATATGCAGGTGGAGAGCCTAGAAAAGCAGTCTAATGCCACCCTTCCTTACTGAGGCAGTGAGTGTTTCTCAGTGCAGAAGTCCCTCATCACAGTGGAGCTCTTGTTTCTTTACGGGTTTCACTGCATGGTCATGAGGTAGAGGGCTGGCAGGAGCTCTGCAGATCCATTGAGACAGGGGTTCAGTCCTAGATGTATCTGTAGGGAAGAAAAACCATTCCTGCCAAAGGTGTTCACCTCTGTGTACTTCCTTCAATAAAGAAGATCTGGGCTTTTGGCAGTGTTAGAAAAGGAACAAAATGTGCTTAGCTGCAGTAAGGTTTACTTTGCCCCACAAGAGCCCCTGTGCCACCTCATACATGACATATAAGCTGGATGCAGGGACTCTGGCAAAGTTAAACTTACAGGACCTGTTCAATTCAAGGCTCTCTACTCTTGTGTGCTCCTCTGCCCCCAAAGACAGCATTATCAGAAGTGCAGACATGAGGGCTTTTCTCACATCAGTGGCAGAGGCACTATGATGCAGTTAGAAGCCCTGGGGAGGCTGATTTCAGTGCTTAGCTATGTGCTAATATCCTCTCGGTTAAGTTCTGGCATTCACTCAAGGTTTTGCTGCTGCTGACATAGTGTGGAAAAGATTGCAAACCGCTGAATAATGGTTAATAAGCAGCCCTCCTGTAGCAGTCTTCTGCAAGACCTTGTGTCATGGGAAGCCTTTACATTTTTTTTTTACGGTGAGAAGATATGTCATACCGCCTCCAAGAACATACTTCAGTCCTGTTACTTCAAAATGAGTGCCTTTGTTTTATTACACAATCAGCTTTTCATCTTTGTCCAGCTGAGGAATCTGATACTGCAAACAGAAGACAGCTGCATTGTTAAAATATAGGTCTTGTAGACTGGAATGATGAGGAACAAATGAAACCTTTACATCCCAGCAGAAGTTATAATAGTGATTAATATTTCCCAGTGAAAATTTTTACTTTCATAGCTCTTTTCAGGTTTTGTATAGGCAAGCAAGCTGCAGTTAGGCACTGTCATCTCAGACATTCCTTGTGGATGAGTCAAGATAGCTGTCCCCATGGTCAGCTCCCCAGGAGGCCAGGTGTGTTCCTGTGAGCCTGACTGGTGCTATCGCCATCTGTGTGGGCATCTTACCAGTTGCTCTTGATGAGGACAAATCATCAAAACTCTGCCTTCTTCAAGGTTTTGGTTTTTTTAAGTATTCAGTTGGATAGGACCAAAGAATTTCAGTGTCCTGCATGTTCAGTTCTGATTCCCACTTTGTGGTCCTTTCTCTCATGCTGCTTCCCTTATGATTCCTGGACTCTGAAGCATAAGCCTACTATTAGACAATGTTCTTAGCTTTGCCCTTTTGTCTATTGTTGCCTTTGGCTAATACAGCACACATTTTTTGACATCAGCCTGGCCTTAAGCACTGAATATGACTTATCACATCTTGATCAAGAGCTCCAGTCACTGCCAATACCCTTAGCAATGAGACTGGAGAGCAATTGGGAGCTTTTGAATTAACTTGTTTCAGAGTCTTATGAAGACATGAAAAAGTAACAAAACCTATCTCCAAGGACATAATGTCAACGAAAAGATGAAGGTTATCCCCATACCTTTAATTTATAAAGTTGCACAAGAAATCACACATATTTTAATGTAAATCATTACATTCATACTAAACCATGACCATCTGCTTTAAAGAGCAGACAACCGCAAAGAGATGTATTTAATATTATTATTAAATCCATTAAATATTAATATATTTAATATAACCCATATAAGCCATATAAAAAGCAGAGGTAAAGACAGCAAGTGAATTATGTTTTCAGAGCAGTTCATCAGCACCTAGGAAGTCTTTCGTCACATTTCATGAATCATGCAGAAACTGCTTACTGTCCTCGTGTGTTGCCTTTATGCAAGAAAGAAACAGGATGCTTTAAGAAGACTTTCAGCATTATTGTACTTCTGAAACTGAGACCTCTGCAGCATTTTATCTTCTTACCAAGATTGAGGCTGGCAGTGTTAAGACCTTTTATAAATATTAGTTTAGCAGTTGCTTTATGGAAGTGAAGTTCAGTGTCAATACGCACGGTTAGCTGTAAATAATCTCTTTTTAAAAAGTTCAGAAACTTTCAATGTAAAGATAAATTGTAGATTTTTAGTCTGCAGACGTATATGGAACATTGAGATTTGCAATACCAGTCTTCCATATAAGTTTAACAATTTCTGGTTGGTTTTGCTTCAGGTGGTTGGGTTTTTTTAAGTTAAAAATCTGAGAGGGAGAAAAAAAAATTGTAATTTGTTAGACAGAAATAGATGGTTATGATGAATGGAATGATTATGTAAAGTTTCATTCGTTTCATTATTACAAGAAGACACTGAAAAAGTCAAAAAAGTCAATCTTAATTAGTTGTTCTTAATTTTACAGACGTCACTTTATTTGTCTCTGATTTTTTCACTTGTTTCACATTGACCTTAAATACAGATATTCATTGAAGTAATTTTAAGTTCTAGTATTTTCTGTGACTTTTTGTAGAACTTTCATGTGAGTCATTATGAATTTACAAAACCTTGATTAACACTTGCTTAACTCATCTACGGTATGAAGAAAGAAGACTCTTTTACAATGTTTACATTTTCACCCATCTGCACTTTAAAATTTCCATTTCTTGAGGATCAAATCTAATGGAAGCATTTTAGATTCAAAATCATTATTTCACATAATTTTAAAAAAGAACTTTTTAACTAGATGTATAAAAGAGATAAAATATTTTACTCTTCTTCAGTCTCAGAGTTTAGCTCTATAATCTTGCAACTACTTCATTAATTAGTAGATACTAATTTAGATATTTGTTTAGGAAAATAAAATATCTGACAACTGTGAACCTTACATGTCAAAACTGTGTGTCTTGCTGGCTTACCTGTATGTCTTGTTCACCCCCTCTATACTTTTAGAACACATGCTTGTCACAGTAACTCATAAATTAAAAATGTTCCTTGCTGTTGCAGGTTCAAATATCTCAACCCTAACGTGTGATTGGTAGAAGTGCAGCTCCTCAATTTACGTGTATGCAATCTGCGTGTACAAAACTCAGTTTATGCAGGCACAAAGTGAGGACGCTGCCTATCAGCTGTGCCACTGACATGAAACTGCAGCATTAATTGTGGAAGGTATTTTGAAATTGTATCCCCATCGTACTGCATGCAAACAGGAATGCAAACAGTCGTGCTACTGAATGATTTATTACAGCTTCAAGGGTAGCATATGCTGCAACGGGCTTTTACACGGATGGGAGGAGATCCGTTATGAACACACAGCCTAAGAAAAGTACTCTTTGGCGAAGGACAGGGTAAGCCACTAGGTGACACTACTACCCCACAGACGAGCAAGCCGAACATTATTTATCCAGCAGGTAGAAAATATGCCTGAGTAGTAGCTTTTCCTAGAGTTCATAAAATTAGCAGACCTATTTTTAAACATAAGTATTATTATTCTTTTTTTAAAAAATTATTCAAACCATGTAATCTGTGTGGGGAATATTCAGTTTAAAAAAGAAAAAAAATCCACAAAACAACAGTTTGTCTGGCCTTACATTATTGCTCGACTATTACCTCTGTTCATCACTATTAAGATAAATGGACAGATGGGAATAGCAAAGTTTCAGCTTGGTGTTATCAACTCAGTCTCTCATTCTAGGTTATTTTCTGATGTTGGTTTGAAGCATTAAGTCAGAGTGGTTTTATGAAGGCACTATAGGAAAACCAAAATTTAAAGAAAGATAGCTAAATTTTCAGGGTGATATACACCATGTACATTTTCCTTACTATTATTACGTTGAAAATTTCAAGGTAATAAATGAGTGGGGTTTTTTGTGAGGAGTTTTTTGTTTGTTTGTTTGTTTTAAATACTATTTTACTAATGACTATAACACTAAGTATAAATGCATCCTGTCTGGAAAATATATTGTAGGTAATCTTGGACACTATATGTGTATACATATATAAAATCATAATCTAGCTAAACCAAACAAATTGAAAACCAGTACATGCCATAAGAACAGTGTCATGTTAATGAAAGCCAAGGTTGTTTTCCACTACTTTTATTTTAAAATGTGCTTTCAAAATGAATGAGTCAAATACTGTCAAAAGAATTGATAACTGAACTCAGGTTCATGTGAAAGGCCCCCCAGAACAGATACAATTATAAATGATAAAATAACCTTGACAGTGGTTCAGTCCAATTTGCACCACAGCGGTTATTATTGTTAGCAGGATTTTTTTTTCTCTTCTACTTGTTTTTTTTCTTTAACCCTTTTGATTTACTCATTGGGTTTTTCCCAGAAGAATTTGAGGCTAACAATTTTTGATGGATGATAGCAACTTCATTTTCCAACAGCCACATTCTTCATGTAGGAACAACATGCTTTGTTTAAGGAGGTTGAAGTGCAAATGAAGAAGTGCTATTCCCAGGCAATGTTAAGCCTGCAATTCTACACTGTAATATTGAACTGTCCTCAGTATAGTGTAGACAGAAATCTATTTTGTTTCTAAACTGAAAGTTTTGCATCCATTAGCTACATGGTTCATAATTAGTGTTTGGGCCAAACAAAGAGTCAATATGATGTCATGTCTAGACAACATGTAAATTAATATGAAAGCAATTGAGTTACAAATTCTATACTAATACAAATTAATCTGAATTAAGTTTAAGCCACAGTTATTAACTGATTAAATGTGGCTGTTGGTAGCTACAGGGTGCTGACTTCCATCTGTGATTATTAGGGGCACAGCTTA
This sequence comes from Phaethon aethereus, assembly GCF_964289735.1. Lineage (NCBI taxonomy): Eukaryota > Metazoa > Chordata > Aves > Phaethontiformes > Phaethontidae > Phaethon > Phaethon aethereus. Next base: position 41,532,419 of record NC_138577.1, on the reverse strand, counting down.
ATCACTGATTCTGCACTGAGAAATATTTAAAGCAAATGTCATATACAGTGACTTTTCATGCTTGTTCACTGAATGGAACATCTAAGAATGGAAGTCATAAATCTACATTTTTAAAATATGTACAAAAGTCTATCTTGATTTTCATAATTAGCTTCTGGTTAGAACCAACTTAGTTCTTGCTCTGTTGACTCTGACTGGCTTTGTGTTTTCTCCTTTGAGAAGTGCACATCTCTGTAGGTGAAATTATAGGCCGTTGTAAAAAGTAATACAGATTTCTAATATTTCTATTATTATTATTCAAAATATGTGAAACCTGTTGCCAGAAATAAGCAGGTATGTGTCTGACATAATCCCACGCTGCCAAATCTGCTTACATTTCAGAGCTGGATATTCACTAATGTAAACAACAGAGTGACAGACGTGTCCACTAAAATTGTAAAAATATTGATGGGAGCTGACAGAGCAAGGACCAGAGTAAATTCTGTGTAGACTTACGTAATAATTTATTAGGAAAAAAGTATGTTTTCCTTTTTGTCCATCCATATTGCTTGCAAATTTTTTCATTTTCCTTGAAGATTTTCAGTACTGATAATAGGTAAAATCAATGTTTAAAAAAGTATAATAAAGATGGAAATTGCCTCATTGCAGAAAGCTGCAGTGTCTGATTTATCAACAAAGCAAAAGTGCAAACAATTACTGGCTGATATATTCTGTGATTTTTTTTTTGTTTGTTTTGTGGGTTTTGTTTTCTGTTTTTACTAAAAAAAGCTAAAAAGGTTAGGGAAAGTATTTTATCTCTTTTTTTTCTTTGTGACTGAACAACTAGTTCATCAGAAAATTTTCTCAAAGCTTTGGAATCTATTATGAATCTATCATATAGTGTATATATAGCTGATAATTGCAAACTATGTGATATCAAAACCAGGGTCATTCTCTTCTATAGACTCTTTTATAGACATTCTACTCATTGCCATAATAACTGAAGCTGTCATGACAGTGGTCTGTGCCTAGCATGAAGCCCTAAACAATTCTGACAAGCTGCAGCTCATTAAGGGACAGTCATTTTGTTGAAATGTCTATCAGCTCTCAGGGATGTACCAAGATGAATAGACCCAAAACAATAGCTCCATTTGTTAGAGCAGTAGCTTCTCTAATACATGATGAGACAATCAAGCCAAGCCGCCTTCAGCACAAAGACATAATTAATCAAATGGACAAATGGTTCAAAAATTGCTCTGGTATATTCTGTAGTGGACAGAAGTTTCCATGGAAACATTGGCGTTTGCATCACAGTTAATGACCATTCTGTACAATGAAGTTCCAAAAAAGATAGCCATGGAGGAAAAAAAAAGATCTAAATAAATAAATAAAAAGTAAATAACGAACAAGTGCCAGGTAAAAGAAAGAATTTGAGAGTGTAACTCTGGTTTGACAGAGAAATTAATTACTGTTTTTTCATAGAATGCCAGGCTCAGACAGGCCGTCATGGTCATCCTGTTTGACCTCCTGCATAACACGGGCCAAGGAACTTCACCCAATAAGCTTCACATCAAGCCTGTAACTTCATTGGAGCTAGAGCATATGATTTAGAAAGACATGTAACTTTAAGTAAAATATTGCAGTTGAATCTATCATGTTCCTGCTTAAATTATTCCAATGTTTAATTATGCTAACTGTGAAGAATTTGTACCTTATTTTTTATTTTGCTTCTATCTGTCTAACTTTGCTTTCCAAGCAGTGCCTCTTCTTAGGCTTTTCTGAGAGATTCTGCCGTATAAAATCTGTTTCTTCTTCACCTGTTTCTGTTACAATGAACTCAATTTTAACTCTCTCAGTACAAGACATATTTTCCAGGCCATCACAACATTTTGATAGCTCCTTCTGGAACCTCTGCTAATTTGGAGCCATTACTTGAGAAGCTCATTCCTTCAATCCAGCTAATACTTCCTACATAGAGATAACATTGCTTTCTATATAATATTAAATGTTTGTTAATGTGGTAGAGAAAAAACAAGTTTTCGTCTCTTGAGGAGAAGCCTAATGATCATGTATAGTGTCTTCCTCTTTCCCTTCCTTTCCTCTTTCCTTTTCTCTTTCCCTTCCCTTCCCCTTTCCTCTTTCCCTTTCCTCTTTCCCTTCCCCTTTCCTCTTTCCCTTCCCCTTTCCCTTCCCCTTTCCCTTCCCCTTTCCCTTCCCCTTTCCCTTTCCCCTTCCCCTTCCCCTTCCCCTTCCCCTTCCCCTTTCCCTTCCCCTTCCCCTTCCCCTTCCCCTTTCCCTTTCCCCTTCCCCTTCCCCTTCCCCTTCCCCTTCCCCTTTCCCTTCCCCTTCCCCTTCCCCTTCCCCTTCCCCTTCCCCTTCCCCTTCCCCTTTCCCTTCCCCTTTCCCTTCCCCTTCCCCTTCCCCTTCCCTTCCCTTCCCTTCCCTTCCCTTCCCTTCCCTTCCCTTCCCTTCCCTTCCCTTCCCTTCCCTTCCCTTCCCTTCCCTTCCCTTCCCTTCCCTTCCCTTCCCTTCCCTTCCCTTCCCTTCCCTTCCTTCCTTTTCTATCTCTTTACTCCTTATAGCCAAACATAATATAAAATTATTTAGGAAATAATAGAACTGTTTTAAGAGGAGACAGAGAGAAATTGTGACAGTAAGACCAACCAGACTTATTAAAAGATAGGTCAAATGAAAGGTAGGAAGAAGATTGCATTTCATGACCTTGTTCTAGAACAGGTCTAAGTCAAAGGACTGAACTAGCTGACTTTTTGATTACCCAAGCTACCTTGAGAATCTAGTCTAATGTAAAAATACATACATTGTATTCTGGAAGTGTTGCAGTGAATTTATTCAATGTTTGAAAAATATATTTTGATCTGAAGCCTATCATTCCTTATTAATATACATTTTCTCAAATTCACAATTTGCTATGAATTCTCACTAGAGATTATTTTTAATTGAGTACCTGGCATTATAAATGTTATTTTTTATTTCTACAGGACATTCTTCCAGTCTGTAATTTGTTTTCCAATTTTCCTATGATGCAAGCAAGTATTTAGCTGTATATTTCAATGGATTTGCCATGGTCTGTATAACCATGATTTCATCATCAGGAGGACTGATCTTGGAGGTCATTTACAGATCCTAGGTATTTATTACAACTGGCCTTTCCACACAATATTCTTAAAATAATTGTTATGATAAAACAAACATCTTTTGGACTTTGTTTCAGTGGAGGATTTCAGAGCTCCCTTGTATCATTCATGAAGGAAGACTTTGCTGTAGTTGCTGGAATTCTTATTATGCATGTCTGTTTTCTGATGCACAAAGATACTTGGAAATACATCCTGAACCACACAGGGCTGTCCTTATTTCTGTCTAAAATCATAGACAATGTAAATAACCTTTAAGGCTATCCTGAAGCCTGAGAATGGGTACACAAGCAGCACAGAGGGACATCTAATAACAAGGTCTGGTAATTTATGTGCATGTCCAAGGCTGCTGGTGGAAGGCTCTGACTCTGTCCAAAAAGACACATTTGGAAACCTCTGTGACCATGTTGGAAGAAATCTTTTTAAATGATGGATTTTTAGTGGAAATCTTCTTCAGGGCTTTTAAAGGAAGCAGCCAAACAGTATGCAAACTCACAAAAAAGTGAGTTTTGCTATGTCCCCTGATGGTAAATTGCTGCAACATCCTCTCCCCAGGTTCTCTCTTGCGTTTTTGTCCAACAAAATCAGGAACTGTAAGATGTCCCTTGGATGTCATTCACATAAGCTCTGTTTCACTGCAGGCTGCTGTGTAAGGCCAGATCAGTGAACAGTTGCGGTTCTGTTATCCTCTTGGTATAACAGAAGCAGCAGCATCTGCCAGGCAGAGGTGCAATCACCACTGCTCCAGGAAAAAAAATTCTATAGAACCAGGCATATTGTGAGTACATTTTGTGCTTATCAACAGTTCAGTGCCATCAGATATAGCAAATGCTTTAAGAGATGAAAAATGTAAAAGTTAATTACAGTAGACCAACAGGTTTCTAAAATAAAAAAAAAATTAACATGAAGGCATAGTCTTGTAGGAAAAGATTATACAGATTGAGTTCCTGCTGGTTGAAAGGGATTGTTACTGACAGACAAGCTGCAGTCCTGGTAAGAAATATCATATCACAGAATCACAGAAAATTAGGGGTTGGAAGGGACCTCTGAAGATCATCTGGTCCAACCCCCCTGCCAAGGCAGGATCACCTAGGGCAGACTGTACAGGAACACATCCAGTCATGTCAACATGATTCTTCAGAACAGGTTTTGGATTAGCCATTTCAGTCTAGAGAATAAAAATAATGCCTAGAACTTGCAAGTGCTCCTTATGGCAGCCAAAGACATGCTCTGTCAAACGAAGGAAAATGTTGCTACACTTGCCTGGACAAATCCTGAAGCCCTTTACAAATAAAGTTTCCCATTTTCATTCTATGCCTTTTATCTGAATGTATAGATGAGTATTTAATTGACTGTTTTTTTTCTCATCTGGTGCTTTCTACAGTTACATAAATATACATCTGACAGCAATCGACAACATTTCTAAATGCATTGTTTTTAGTGCTTAATATACTTCAGTGATTTCATCTTACTAATAGAGTGACACAGTGAAAGTTACAAGAGTAAATCCTTCTGTGCTGACAAAAACCTAGTTTTATGCATGTCAGCATTTTCTGTCACATAAATAAAACTTAACAATTTTTCCTGCTCATCATGCTTTACAAAAGCTCCTATAACACCTAAATCCACGTTGTTTGTAATAATAAAAAACAAAACAAAACAAAACAAAAACCAAACAAAACAACAACAAAATAAAGCTATTCGGGCTTTTTACAGAAAGTCACTGGACTGAGCTCTGGAGCTCTATGTGTTGCTGCGTTTTTACAATAATGCTCTAAAATCTTTTTATTTAACTTAACTTATATTCTACACTTTCCTGCAATGTTATGTTTATCTGTTTTTAATTTTTCTTTCATTTGGTAAAAATAGTATATTATTCTAACTCCTTGGGCTGAGTAAACTCTACCTATACATTTGGCTTATAGCTACCCTTCATATTGTCACCTTAGAAACCTGTGTTTAGCATCCTTTATCATGTCCTATGTCAGCTATTATAATTGCAACACTCATGATCTTTATACATCTTGAACTTCATGTGTGTCCAGGCTACTTTTATGATTTAGGAGATGTGAATCTTTCACCTACATCCATTACCCCTTTGACTGGGTTTCTGTTCATTTCAGAAGCTAACTTAAAATTGCTCTCCTGCTTCAAAACAATGAATTTACTGCACCCTTTTATAATTTTCTGCCTTATTCTTTTTCCATCTCTCTCCATTCTTTGTCTTGGTTCTTTATTTTGTATTTCCCCCTGTCACTGTCCACAGAAAATTGTCTCCTCTTAGATGTGCCACGTCATTCAGAATAATCTTTTATTCATCCTTTTTTAAATGTTGTCTTTTGGTAACACTTTGCTGCTCGCTTTTTCTGACCAGTTATTTCTTGGAAAAAGAGAAGTCAAAACTAATGTAGGGTAAGTCATTAGTCACTGTTAATATAAAGTCACTGTTAATGACTAATCCTACTAATGACTCAAAAACACTCTCATGACCGTGTTACTCCTGGGCATCTGTAAGGATTAACACTTCTAATAAACCTGATCTTGAAAAATTATAGCTTTGTTGTAGGGCAGAAAGGTAGCAGGGGTAAGGAGGGAAAGAAACTGGGAGTGAGGAAAGTGGGAAGACAAAGAACAAAAAAAAATCACCTACAGCACATTCTTTGTTTTAACATATAATTGAGATTAAACAATTTCAGCAGCTCATTTTTACTTTGTTGGAATGATATTTTTATATTACCAACCACCTCAGAATGACATATTGCTGTACCTCTTAACGCATTACTGTTGTTACTGTCCTCTCACTATTTCATTGCAGCTTTCAGTTCAAAACCAAATTTTTTTTTTCAGTGGTGTATTTTCAGTAATGACTATTAAAACACTTTCAGAAAGAAATATCCTAAAATGTTATTTATTGCACAACATGCAATAAATTTTGTCTAATAATAACATACTGGAAACAAAAAAAACACCTCCTGTATTTCTCATAGTTTTCTATTTCTTCTACCTGTACATATGAACAGACACACACCTACATGTGTTGGTACAACCCAGAAATTCAAAGAGTTTCCATAAATTAATACTATAATATCTTAGAAAAATACCTGATGAAAACCACTGTAGATGAAAACCACTGTAAATAAAAAAGTGAACATGATGTGTGAGTTTGGGAATATTCCTCCAGTATTAAGGAAATTTCAGTATTTAAACATTTTTCAAGAAATTTATGGACTAGGAAAGGAAGTATCAACTGCACTTGCACTTTCAGGTTTTCCAGGGTAGCTCTGCCAACATAGGCATATCACCGGACTATACTTTCAGTATAGACAGGACCATAATATAAAAATAGTCAACTGACTTCATTGTGCATATTGGGTCTGATGACACTCAAATCTCTTAAGCAGAGGCTAATCCTGTATTTGATCATATCAGAATGGGCACTGGGTACTTCTGAATAAAGCAATGCATTTTCTTACATGATTTGTTTGTTAGGACTAAAGCAAATGGGAGTGTTTTAATCCTTACCTGTCTTTGTCTAGGTAAGCTGATCAGCTTTCTAAGGGCTCAGAAGTATAATACATCTGACAATGGACATTCCTTGTTTTAGTAGTTGATTTATTTTTTTTTTACATCTGGTGTATGTCAAATTAATATTTATTAAAGATCAGCAATTTTTTTTCACAAAACCTCTTCAGAAATGTGAATATAGGGTTGCTTTTCATGAACAACATATAAAGAACTTTTTAAAAGATTCATGTGAAAAGTATATAATGCGCCATGTATATTTCTTCTGATTTTTTTTTTTCTCCTCAAAACCATCTTTAGAATATGCTGAAGTGAAAATTGTGGGGTTTACTTGTGATGAACCTCAGTTGATTGTTTTTCATGTGATTGACTTTCCTCATTTCCTCTTAGTTTTTTAGTACCTATGCTTTAAATAACATTATTTTGTCTCCAGTAGCAGGATTTTTATTTTTTACCACATTCAGTCCTGGCATTTCATGAGTTTAATTTGCCACCTTCTGCTGCCTGAACAAGATATACAAGTGGATACAGATCTCTTTGCCATTTCTACTTCCTTTTTTCCTCATCCTTCTACCTAAGATTTTTTTGGGGAAACAAATCCTCACAACTATGTGGAATATGTACTGTTTAGACAATAATAAGTAGTAGAAATTCTGGGGCTATGGAAGTTGTTTTAGAATTGTTGTAATACATGGAATAGTTGAGACACCTCACTGGGAAATAGAAAAATTGAATGAGTAACTAATAAGCGTAAAGCATGCATGGGATTCAGATGGTATCCTGGTGACTAGTCTTCCCTCTTTGAAGGTAAAAAGCAAAGGAAAAGAAAAAGAAAAATGTAAGAAAAAATGTTAATAGCTCACCACCTGGGACCGTCTGCTGTCTATTCTACATCTAGATAAAAGATCCTCATATCTGAAGAAGAGGAAGTCAGTTATACAGAAGTAAAAATGTTAAAGGGGGCCTGGAAAATCCAGAGCTCCTAAAGCACTGTTACTCAGCCTATGGCCAGTTGGCCACTTGCAGGCCAGAAAGCATCAAAAGGTGTTGAGGGAATCACTACTAAGAGACAAAATGCCACAAGGCATCTTGGGAACTAGATATCTTCCTTCATTTTTCAAAGGCTGCCAAACACTGGTCAGAAAGAACAGCAGGAGAATAAGCAAAATGCACTAGACTCTGCCCTTGCAAATTTTGGTGAGATTTCTACCTAATAATAAACTCACATGGACATTATGGGTTGCACTCAGCCTTTTTCCACCTGAATTTAAGTGTGGCCATACTTATAAATTAATGCTTTTGATTAAACATGATTAAACAAATGAATTGAATGGTAAAATGTCTGTATTTTTAATGAAATCTTTGATACAGAGCCACAAAATTCTACAAAGCAAATTAAATTAAAATTGCTTTGAAAACAGTCATAGACTGGACAGGATACTGCCTATAAAAAGACAACCATAGGTCAGGGAGAGGCACAGTGATTTCCCTACTTATGTTTTAAAGAGAATAATCAAGCCACAGCACTTTGGGCTGTAGATGAGTGTAAAACTAACTGAGTATGAGTAAATTTGCTTCTAAGTGGATTAATTATTTTCACTGAAAATTTACAGTCAGGACATTCACATCTTGATCCAAATCAGAAGAAAATCAACGGGAGGGACTCCCATTATCCAGCTGACAAAAACAGAGGCCGCAGTGGTGACCAAAGACAAGAGGAGATCAAGAATGCTGCCACACAATGCCTTTGTGTTTGAGGTAAAAGTGCATATTCATAGCAGCATAGCAGCTGCAAGGTTCAGTTAATTATCCCTGGATGGCAATTTTGAACTACTCTCTGTAAACTTTTAAAAGCTCTATATTCATATATGCCTTTTAGAAGAGATAACATGGAAAACACTTTAGTGATGATGTAAGTGGAGTAAAATTTCTGAATGGTATTTAAACTTGGACAATTAAAAATATTAGTCTTATCTGATGGCCAGATGACACAGGGTTGTATATAACTTCACCACACATTATTGAAATTAATAATGGTAAAGTGCAGTGATTCATTCATACACCTGCTTATCAGTGCTCTTTAAAAAAAGCACCAATTCCAGATGTTTTGAAGGAATTTATATTATGTAAGTACCAGAGTTAGTTTCTTTTAAAGCATTTCAACTGTCAGACATAGGATTTAGCATATGAAGGATGTCAAGCTTGTACAGTTTTCTTACACGTTTAACACTATTAGAAGCCATAGTACAAAAGGAAGGATAATTTTGTGCATTTACCACATGTTAAGACTCATTTAGTCACATGCTCATGTGACATTTTCAAGTAGGATGTGTTAACTGAGCCTTTAAGTCAGTGTTTTGGGCAGCTGAGTCCAGAAACTGCTAACTGTGCCAAACTTGAAGGGATTATGATTTTATTAGGGCCTAAATATAGGAATTTGTATGTTGAGATGTAAAAAATGTAGTCTGTATTCTCTTTTGAAGAATTTTACTTTTCTTCTCCAGAAAATATTCCCTACATTGTTACTTTAATTATCTGAGCTTGAGGGCCATATGAATAAGTGAATATGTTTAACACCCACCTGTAAATTACTTCCAAGTGTTTTTTTATCTTTCATAGCATAAGAAAGTTAAGGTGTTTTTAATCATTCTGAATGTATACTATTGGCTTTAGTGTTTCATCCTTTATGTTGTGTTTCTGTGAAGGTATGAAATACCCACAGGTGAGTATTTTCCACCTGTATGAATGCCAGCCACTTGTAACTGGCATGTAAAGGCTGTAACTCTTTAAATTTCTTAGCACATTATAACCAACAAACCAAGAAAATGTTATGTGAATATAAAGCAGGCCTTATACGATAGCTGTATGAAATAAGCATGTTATTCCATTTTTTTAATAAATGAATCTGTCCTGACCTAATGGGTTCATGGCATAGCTCTATAACTGAAGGCAGCCAAGCTTTCACCAGGGCTACAGAGGTGCCAGGTCCTGCATGTGAGCCAAGAATATTTTTGAGCTTCTAAGCAGATCCCAGCTCAATTCCTCAGCAGAGTATCTTTGCATCCTTTTCTTTGCATCCTTGATGCCTCTTCTTTCCTCTCCCCCGCATGTGAAGGAGTTAGACACAAGGACTGCAATAGACTAATGTGCTCTCCAGCCAGCTCTCTAATCCATACAACACACCCAACTACTGTGTAAACTAGAAGAGGCCTGGGAACATTTTGAACCTAAATGGAGACATCCAAATTCAGACATTAACCATGTGCTTTCAAAGCTAATTATGACTATGGGTTCCTCATTCCCCATAATGTCTAGTTGCATGACAACTATCCCCCAGAAGCTAAATGCCAAGGAAAAGTAATAATTTATGGTTTTAACACTAGGCAGACAGGAATAGACTTCTGAGCAGCAAAGATCCAATTTGAAAGGCACAGAAGCTCACTGTTCCACTGATATTGGTAGACTAATCTGGGACTCACATTAATCAGGAAAAAAAAAAACAACCTCTCCTTGCCCTCCCAAACTCACACATGATGAACATATATCATCGGGGTTGTTCTTGGTATCTAAAAAGTGTATTTCAGTTAACAAGTAACACTTTTTTTAAAGCCTGCTTGCAAGATCATGAATAATCAGATGAACTATCTGCAATATCTGCACTGTAATCTGGACATTTTTAGCCATGTTAAAGTAATTAACAGGTATGTACATTAGCAATTTTTTTACTGTAATTCTTAACAAACATTGTAAAGTTAGATATTAAATACTGGAAGAGATCAACAGTTGGCATACATTAAAACATAATTGTTTATAATTACCTCTTATATATTATTATCAGCTCGTGTAAATGTCCCTTCATAGCCATTTATATAGGAAAATATGAAGCCTGGTGAAGTAAGTTAGTAAGAATAATACATGAAGTCATAAAAAGGCAACAATATAAATGAAATATTTAAGCCACTGCTGCCGTTCTTTAATTAGGTCACTCTAGGTTAACTAGCCTATAGTAACTAAACAATTAATTATATGTCTATTCTGTGACTTCTGTTGTTACTTAGAAGTTTTCTATGCTTGAGCCTTGCCTTCACATACCCCTCAGACCTGCCACAAATTCTCGATGTCAGAGCCTTTTCCAAGTTTCCTTTCAGGTCTCCTCATTCTCAGACTTATCTGCTAGGTAGAGGTCTAAGATATTTACAGGAATTAATTTTTTTTCAACTTTGTATTTCTCACTATCATCTGTTTCTGTGTTGAGAGTCTAGCATAAAGGCCATCACAGAGCATTTTGAAACCGCAGTAGTTAGGTCCTGTAACTTTTGAAAGGCTACCGAAATATCTTATGACAACTTTTAAAACAATGGCAAAGTTTCTATAATTCTGTCGTGGATATTTATAACATTTTCCAGAGTGAAAGTGTGTAACAGCTGAAGTCTTTGTCATCCTCTGCACTTTTCAAAAATTAAGAAAATGAACTTTACAGTGAAATGATAACAGCAAAACTTTTGGGTTTTTTTTTGAATGAATATCTTGTTCAATATCTTTATTGATGATCTGGATGAGGGAATCGAGTGCTCCCTCACTAAGTTTGCAGATGACACCAAGTTGGGTGAGAGTGTTGATCTGCTGGAGGGTAGGAGGGCTCTGCAGAGGGATCTGGACAGGCTGGAACGATGGGCAGAGGCCAACTGTATGAGGTTTAATAAGGTCAAGTGCAGGGTCCTGCACTTTGGCCACAACAACCCCATGCAACGCTATAGGCTTGGGGAGGAGTGGCTGGAGAGCAGCCCGGCGGAAAGGGACCTGGAGGTGCTGGTTGACAGCTGGCTGAACATGAGCCGGCAGTGTGCCCAGGTGGCCAAGAAGGCCAACAGCGTCCTGGCCTGTATCAGGAATAGTGTGGCCAGCAGGAGTAGGGAAGTGATCGTGCCCCTGTGCTCGGCACTGGTGAGGCCGCACCTTGAATCCTGTGTTCAGTTTTGGGCCCCTCACTACAAGAAGGATGCTGAGGTGCTGGAGCGTGTCCAGAGAAGGGCAATGAAGCTGGTGATGGGTCTGGAGCACAAGTCTTCCGAGGAGCGGCTGAGGGAACTGGGCTTGTTTAGTCTGAAGAATATGAGTCTGAGGGGAGACCTTATCGCTCTCTACAACTACCTGAAAGGGGGTTGTGGCGACGAGGGTGTTGGTCTCTTCTCCCAAGTAACTAGTGATAGGACAAGAGGAAATGGCCTCAAGTTGCGCCAGGGGAGGTTTGGATTGGATATTAGGAAAAATTTCTTCACTGAGAGAGTGGTCAGGCATTGGAACAGGCTGCCCAGGGAGGTGGTGGAGTCGCCATCTCTGGAAGTGTTCAAGAAACGTGTGGATGTGGTGCTTCAGGACATGGTTTAGGGGACATGGTGGCGCTGGATTAATAGTTGGACTTGATGATCTTGAAGGTCCTTTCCAACCTAGTGATTCTGTGATTCTGTGATTCTGTAATAATTGCTCTTGTTTACGAATAACACTCTTCATGGACAGACTCTAAAAAACGTATTTGGAGAATGGAAGTATGTGAGCTTCAGAACATTTTTAGTATTCTCCATGCTTACTTACAGGCAACGTTCTGGATTTTTTTAACCGTCTAAAGTAAATTTTGCGTGAGATTTCATCATAATAATACTACAAAAATAAAGTAATTTGAAAAAAAGAATACATTGTCAGCCATTTCAGATGTATAAGAAGTGAGTGGGGAATGAGTAATTAAAAGGGCAGGAAAATGGAACAAAAGTCTGAGATAACATTGGAAGATATGACATTTACTATGTGGACTTTCATTATGTTGAAGGTAGAAAACAGGCAGGCAGGCTAGTCCAAATCTGGACTCTCACATGGATCTTCACGTTAGGAGTTTTGTGTGGATTAGGATAATTAAACACCAAGAAGTGAGTGTAAGCTAAAGGAGGGAGTAGAGGTTCCACAAATGTCTGTCTTTCAAATTCTTAACTGACTTCCTAAGAGGTCATGTTTTTTGCAACCAGGTTGTCTATTTAAGTTTGATGGGGCCTCTTATTAAAATCCTCTTTGCAAGTACATCTTTTTTAACACTTAGGCTTCATGTGTAAGTCCACAAAACAGATGAAAATAATAAGCTATCAACATAACTTTGGAAATAGTGAGTTCTGTGGAAGAGTTCGTACACCAAAGTCTACTGGAAAATTGAAATAGTAATGCAATTTAACTAAGGCAAATAAAAAATAGTAATGCAAATTCTCTTTTCTGTAGCCTGTTCAGACTTAAATAGGAAATTTTTATATGTTTCTTGCACAGCATACTTTAAATAAAGAAAAAAAAATGTTAAACAGGTATGGAGAGTCTTTTGGCAGAAGTTAGGTAGATAAATTGTATAAATCATATAGGAGCAGCATTTACTTCGTGAAAACACCTTCTCTAAAAGTTAATACATCACTTTTATTGACTAATTGTAGAGTTGCATTTTTTTATCTGCATTCATTTCTCAACTTAAACTATTTCCTTGTCAGATGAAACATAGTTATCTATAGCTTTTTCTGTATTAATGATGCTTTGAGACCCACAGCAAGGGGGTTTGGTGTCTGCAACACTGATATCAAGGAGGACAAAAACAGTATTTCTGCTAGAAGTCAGCTAGCTAGAAGTCAGATGCTTTTAAAAAAAAGCTGGTCTTCTTCAGTGGTAAATCATAGAAAAACACAGTGATGAGGTGAAATAATGCAGGTCTAAAATTAAGGATTACTGTGGGAAAGCTCTGTATCTTATTGCTAATTTCCAAGTAATGGAATTTTGAATATGTGTCTTGAATTTACTTAAAGAATAATAAACCATAGTTTGTCTGATATCAAAAGTACTTTAGTTCAGCTGACTCACATTGTTATTATATTCTGTTTCTGCACACTTCCTTTGTATAAGAATTAGGTAAATGCCTTTGTTTACACAAATGTATCCAATCAGCAACCAGAGAGAATAACACATGACTTAACAACTAACCATGTAACCTCAACTCTCCTACAGAAGGAGCACATACATACTTTGGACACTGGATGTATGTGTGCAATAATTTATCCAATGTACAAAAACAACAAAGAAGAGAAAAAATTTCTTTCCAGTCTGAGTTCTTCCCTATGAATATCAAATAAATGAGAACCACAGGGCCCAGCCCATTCATGTTTTTAATGTTGATTTAGAGATGTATATATAAACAAACTCATGCAAACTTGTCTACTTGTAAACTCATGTTTACAAACCAAATGAAGGTGTCTACAAAGCAATTGTGTCCGTCGTGCTGTTCTAGAAATGTTAATGGTGGATATTTTTCAGCACAGTCTGGAGAAATCTCACTAAAGGAAACTGTTCTTTACTTCAGGTGATGAAACACCAAGATTTGTTCATACGGAAGATTCCTATTCCTGTTGTATCCTCATCAAAAATCACTGTCTTTCTATTCTGCATTAGCTAGATAGCAAAAACTAGACACCAGACAGAGCATGTCTTCCAGGCACTGAATGTACACATACTAAGAGAAAGAACAATGAATATCATTTAAGACAGTACTTTACCCAGTATTTCCATTACAACTGTATACTCAACTCAGAGAACTGGGCTAAAAGAGTGTTAAAACTGAAAATTCAGGCACTTAGCTTAAAATAGTTCACCATTTAAACAGTCCAATGAAGTTTTCAGCTGGTTTTCTCTTATGGGTCATCACAATTAGAATCACATGTGAGAATGAAAATACATTTTTCTGAGATTTGGAAATTTGGCTGTGTTCAGAGGTAAAATGAAAGCTTTACATTTTAAATTCTGTCAGAGCATGCAATTTTAAACTTACACATGAAAAGTCACAACAAATAAAATAAACACCTAGCAAGTCAAAATGGGAGGTTTTGACAGCATTACATTTTCCAGTTATTCTTCCAATGCTGGCAAAATTCAACTCATTTTTAAAGGACTTAAAATTTCTACCAAATTGTCTATGCTACAGAATATAATTCTGTTGAATTCCTAATACCAGAAGTCCTCTGTGTGGTAGTCATGATGAGGAAAAAAGACTGAAGAACTGAGTTCTTCTTTGTCTCTGCCAAGCAGTCAACTGCCAAGCTGGACAATGAGCAATCATTCAAAATGTCCACAGTTAGCCACCCTGTGTTATTCATTTTCTTGGCACCAACTGAAAGATCTGTGATCTGACATTCAGGGTTGTTGCAGCATGGAATAGGAACATACTAAACACTTTATGCTCACTATATGCTCCAAACAACCAAGTTATAAATTTCTTATCTTGGCCAGTATTTCCAGTCATTTTAGGATCTGAAAAACAACTCATTCTTATACCTCATTCACCTTTCATTTCCACACCTTTCTATTAGCTAAATAAAATGTCTTCTTAATATCTATTTAATTTTTTTTAAAAAATTAACAATCTGGGTATCAGTAGAATACAAAACAAAAAATTTAATATATCTGTAATGGTGAATATATACATATAATAATTAAAATAGTAATAAAAATGTGCTTATTTGACAAATATCTACAAAGCACTTGCTCTACACTATTTTAAATACAAAGGAAAACTCAGTCCCATTTTGACTAGCTGACATTTTAAACAAACACAGATAAAGTGAAAATGTAATACCTATTTCATAGAAGTGTATGTAGAAAGATGTATTTGACTAATTTAAAGTAATGGATGCTTCTCAATAGTTTCACTTGTGTAGATGAACAAGAGAGGCTTTTTTGGAGAAATCTCATACTGACACATTAACTCAAGTGTCAAATGCAACAAAACTTGAAGCATGTTGTTCCCATTGCCATCTCCACAACAGTGTTCTACTTTGATCTTCAGGTGAAATGATAGTCTACTCACTTCGTTTAATGTAAATAAGCTCTATATTTAACTATGGAATTGTAATTAGATCTGCCAGTAATTGTTAATGATATTATCTATGTTTCATGAATTGGTTAGAGCATGAATCATTATAATACTATGGTAAAAATTCCTCCTGTCACAACACATTTTAGAAAAGACTGGAGTTCTCTAAGTTCTATTATAGGTACCGTTACCCGAATTTGTAGTTTATTCCTTGCTTTGAGCTTTAAGATGCATGCAAGAAATAAAGGAGTTTCTGTCTTCAACCTTACTGAAATTCATTGATGCTCAAATGCCTAGACTTAGTGAAAATAAGTGTTAATAAAAGGGCAAAAAACTTATCAGCAGCAAAATAATTTGCTCCATATTAATCCCAGTGTTTTAAAAAGAGGACTTTTAAACTACCGGCTTTTAGTGGCTTTATAACTGATATGATTACCAAGCACTGTTAGCATAATTGATCCTTCCCTCGCCTGGACTATTTTTGAGCAGGTTTCACTGTAAATAGCATGAGAAAACAGTTGCATGGGACTCTGGGTCTCAGAGCTTTATCTTTGTCATTGATAACATTTAAGGCATAGCTCTCTGAATCCACACACTCGTATTTTGCTTCCACATTCAGTTACTATAACTGTTTTCTCCACTTCTCTTTGCTTCCCTTCTTCCTTACATTACTTACTCTCAGTTTTCACGTACTCCAGCATTTAGTGATCTAATTAGTTCACCTTCCTTGCTTTCTTGCTGTTCTCTATGCTTTTAGATAAAAGCACTTCAACTCATCAGTTCACCTTGTCTTTGATGCACTGGACTTCTAGTAAGCCAGCTATGATGTTCTGAATCAAATCACTTTTTCTTGACCAAACATTTGCTGCATGCTGATTTGTTAAAACAATTTTGCTTTCAAACTTTGTGCAATTTGAAGTTTATCTCTATAAATTCATTTTTACTTCTTTTATCCCACAGCTGCCACAAAGTTCTGATATTTTCATATAAGGTCAGTTGGATACCCAATGCTAGATGGTTTAATCAGAGATGTAAAAGAGTGGACAAAGTGCAAGCGCAGCAGAACTGTGGCTGCTGAGAAAACTACTCTCAGCTAGGGGTTAGAGCTTTGGAGGTACAGGATAGAAACAGATATGAATGCCCAGGAGTGTTATGGGAAAGAACTGCAGAGTCATGAGATTTCAACTTTCGGGAACATTTATAGCTGCCTTTCACCTTGGAGTAGTAATATATAATAAATGCTGCCTTGTGAGCAGTTGTTTAGTTCAGAGCACTGTGGCTGACTAGATATGTGGCCTCATGGAGACAAAAAGACATTGAATAACATGCTGCAAGGCAAAGCTTGTGTAGATCACAAATTTAAGATGTGATAAAGCCAGTTGTCTGTCTCTCAAATGGTATAGGACAAAGATGCGTTGCTCTTAAATCAGAATGTGATTTTTGCTTAAATTTACACTTGCAATGTAACACATTGTTATACTGTCCTAAGTGGCCTGTGTTTGAAGTCTGTGTCTGTTTAAAAATTATGAAGATTAAGTGTCAGTGATTTTTAGAGAACACTTTGTGTGGTTGGCAGAAATACAGCAAGTAATCAGGAAATGAGACAGGAAAGAGGCCCGAATTACTCTTGTAACAGCCAATCAGAATCACTGGAGAAAAGATCCTAGTTTATATTCAAACCCATTAGTCATATGATGTTAAGAAAAGATGCTGAAACTTGAGATCCCGATCACAATCCAACCAAGGTTCGAAAAGAGAAGGGACAAGCTGGGTAAGAAAGGAATAGCTCTAACTAAAAGCTGTATATTCACACAACAGGATACAAGGAAACAATCTTTTTCTTTCTCCAAGGCCTGTGCTATGTTTGTGTTCAGAAAAGATGCAAGATTAAGGACGTCCTTCAGAAAAGGAGTACAATCAGGCCACAGTTGTAATGGATAACAAAAAATGTTTTTGCAAATATATTAACAACAAAAAGAGAGCCAAGGAGAATCTCCATCCTTTACTGGATGTGAGGGGGAACATTGACACCAAGGGTGAGGAAAAGGCTGAGGTACTTAATGCCTTCTTTGCCTCAGTCTTTAATAGTCAGACCAGTTAACCACACGGTATTCAGCCCCCTGAGCTGGAAGACAGGGATGGAGAGCGGAATAAAGCCCCCATAATCAAGGAGGCAGCAGTTAACGACCTGCTACATCACCTGGACACTCACAAGTCTCTGGGACCTGGTGGGATCCACCCAAGAGTACTGAGGGAGCTGGCAGATGACCTTGTCAAGCCACTCTCCATCATTTATCAGCAGTCCTGGTTAACAGGGGAGGTCCCAGACGACTGGAGGCTTGCCAATGTGACACCCATCTGCAAGAAGGGCTGGAAGCAGGATCTGCAGAACTACAGGCCTGTCAGCCTGACCTCGGTACTGGGGAAGATTATGGAGAGGTTCATCTTGAGGGCACTCACAGGACATGTGAAGGACAACCAAGGGATCAGGCCCAGCCAGCATGAGTTCATGAAAGGCAGGTCCTGCTTGACAAACCTGATTTCCTTCTATGACCAGATGACACACCTAGTGGATGAGGGAAAGGCCATGGAAGTTGTCTGTGTGGACTTCAGAAAAGCCTTTGACACTGTCTCCCACAGCATTCTCCTAGAGAAACTGGTGGATCATGGCTTGGAGAGGTGCACTCTTTGCTGAGTAAAAAACTGAGACAGCCGAGTCCAGACAGTTGTGCTGAATGGAGTTAAATCCAGCTGGCGGCCGGTCACAAGCAATGTTCCCCAGGGCTCAGTTTTGGGCATGGTCTTGTTTAATATGTTTACTAATGATCTGGATGAGGCAATGGAATGCTACCTCAGTAATTTTGCAGACAACACCAAATTGGGCAGGATTGTTGATCTGCTTGAAGGCAGGAAGGCTCTGCAGAGGGATTTGGACAGGCTGGATTGATGGGCTGAGGTCAGTTGTACGAGGTTGAACCAGGCCAAGTGCCGGGTCCTGCACTCAGGTCACAACAACCCCATGCAACGCTACAGGCTTGGGCAAGAGTGGCTGGAGAGCTGCCCGGTTGAAAAGGACCTGGAGGTGCTGGTCGACAGCCGGCTGAACATGAGCCAGCAGTGTGCCCAGGTGGCCAAGAAGGTCAACAGTGTCCTGGCGTGTATCAGAAATAGTGTGGCCAGCAGGAGCAGGGAAGTGATTGTACCCCTGTACTTGGCACTGGTGAAGCCGCACCTCGAATCCTGTGTTCAGTTTTGGGCCCCTCACTCCAAGAAGGACATTGTATTGCTGGAGTGTGTCCACCTAATGGTGCCTCTCCCAGAAAACATCAGGCCTTTGCATGAGCTATGTTAGCCACAATCTGAGCAGGAGTTGAGTGAACAGTCACATTCATGAATTATCTTTGAGGGTATATAGAAAACTCTGCTAAACAAAAGCAATTTCTACCCCACTCATTTTTTCCTCTGACATGCAGACTCCACCATCTTTGGCATGGATGTATAGTGCATCCATGCATTCTAGTTGACTTCACTAACATAAACATTGTGCATAAAAACTACAATATTGTTTTTTTGCAACTAATCAACAAAAAAAATGAGAGATTGATTGAGTTGAATCAAAGCAAAGAAATAGATTTTAATTCTCTTCCCAATATTTAAAGTAAAGCTCTAGTATGAAGAAAAAAATGCCTGCTCTTAAACAGAAGATATTGTTTGATTTTTAAAATCTGTGTAAACCTTAGTAGGGAAGTACTACTATACTTGAAACAGATCAAGAAACTAACAGTACAGATTGTGAGAAAAGTAAATATTCATAAAACATATTATGCTTTTTTACTAACTGAAGCCTCGTATGTCAGTTAAAGATTTTTATCAGATTATTAATCAAATATTAAGCAACTACAGCATGTTGAATACAAAATATTAGAATGCTAAAATCAATCAATTCGGAACTCATCACTGGGCAGTTTTTGTGAGAAATTTGGAAGGTTAGTTGACAGTTGTTAAACAGTTGATATTAGGGAGACCAAGAACATATTTTAGGGCTATATGGCTCTTTATTTTTTGCATATGAAAGAGCAAAAATTTTTTCTTAGATTCATGCAGAATTATCTGGACTTTATCTGAGACAGTTGAATTGCAGAAAGTTACTTCCCTATGTTGTTTCTGGCTCTTTTTGTTTTATTTTAAATGTTTCCAGAACACTCAGGGTCTAAGGAATGATCCCAGATTGGGTAGCCACTTGGTTCAATATGGCAGAGAATGTGAGTCACCTAAACAGCCAAATGTTAGACATGCTTGTGCACATACTTCATATTGACAGGATTTCAGGGCAAGGTGCAGACGTGGAGTGCCTCCTGGGGCCTGAGGAAGTGTGCAACACTTGGGACCTCTAACAAACATTAGGTTTTATATGTCCTCTTCCCCTAACCATATGCGTATGTACACTATACATAGGCTGCTAAATTATTTTTGGAAAGAATGAGGTTCTGCAGTAAATTACTGCCTCAGAAATGAGTCAAGACTATGGAGGGATAAAATTGCAATAAGTATTTCCTTCCTAGAGAGCTCCTCTGCAGGAGTTTCTCTGTAGGAGCTGTACTATCATTTACCGCATTTTGATTCACCCTCCAGTCCTGCTTACTAACTAAGATTTTTGAAGAAACCACAGTGTCCTTAAAAGGCATGTCTCTGCAACGATATTTCTATCATAAATTTTCATTTTAAAAACCTCATTGATTTAATCAACAAAAAAACCTCCTCATTGAATCATGAAGCACAACAACATACCTAAGCACACTGTTTTTTCTATCCAGATGAGTGAAAAGTAGTTTTTTAACATGACTGTATGTGTGTAAATTAACTTATCACACTGCCAAACAAATTTAACACCTGCTGCTTGAATGTACTTTCCAATAGCTTTGCTTATTGTTTTATAAACTTTAAACAGTGAGTCAATATTCCCTGAAAGGTGAATTTTGAAAAATACATGCGTGTCACATTCATGTTGTGGAGTTTACACTAGGAAACTACAATAAAGTTGAAGGTGATACAGTGGAAGCAAGTGTTGTAAGAAGCCAAAACCAATTATTATTTGTATCAGAATGTAATTTTTTGTATTAGGCATATGAAAAATTTTCTCAATGTACATGGCATGACTTTACCTGTAGTTTTAAGTGAAGAGCCATGCAATGAGCTATTTATGTACAGAATTATTTAAGCTGGACACATATTTTCTCAGGCAATTTACCAAGTGTTCTTTATTGAATTTTTTGTTAGCGGTGGGATGAAATTGTTATTTTTCAGATTTTGAGTTTATGTTTATGTCATTAACTATTATTTCAAGGCTAGTAATAATCTGAATCAGAGTTTAACTAAAAATGTTCTATTACATCATCTATTGGAACAGTTCAGTGTAAGAGGGAATTGTAACTTCTTCCATAAACACTTTTATATTAAGCAAAAATATCAAATTCCATGTTTCAGAAACATACACCCATTCTATTAACAAACATTTCTATATTCTTATTCAAATGGAATGTTTTTCATTCATGTAGACATTTATTACCTGTTTTATAGGATCACTTATTTTATGTGCCTGTCACTCAAAATAAATGACCAGTTTGAAAACAGAGGGAACTCATGTCCAGTTTATTTTGTATACTGCAATTGGTTCTGTAAAATGGTGAAAAATACATAGCTGAAAAAAAAAACCAACCCACAACAAAACCCTACCCTTTGTGTTTGTTAAAAAAACCCCAAAACATTATTGTAACTTAAATACCAGTTTAACAATGAATACTTTACTTTGTTTACTTGTATCATTATACTGATCTCACCTAGGCCTTACATAAGTATATTTGAAAGTAACTATAAGCCAAGGTGTTACTAGAGAAGTGACTTTCTGCTCCCTGTTTTTCTCATTGGTATTTTACACTGGAGGAAACTGCTGCTGATATATTAGACATAAAAATCCTCAACTAATCAGCAAAATGCTGAGTTACTTTGCAAGGTCTGAAATGCCTTCAGTACATTGAGAGTACATGGTATACTGTACTGAGACTATATACAGCAGTATATTGGAGAGCATAGCCCTGTTTTGCTTGAAAACCTGCCAAAATTATAACAACAAAAACAAACTTCCATGAACAATAAATAATCTCTGAAGATACATGGCTATAGCTTCATAGCTGATTCCTAGCATGGGAACAAAAATTATTCAACATTGGATTTTTTTGCTTCTCCGTGCCAGCATTGTAGGAGACCAATGACTTACACCTGCCAGTTTATGATGGTTGTTCAAGGACAAAGACTACTCTTTATAATAATGCTAAAGGTTTGACAAACTCAATATATAAAAAAATTCAGAGGTTAGGCTGTAGGATCATGTCTTATACCTCTAGACCTTTCCTACAATTTCAAAGCAGTGATCCAGCTCTTAAGTTATGTTGCTTAAGCTACCCTGAGCTACAAAAACTTGCTGTTGCATGGTCACATAGAATTGTATGCAATGTTATGTTTCACACAGCACATAATGAAATTTCTAGACTATTAAAACTGTTTTAATATAGTCTTTCTGAACTTTCCATTTCAAAGCAATTCAGTATATAAATAATAAAAACCTTGAAGGAAATAGTTGAGTTTTTAGAAACCCAGAGCTGTGGCTTTATCTTTTGTATGGTGGGAAGAAAGGATAGCATGGAAGGAAGAAAGGATAGCATGGAAGTGCTTCCCCATCTTCCTAATTTTCTTGCTCCCCAACAATGATGCTGAGGAAGAAAATTTTTGACATCAGTCTTTGACTTGAATACATTTGACACAATACCCGTAAAAATTATTTTGAAAACAGTTGTGTCTGGATCTGTTTTGATCAAAGCATACATAATCTTATAAAGGACATAAAATTGTTAGGAGAGGGGATAAAGATTTTCAAGTTCTTTCTGGTAATTATTTTCCCTATTTGACATAGTTTATGATGCTACTAGCATGTGAATCCTTTCTATTATGAAAACTCTGCATGAAATTTTATAACACATCATACTGAGCAATCCAAGGCAAAGGGTACAAAATGTACCCCGGGTCCTTGGGGACTGTGAAAGCAAGATTTATGTCCTTGGGGCCATGAACGATTGTGTAAATTTACTAGTGATTGACATCAAGGTATAAGTAGGTTTTAGTTTCTTTGCTGTTGATTTAAGAAATGGTCTGGTTTTCCTGTGAGCTGAATTCAGAATTCTCTCTACCCAAAGCCATCCTGCCGAATACACTTGTAAAATCCCAAGTGTCCTCAGTCATTTTCTGAAACATAATAGATGGACTGACTAGTACATTGTGCTGTTCTTAGTAGTCTATTTCCTCTCTATTTGCTGATGTCACACTGAGGTGTCAATTAAAGATGATATGTGCAAATCATTTAGGGTTATAAAGAGAGAAAAGAAAAGGTTACAACATACGAGGTCGTAGCCTGGCAATTAAGGAGGCAATAAATGAAGATGATTTATGGAGGGAAATTAGAGCAGATAGGAATGGAAAGCCCTGATTAATTCTTTCATTTAAACACATTCTGCTTAGATGCAACCGAGCAGCCCCTTCTGTAGAGTTGAACAGTACACTTTTATGCACATTACCTGCCTTGTATAGCAAATTGTTTAGCTGAAAACAATGGAGATCATTCTGAGCTTGAAAGGTACATTTAACAATGGATAACTGTTAAAACGTCACTCCTGAATTAGCTGAGGTCCTCACATAAGGAAAAAGGCAGAGATAACTTAATATCCACACTACATAGTGTCAAAGAGATCAGTTATCAAGCAGCCGTTTGTCCCTTCCGTCTCATAAATGGGGAAGAATCTGAGAAATACCACCCAGTGATCAGAAGCTGGGCAAACAGTGGGAACAAGAAAAGGAGACAAATTTGTTTCTTCTACAGTCCAAGAGAACATGGCTAAATAAGAGTCTCATTTGATCCCTGTTGGCTTTCAGTCAGGCAGACTGGCAGATGTGGTCTATTCCTCACACTCACTAATTCTTATCTTAGACAAAGACCTGGTCACAAGAAAGAAATGTAGCTGATATTTGACTTATCAGGGCCTTCTCTCCTATAGAATCATAGAACCATAGAATGGATTGGGTTGGAATAGACCTTTAAAGGCCATCTAGTCCAACCCCCCTGCAATGAGCAAGGACATCTTCAACTAGATCAGGTTTCTCAGAGCCCCATCCAGCCTGCCCTAGAATGTTTCCAAGGATGGGGCATCTACCACCTTTCTGGGAAACCTGTGCCAGTGTTTCACCTCCCTCACAGTGAAAATTTTCTTCCTTATATCTAATCTGAATCTACCTTCTTTTAATTCACAATTACTACACCTTGACCTATCAATACAAACCCTGCTAAAAGGTTTGTCCACATCTTTCTTATAAGCCCCCTTTAAACACTGGAAGATTGCAAAAAGGTCTCCCTGGAGCCTTCTCTTGTCCAGGCTGCAAACATTTCCAGCTTTTTATCAACCAATATCCCCAAGATGTCCTCTGCAGAGCTGTTCTCAATCCCTTCATCCCTCCAGCCTGTGTTGATACTGGGGGTTCATTAGGTTAGATTAACCAATTAGGTTAGATGCCCTAACATCTTCACAGACTTCTGCAGGTACTGCGAGAAGAGTTTTGACATCCCCCTCCAAAAGTGGAAAGAATCTAGAGCGAACTAATTTCCCACGATGTTACCCCAGTCCCACTTTAGCATCAGCTGTCTGGAGCTGAAGGAGGGCCCTGAAAACTCTTCCCTGCAGATGTACATGGGCCTGGGTCCCACCAAGGGCTCTCTGAATTCTTTACTCCCTTCCTGTGGACTCAGCCCCCTTTGCCACTGATAGGCTGCTCTTCCCACCTACAAAGGAAAATCAAATTTGTCTTTTGTAAACAATCTGTTAATGAGACCAAGGCAAAATTTGGAGCCAGAAATAATGTTTTTAGTGAGACTGGTTGAGGTAACAGATAAAAATAAAAAAGCTTTTGGGTGTAGAACCTCTTTTGGATACCTCAAAATTTCTTTTTTCAGCTGATCCAAAGAAAGATATTTCCCCTCTGAGTAAACTTTGCCTCACTGACATCTTTAGGCCATGTTGCCTTCAACAGTATCATTAATAGAAAGCAGAGTAGCACTTCTGGGTAGTAAAGACATTCTGACTGAATGTAACCTGTACTGTAAATTTATAGCAATATCAATTATCATAGATATGATATAATTTCTCTACTGTCTTACAGTTAACAGAGCATGGTGGGTCATAGAAGTGTGAATTCATGGGCTGGGATGACTCCTTTTCCCCAAGCATGTTTTGTGGGATATATTCCCAATTTTTTTATTTTACCTAAGTAAATTTTGGGCTCCAAGAACTATTTGATTGCCAGTGGGAAGCCCCATTGACTTCACCATCCTAGACATAAGCATATCAATCAACTTTTTATTTAAATTCTACACACCGTCACGATTATACATTGACCCTAGCACTTCCCAGTCAATTTAATAACTCTTTCATGGAGGTTGCTGCAACTACAGATGTTTACCAGAGGTGAGGTCTCCAGAAGACATACAGGGAAACTGTAAGGGAAATGCAGAGTGATCTGTCTTTAGAAAATAAAACCCCAAAAGAATATTCGCTTACATTAAAATGCATGCATAGTATATACATATATGTGGAGAAACACACATGTATATTCATACATAGATATATATGAATGTATATATCTATATATGTGTTTGTCTTTATATATACATGTAGTATGCATATACATGCTAACAAAGACTGGCTATTTCTCCCTTTCCTCATAAAATCCTGTTCTTCTATTCAATCGTAGTCAAGGATGTAAAGGTTTTCAGAGAAATTTTTAACCCTGAAGCTTGAGCCTTTTCTTTTTCCTCCCTCCAGCTCTTCTACCATAGATAACAAGCCATGAACATCTCTTTAAGAACTCTCCAGGTAGCCGACAGTGAGAGCTTTCAAGCTGCTCTGTTCATGTCCTAGAGTTGGCGTGTGACTTTTCCTGTCTCTCTCGTCACCTGAACACCAATTTTGCTTTTTCGTTCTGATGAATTTCAACCACTTGTGAATAGGACTTTGCCCTTCAGGGATCTTCCCAATTACCCCCCCCCCCCCGCCCCTCCCATTTTATAGCAAACCTCACTGCAGTATTTGAAGCCATTGACACACTGTTTCAGCACATATTCACTTCTCTGTACAGAAAATCCCTTTGGGTCAAGAGTAAAACCCACTGCTTCCTTTTTATACCAAAGAGAATTCTTAAACTCTGCAGAAACTGCAATTTCTAAAGGCAGGGCAGAAAAAAATATTCACTGCTTTCTGTCAAAATGTAAAAGAAAAGGACTCCCTTCGATGTTCTGAGCATAGTTTTCGTACATGTTTTAAAACTGTATCATAACTAATAAAGCAGAATACAGGCTGTATGTATTTGCCATTATTCCAAAGGAACATTTATTTATGCAAGGGTGGAATGAAACATGTTAAGGAACTTGGAGTTTGCAGTAGATGGCCATAGAAAGTTATGCTACCATTTCAATTTGTATAGTTTTTGGTTTGCTTCTTGTGGTAGTTGGAAATGACTTTAGAATAAAACTTTTATTTTTGTTGTGTTTATGATTTATGATTTATATAGACATGTCAGAAAGTGAAATAGCAACAAAAAGGTACATAGGTAGTAATAATAAACTGTAGTATCAGGATTATAGCAAACACATCTTAGGTGCATCATTAAGTGGAATATTGACAAGAATAAGGTTTATTGGATTGCCCTTTCCTTGTATGAAGTGGATGATAAACTATGTATTTAACTATTTTCACTACCAGGCTGTGAAATCTTAACATGTAATTACTGAAGCGAGTAGCTCTATCAAAGCCAGTTCAGTTAGTCCCATGACTAATGACTTACTGAATTGAGTTCATAAATAATTGACATCTACCACCTTGAAGTTTCCTTCTTTGGTAAAAATTGTAACATCACACAAAATAAATGGCTATAGGCACATTTTTGGCAAAGACGATGAAACTCTTCACAAGTCAGGATAGCAATATCTGGCACATACTATGGAATTCTGAGAAAGGCCAGGCAGGATTAAGTTTTTTTGCATTTTTACCCATTTCGACTTGACATAATAAAAATAGCATTTCTTTCTGATTGCAACTTTGTTTTCAAAGGCATTGGCTAACATTTTCAATCTGATATTTATTCTTAGTGCACTTTGAACTCTAGTCAATCCGTTTGAGCAAGGGATAAAGGCATCATGTTACCATAGTGATTAGCCTGAGCTCTCCGACTACTAAAGAGAAAATCTTCAGTTTACCAGAGCTTTCCAAGGTATTAGTAGAATCTGCCAACTATGGATCCATACAGGTTGGGCTTCTTGAGGTACAAAGAATTATACAAGCAAATAAGAACCAAAGTAACTCAACAAATAAATGAGTTTTGACTATTTTCCTGATCTTGCTACTCATAAAAACATAAGATTAGGAACAGAAAATTCTAGATTAGTTCCTAGTCTACTCTATGAACTCTATCGCATCAATAGCACTTTCAGTCTTCTCCTTGGGTTTTACAGGTGTAGGTTAAGTCACCCTCCCTTTGAGTTCTGTGCCTAGTCTCCTTAAGCTCTGTTGAAAATCTTATAAGTGAAATAAATTAATTTAAATAAATGTACATCCAGTAGTAAGAGTATGTTTAATTTCTCTGAGTTTCCTAACCTAAGATGATTTTGCAAATGAATAAATAGCTTCCCATCACAGTCAATATTATCAATATAAGGCACCTTTAAGTCTTTTGCCTTAGACTTCTTTTCACTGGAGGACTATTTACCATGATCTGTAAAACATAAATATGTAAAATACACAGCGTATATTGTGAATTAAATAAGTGGGAAAGGAAAGGTTATCCTCCAAGGACCAAATATTCTACTGAAATTCATGAGTCATTCTGTATTGAGCTAGAAGCGCTGAGCATTTACATTAAAGTACAGAGATGTACATCTTGTTTTTACCAGGCGTGATCTTGATCTTTCCTTTAGTTTGCCCACATCTTTGATAAGACAGCCAGCAGGAGTTTTACTGTTTCTAGACTAACGGCAGAGGAAATAGAAATATTACAACTGCTGCTCTGCATGTGGTAGTCAATTTGAAATACTGCATTTCAGATTCCCACATTGAGCTTTCAATTGCTATCCCCACTATATCAGACAATAAGAATATCCACAGGGTTATATTAGCTTTAGAAAAAGAAAAAAAAAATCACTGCAGACAATTTGGGGGTACAGGGATAAATGCTTTTATTCACTTTTTTCCTAAAATCTGTGAAATTGATGGACTTTGTATTTATGAAGCAGAAAAGTTTTCTTGCTTATTTGATATATTTTAGCCTTAACGAGTTTCCTAAAATTGTTCATTTGAGAGTCTTGCCTGTGCTTTTCTTGCCTGTGCTTTAGAAAGTCCTCTTCCTTCCACTTTTCAGTAGGACACCCACCATGAAAATCTGTGCTTGGTAGAGCAATGCAGTTTCCATATCCTTCACAAAAGCTCCATCCTATACATGTACTGTTGGGCTGCCAGTTTCCTTTTTTCACTCTTCTCTTAAGGGTCATCCTTACAAGCAATGACTGTGTAGCTATAGCGTATGTTATTGCATTGTTAATATTTTTGCACTGGAGACTGTTCTGATATGCTACAGATTAAGGTTTTTCTGGACTCCTCAGTGTGTTGTCTTTTCAAGACAATCTATTAATTACTTGAAACAGACTCTGCAGGAGAAAAGGCACTCTGCAGTGTTTGGAAATATGTGAGTTACTGAGAAGGCAGCAGCAGAAAGGGGCGTCAGGGATGCAAAAAGCTGGTGTCAACTCATGCTTAAAATTCTTCTTGTGCCCTTTCCTTCACCAAAATATATTCATACCTAGTTATTTGATTGCATATTTTTGCATGCTTGCATGATTGGCTGTCTTGTTAGTTCCTCTGTTTTTTGGTAGAGCTCAGAATAACATTACCAGAGTAATTCACAGAATCACTAAGGTTGGAAAGAACCTTCAAGATCATCAAGTCCAACCATTAACACAACGCCACCGTGTCCCCTAAACCATGTCCTGAAGCACCACATCCACAAGTTTTTTGAACACTTCCAGAGATGGTGACTCCAATCACCTCCCTGGGCAGCCTGTTCCAATGCTTGACCACCCTCTTGGTAAAGACATTTTTCCTAATATCCAATCTAAACCTCCCCTGGCGCAACTTGAGGCCATTTCCTCTCGTCCTATTGCTAGTTACTTGGGAGAAGAGGCCAACACCCACGTCGCCACAACCCCCTTTCAGGTAGTTGTAGAGAGCGATAAGGTCTCCCCTCAGCCTCCTCTTCTCCAGACTGAACAAGCCCAGTTCCCTCAGCCGCTCCTCATAAGACTTGTGCTCTAGACCCCTCACCAGCTTCATTGCCCTTCCTTGGGCAATTGCTACATAGCAATATGTTTTAAAAGAACTACTAGTGTCTCTAAGCTGTAAAGGAATGATAAAAATACGGTTCAAGAAAACATTAAATATAGGGGTGAAATGGATGGTTTAACATAGCAAATGATCTGACACATGGTTTAGACACAACAGTAGTCATGGGACACTAAAAAGATGTCTGTGACAATGCAGCAAATAGTACCTATTTTGGATGCTTCATGCATATTTAGAATATCTATTGTGAAAATAGTTCTTTTGGAGATTTAGCACATATTTAGGTTATATTCTACAGGAATTACTGCATGGTGTGATTGAACTTGTTAAAGAAGAGAGGTTGGGGATGTATAAGATGCAGAGTGTAGGACAAAAAGATTTGAGAGTGACCTGGGGAAGCATGACTAAATGAGAGAAGAAACAATAAAAGACAGTTCTACTGAAATCACACCACTGAAGAGTAAAAATTGTTTTGCCTGCATTTCTTTTTTTTTCTCTTTTTTTTTTTTTCTGGTGGTGGTGTTGTTTTCCTGCAGGAACAGTTTTCTTGAAGAAAGCAGTTAAAAGAAAAGTTTGAAAAGCATATTTGGTTTTGCCACAAATAATGGTCACCAGAAAGAGAAAGGGAGGTGAAAACTTTGCTTTCAGAACTTGAGGCTAGGGTAAGAAATAAAGGAAGCAGCGAGAGAAATTGAAACTGCAAATCATGAAGAGGGTTGAGCTGTACAGGAGGTACCTTAGAGATGTATTTGAAGCAGTGCTTCCCAGTTGAGAGACTAGGCTTAAATAAAAGCAATGTATTAGGGAGCATCTGCATGTAATGAATGTGCTTTCTAGCTTAGACCAAGATTTAAAATCTCGTTCAGAGGAGCAGGTTTCTGTAGCAACTATTTAAATGGTAGATGCATTGCATGCAAATCTGTCTGAAAGTCGGTGAGAGGCGCTCTGGGGCTTGAGCTTCACAAAACAGCTGGAGACGTTAGTAAAATAAAGTCTAGTGTCTGTGGAATGAAGGATTTAAGGATTCTCAAAGTGAGAATAGCAATGAGGAGATGTCCAGATAGAAACATTCACACAGAACATGTTTCGGTTATGTGCTCTGAGGATTTCAGCACTGCCCGCTTCAACTAGCTTGGACAAGTAGGGGGGCTATTAATGAATATTTTTTAGCAGGCCATATATCCTTCATAACCATACAAAGTACACTAAAAAGCCTCCTGGAGGCAATGTTGCAACCTTTTACTTGGGGAGGGGATAATTTATTTGTGTTATGCTTAATCTGTGCTTTTGCTCCAAATCACTTCCTAATGAAATTCATAAATTGTCACAGTTGTTACATCAAAATTACATATTTTAAAAACTGTTTTTTAAATTACAAAGTCAAGCAACAAAATCTGGGAAAAAGACAGATTAAAGAATGTGCCTTCAAACTAAATTTGGCTTGCTGTGATTATATAAAAATGCATTCTTTAATTTTGTGATCCCCTGTCTTCTTCTGCAGTTTTGAACTTCCCAAACAAGAAGAGTTTGTTACGATAAGAGGCAAGTCAGTTTAGGAAGTAGTTTAGTAGCTGGAATTGTTTCCATATTCAGAATTTTAGGGAGAATGTCTAAGATTTTTACCCCTAGCTCCATCCTTCCAGCAAAATATTTTGAAGCAGATATACCTACCTTCACTTTTATATCTATGTACATAAAAACATGCCTGTATATGTGGGAGGATTTGAAAGAATATTTAAATATTTTAAGTATTAAAAAAAATAAATAATCTTAAAGTTATGGACTTTTTGTGTAAGAAATTCCAGGGATTCATGGCTTTGTTGGGGGAATGAATGTTGATGCCAGCATCTGTAGAAACTTTTGTTGGTTGCAATGGAAATGTTGGGATACATTTAATGTTGCTCTCTGTGAGGAATTTGAGGAAAACATATTCCAAACTAATATGGTAATTGCCGGATGATTTTTCAAGTAAATTCCTGCACAGGCTTAAGTGTTTAATGTTAAGTGACATATTGATCTGCAGAAAATGTATCTTCACAAATAATTGTAAAGGCTTCTAAGAAAATAACAGAAATGTCATGCATGAACATGACATTGCCTCAGAGTAAACTGTATTGTTTCTGTAGCTGGTACATTTTGACATTGAAGCCTTTGTTGGAGCTGGCTAGTGCAAGTTATTTGATATGATACCAGCCCTTTTCCTGTGTGTGCTTTGTTTTCTCAGTTTGTTGAATACATTTGAATAATACGTTTCTGAAATAGTTTGGTAACTCTCTAAGTTTATTTTTGAAAGAAGAACATCTTCAGATGTTTAGATCATCTAAGCATCAAAGTACAGTGAAACTATAAGATTAAGATGAAACTATCATTTTTTATAGATTTCAAGACTTATAACAGGACCACCTGTGATTCCAATCAAAGTTAATTAGGGATTTGCCTTTCTCTTGAATGAGATCAGAATTCAACTGTGTATTGTTTATAAATGTAAATGTTATACAAGAGAGCAATATTGCATCTATTGAGACAGTTCTCCAATACCTCTGTCTTTCAAAATGTCAGTCATATTTAAAAAAGAAGGAACAAAAAATAGCAAGTTGTCTTCTAAAGGCCAACAGAATAATTCAAATAGACTGTCACAGTTGTTTTCTTCCACTTAAAAGCCACATAATATCAAAAGATGTAATGAAATACAAATGTTTATTTCTCTTAAAATCTCCAACTGCACTATGACTTTCTAGAGATTAATTGCATGGAAACACAATTATAAGTCAGTGTTCTTGTTTTCTTCTCAACTTTCTTCTTGAAACGAAAGGTAATGGTTTAATAGAGCCTACTGTTGAATTCAGTTAGAGCTATCAAATGTTAATCAAGAGTTTTAGGTTATCAGCTGGTGACCTCTTTTGTTTATTTGATGTACTGTCTTTGAAAAGATGGCATGACCTGCAGAATACACACGTGTTAATGATCATTATTTTAAGAGTGGACAGTGGTTGTAACAACACGTTCTTGTAGCTAGCTAATTTTGAAAATAACTGCACGCTTGTTTCCTACAATTAGAATTTGTGTAGGCATTTCCTTGGCATCCTGATTAAAATGACTGGGGAAAGTTGTTTCAACTGTTTACATACTTTATGGTTCAAGAAAACACATCTGTAAATATTTTCATCATTTCTAGATCAAGAATAAAGGGTGACTATGAGACTGGAGATTCAGATGTGGATTCTTTAAGCATGGTGTTGGGGACTTGGATTTGAAATTTGCAGCACAATTAATTCTGGTAGTGTATAACTTAAGGGAGTTGATGAAGTACAAGGTAGAGATACTCTTTAATAAGTTGAAAACTCTATGGCATTGTGTTAGAGTTGGCAGGAAAATGTTTCTCTGAAAGCTGTGATAATGAAGTTCCTTTCAACATTAATGTTTACAGTCCCTGTTTCATTATTTATGGGGTAACTTGCAAGAAGAACCCCACAGGGAAAACACTGTTAAGTTGAATAATTATTCATCATGAAGTCCCTATTAATTCTTAACACTTAGTGCTGTGGGTACAATAAACATGGTGTATCTATTAGGTTGATTTTAAAATCATGGATGCTAGAGTAATGAAGAGAACATTTAATAACAATAAGTAGGTTAACAATAGCATTTATTCATCAGAAGGATTGTCATTGTTTCAAGCCATTAGAAACCATGTAAAGGAGAGATGGAACTGGATTCAGAATTTCTCATCTGGGGTAATTCTATTGACTTTAATGGTCCCTTGGACCAAATAAATAGTTAGTGAGGTAAAAACAAATGAAAAATGTCCACGGCACTATAAAAGTTACCCTACTTGAGACTATATATTAGCTGTCATTCACCTGGAGGTGACTATGCTGTAGAGACAAGCAGTGGTTTCACACACTCCCTTTCTCTTCCCTTTCTCATGAATGTTTTGGGACAGAACATCTTTGTTTTGCTTCTGCTGATAACCTCCTTTGATGTTCTTTTGATGAGCACAAACATTTTATTCGGTTCTGTTAGTCCAATTCCTTAAAAATACACAGTTTTGTATGTGCGTGTACATATATATGTACATATGTATCCTGTAAGAACTTTATGCACAAATCTCTTTGCTTCAAAGCCTCTTCTTCAGGTTGCTGTTCTACTCTTCTCTGATGCAGAACTGGAAGCCCTGAACCTTTCGGAAATGTCACTTTGAACTGGATGCTGGCCATAGAAAGATGGCCAGAATTCACGCTAAAAAGGCATGATACAGTTAATCCACTATCAACTCAACAGACCTACGGACTGCAACATTCTATGAACAATATCTCATAAACATACCCCTCTAGGTGTCCTACCTAGGTGTTTCTACATTTATCTGCAAGGCACTCACACCTCTTCTCATACCTAATTGTTTAGTATTCTTCCAGAATTTTCTGTCCATATTTGATATACATATGGATGATTATTTTAATGAATTTAATTATTTTTAAATTTGCTGTTTGTTTATCAGCTTTCATTTCTCAGGAGGTGGAGTAGTCTGGTGAAGGTTTGTTACAATTGCAACGTTCCTATCCAAAATTACTATTTAGCTTTTCTTCCTGTGTTGCCCTCACATACCGGGAAGTTCAACATTATAGGGTATCAGTGGTACCCAAATCATATTAACCAAACCAAAACAAAAACAATTCAACTGATATACTGTTTCCTCTCAATGTCAATATGAAAATTTGCACAAACACAAACCTCATAAATTTTAATGAAGACAACTTTCTTGTTCATTGTAACGGGGTTGACTAGATGACCTTTAAAGGTCCCTTCCAACCCAAACTATTCTATGATTTTATCTAGAGTAGGATTCTGCTATAACCTGGGGCTTAATGAGCTTGGTTTGTTGCACCTGCCATGCCATTACAGATGAAAGAGCTTTCTCTGAAGCTCTACATCACAAGCTGGTCAATCACTCCTGCACCCCATACAGTGCCCATGGTTCAACACAAGCCTCAAATACCTTTTGCAGTCCAAAAGAAAACACCTTCTATAACCTCTCCAGCTGCTTTACTCTCACAGGGCCGGTAGTTCCACAGCTCAGGATGGGAGGATAAAACAGTTTGCCTTCCCTATCTGACCACTTTCTTGGCCCAAGTGGCCCCTGGAGAAATGCATACTGAAATTTTAACAATGGTGATGAGTTTGTAAACGCTTAGAGGGCTGCAGTGCCTTTTCGGTATACCTGTGTCGTTTCTTGTACATCTTCTCTGGGATCCACACAACTTTTCCTGTTATGCTGCCGTCTGCTTGCTCCTAGCAGGCAAGTCCAGTGAAATCACAGAATCACAGTATCACTAGGTTGGAAAGGATCTTAAAAACCTCTTTAGTATCCTTATGGT
The DNA here is from genome assembly GCF_964289735.1 of Phaethon aethereus. Taxonomy (NCBI): domain Eukaryota; kingdom Metazoa; phylum Chordata; class Aves; order Phaethontiformes; family Phaethontidae; genus Phaethon; species Phaethon aethereus. Next base: position 41,498,023 of record NC_138577.1, on the reverse strand, counting down.
AGAAAAACTTCTTTGTGTAAAGAAGTCTATACCTTTGGCCCTGGCACTTGCTAGTCTCCTTACAATATAGATTTGTCATATAAGTAAAAATATTGATTTCTATTCTCATTTAACAATTGAGCTTTCAGTGTGGGGGTTTTTTATTATATTTATTTTAATAAAACTATTTGCCATCTGTTGAAATGTCCTCAAACAAATTAATTTCCATACTTGGTTCTTTTTATTATAGAAAATATAAAGTCTAAAGCACCAACTTTTCCCAGACTGGTAGTTATTTTTCCAATTTCCTTTCTTGAAATCTAGCATTTCGAATGCTTTTTTGATCTGGCTTACATCTTCATCCTGGGAGGAAAAAAAAAGAAAAGCCAGTGTTCAGGTGATTGGGAATTTGCATTTTAATGGTCTCCTTTCTAGTGGGTTTGCTTATGTTTCCCTGAAGTGGTACAAAATAGAGCAACTGTTGTTCAACTGTGGCTTTAAAGATGCAGTGACCATTTAAAAAATGTAATTTCAATGTAACAGTAATTCAGATTGGTTGCATAAATGATTTTTCTAAAGGTAGATTTCAGACTCTCTCCCTACCAAGTTTAGTGTTATTTTATACTTGTTTGTGAATTATCCATACCAGGAATTAGATTTCTGTTAATGCCTCCTTTCTTCCTGCAATGATTTGATGACTTTGTGGAAGTATGTTTCATTCTGTGAGTTGTTTACAAACAAATTGAAACTGATTGTGTTGGGTTATTGATCATCTTTTTGTGATGTTTATCAGTTAAGCAGGATGAAAGTCTTTCCATCTCTTGATTTGATGACACCACATTTTATGAGCAGGAAATAAATACTTGCAGTATCAGTTACAAAGATGGATTTTTTTTTGTTTCTTGGAGATGACATTTTTTTTTACATGTGACCATTAGGAACTTAAGAGGAATAACCATATGGCAAATCTGCAACTGGAACTCAACCCACAGAAAAAGCTGTGAATAAAGATGTATGAAAAAAAGGAATGAGAAACTGCAAGAAGCTGGATAGTTTTTAATACTAATTACTGAGCTTTAGCTGTTGATTTCCCTATACATATCGTATTAAGGATTGTCTACTCAGGGAAGTTATTCCATGGTAAACTGGGGTGTAAATTTACAGTACACTGGTTACTCTGCATTAACTCCCTGTGAGGAAACAGCGTGAGGCAACTTATTCTACCTTAAAAGCACCTCGCATAAAGGTGTTCTTAGTATGGAGGAGTTAGTGGACTGTAAATTCTAACCCAAGCTTATTAACATTAAGCTGTCTGAATAGATAAGGCCTTATTTGCCTGTCATTAATTTTCAAACATCTCTGTTCTAAAGACTCATCACTGTTGGTCTTCTACAGTCACAGTTGTAAACTCCTTGGGTTTGAGTCTGTGTTTATACAATGACTGATATATTAATTGACTGTTGACAGTCATCCTCATCCCTCATGGTGATCCTCATATGCTATGCAGTACCAAAAATGGGCTTCATATACATAGTAAATGTAATAATAAGAGGCATACTTTCAGATGTGCTCAGCTAAAACCAGCAAAACCTATGTACCAGATACTTTTGATGTTCTTGACCTGGGAATTTGAGAGCTATCTCTATTATAAGCTAAGCCCAAATTATGCACCCAAACTCCTCCAAAGTTTGAGAAAGTTGACATTGCAACTTGTGTCTGTCTGAAAATGTAGATCATCCAGAACACCCATGTACTTCTAAAGAGGGGCATGATTGTGGTGACAGTCAGTGATTGTCTGTCTTCTATTATTTCCAAAAGAAATTTGGAGTATCAGTAGATAGGAAGTCCATTGAGAATGATTGGGAAACATTTACCACTGATTACCATGACTATTTTTTGAGCGGATAATGAGCTGTGTGAATGATAAGTATTTGTACAGCAGGCATAGTTTCCAGAACTGACACTTTGAACACCCTTGATTTCTTTCCCTTCTTCAGAGTTCAACGGATTATAAATCCATCACAAAGTTTGTCAGTACATGGAAGTAAAGAATAAGAACTTAGAGATCGTCTAGAAATTATTTTAGTGTGAATGTCTTTTGACAAATAACTAGGAAAAAGGAAAAGGAAACCTTTTCCCTTTTTCCCTCAGAGGATGGAAAAGGTATTTTTGCAAAATGTAACTATTTTTATTTTTGTCAGAAATCCCATGTGCAGTAAAAGTAGTCTGGATGAGTGGAATAGAACCAGGCGCTGTTTCATGATGGAAACTGAATTGAAGGGTTACTAATGTTTTACAGGAAATAATAGAACAAAGAGTCTTCTTTCCCAAAGTTTTGTAATTTTTTTCTTGAAGTGTAAAGCTAAATGTCAGTTGCCAAAACCTATTTAACTATTAATTGATTAACCACCATATTCTTCCTTTCCTTCTGATTAACTATTCTATAAAGCTTCCTACATGAAATAAGAAATATTAAAAAAAAACCCCAACAAACCAACAGAACTATTCCAGGCCATTGCATTGAAATCCAGGAATGACACATGCTTCAAGCCAACACAGATCCTGACTCATTGTTTCTTGCTGAAAATAATCATATAAGTTTTGTGTCTTAGAGATATCCTAAGGAGATAACTAATAAGGAAAAACATATATTGGTATCTTGCCTAGAATCACTTTAGTTTTCAGAGAATGCTCTGGGTTTGGCAGCTCAGGGAAAGGACAGGAGCAGAAGAAGAATGTAATGTAAGTCTGAACACTGCTTTGCTTGTTCTTTTTTTTCCTTCCTAGCACATGTTATAAGTAAAAATACATTACCATAGATCTTTTAAACCCAGACCAGACATTTGAACTGTCATTTTCACCTCTGATTTCCATCAAGGTTCACAAACCTTTTTATAGGCACTCAGTAATGTGTCCTGTATATCAAGATCCAAAAAAAAAAAAAAAGGTAACACTCAGCTCTTCTGTTCTGTGGTGGTGAGAGGCAGCGCGCTGGACTCTTTGTAGTCCACAACTAGGGAGTTCAAAAGCACTAACAAAGGACTTCTATGCAGCCAATACTTTTTTCTGTTACTTTTGTTCTGAGCAAAATGTATTCAGTTAACAAAGAATGGGAAATAGTGGTCTTAAAACAATTTTCATGCCAGAAACTGGATTTTTGGTGGTATAATGAACTGATGTCCTGTAAAAGGTTGAAAATAATTAGATCAGGGAAAGCATTTGATAGTCAGGAGGAATGTAACTGATCTGTATTTATACATGCTTTTTCTCTAATAGGACTGCCCTGTTACTTTAATATAATCAATAGGAAAAGTCAGCCACATGATGAAAACTGGTTCCAATTCTGTCCATGTGTATGCCATGAAAATGTAGAATTACAGTTTAGATGGGCTATTAGAAAACCGCAGTGAAATCATCCATTGAATGAACAAGGGTATGAAAATGCTCAAGTTCTTAACTTAGTATTTGCACAAAGGCTTCCTGGGAGAGATTGGAAGATTGACTTCAGAACTGACAGATCTCCTGATGATTTATTCTCCAATTTAAGTCCAAGTCTGAGTGGTAAGTGAAAGATAATAAGAGTAGAGAAGTGACAATAACAAATAAAAAGCACCTGCATGTGAAATACATGTAACAATTTGTTATTAGCAAATCTGTCAGTCCATAGAGACTGTGTTCTCCTCATCAGAACAAGGACATGCAGTTATGGAAATGTTCTGCACTCAGTTCTTACATTTTTGGATGAAAGGCAGTGGTCATTCCAACAGATTTTCATCTAAAAGCCTCAAAACTCTGGCCTTTTACTGCTCTATGCTTTTTCTTGTATTGCAAAATGCCTGGTAGGAATGGTCAAGAAGCAGCTTCAAAACTGGGGTCTTTGCACTATCGTCCTTGAGAGCTAACTGTATCTTTTTACTGAGGTCCTTAGAAGATCATCCTTGTGCTAAAACATGGGATAAATCTCATTAGTGGGAACTCCAGTCTGCAGTTTCAACGGATTTGTGGATCGCTGTTTCTAGACAAAAAGGAGATTAGAAATGAGATGAAAGAGGAACGTTGAAGGGAGAAAAAGTAAATAAAGCTGAAACAATAATCATGGTTTAACTTGGTTATTCTTGGTTATTATTAATGGTTACTGCCATCTGAGAGGGTTATATATATTGGTCACAGAACCAGTTCATATATCTATATTGAAAATAATGAATACTTTTCATCTTCACAAGTGTTTTTCATCCACTATTGATATGCCCATGGAGACCTGTCAGTAGAGAATGCAATTCTTGAGTATTCAATTCCAAAATCACAACCAGTAGAGGACAGTGTTTTCAAAAGTATCAGAAGTAGAACTGACCAGAGATTGCTGACCAGCTGATGATATTGCTCTCAGTTCAACATTTCTGAAAATGGCAAAACCTTTGAGGGAGTTCACTGGTCACAGAGAGCACAGATAAACACTCTTGGCAAAATGTAGTCTTTCAGAAAATCTGCAGTCTGCTTTGCTCAAATGTTTCCTCTTCTCACATTTATACAAACAAATATATGTAAAGGAGGTGATGCAGTTATTGATAAAAGTATTCCAGCTATAGGTGTGTACTATCAATCTATTTTTTGCATTGTGGAGTTAACATTTGCTTCAAAGCATTCTTTAGAAAGTCATGATATTAACTTTTTGAAACAGTTTTTTTTCTCAATCTTGCTTTTTTTTGTGGTTTTTGCCTGGTTCCGAAAGAAAATAAGCACATAGGTGGGGGTTTTTATTCAAAAGAATCAGAGCTTACACATTAAAAAAAAGTTCTGACATTGCACAATAGAAACAAATGATAAAATTTGAACATGAAATCAAGTAGGTAGAATGCAAATAAAGTTCTGCAGTACTATTCAGCAAATAAAATACTGCTAGCAGATTAAAATTAAAATTCACGTGAAGGATCAAAGATACAACTGTTATAAACTTCCCTCTGGCTAAACACAAAACTAAATTAAACAAAAAACATGGTAACATGCAATTAAAATAGCCACAGAATGAATTGTACTACATTAATTGTGTTTAGTAACAATAAGCCATATGCTGTAGCCCAGAATTCTATAGAAAAGAAAAAATTATTTCTAGCAAGTTACCAACAACTTCTTGTGATGTTATCAATTCAGCAGAAAATAAAAAAAAATGTTTGAACTGTATGACCTTCATGAAATTTGGTTGGCATTTCATGTTTGAAAATCACTATTATTAATTTATTATGTTAGGTGGAAAATTGAATTGAAAATCATGAGGTGATCATCTCTAATGTTTTTCACAGAATCACAGAATCAATAAAGCTGTAAAAGATCATCACTTAAGATCATCAAGTCCAACTGTCAATCAAACATCACCATGCCTACTAAACCATGTCCCTATTAAATGCCACATCTACATGTTCTTTGAACACTTCCAGTGATGATGATACCACCACCTCCCCGGGCAGCCTGTTCCAACGCTTGACCACCCTCTCAGTAAAGAAATTTTTCCTAATATCTAGTCTAAACCTCCTCTGGTGCAACTTCAGGCCATTTCCTCTCGTCCTATTGCTAGTTACTTGGTAGAAGAGACCAAGTACCTTTCAAGTAGTTGTAAAGAGCAATAAGGTCTCCCCTCAACCTCATCTTCTCCAGACCAAACAACGCCAGTTCCCTCAGCTGCTCTTCATAAAACTTGTTCTCCAGAAACCTCATCAACTTTGTTAACCTTCACTGGACACACTCCAGCAACTCAATGTCCTTCTTGGAGTGAGGGGCCCAAAACTGAACACAGGATTCGAGGTGCGGCCTCACCAGTGCCCAGTACAGGGGCACAATCATTTCCCTGCTCCTGTTGGCCACACTAGTTCTGATACAGGCCAGGATGTTGTTGGCCTTCTTGGCCACCTGGGCACACTGCTGGCTCATGTTCAGCTGGCTGTCGACCAGCACCCCCAGGTCCTTTTCCACCAGGCAGCTTTCCAGCCACTCTTGCCCAAGCCTGTAGCGTTGCATGGGGTTGTTATGACCTGAGTGCAGGACCTGGCACTTGGCCTGGTTCAGCCTTGTACAACTGACCTCTGCCATTCAATCTAGCCTGTCCAGATCCTTCTGCAAAGCCTTCCTGCCCTCGAGCAGATTGACGCTCCTGCCCAATTTGGTGTAGTCTGCAAACTTACTGAGGGAGCACTCGATCCCCTCATCCAGATCATCAATAAAGATATTGAACAAGACTAGCCCCAGAACTGAGGCCTGGGGATCACCACTTGTGACCGGCTGGCAACTGGATTTAACTCCATTCACCACAACTATCTGGGCTCGGCTGTCCAGGTGGTTTTTTACCCAGCAAAGAGTACACCTCTCTAAGCCATAAGCTGCCAGTGTCTCCAGGAGAATGCCGTGGGAGAAAGTGTCAAAGGCTTTACTAAAGTCCAGGTAGACAACATCCACAGCCTTTTCCTCATCCACTAGGTGGATCACCCAGTCATAGAAGAAGATCGTGTTGGCCAAGCAGGACCTGCCTTTCATGAACCTGTGCTGGCTGGGCCTGATCCTTTGGTTGTCCTGCACATGCCCTGTGAGTGCCCTCAAGATGAACCTCTCCATAATCTTTCCCGGTACTGAGGGGCCTGTAGTTCCACAGATCCCCCTTCCAGCCCTTCTTGCAGATGGGCGTCACATTGGCAAGCCTCCAGTTGTCTGGGCTCACCCCCTCCAAGTCCTCTAGGCTCATCCTACAGCCAGGCTGTGGTCTGTGGGGGTCAGCAGCAGCGAGTGAGGAGCTGCCTCATCAAGTGGGGCGGGATGGAGCTGGGGGAGGGGGGACAGCGAGGGAGCTACGCCAGTGGTGAAACGCAGGGCACGTGGGATGCCGCACAGCCTGGCTCCTCTCACCAGCCACTCTCCACTGCAGCCAGGGCAGAGACATTTCACTATTTAGAGACATTTTCACTGTTTAGAGACATGAGAATAATTTGCAGAAATGGCTTTCCCTTCAATATTTGAGATTTAAATACAAGGTCATGTTTGTGGAAACAAGACAACAGTTCCTACCTGCAGACAAATTTAATGTTCAAATTAATGCTGACAACTTTAGACATGTAAATTCAGGATGTTTAGAATTAGTTTCTTAGAAGCAATAAAGAGGCGACATATTGTCCCCTTGATTCAGTCCATCCATTACAACCAAGCTGAAATAGAACTGTCTTTTCAGTCACAGGCTGTGGGAGATAAAAATTATTCCAATTCTTTATGATCCTTGAAAGGAAACTCAAATCATTTTGACAAGTTGTCAAAAGGCCCAGTTTTGTTTTCAATTAAAGTAACAGAGAGATGCAAGCTTCATTAGGGAATAGAACTGGTCCTCCACAGATTTTACAAGCGATCCTGAAACTGAGACCACAAATCCCGTGCAGTGTAACACTACTGTCATCATAACAACGATTGTGTAAATCTCTATTTCCTTAAGAACAGGGTTCAGTAAGGAAAAGATTGGCCATAAGAGATGAAAACACTTGGGAATGCTGCATGTTAACTTTACACAGTAATACCTTTCTTAACAAGAGCCTCAACTTATTTTTCTTCCTACTTGTGTTTCTCATTTATATTTGGCATTTATTATGCAGGTACAAGAAACATAACTCTTGCTAGATCTCAGATGAAGGTTTGATTTTAGAACATAAATCTACTATACAACAATTAAATCACAAGCTAAACTCTTTCCTATGACCTGAAGAAATCTATTTTCCTCACATAGATTTTTATTGTTTTTTCAGATTTCAGAAACGAGACTGAATTACATAGAAAACTACTGAATTCATGCCAAATAATTTGCAAGACATTTTGTAGTGGAGTTGAATATTTTTTTTCTAAATAGGTTTAGAATTTCTCCCTTTTCAAATGTATTCTGAAGGACATATTTTGTTATCTGCATCTAACTCTAGTGACAAAGTTCCATGATAAAACCATAAAAGTAGGATGCTGGAGAACTTTATGTCCAAACTGTCTAATTTTTTTTGTTATAATTGATAATAGAAAATATTGCAAATGTATGACTCTCATATGTAACACCTTGCCACCATATAGAGAGCTGAGAAGCACTAGTACTTATCACTGCAGCCTTGATTTATGACATCTGGCACTTCCACAAGTAGACCCATGGATTTAAGGGGGATTACTTCCATGAGTAAATGCTGCCTAAAGTGCAAGATGCCTATAGAAATTAGAAGTAAGCCTCCCTACTTCATAATTGTTCCCTGAAAATACTTCTGTTATGACATTGTCAGATTTAGCTTTTAATATTTCACCATAACTTTTTGCACTGTTAATGCTGAAGGACCTTCTCTATTTTATTAACTTTTTGTCCTCCAGATGAAAATGTTTCTGATATTCCCATTCCTATTTTATCTATTGTGTAATGTTCCATAACGTTCATATATGAGTAAAACACAGATCTAAATTTATGTTTAATCTATCATTCAACTATTTAATTACTTTCATGATAGTAAGTCTTTTATTCAACACATATTCCTACTGTTGCTAAACATTTCAAAAATCACTGTGGTTGTAGCCTTAGAATACAAAACTGCACAGCATTTCATAGTTCATAATTTCATATGATATGGGTAGTGTTATATAAAATTTGCACTGGCATTTTGCACAGTAAATTGACAGTTATTAACAATATATTTTTCCCTATCTTGTTTGTGCAGCTCTGTTATTCATAGAGGGTTACAACTGAGTTAATTTTCAGAAAGAGTGGTTTGAAAGACATCTTGAGCTGGGCTGTTTATGAACACAGCCTTTTCTCTTATTTCTAATTAGTGTGAAATGGTTCCAAACAGGAGTCAGCACTGCAGAAGTCTGTGCTGCACAAAGCCGGCCTTGTTAACGGACACAGGGAACAGTTTGTTTTGCTGAATAAACAACTTTGTCATAGTCCTTTTCAAAAAGAATACAATCCAGTTTACCAGCTGCCCTCTGAATGTTGAATGCTGTTGATGTGCATCTGGATGTCTTTCTTGGGGATTAGAAATCTCTATTCTTGTTTTGAATCCCAGGTCTGCTTAGCAAGACATTCAAAAGAAAATCAGTTATAAAAGTATGGGTTTTGGTGGTGTTTTTTTTTCCCTGATACATATTTTTTCATTCATAAAACTGAACTGAAACCCCATCGTAGGTTATTTTTTCTTCAACTTTCTGTTGTGTCTTGCTTAGTCAGAAAGTACTGTATACTGGCATATACTGGTTCTTAACAGCTGAGGAAAATATATTAACAGAGACCTTGCTGTAAGTTTTACACCATGAAAAGTTGACCTGTTCTGTCTCAGGATAGGTAGTAGAGGTGTTCTTTTGCAGCTTCGACAGTAAAGCATGTTCTAGGAATTTTAATTGCCCAAGAATACTAGACCTGATCAGATATTTTACTGACATTACTATTAACATTGCATATAGGAACGGATATTTTCACTGTGCAGGGAAAAAATCTGAAATTATGTGTATGGTTTCCTTTGGTATTGACATCAACATCGGTATTAAAAGGTTAAATAGTCCACTCTTGTATATCGTTTCTTGTCTGTAAGGTTTCTTTTCCCAAAAATTTGTGGAGGCAGTAACCTTGGACTACATTGCATGTTTTTAGTTGCCTAACCTTGATTATTAGCCTGTAATCATCATATAGTATAAAATGAATACTAGCTCCAAGGTGTAACTTAATGTTAGTTAAAGATCTGACCATTTTATTGATAACCTCTCACTAAAGAAGCTCTGATTCAGGAAGAGAAGCAGAAGAGCAAGGGGCATGTGGATGTGAACAGTGAGTAGGAATGATTTTTGTGTACTTATTAGACTTTCAATTATACTTCTATGTAATTAACAGGAAATTTCCTGTTCTGTAAATAGAAGCAGAAGCTGACATTATAAAATTTAAAATTACTCTGTAAGCAATCCTGAGGCTCAGAGGGGTAGCTGAGAGGAAGTAAAAGAAGGGGAAGCTTGTGCTATGGGAGTGTTGTATCTTGTGTACACATCAGTGCAAGAAATGTTTGTCACAGTATGAAGACAAAAGGATAGCAATGTGTCCAACATGATCTCTTCTCCTAGACACTGTCAGTGCTGCCTTGTACCTTGCCAAGCCTTTTGAGCATACATTACCTACCTACTTGTGTGTTAATCCTAACAGTGAAGAAAACTCCTGAGCCTGCAAGAATTCATGTGGCCTCCTCCGTTGGGATGACACTGTAGGAGATCATGAGATGTTCTAACTGTAAAACCTGTAGAAGTGACAGAAAGGGAAAAGACAAAATGCTGTATGAAAGAAAAAAAAAATTTCTTCAGTGCTCCTGCACTGAGATCAAACAGAAGTGAAAGGGTCTTTGCTCCATCTTTAAATATTGCTTTCCTTCCCCAAAGTTGTGTTCTTAGCATAAGCAGATTAAAAATTCTGAGACTGCTAAGTATTATGATAATAAAATGGGGGGACAGAGTTTATCTCACTGTTCAAAGATGACTGTTGATTTGGTCTGGGTGAAGAAGCATTCCATCATTTGTTAACTTTGGTGTAGTATCAGTTCTCTCCCCTTCCACTCTTTTTTTTTCCTTCATGTTTCCATTAATGAATATTTATGGATAGTTCTGTCTCTTTTTTGTCTTTTTTTTTTGGGGGGGGGGCTTTTTATCTGTCCACCTCTCCACAGTCTGAGCATCTGCACCTATCAGCACGTCAGCAAAGTAGAAGGACATAGATTCAGACTTCTCCAGTAAGACTCAACATTGGATCAATGATACAAGCATATAATACATACTTTGATGGAGACTTTTGAAAAGGAAACATCACTCGTCTCAGCTCTGTGTCTTTCCCAGCTTTGATAACTTGAGCCGTACTTTTTAATTTGGCATTAGAATGCAGTTCAGATCACAAAATAAGGTTTTTTTTTTTACTTTCTAACCACTTTACAAAAGAGCTATATGAGCTTGTTGACCATGGAAACATATAAGGAAGCTGAAATTAGGATTTATACATAATATGGGAGTGCTGTTCACCTTAAAGAATGAATATACCAGCTGCCTCCCTTGCTTCTCTGCCTCCTCCCCTTAGCATCAGGCAAAATGCCTGGGGCTTACAATTTCAAAGCCTTGATAATATAAAGTGTGTGATTCGTTTACTTTCTAGCATTAAAAGGTTGAAAGTCAGGCACTAGATATCTTTAGCTCTGTCACACTGGAGGAGACAGACATGAAAAAGATACATGAGAGAGTCTCTCTACTGAATGCTCCTCCCTTTACTATATGATTCCCTTACCTGTAGTTAGCCTAATTAAACCAAATAGGGGACTGTTCTTAATTGGCTCCCTGCTCTATTAATTAATGCAGATTACACAATTTAAGAAATTTGCATTTCTTGGAATCTAATCCATCCTCTCTATGGTGGGCTTGATTTTTTTTTTCCTTGGTTTTAAATGTTTGTGTGAGGCCAAAGTCCCTTGAAGATGTCATGCAGACAGACTGAAAAATAAACATTTTCCAGTAATTTCTTTCATTTATATTTTTCCCCCTCTGTGAAAAGTGTGTTACCAGAGGAATCAATAATGCAAATATCCCCAGATTTCTCCTCAACTAAATTTAAAGGCCAGATCTGAAGAAGTCAACATATGGAGATTAAAGTCTTTGTTTCAACCATTCTCATTTTGAGACAGAAAAATCTTCAACCAATTGGAATATTGAATTTTGGGGGGTTCTGTGCCCTGCAGTACAAAGTAATTGCTCATTGCAGTATGAAGTGATTTCTTTCTGGTTAGATCCTCAAAGAATTCTGGGCACTATTATCATTTTATAACCAACTTTTGTAGTCAGCAATGATCATAGGACTTCAGAACAGAAATTAGTCATCTGCATAAGGCCACTTACTCCAATAGCTACTGGTGCAGTAATGTTCCCCAACTTATGGGACATTTTTCATGGCCTTAGTTAGTTTGTATGTTCATCCAGTTTTCCCCATTTCTCTATATGACTAGGAAAATTTGTGTTAACTTCCACTGAATAATTCTGGTAGAGATCAGAGGTTCTCATTTTAAGGTTGTGTCCTGGTTTCAGCCCGGATAGAGCTGTTTTTCTTCACAGAAGCTACTGTGAGAATATATTTTAGATTTGGGATGAGAAAATGTTGATAAGGTGCTGATGTTTTGAGTTGTTGCTAAGCAGTCGAGGACAGTCCAGCTCCTCGTGCTGGCCTGCCAGCGAGAAGGTTGGGGGAGCACGGGGAGCTGGGAGGGGACACAGCCAGGACAGTTGACCCCGGCTGGCCAAAGGGATATTCCATACCATACAACGTCATGCCCAGTACATAAACTGGAGTTGGCCAGGGGGTGTGAATCAGTGCTCAGGGACAGGCTGTCGTTAACTGGGTGGTGAGCAATCGCTGTATTGGGCATCACTTGTTCTTGTACATTCCTTTGTCGGTATTATTATTGTTGTTATCATTGTTGTTTCCTTCTCTCTTGCTGTCCTATTAAACTGTTTTTATCTCAACCCATGATGTTTTCCCCTAATTCTCTCCCCCATCCCACTGCGGGAGGGGGAAGTGAGTGAGCGGCTGCGTGGTGCTTAGTTGCCAGCTGGGGCTAAACCACGACAGGTCGGGAAAGGTAATTTCTCTAGTCAGCCTTTGTGTTTGAGTTCAGATTTAATACTTTCAGGAAGCCTTTATCAACATACATCATCATTTTCAAAGCCACCTTCAGGAACACATAGCTGGAGACATTTTGATGTCCTACGTTTGCTTTTAAATGAATTTCCTCTTCCCAAGACCATTAGGATCATCTGTCCTCTTGTACTCTAAAGACATTATTTTCCTTCCTCCATTTACTTCCCAATGGTATTCTAGTCTTTCAGTAATGTTCAAGAATTACCCCAGTGTTATTGCCCCCAAGGCTAAGCAAAAGCAGGCAAAAGGATAATAACAACAAGAGTTACTTCCACAGAAGCCTTAGAAGTCCTTAGGATATGGAGGAGGAAGAAACACCTAGAAAAGGGGATCAGAGCAAATGTTGCTAGGAGAGAGAAATGGTGAAATTGATCTTTCAGGGAAAGGAAGGATCAACTTCAAGGATAAATCAAGGCTCCTGTGATAAAGAAAGGAAAAAAGACATAATGTAAAGAAGACAAGGACAGATACTGGAAAAGGTGGAAAGCTTCACATAAAAAATGTGATTTTAAAAGCTGTAGTGCATGCTATTGTTTAACAGTGTCCTTAGTAATCTGCTGACTAACTAAGGGTTTATATATACTCTTATTCAATTGTTTGCATATTGTTTATTTGCATATGAACATGCAGAATTTTAATTGCATTGCTCGCACTTACACTGTTTCTAGTGTTTCAGAAATAAGGACCACAAAATGCCATAAAGCTGCCCCATTTCATATACGCAATCTCTTCCTTTTACTATTGAGATACTTTCAGAACCATCTATATATATAGGCCTTAAAATGAAGCAACCTGTGGAAGACTGTATCCCTTCTCTTTGCCCTGGTTAGCAATTTGAGTTTTTGCCATTATTTGAATGAGGAAAAGTCCTTGAAAAAAAACCCAGTGATTAGGATTAGTTTCCAAGATTCTTCACTGAGTTAACAAACTTTGAAGAGATTTCTGAAAGAAAAGCTTTTCGGTTTGATAACATCATTACTGTACAATGGGTTTTATTTCATCTGCCATTACTGAATTCCTAATGATATAACTCTGAATAAGGAGAGTATCTTAAATCTTCTTTCAAGGGGAGGTGAGTAACAAAACACAGATCTTCATGCAGCTTTAAGAAAAAAAGCACTGTGATTGGCAAAAGGAAGACACTTGTTTTTGTTACAGTCAAAAAGATTCTCTGCTGCTAATAAAATTGCCCATTAAATCTACACTTGTATTGTATTATTACAAAAATTGTGTAGAGTCAATTCAGTAACATTGCTCTCACAAAAGAGTTTGACAGCATTGAAGCTGCTAAGAGCTCATCTGATTTGTCTGTTATGCCAGACATGTAATGCACCCTTGTGTTAAAAGAATGGCTTAATAATGCTCGCATTTAAACAGCTTTTCAGGGATTATTAATAAATTTAAAATATTCTTTATCTTCACTGAAATACATATTCATATGGAACAAAAGGTGTTTATGGGCTAAGTAAAGAATATTAACTAATAAGAGAATATGTCTCTAAATGTGTTGTGTGTATTTTTAATTAGTCATTGAAATTTACAAACACTCTGTGTAGTTTCAAATGAACTAATATTTTTTACCAAAAGACCTCTTCCTTTTTGAGTCACCCTTAATATCCTTGTCCTTCCAATATCCAGGTCAACTTTGGTGCCATCTTTGTCTCTTCTGTCCTGCTTCTCTCAAATCCTATCAATCCTTTTCAGAAAATAAACAAACCTAATCCCTTCTTCGCAACAATGAGTGGGAAAACATTCCTCTGCACTTCTATAGAACCTTTTTTTTCATTTATGTAAACTTCCCTGCCTCTCTAACCCAGTCTTATCAGTCTGTACAACTCCTTGGTAGTGCAAAAGGTTGTTATTTTGGGTAACATCTTACCCAATTATTTGATAATATTTCCTTCAGTTGCAATTACTCCCGGTTATGCAATCGTATATAAAAATGCAAAGCTAGCTTAAGAAGAAAGATATTTGTACTAATATTCATTTCAATTTTGTGAAATAGTACTTGCAAAAATTGTAAGTAAATAGTTTAGAATTATCTGTATTCACTCTTTCTATGGCTTCTCTTCCTGCTGGGGCTCTGAAGAAACTCAGAATGGTAAATGTAAATGAATCAATTGGACACTTATTTCTCTCTAAGGGGGGCATTACACTGTGTTCACTGTTTAGCTGCTACTATCATGTCTTCAAATTAAAAGTAATCTAGACTGAAAACACTTGTTGTGTAGCATATTTATGGCAAAGCTTTCCAGCTAGTACATTTTTACCCCAGTTCTTGTATAATGCTGAGTTACTCACAGCCACTGAATGGAGCAGTAAATACATTGAAAAGATATGGACATAACGACATTATAATAGAGAGGTAAAAGGATTCAACAGCTAAACAGGTGCAGGAGTAAAATAAATGTAAAGTGAAAAATCAGGCCCCCAGGGGCCTGTCAAAAAACCATGCTGAATAACTGATTTTGTAGCCCTTGTGCCATATGAATTATAGTCATGATTTACACCTATACCTTGTCCAGTGAGCTCAAATAGCTTATTACACAGATGATTATAATCACAACACAGTGAAATGTTTTATAGAGATTTCGCTGTCGTTAAATGATAGAAATTTTACTGTTTTATTTGCTGAAGAATGAATGAGATGTATATTTATTGAAAACTCACTGGGCTACAAGTAATCTGGAAGGTAGAGAAGTGCCTGATCACATCCTGAAACTTTTTCAATTCGTTAGGTATTTAAGCAATAAAAGATGATTTCTCATTGGCTTTGTTTTTCATTTGTTTTTCCAGCACTACTTCATTTCGGAATGGACTAGATTGCTTTGGTCTAGGGAAAGTCTGGGAAAGACGAAGCCCGTGTGTCCATAGGATGGAGCAGAAAAGAGTCTACATGTCTCCTTTCTGCTGTTCTGTAGGAACCTCTGAACAGAAAAAACATCCGGTCCAACAACTCTTATTAGGGGCCTTATGCCTGTAAGCTGCTCCTGGGAGCACCACCGATTTTCATAGGGTCACTGGTGAATTTTGCTGCACAGGAAATGTGGAAAAAATAATTTGCAATCTTCCTCAGTGCCCTTTATAGCTAGTCTGTAGAATTTTGTCTCCCTCACATGGTAAAAGCATACAATATGTACTTCTGCCAAGCTTTCAGCATTTTCCCTTTTCTTACTACCCACAATCCTCATTATTTGGTGAATGTGTCAGTGGAAACAGGGAAGGATTAGAAGCAGAGATTAGAGGATTTTTCTGTTTATCCAAAGGCCATAAAAGATTATGGGGGTGCTATTTTTCCCTGTAGGGCTCTTCAGATATGGAATGTGGTAAAATGACAAGAAATCCCTGTTTGATTATCCTGATTCATGTTTATCGCAGACACTGCATCTCATTAGAGAATTTATACATATGATCGATCTTCCTCTTTTGACTTCATCCTGAAGATACTAACTTCAATGCCAGCAGTTTGTTCTTTATCTTTAGACAAGATCCTTGTGTGCATATGTCTCTTGCACTACCTCTAGAAGAACAGCACATGAATCCCTAAGTAATGAGATCTCTCTCCTTATTGCTCCTTACTTTCTTTTTCATTTGCCCTGTAACACCCTGTCATTCTCTTCCTTTCTGCAGTTTATTCCTTGCATTCTTGCCCTTGTAACAGCATCTGTTCCACTGATATAACCAGGAAGGACCATTCACCCGTTAACTTTCTTTCTGGATTTTTCTCATAATGCCCATCCTCAGGCATTTTGATGTATTTGCTTTTGTCAAGGTCTTTTGCTCCCTCTTAGATGAATCAGGACCTCTATTCCATCTTTGTCCATAGCTGTTCAATTGCTTTTGACAAATTTTATCATATATTTCTTTGTGAAATTATGCCCTTTGGGGCTCTCAGTAGCACATCCACTCATCTCTCCTCTTTCTCAGGTATTTCTTGTGGAGAAATCTGATTTCCCCTTACTCCGTCCCAGTGCCTTTGGATCTCTACTGTTTCCTTTATACCTACTTTTTGCATGGTCTTATGTACTCAAATACCTCAAAATATTGTCCCTATGAAGTTAACTCAACAATTCAGACAGCAAAGGCCATGAGGTAAAAGGGATGAAAATCTCCACCAAGAAATATTAGTTTCTTGTTATGTGCAGATTTTGTCCATAAAACACAACCAAACCCCATGAAAACATAACTGCTTGGAAAAGCAAGATTTCAAAATAATTTTCATCAAAAATTATTAAAAGTAATTTTTAATGTAATGTTTCCTGCTGCCATATTTTCTTAATTCAGCAAGTTCTGGGAATATAGTGAAAAATTAATACTTAAAAAAACACCGTATAAAGCTAATTACTGAACATTATTTTATGGCAAAAAATGGGGAAAGAAAGAGTCTAAAAACAACATTTTGAATTGTTAGAAAGATTTTGCTTTAAGGAAAATTTGGAAGTGTTAAGGTTTCTTTCTGAAATCTCACTGTTTATAGAAACAATATTAGTGAGAAACCAAAAGGAAGAGAATGTTACAAAATGAGAATAATCCAGTTAGCTATGATTACTTTATCCTTTTGTCACTTGGCTTGCTGTGTGTCCTGATATGATTTTGATAACTAGTACATTTTGATTACTCTTGCAGTATGCAAAATGCAAATTGTCACTGGATGAAAGTCTCAGGTGATATCAGAACAAAACATCTGAGCGCAATGGGACTTCTAGATGCTCAGCACTTTTACAAATTGGGCAGGTGCCCTAGGCTTCTAATTTTGAAATCTCATCTCTGCAAAAAGAACACACAATTTTCTAATTTTTATATTCAAAATCAAGAAGTAGACAGGCAGTAAAAGGAGCTTAATGTTCCCTGTGACAAATCCTTTTCCAAATAATTTTTTCTCTAGCATGTATAAATATCCTGTTTTTCTTTATTGCTACTATTATCCATCATGTCAAGATGTGCACTGCTGGAAAACAACTAAGCAGAGAATCAGACAATTAACTGAAGCAAAATGCATCTATTTCTATATATATAATAGTGAAGTAGATTATTTAACTTACAATATTGCACTATTATGTGGTAGAAACAGTGATATCTTTTTTAAATTGTTGAAATTTCATCATTTAGACATTCTTTAAGGAAATATTTCCAATAACCATAACCATCTCTCACCAGATATCTGAAGGAGTTAGCTTGTAAGAAGGAAATACAAAGACAAAAAAACAGATTTCCAAATATTTTAAGAGAGGACTTTTAACAAACTATCCATCTTTCTCTGAAAGGCTAGTGGGTTTTTTTAATGACAAAAGACAATGGGATTTATTTCATATTTTTTGACCTGATTCTGTTTCTGTTATTTAAATATGTGACCACAAAACTTCTGCATTTCTAGATGAGACACTACAAAGCTGCACTCCACTGTGTTTGCCAATGAAATAAGTTTAGGTACATTAAAAACCCCACAAACTCTGTGCCTTTTGTGACACACACTTTTCCAAGATTGCTAAGGAGCAACCAAATCTCAGTTTATTATACTATGAATGAAGTTGTTGCTAAGCAGCAAGTGTTGTCTCTTTTTATACTCTGGCATAGGAGAAAAGGAAATTATTTCTTGTTAACTCTTTATTTCATAATTGGCAAAATGAAAAGCTCTGTTTGATAACCTGGCTCCCTGTTTGTCTGAGCTATCTGGAAAATGAATGGAGTAGTAATGAAGCATAATGTGACAGATGATGGCAGGAGGTAGGACTAGGGAAGCTGATTCTTAGCATTAAAACCCTGTACAATCCTGCCTCAATAACAGAGTAATTAATCAGCTGGGCCTAACATATAATCTGATTAAACCCTTCTTTGCTAAAGTGGTATAAAGCAAACCCCAAAACTGAGTCTGAGTGAGCAGAGAAAGATGTAAATCCCAAGCATTCCAGGAGCTGCCTCCCAATCTTGCATGTAGAAACCAAGTAATTTTTCTTAACAGTCATGGAAATTAGAACTTCTTCATATGTCATAGGTTTCAGAAGGTTTGAATTAAATTTACAGAGAAGAAGAAATCAGAGCTAAGATTCTGAGATCAGCATTTGTTTCCAGTGGTCAAATAACTGCAGCTTAGATAAAGAAAGTCTGAATTTTGAACAATGTCTGATCATCAGATGCTGAAGCTGTGTAATGGCAAGGGTACAGTTCAGAAAAGTGTATTTGTAAATGGCTTGATATTGTTTCCTGAAATCACATTGCATCCCATATTAGAGCACAGAGACACATTTTATTCTTCCATTTTAGTAGTGTTACCAGTACTGTGTCAAACTGCTGAGTACAGCAAAATGTGTGGACCTGCATAATATGAACCCCATGACAAAATGAGTTGGGATTAGCAATTTCCATTACTGCTTAGCATTGGAAAATCTCAGCTACCAGTGCCCAAGGTATAATTCCACTTCATAATGTCGACAGGTAATGCATAAATTAACCAGTAACTCACAACAGGGCATGTACTACTGACTAATGTAAGATGAATATTAGTCTGTTGCAATTTGGGTTCACACATAAGTTCAGGTGCTTAGCTGAAAAACCTGACCTTCTTTATTCTGCAAAACTAGCTTAGATTCTTTCCTTTTTTTTTTTTTAAATAAAGATTACTTTTCATATTTCTAGCAAAGGAATGCAAAAATAAGAAGTGATGAGGGACGAAAAAAAATCAGTTGAACTTTTATGAAATTCCAGACTTCGGGCTTTTGTAGAGCTTGCATGAAGTCTTGGGGTGTTTTCATTACTTACAATGTGTTTCGGCCATTTCTTTCAGCAGACAGCTACATGAGGTAAAACATGGGAGCCAAATTCTGGTCTTACATCCAGGAAATCTCATTAAAAACAGAAGAGTTAGAATTCACACAGCCTATAGATCTTGATAACAGTTATGCTCTCACACTGAGCACGTGCTAGCTATGTCTCCCTGGACATGGTGTGTTCCTAGCCTTTGGATTAGCTTAGCCTTGAAGGTTAGTGTTCCTAAACTCAGTGTAAGCATCAAAATAGTTTTAGTGCCATGAATTTGTCCTTGTGCTATAGTACAGATTGAATGTCATTCCAATTAGTTCCAAGCTGACTGGACAAAAGAAAAAGTGTGAGGTGAAGGGAGGGGAGGGAGTGGATGGGGTGGACAAGATGGCAAGGAAAAGTAACACTGCACATAAATTTGAAGGAACCTCAGAAGACAGCTACAAAGGGAAAATCAGCCTTCTTTATTTAGGTCTCCCAGTTCTCTGGAGACAAGCAGAATATCAGCATAACAAATGCTGAAGCCTAAATTGCAAGAGATGGCAGTGCTGGAGGCTATTTTGATTTTTAGTGTGGCAGTAAGTTCTTGTCACTTCTTCCTAACTTCCACTAATGCAGATTTGCCAACATTCTAAGCACAAATCTATGATCCCCTTTTTGCTCCATCCTCCTATTTGGTAGTCATATTTCTGCAGATTTTGATCATTCTTTCCTTCAGCTTTGAACCTGACCAATTCAAAACCAGAAACATCTGTAGAATAACAGTATACCCAGTGATTTTTAACAAAGTAATTGTACAAGTAACAAAAATTTAGGTTCTACCATCACTTCACATGATGGTGTTGGCTCTGAAAGGCCAGTCAGCCAACTGGCAGTAATGAAATGTAATCTTGACACTAAAATCAGTGTGATTTTTATTTATCACAGTAACACAGGAGTAGCATCCTCTTTTTCTCTGTCTGGATTCTGTTTTCCTTGCTATACTAGAGCCATTGTCAGGCCCAGGCTACTGATACCTATGTTGGGCTAATCTTCAATAGGCTGCTAAAGTGCACTTTAAAAACACTTTAAATTCACATTGCATTGAACTGCTTTGCAAAGTAACCACTCATATGGAAGAACCTCACCCATGGAAAAGACAGTCAGGTGAGTGCTACTTCTTGGATGTATGCCATACATCGATCAAATAAAAGTGGTGCTTGAAAATTAATAGTACAGGATATATTTCTAGTGATCAGCGAGCAGCATGGTTCAACAACAGATAGGACAAGCAATTAATTTAACGTGCCCAGGAGTACCACACTATTTAATGTTAAAATAGATGTGATATAAATTGTTTCCTATGATTTCAATTACATTATGCTAATATTCATAGCCATAGCTAAACTTTATAAAAAATTTAATACACAAAACAGACACTTACCTGCAAAAAGCTACATTGCTTCTCAGTCTTCCTTTTCTTTCCAAATTCTGATATCACAACTGATAGTGCACATGTATTTAGAAAACTGATGATTGGAAGACAGTGTTCTAGGGTCCTGGACTTCACAGTTATCTCTCTCTCTCCTGTTTTCCCAACTGAGTGAGAGGGAGAGATAAATTTACTCAGTAGAAGATCCCACTGCCTGTTTCTGAGGTCTCTCAATCTTTAGTATAGGCAAAAACCTTATGTGAAGTATTTGATACCAGCATAACCAGGCACGTAAATAAGTGACTATGGGAAAGGTCATTATGCATACTTCATTTTCTAAATGGTCTGTTCTTACTAAGTACCTAGGCAAAGTTTCCAATGGTATCAGCAAGACTTTCAGGTGGGCAAGGGCACTTAAGAGTTTCACTGCAGTTGATTCAGTGTTCCTGCCTGGTCCATAACTGGTAAGGCCAGGAGGATTCTGGAGACAATTCTTTAAGAGGTTCTGCACCCAGTTGTTTTATAGTGTCCAAAAAGCAAGAAGATCCTTGTGAGAGCTTATGAGACCTTGTAATCATCTCTAGAGATGTGCCAAAACGTGTAAGTATAGTGTTTATGGGGCAAGTACCAAGTAGATATACAGTAGAGGATGTTTACATAGAATCAGAGAATCACAGAATTATTAAGGTTGGAAAAGACTTTTAAGATCATCAAGTCCAACTGTCAAACCAAAACCACTATGCCCACTAAACCATGTCCCTAAATGCCACATCTAGACATTTTTTGAACACTTCCAGAGATGGTGACTCCACCACTTCCCTGGGCAGCCTATTCCAATGCTTGATCACTCGCTCTGTAAAGAAATTTTTTCCAAATATCTAGTCTAAACCTCCCCTGGTGCAACTTGAGGCTATTTCCTCTCGTTATATTGCTGCTTACTTGGGAGAAGACACCAACATCCACCTCATCGCAACCCCCTTTCAGGTAGTCATAGAGAGCAATAAGGTCTCCCCTCAGACTCATCTTTACCAGACTGAACAGCCGCTCCTCATAAGACTTGTGCTCCAGACCACTCACCAGCTTCATTGCCCTTCTCTGGACACACTCCAGCAACTCAATGTCCTTCTTGGAGTGAGGGGCCCAAAACACAACACAGGATTCTAGGTACGACCTCACTAGTGACGAGTTCAGGGGTACAATCACTTCCCTGCTCCTGCTGGCCACACTATTTCTGATACAGGCCAGGACGCTGTTGGCCTTCTTGGACACCTGGGCACACTGCTGACTCATGTTCAGCCGGCTGTCAACCAGCAGCCCCAGGTCCTTTACCACCGGGCAGCTCTCCAGCCACTCCTCCCCAAGCCTGTAGCATTGCATGGGGTTGTTGTGACCCAAGTGCAGGACCTGGCACTTGGCCTGGTTCAGCCTTGTACAACTGACCTCTGCCCATCAATCCAGCCTGTCCAGACCCCTCTGCAGAGCCTTCCTCCCTTAAGCAGATCAACATTCCTGCCCAACTTGGTGTCATCTGCAAACTTACTGAGGGAGCACTCAATCCCCTCATCCAGATCATCAGTAAAGATATTAAACAAGACCAGTCCCAAAACTGAGCCCTGGGGAACACTGCTTGTGACTGGCAACCAACTGTCTGGGCTCGGCTGTCCAGGCAGATTTTTACCCAGCAAAAAATGCATCTCTCCAAGCCACGAGCTGCCAGTGTCTCCAGGAGAATGCTGTGGGAGACAGTGTCAAAGGCTTTACTGAAGTCCAAGTAGAGAACTTCCACAGCTTTTCCCTCATCCACTAGATGGGTCACCTGGTCATAGAAGGAGATCCAGTTGGTAAAGTAGGACCTGCCTTTCATGAACCTGTGTTGGCTGGGCCTGATCCCTTGGCTGTCTTGCACATGCCCTGTGAGCACTCTCAAGATGAACCACTCATGATCTTCCCCGGTACCAAGGTCAGGTTGACAGGCCTGTAATTCCCCAGATTTCCCTTCTAGGCCTTCTTGTAGATGGGCGTCACATTGGTAAGACTCCAGTCATTTGGGACCTTCCCAGTTAATCAGGACTGCTGATAAATGATGGAGAGTGGCTTGGCAAGCTCCTTTGCCAGCCCTCTCAGTACTCTCAGGTGGACCCCATCCAGTCCCATAAACCTGGGAGTGTCCAGGTGGCATATGAGGTCATTAACTTCTTCCTCCTGGATTATGGGGGGTTTATTCTTCTCTCTATCCCTGTCTTCCAGCTCAGGGGGCTGAATACCCTGAGGATAACTGGTCTGGCTATTAAAGACTGAGACATTAAGTACCTCAGCCTTTTCCTCACCCTTGGTGTCAATGTTCCCCCTCACATCCAATAAAAGATGGAGATTCTCCTTGGCTCTCTTTTTGTTGTTAATATATTTGTAAAATCATTTTTTGTTAACCTTTACAGCCGTGGTCAGATTGAATTGTAGCTGGGCTTTTGCCTTTCTAATTTTGTCTCTGCTTGACCTAACGAGATTCTTGTACTCTTCTTGAGTTGCCTGCCCCTTCTTCCAAAGGTGATAAACTCTCTTTTTTTCCTGAGTCCCAGCAAAATCCCCCTGTTCAGCCAGGCCGGTGGCCTTCCCCACCAGGTTGTCTTGCAGCACATGGGGACCACCTGCTCCTACAATTTTAAGACTCACTTCT
This sequence comes from Phaethon aethereus, assembly GCF_964289735.1. NCBI lineage: Eukaryota > Metazoa > Chordata > Aves > Phaethontiformes > Phaethontidae > Phaethon > Phaethon aethereus. The sequence continues at coordinate 41,474,509 of NC_138577.1, read as the reverse complement.
TGAAGAATGTCCAGGTTTCCTGGACCTTTTTGCCCTTCAGGACTGTCTCCCAAGGAACTCTCTCACCCAGTGACGTGAACAGGTCCGGAAGTCCGTGGTAGTGGTTTTGCTGACCCTCCTCTTTACTCACCAAGAATTGAGAATTCTATCATGTCATGGTCGCTAAACCCAAGACGGCCTGCAACCACTACATCTCCCACCAGTTCTTCTCTCTTTGTAAACAGCAGGTCAAACGGGACACCTCCCCTGGTAGGCTCACTTACCATCTGTGTCAGGAAGTTATCTTCCACACACTCCAGGAACCTCCTAGGCTGTTTTGTCCCTGCTGTGTTTTATTTCCAGCAGATGTCTGGTAAGATGAAGTCCCCTACAAGAACAAGGGCTAGCGATTGTAAGACTTCTGCCAGTCGCTTGTAGAATGTTTCACCTGCCTCCTTGTCCTAGTTGGTTATCTGCAACAGACACCCAGCAGGACATCTGCCTTGTTTGCATTCCCCCTGATACTTACCCATAAGCACTCAACCTTGTCACCACAGCTGTTGATTTCTGTACAACCAAAACACTCCCTAACATACCGAGCCACCCCACCACCTCTCCTTCCATACATATCCCTTCCGAAGAGCTTATACCCATCTGTTGCAGCACTCCAGTCATGAGAGTCATCCTACCATGTTTCTGTGTCGGCGACTAAGTCATAGCTGTCTGGCTACACCACGGCTTCCAGCTCCTCCTGTTTGCTGCCCATGCTGCGTGCATTGGTGTAGATGCCCTTGAGCTGGGCTATCCATTTCATCCCCAACATCATCATTCCACCTCTAGGCTTATCTCTAGTGAGCCTGGTTTTATCCCTTTCCCTCTTTGAATCTAGTTTAAAACCCTCTCGATAAGCCCTACTAACTCATAAGCAAGAATCTTTTTCCTCCTTGGAGACACCTGAACTCCATCTGCTGCCAGCAGGCCTGGTGTCATGTAAACCTCCCCATGGTCAAAAAACCCCAAAATTTCACCAACAGCACCAACCTCTGAGGCACGTGTTAACCAGGTATGTTTTTCTGTTCCTTTCAGTGTTCCTCCTTGTCACTGAAGGGATTGATGAAAACACTACCTGTGCTCCTGATCCATCGACTAATCACCCCAGTGCTCTGAAGTCCCTTTTAATCACTTTTAGACTTTGCGCAACCCCGTCACTACCAACCTGCATGACAAACAGTGGGTAGTAATCAGTGGGCTGAACCAGACCAGGGAGTTTCCTGGTCACATCTCTCACGCGGGCCCCAGGGAGGCAGCAGACTTCCCTGTGGATTGAGTCTGGTCAGCATATTGGGCCCTCTGTTCCCCTCAGAAGGGAGTCACCTACGATAATTACCGTCCTTTTTTTCTTTCTTAACAGAGGAAGCTTTTATGTGTGGGGCTGACTGATTCACCTTAGGCAATCCCCTGGATGGACTTTCATCAAAGTCCTCATGTTGCTGGTCCTCAAGTTCCAGAGCCCCATACCTGTTGTGTGAGGGCAGCTGGGACCATGAGGGAGGCTGGGAGGGGATTTGCCTGCCTCCCTGAGCAGGGACCTGTTTCCATTCCCCCTCATCTCTTGGGTTCTCTCCTTCTGCCCGGCAGCAAGAGGACAGGGGATCCCCTGCTGCTTGTGGAGCCGCCACCGGCTGTCTCTGCCTTAGGGACAGCCAGGTGTGGCTCCACCAATCCGTCTCCTTCTTGCACTCCCTGATACTCCTTAGTCTCTCCATTTCCTCTGTCAGCCCTGCCACCAGGCTGAGCAGATCATTCCCCTGGTCGCACCGCACACATGTGTTGTCTCCACTGCCCTCCAGCACATGTGATGGGCTCAGGCACTGCCTGCAGCTGGACACCTTGACAGCCATGTGTTTGTGTGGGAGCTTCGTCTGCGTCACCACATTCCTTCTGGCCATTGCTTTCAGCCAAGTGGAGACCATATCTGGGGCCTCTTCAGGGAGGGCTATGACCGACCACTTGTAGAGGGAGCCTCTAGAGGCAGGAGACGGGGAGACTGTGCCCTGCCGGCGTGCCTTCCCTGCATGCCCTGCCTGCGTGAACTGCTGCACAAACTGATGTGCCATGCCCTTCTGAAGGACCATGTCCTGTTTGCCTGCCCTGACATAGTATTCCATAATAACATGACAGTAGACAAGTTCTTAAGAGTCAAATTGTATTCTCCTTTAACCTCTTCAAAGGAAGAAAGAAGACATGAAGCAAGAAAATTATTGGGAAAATTTGAGAAATTATGTTTAAAATCTCATGAAAGACCTTATTTGCCTTAGAAGTCATAATATGTTATTAGTATATTCACAGTGAATACTGTTTGTGGTATGCCATATTTTCCTTATGTTCCCCTGTGTTATGGAGAAGTTGAACTGTGCCAAGGAGTTTTGCCTGGATTTCAGTATTTATGCAAACTAACACTGGTCTAGTTATCTTGACATGTAAAGCTGCTAATCATTTCTCACCTTGTACACTGGGTTTCTGACCATTATTTCTTTATCCATTTTCACTATGTATGTGCGTTTATAACTGATGTGAGAATGACATTCAACAAGGGAACAAGTGTATTATTTGTCCTTAGAACGTAGGAAAAGTTCTGTGTCACTGTATGTTGGTTTCTCTTTACTTAAATAAAAAGTTGTAACAAGACTCAAATCTAATACTGACATCATCAGCTGCCTTTTGGGGCCCACTCTTCCCTTCTGTTTTCCTGTTATCTATTAGAAAATTTGATAATATCACAGAAACTGATATGTGGAGATTTCTGAGATAGATTTGTTTATTTGTTTGTTTTCTACTTTTCAGGAAATGACTGATGTGCCACTTTCATAGACTTCTCATTGAAGAAAAAAGTCAAAAAAAAAGAAAACTGGCCAGTCATGGGAAAAAAAACACAAATGCTGACAGATTAATGGTCTGATAACCTGTGCCTACAGAGTAGTAATAACAGGACCCATACTGAAATAGAGGAAAGCCAAAAGGCTGAGTGAGGCACTCAGTTTAGAAATATAGGATACAACCATGACATTTTAGGTAGTGAAAATCTGTCTTGTTTTATTTTTAAACAAAAAGATTTCTCGCTACTTCTACTTTTTTGCTTGCCCTAAAAAGCTCAGTTTGATAATTTAAATCATGTCATACATTTTAAAAAATGCATATAATTAATTAAAATCATCAATTTGTTGGGTGCTTTTTTTCATATATTCCCATTTGTGACATAGGTACACAGGGATACAAGCTACTGTGTTATGTAGCTTACAGACTTCATCAGCAGAATTCTGTGACTTCTGCACACAAACCCATAGTATGACAGAGAAACGGTATGCTCTTTCAGTGTGAAAAGATGTACTGTTAAAAAGAAAGAATCTTTTGCTGCCTTCACAATGCACACTTTATACTTACTATAATCTATCATGAGTCATTTCTAATAGTCTTTGAACACTGTTTCATGCTTTTTTTTTTTTTTTGAACAGTCACAAAGTCTCTGTGTGATTTGAATGTTTGTAAATACTCCTGTCGACATACACTGTCAACACACACACATGCAAGTGAGAGAGAGAAAGAAGGATTATACATATATATGTATACATATTTTTCCCAAATGACTGCAAGGAAAGTTTTAATTCCCACTACATAATGGTCCATTTGCCTCGAGTGTTTCAGAATGGTTCAATAATCACTAGCCATGTGTGCAGTTTGTTGAATTATTTAAGCTTATTTCCAGGGGGAAAAAGACAGGGAGGAAGGCAACTGATTCAATGCAAATGAAAAGCTTTTGAAGCTCCCTATGGTGAAGATGTGATTACAGTCAGACAGTTAATAACCTAGACTTAGAAAAATCTGAAGGTTTTAAAACTGTCTGGCCAGTCAGTAAATGAGGTTTTTCCACACTATCGACCAACTGCCATGTGTTGTAATGGTTTCAGATTTGTTTGGAGTGTGAGTGGACCCACAAATGAGGAAAGGACCCCCCTGCTTCATGATTAAGAAGAGCAGTTGGTAAATCTCAAAGGTTTTCTTTTGGATTTGTGCTCAAACCTTCAGCCTGCAATCGCATACTTTCTTCTAAAGTCTTCAGAGATTACATAAGGTTGTCCAGCTCTAGGCTTTTGTAGGAAGAAATTGGTTTATGTCATGCTTTTTCTCCAGGGCTCGCAGGATCCTTTTCCCTCCCTTCTCTGACCCCCATGCTCCATCTCTCTTGTTCCTTGGCACAGGTAAGTCCTGTTGAGTAACATCTTATACGCTTGATATCTTTGAATAACTGATTGGAGAAAAAAAACAAAACACAGTAATCCACACATGGTTCTAACTCTAAATGCATGTAAACAGTTCTGAAGTGTTCATAGTCCCTCAACAATAAAAGATGTGTCTACAATCTATGTATGCTACACAGTGGCTGGCTCAAAGCTGTTTCAAAGAGATGCTGTTAGTCAGCCACAAAGAACAGCCCCTATTTATGGGCATCCAGTGAAATTAAGCCACTGTAGACTGAACCTCATCTCCAGTGAGCTCCATTATAAATCATCTGTCTTGATCATCTTGTCCAGTGTGCAGCCACGTGGAAAGGCATAAACACTTGCCATCTGTGCAAAACGATAGGAAGAAGTGCAAAATACTGCCCATCCTTATGCTTCCTCCCATGCAAGCAGCACCGCACTGGTGTGTGCTGCAGAGGACACTGAGGATGTGCTATCCTGGAAAAGGAGGGGGAGGCATTTCCTTTGACAAAGGCAGTATGCCCACAGGAGCCTGGCCAATGTTTACTCTTATGCCCTGCATGTAGCCCAAAGCCGAAGCAGCCATAGGCATCTTTAAATTATCTGCCAGACAGTTGGCAGCCAAGAAAACATGAGCAATATCAACTGACGGATGTACCCGCAGGGAATGCTTTCCACATCCCGCCCTCCAGAACTGGCCCTCGGGGATATTGACCTTTGTAGTACTCCCTCAGTGACAAATTGGATGCTGATATCCTTGCAATTCTTGCTTCTGTTTTCCCCAAAAGCCAGCTGAGAGGCACCCGGTCCCCTGAGAGGTGGCAGACCACCCGGTGTTGTGGTTCTGTCTCACAGGCAATGGGGTGTGCTGTTTCTCTATGCCATGGATGACAAGGAACCTGTAATATTATCTTAATAATTTTCTCCTCTTTTTGACCAGTTGTGTCCAAATTTCCCAGCCATGTTCACTGCCCTAAAACCTGGTTAAACATTGCTGTTGTGCTTGTTAATTGAGGAGTGATAAAGTGTTGTCATTAATGTTCAAAATAAACAATAACACTTTTTTAGTGAGACAAGCTTCTCCTTACTCTTTTGTTTAGCCTCCCTCTGAACATAGATGTTGCCTAAAAGCAGAAATACAGTGTTCAAAGCAAGAACCTGAAATTATACCTGAATTACACCTCATATTTTCCAAACGCTTTATTTTCACTTTGTTACATTTTGTAGAAAGTTCAACTTGGCTTATTTTGGTTTCTCTGATTTCCTCACCCTTTTGCTGTTAGGCAGATTATCCTTGTATTTTTCTCATGGCACAAGTAAAATGTCAGACAAAGTCTGAGCTCTTATCAATCTCCTGTGACTGTTCGTTCAGTTCACAAGGGACTTTCAACCTAGTTTTCAAATCTGCAGTGAATAATTTTTTCTCCCTGGGTTTTCTAATACAAACTGCCCAACTTTTGCTATCTCTGTTTGAAACAGGCCAGTAAGGATAGCATTCACCTATTCAACCAACTGTAATTTTGGGAGAAAAGTTGTATTTATTGATAAAATTAGAGTGAGGTTTGAATCTTCTTAGGGGATAGTTTCAGATGTGAAGATTTTGAGAAATCACTCCACAGCAGACAATCATTTACACTAAATATTTGCCATCAATTGACAATATGTGTACGGATCACTCTCTGTGTCACTTTTCAGTCAGATAACTTTGCACACAGAAAGACATTAGACCATCTCATATCCTGAGGTTTAAAAAGAAGATGATGAGAAAGAAAAGAGAGAAGCTTTCTACCTCTGAAAATTTCAATACAAAGGAGAAATATGAATCTTTGAGTGAACGGAAGATGGTTAGAGGACATTACATAGCAAAGTATTCATGCAGTTAGTTCATACAGCTGTTTCTGTAAATTAGATTTGAAAAGGCAAAATATACCTGTATAACAACCTCTATTATGTGTTGATGTTAAAAAATGTATTATAAAATGCACAACCAGAAAACCTGTCATGCTGTAACTCCAGGAAGAGGCTCACAGTATTTGGTTTTCATTGAGTCTTTTGCATGGCAGATACTCAGTGGTCAACTTCCTCTTGTCAGCTTCAAGTGGGTTAATAACATTATTAAAACAAAAGCCAAAGCTTTAGGGCAACATATATTGGTATCAATGCTGGCAAACATGGATAAGAAGATTGCACTTTCCTTTTGAAAGTCACATGCTGAGCCTTTCAAGTATCAAATATTAATGTGCAGAAAGGTTACCAAAACAGAAATGGTGCTAATCCTGGTGAACAAATGCTGGAGATAATGTGGAATTGGTGTGACTTCAGGCTTTACAGAGAACAGAGGCAGCATGACCTGGAGAAATGGGACCAACTGAAAGAGGGAAGCCTGAATTCCAGACATGCCACTCTTCAACTGACAAATCACTTTATCTTTCTTTCCTCTTTCAAAACATCCATATTTACTGAATTGTCTCAGTATTTTTAGAATTCTCTAAAGTGCTATGAAATAAAATGGACTTATATTTAAAATAAGTCAACACTAAAGCCATAAGCTTGTGATAAACGTTGCATGCTTTATGAAGTGCTGTGCCTGAAAAGTTGTGTGAACTCAATAGTTATCTGTGGTATGGTGTTGCTCGCTTCATAGATTGTACTTGGAGTGGGAACCTAGTTACTTGTATTGAGTCAGTTAATAAATTCCAATATGTACAGCAGCTTGTGAAAAAAGGATCATTTATGCAGAAAGAGTCAAATTTTATTTCCATTGCTCATGTTCTTTTGTGTTCCATAAGAGCTATATTTCTTTATTTCTGTTTTATTTATCTTATGGTAAGACTTCCAAACCTTATGTGTAGGGTAAACCTTAGGGTTATATTATTTTAGTAGCATTTTAATACTCCTATGCTAATCCTAGCAGCAGTGGAATACCTACAGTTATCTTTACACTAGTTCAGTATAAAACATATCAATAAAAAAGCCTAAACCAAGCAATGTACAGGTATGCATACTTTTGACTGAAACCACTTGGGGCTAATGAGGATCCAAATGTTTGGCTACTTGCTGTATTTATCTCGGGCAGTATCTAGCTAGGGCTTGGGGTTTTTTGGGGGGTGGTTGTTTGTTGTTGGGGTTTTTTTTATACTCTCTCATTTATGAAATCTGAATTGTATTTCCATCATTTGAGGCTGAACATCAGTTTTTGACACTGCTGTTTTTCACTATCCAGGCACATGTGAAGCTCATAATGGAGAAAAAGTAAATGATCACAAGCCTTTTTTTTCCAAAGCAACCATAGCAAGCAAAAGATTTTTTTTTCAGATGAGAAAAAAAATGTGAATTTTGGTTTCAGAGAGAAATGGGCCAGGTGTGTTTTGACCTGAATTAAAACATTAGTGCTTGAATAGAGACAAGGTGCAAGGATTCAGACAAAGAAGTAATGAAACCTTCCTGATTAATAAAGCAAACAACCTCAAGATCTCAGACAAAGTTGCTGTTGAATGTGGAATTTTTATTTCAAGCTGTGCATTAAGAAAAATAATCCTTTAAGCAGGATAAAAACATGAGTGATTTCTAGATTTCAAGAATTGATGGCATATCTACACAGACTTCTGTGCTTCATAAAGGAAAGGAATGAGCATATTATCTTTTAGGAACTATTTTCCTAACAGGCATAGCTGTTTGCACTGCATTAAAAGACCTGACTTGTTGCCTTGTAGAGAAAGGAAGAGGCAAGTCTGCAAACCAGCAAGGATTCCAAGGGATTTTTACATTAGCCCGTAATTAAATAATAGTTTATGTTGCCTTCTTCCACTGGGAATTACATCCTTTTCACCTCTCCTCTGCTAAAGCAGAGACATCCATTACGATGAGTAGCTACAACACTTGTCAGATCCAATCAGCTCCAAACGACTGAAGACCAACTGACGTGTGCTCTCTTAAAGCATGGTTTCTTCTCCCCCAAAAGCCCACTGTCCTTTCACGTGCATGTAACAGTCAGAAGAGATCACATCACACAATGAAGAAAAACAGAAGCATATGGTACTAAGGGGCCTCTGCAGGAGATGGCTAAAATGCCAAGACTCGCACATAAACAAAATATATGCAAAAATATGTGTTCATATAGAAAGCCAGTTAAAAGCAGATGACAGAAACAGCACAGAAAGGCAAAATTTTGCCATCATTACAATTACCTCAGAGTATTTTTCTTCTTTTTTTCAGATTGTTGTCTAAAGTGGTGCACAAAATCCAGCAATCACAGGCACTTAACTATGCATAAGCAGTTGCAAAGTTCACTTTTCCAGTACAATATCAAGTCATGTATACTTCACACCACATTTTGCTCATGCTTATAGTAAATTTCAACATGACAGATGAATTGCAAACTCTAAGTGACTACACTGGCAGATTTCTCTTCCTCATCCCATCGCTATTAAATACTGTATGTAAAAGCAGGGACACAGATTCACTGCATATTCTTAACCATCATGTAATCCTCTCTCTCTCTTTCTCTCTCAGGAGACACATAGCTGACTGCTTCTTCTAACCCAGAGAACAGCATTTTCTGAACTAAGCAACCTATTAGGTGTTTTGCAAAGAAAGTTGATATGCTGAGGATTCTTCCCTCTCCCCCTTAATTCCATATGTGTAAGATGCTTTTGCTGCAATAACTGCATGAAAGAGCATCACGTACCAAAAGGTGCTTTTTTCATCATGTTACTACAAACTGAAACAGCAGCTGTTTCAGGAACACCATGAAGTGTATAAACTGATGGTTACAGAGCTTATTCTGTAAGCCATAAATTGACTAGAAGCTTTAAAATGCTATTCGCTGGAGAAGAAAATGTTTATTTTGGTTTGTAATGCTGTCACAAAGTATGTTTAAAGGAAATAGGGAATTTATGAAGACAAGATTCACTGACAGAGATGCTCTTTGATCCATAAAATGTATCTGAAAGCATTTTAGTGCCAATGTTAGGTGATGCCATTGTTCAGTTCCTATATGAAGCCACAGAAATGACCAAATGGATTATGCAGGAGGGCTTCTAATTTTAGCAGAATCTGTGGTTTTCCTCACTTTAATTTAATCTTCTCTAATTCAGGATGTTAAAAAATGACTGCACTTTTAATACCCATCTCTTTTGATTTGCACAGATTAAATTTCTCCTATTTAAGAAATGTCGTAGATCTGAATATTTTTTAAATGGGTTGAGACATCGATTTGTCTTAATTTCAGGAAAATTCCCTGCCTTGCAAAGATGCATTGGATGTTGTAAGATTGCTTTCTAACCAGGACATTCACCAAAACATTCCAGTAGAACCATGACGCTAAAAAGCAGCTGTCCCAATGTCACAAGTTATGTGGTAAAAATATTATTTTAAAAAAAAAAAGAATGAGTAACTTGAATTCAGAATATTCTGCATGCATTTATCAGTTTGCTAAATTCATGTTGTTACAATATACATTAGTAAAGGAAGCAATTTTTTAAGAAAAAAAATAAAGCTGTAGAAATATAATGAAAAAATGTGAGTTTTGGATGATTTCTCAATTCAAGTTGTCATTCAGCTCTGAAACTCTGTGACATTTATGTAAGAGATGGATTTCAAATAGGGCAGGTATTTTTTGTTTCATTTGACAGGCGGTGTTACTTTCTGGTTAGACTGTTCTTGATACAGAGGATTGTTTCCTGTTTTCTATAACTATGGCATATTGACAGAAATTGTAATTATGTTCCCATCATTTCCCTGTGTTTACTGCCTTTTTTTTTATTTTCCAAAAGAGAACAAGATGCTCCTGAATGCAATTACTAAGCAAGCTCAGAAACATCATCTATAGTATGGAAGTTATGTTGTTAAACATAATAAAATCCAGAAAGACAATAAAACATCCTTTCTAAGGAACCTTTACATTCAAAGACCACAAATATGGGAGAGGGAGAAACCTCAAAAAAAACCAACCAGTAATTTCTAATAGGAAACTACAATACTAATGGAAATATCTGCAAAGGGTCACAGGGTTAGCTTCATCTTTCTCGTAATAATGCAGATAAAACTTAATTTTTAGTCTAGTGTTTTCCATTTTATTGAATATTTGGGGGGAAAAAATCTCTTTTAATGACAAAAAATTATCACTAAACCTATGACTAGAAGAAAAATAAGGATGGAAGGTGAAGAAATGGCTTTTATTTTATTTTCACTAAGGAAAAAATAATGTAAAATCCTTGAAGTGGCTTAAAAAATTAAATCATAACTCAATTAGTCTGGTCACTCTTTTTACCTGATGGGTAGGTTAGTCAACAGTGTAGGAAGCACCTCTTGCCACTGACACAATTGCTGCTGCCTTCTATCTTCTTCTCCAAGTTGTCCTATGTATTGTTTTCCCAGGCTTAGACCACTCCCACAGGAAATAATCTACTTTTGAATTGGTTATGTAAATCTGTGTAGCAAAATTAGAAGTTGCATATGTAAAGTGGAAACTGGCAGTTTGCATGACAAAAGTATTTTTATCACACTGTTGATGTCAAGCACTGATGATATAAAACATGGTTGATTCACAGCAGAACTTTTCTCTGGTTAAGCATTCAGTTTAGAAAATTTGTCTTTTTAAGGATTACTATGACAAGGTGTTTTTCAGTACAAGAAGCAGGTGTGCTTTTTAAGAATAGAGAATCTCATTAAAAAAAAAGGAAAACCCATCTTTCTTGATGACATCAAGCTTATGGCATCTCTAAATCAAATCTGGTTTTCTGTTTTTCTGTTTTCCTGAATGCACCCTCTTCTTGTAACCCTGCGAAATGGAAAGCATTGTAACTATTTTTCAAATATTACTAGTTAGATCCCCAGCAAGTGACAAAGATTCTAAGATCAAGATAAATACCAATGACAGAAAGTTGCTGTATGTAGTTCATGAGGCCTTATGTTATAGCTTTGCTACGATGCAGACCATAAGCTCATGGATGCAGTTTTTAGCACCTCTATATTCTTTTTTCAGTTATTTTACTTTACTGAGAGTAAAATTGAAAATACTTCTCTTTATGCATAAAATTCTATTTAGCAAAATAGAATTTGCAATGCAGAAACATTGAAAATGTTACTGTTACAGGTATGGACTGAAACTTCTTTAGCCTTTTTAAACTCCCCAAAGCAAAATTCTATGTGTTGGATGGTCAGAAGTTAAGGAAATATAATCAAAGTATGAGAAGTATTACTTAATTTTATGCTTCATAAAAGTTAAGCAGGAAGGGACACGCAAGGTACCTATTACTGTCAGGTAACAGATACAGTGTTGCAAGGACTCAATAAGTCAAAAGAGAAGCTAAAATAAAATCATGTTTTGAGTTTAGGCTACCACATAACAACAATGTATTGGGTCCTCCAAAATAAAAGAATTTTATATTATTATGAGAGTCTTCATTTGTGGTGTGTAAATAATTACTTCCTTCTCTTTCCACCATGTGCAAGTATTCTAAATTTGCTTTTTCCAAAATGTACTCTCTAATATCTGGATATGGAGGTAAGTGACAGCTGCTAGACATCAATGAAGTACTTGTGCAATGTTGTACACTTGAAAAATGGTTCACAGGAGGTCCTAGCAATTTGGTGCGATTTTGGGTTAAGTCTTTTTTTTTTTTTTTTTTTTAATTTAAATAATGTGGCACATAAAATTCAGCAGGAAACAGAGGGATAAGTGTGATTATGAGCTGGACTTACCAAGAAGGGTTGTTCTATTCCTTGTAAAGAGACACATATAATTTTGAATTCTTTTTTTCTAGACATTCACAATCTGAATTGTTACAATTCTGTTCAAATATGAAATGTCATTTTTCTAATAAAATTTATGTGTTTACTAGGTTTTATTTGTCTTTTTCCAGTTCCAACCCTAATCATAAGTCTGCCAGAATCTAGGCACTGGTCTGGGAATCAGAAGTTCTATGTCCTTTCAAGCTATGTGTCTCACTGTGTCAGACTGACTGGAATAATGGATTCTGATCTTACTGCAAGTCACAAGATATTAAAAAATACAAGTATGTAGTATTGCAAAGAAATACCTGGAGGGTTTTGAAATCAGTGTAATGTGATTAGCAGTACTTTTTGTGACTACTAAATCGGTATACACATTTACTAAGAAGGAAGGATGTTTTTGTACCTGTCAGACTAAAGAAACCACCTAAGATTTGAAGTAATAGAAGATTAATATATATTGTCATATTGTCTTTGTTTATTTACACAGTTTATATATAATTTTGTAGTTCTACTTCAAATTCAGCTAAAATGATCTAATATTCAGATGGAAATAAGTTGACAAAATATTGATGTTTTGAGGTGCTGAAGCTCCAGGTCTTAATTTAATATCTTACTACTGTGAGCTATGGATGAAGAGTTAGCAGCTGTTAAACTGGATATAAACTGACATTTTAGCATGACAGTAACAAAACAATTGCAGTGAGAATTTTTTGTTTCACTACTAGCTGGCCACAAAACTCTACTAAATTACCATATAACATTATATTTTATTGTGTAAATCATATGTGATATATATCAGGAAGTTGTCCAGCATGAAGATGATTACCTTTAAACAGCAAATAGTCTAAACTCATATAATCTATTTATATATTTATAAGGTCTTGTCTATAAGAGAAAGAATCTGGGAAGGGAATACAGAATAGCTATCTCTCAGTAGGTATTCAACCTAGATGTTTCTGCAGGGACTTTTAATCTGACACAAGAGTGCCTTTTCTTGTCCATTTGATGGTGGATTAAGCTGACCACGCAAAGACTTTTTCATTGTGGATTATAGCAGGAGTTCATACCGAATAATTGGAGTCATAGCCTATCGTGTTTCACAACAGTTTCTGCCTAAAGACAGGCTTTACTGCTGAGACACGGAGCCAGAAGTCTACACCTCCTTAGCAGTCTCTTTAGTCTGTATCAGCCTGACAGTCTTCATCCCAGACCCAAAAAGTACTTCAGACATTTGCTGCTTCACTTTGCCAGATTTGGACCATGGCTCTCAGGGTCTCAGAAGGCCAAGTTCTGACAGACACCCTCATGGTCAACACACCTCACTTCCACTACATACAAAGTAAGGCAGTAATATTTCATATTTTAAAGACTTGTAAATCCATTTTATAAAAAAAGGGTATGGGTTAAAAATGCTTGGAAGTGTAGGGGAAGGGGTTTAAGCATGTACAAAATAAAGAATTATCTATTCTAATTAATTATGTACAGATATTGCAGTTTCACACCCTCTTTTCACTTGACAGGTAAATTGTTGAAGACAGGAGACTTATTATAGATTTTACATCCAGCCCATGAGGATTTGGACTGATTCCATGAGCAGGTTCAGGTCAGCTAAGTCCTTTCCTTCAAAGCATCATGGGTGTCTCTGAGCATCATTGCAAGCTTGTTCTGGCAGTAAGCCAGGCTTCAAAAGCCTTTCACTGTGCAGTCACTGACTCACTAATGGGCAACTGCAGGCTTTCTGATTTTCCTTTCGTTTCATGTGTTCATTTGACATAAATTTAATTAAACCAAATCTGGTGTTAAAGCAAGAAGAGATAAAAGTGATATGTCGCAAATTAAAGAACTGTGAATGATACAGGAAACAGATTTTTTTTTTTCTGTTTCTGTAAAATATTGTCAATTTTAGTAAGCTCACTACTTAAAGTCTGCAAAAACTGTATAGATATGCATTATTAAGAATAATATGCATCCAGGGTTAGATGAAGGTCTCAGCCCTATATTCTCTGTAGTAAAACCTTTCAGAATATTCTTATACTTTCTTTCATACCCACACTTCAGGTAGTCACCTCTTCACAGGATATGAGATAAGTTTGCCCTTCTGCCAGCTACATATCCATAGTTGTTAGACAGCTCAAAAGCATACAACAGCAGAAACATGAAAAGACCACATATTAAATATAAAAAATCATCATTTTTCAAAGGTCTCTTTTGGTTTTTACTTAAGGCTAAGGAGGTGATAGTGAAAATGAAAAAGATCATGCTGTTAAGAAGGTTTCATTTAATTGCTTTGAATGTTGCTTTAGGAAACATCGAACTTTCTTCTTGTTCTTTTTAAAAGTCTTTTTTTTAAAATTAAAAGAAAATTCAGACTGGAAATATACTAATGTGAACAGAAAAGGTATTTGCAAGCTGCCCAGAGATGTTCTGAACCAATCATATTCAATGGGGTTCCAGCACTGTCATTTCATAAGAACTACACATAAGTTCCTAACACTGAAAGCATTAGCACTGCAGGAAGGACATGAACAGTGGAAGGAGGACCTAATGACCAATGAGCAATTTTTGCAAAGTCTCCTATTTGCTTATTTGATATGTAAGCTATGAGTGGATAATTCATGTATGGGACAAATTCTGGTGGTCAAGCTGATGCAAACAGGAATTTATTTATCATAGCACCAGCTTTCCAGCTTTCTTTCCTTTATAGATTATTATGGGTGTCTCTGTTTTTTTCAGGGTGGATGGGTGGGGGTTCAGTAATTCCTCCAGCTACTGTTGCCTACGCACAGACAGCTGCTAACATAAAGGAGGCCACATCACAACTGACTGAATGGAAAGTCTCCCTGGCCATGCCTGTACTGAAGGCAAAGGTGGTTTGGCAGTGTTTTCTAGAGCTGCCACCACCATCTGCACCCTGACTCCTGCTTAGGACAAGATGAGGGTGCACATCACCCCTTGGCAGTCCTTGTCGCCTGTCGGGGGAAAGCCTCAATACAGTCCACTGCCTGGGCAATGGAGCTGATGAGAAAAAACTATGGAATATAGACAAAGACTCTCAGGGCAGGATCTTTTAACACCCCGTAATCCCCCTTATCTCTATTCCAAAGACCACATGAAGCTTTTTCATGAGGAAAAAGGGAAGCAGCTTTGAAGAAAACAATCAGAAATGCTTTCTGTAGAGAAAATGTCCCCTTCCAGAAATGGTAAAAATTATGCAAATACAGTACACCGAAATGAACGTTATCTGAATAATACAAAGTCTTCATCTTGCCCATGTGGAAGGATTCCCTTTTACTCTTCCTAACAAGACAAAATAATGTTGCAGGTATCAAAATCAAAGATCTTATGTTGAATCATGAACTTGCTTAATTTTTAAAATATTACGTAGCAACTAACTCTTCTAAAACTGGGAAGTTCAAGCCAAATACAGATATTTTAGGCATCAAATATTTAATTCCATAGAGTTTTTGTGAACACCAAACTGTATACATGAAAATTATGACATGTTTATTCTTGTCTAATTAAAAACAACAACAAAGAGCCAAAAAACCCAAAAGCTGCTTCATTTAAACAGACAACTTCCCATCAACCTCATTCTCAATGGGGATAAATTTAACATTTGACATAAGTAAAGACATTTAGGGTATAACTTTTTAAAGCAATCATTTTTGTTCATGTGCCCAGCTCCTTTGGACTTGTAGTGTTTAACTTTTCTGGCACTTAAGAAAATTTTAATCTGTTTTTCACGGGTAAAATACTACAGAGGGATTCAAAATAGAGACTATGAAAGAAAAATTAATTACAATAAAGTGCTATCTTTGCTACAGACTGTAAATACTGCAATCGTATAGTGTGGCAGAGTTGATGATCTGATATAGAAAGTGCATTTTTTCATGACAATTCTAGCTTAACTCAACACTGTAACAATGGAGACCTTGACAAAAGCATATTGGGAATGCAAGTGGCTGTATATGATGATCCTCTCAGTTCAAGAGCTCACTTACATACTGGGTGTATGTGCGTAAATCTGACAGTACATACAAGTTATACTGTTAGTGAGACCTATTATCATTTTATGATCCTGGAAATTTATCCAGGTGAAGCCGTTTTCACTACAAGGTCTTCAGCTATTGTCATTTATTGACAATTAACCCATCAAGAACCATAAGACAAAAACATAGGACAATCTACATACTGCTTCGTCTTATTTCACAATCTAATTTTAGATAGGGTTAGCAGAGTTAGGCAGAGGCATTCCAATATGTAAAAAGCTTATGTTAATCCAGAAATGCTGCACCTCCTCATAAACATTAGAAGATGGAGGGCACTGTTATCTATCTGGCTGTATTTGCTCCACAAAGAATATTAATGCCAACCCCGAAGGCCTTCACTGGAGCTATCTCAAATGTCTTTGGTTAGAGCTTCACTATCTCAGTGTACTCCATCATTGTAGTAAGTTCCTTAGAAAATAAAACTCTGGTCAACCTCTAGAATGAAACATATTAGGTGAGAAACAAGGATCTCAATTTAGTTTCCAGGAATCTGTCACAGAGAGCTAATGTGTAAATCTCATCACCTTCAAAGAGAAGAATAAAAGTAAAATCTGTGATTGCTAAGGATGAGGTAACAAGGGAAGACTGGTTTGCAGAAGGAAGGAAAAAGAGAAAGACACAAAGAATAATAGCAGACAGATGAGTTGAGATTAACATAACTAAGATGCACTAGAATTCTGCAAATGTTACCTAGAAATAACAAAAAATTAAATACATTACTAATTTGTTTAAACTATCACCCAGATCATGGTGTTCAGTTCAGAGGCAATAATCAGATTTGAACTAATATTCACAGATTTTGCCTCATCTTTCAAAACTGCAAATTGTCTTTTTATTCAGTAGGCATCCTCCACGGCTTCTTCTGCTTCTTCTCAACATTGAAGATCTCAGGGTAGTCTCTGGGAGGGAGGAATGTGTACACTACTGCTCTTTGTTCTTTGCAAAAATGTCTTCTAAATACAGAGTATGTACAATTTTGTACATAGACTCATTGTGTATTTAGGTATTCTATTTTTACTTGCCTTCCTGACATGTAAGTGGCTCACCTGATTAAAAAGGCATTTGAAAGTTATGATAAAACTGTGTTATTTCTCTGTTCACCACAGTGAAAAATGCTATGGTAGCGTATGTCAAGTGTTTGGGCATTTTTTTGATGAAAGACAGTGTGTCCTGCATAACAACTGTAAAATATTATTGCTAGACAAATAGCAATGTTTTTTTCCCAGTGTTTCCATTAACATTACTTTCAAATGTGAATACATGTTTCATATTTTCTTCTCCAGCTGAACAGCCCAGTTGTTCTGTCTCTTCTGCATTTGTAATCCAAAGAGGAAATCAATAATAAAGATGACTGAAACTATTTGGCAAAGGAGTAAGGAAGGGGAGTCTTCTGTGAAAGCTGCATATCTGCTGCCCTTTCAAGCAAAACATGGAGACTATTTAGATCAAACTCGCTGTCCCTGATATTCAATATACTCGTGACATTCTCACCTCCCCTTCAGCAGTGACACTGCAGCAGGTCTTCACCCATTGTGCTTAAACACAGCCTTGCAGTAAAACTCTTGCTCCTGCCCCTTGCCAGAAGGCATGATCTATTTTAAGGTTAGGTGGAGGTAGGCACTAGGGAGCTGTTACAGAACTGTGACATCAGGAGTGGGAAGCTAATGATTTATGGTAAAAACCAGAAAAGTGGTGCAGTAGAGCTTCAGAAAGTCTTGAGTGTTCATCAAAAGACACACACCCTACCAGTTGCCTTAAACCCTGACCTAAAATCAAAATAAGATTGTACTCAAGGGTTAAAAATGTTCCATACATCTTCCTCATAGAAGGAAATGTTTTCTGTAGACATTGGATTTGACTCGAGGATGTGTCATGCAGAATTTTTACAGAATGAAAGTCTAGGATCTGGTACAAAGCAAGGAAAAACATTGGTTTCAAAGGATTTTGTATCAAGAATTTGTTACCTCCTGGTCTAAAGTAGACGACTTACTTCCCAAAGACACATTACTTCATCAAGTGGAAATACCTGACACGAGAAGTTTCAGGGAAGTGGACTGAAAAATGTTGCAAGATTGTGTATGTATGTCATTTGAATATCAAAATCTCCTCTTGAAAACATATACTACAATAGCTTTAAGAAGTTGACCAGGCTTTAGGCAAGAGAGATAGTAATGTTTACATAAATGTGATAGGAGAGAAAACTCATGCTTAAAATACCCACATTTCAGAATAAGTAAAGCACAAATGCAACAATCCTCTGAAGTTTCATAAATTATTCTCTTATCACTGTCTTTCCTTCTCTCCTACTGTATCATTTAATCACTTATCTTTAAATGTACTATAAAGATATGGTATCAAGGACTATGTTTTCCTGTATATGTTTGTATAGGATCTAGCACAGTAGCATTTTGATCCTGCCTGGGACATTAAGGTAATACTTCAGAATAATCTGCACACTATTTTCAGAATATTATATATCCACCTGCAGAAACTGGTCAGATAATGAATAGATATGAATAATTTATTTTAAGAAAAAGGTTCTAATTAATCAGATAAATTACCAGGAATTAATAATTTAACAAATCTAACTGTAGGGAGCAATCTTTCACCTACAGAGAAATGAACCAGATGACCCAAGATATTTCCAATTTCTAATTCTCATCTCCTAGGAAATAAAAATTTTTAAAAGTCAGTGACAATTGAGAATTTTTGCATAACCAAAACCTCATCTAAACCCACAAATTTTCTGAAAGCAGAGACAGACATATAAGAAAGGGAACCATGGAGATTTCCAAGAAAGTGGAAGCTGTGTGCCAGCATCCCTGGGGAGAAGGATTTTCCTTGATAAATTGAGGAAAACAGCAAAGTCGGATTGTGTTCTTGACCGCTTACTTCACACTGCAGCTCCATATGTAAGAAACTCTTTCCTCCAAAGTCCCACATATAACAATCAAACCTGAAATTGTCACATACCTGCATACACAACAGACCTTTCCCATACAAATGTTAACATTCTTGCATTTTGGTGACCACAGTTTCACCACCCACTTTCTCTGACCTGACAAAAAAAAAATTTTGAATTCTATATATTTGATAACTTCACAAAATACAATCATAGAATCCTAGAATCATAGAACAGTTTGGGTTGGAAGGGACCTTTTAAGGTCATCTAGTCCAAAACTCTGCAATGAGCGGGCATGTCGTCAACTTGATCAAGTTGCTCAGAGCCCCGTCCAACTTGACCTGGAATGATTCCAGGGATGGGACATCTACCACCTCACTGGGCAACTGGTGCCAGTGTTTCACCACCCTAACCAGTTGAAATCTATCTTCTTTTAGTTTAAAACCATTACCCCTTGTCCCGTTGCAACAGGCCCTGCTAAAAAGTCTGTCCCTATCTTTCCTATAAGCCCCCTTTAAGTACTGGAAGGCTGCAATAAGGTCTCCCTGGAGCTTTCTCCTCTGCAGGATGAACAATCCCCAACTCTCTCAGCCTGTCCTCACAGGAGAGGAGTTCCATCCCTCTATTTATTTTTATGGCCCACCTCTGGACCCGCTCCAGCACATCCATGTCTTTCCTGTGCTGAAGACTCCAGAGCTGGATGCAGTACTGCAGGTGGGGTTTCACCAGAGCAGAGTAGAGGGGCAGAGTCACCTCCCTCGACCTACTGGCCACGCTGCTTTGGATGCAGGCCAGGATACGGCTGGCCTTCTGGGCTGCGAGTGCACATTGCCAGCTCATGTGCAACTTTCCATTTATCACTACCCCAAAGTTCTCAACAGGACTGCTCTCTATCCCTTCATCCCCCAGCCTCATCACCAATCTCCATCTGGACATTAAGCCACTGACAACTACACTCTTCATGTGACCCACCCACCAACTCCTCCTCTACCCAACAGTCCACCCATCAAATCCCTATCTCTTCAATTTAGAGAGAAAGATGTTGTGCAGGACTGTGTGAAAGGCCTTACAGAATTCCAGATAGATGGCATCCATAGCTCTTCCCTTGTCCACTGATGTAGTCAGTCCACCATAGAAGGCCACTAGGTTGATCAGGCAGGACTTGGCTTTGCTAAAGCCATGTTGATTGTCTCAACTCACCTCCCTGTCCTCCATGTGCCTTAACATAGCTTCTAGGAGGATCTGTCCCATGACCTTCCCAGGATCAGAGGTGGGGCTGACGAGTCAGTAGTTCCCAGGATCCTCCTTGCTACCTTTTTTAACAATGGGTGTGATATTTCCTCTTTCTCCAGTTTCCAGGGACTTTCATCTGACTGCTAGGACTTTTGAAATATTGTGGAGACTTGCTTGGCAACTACATCAGCCAGTTCCCTCATGACTCTGGGATACATCTCATCAGCTCCCATAGACTTGTGCATGTTCAGGTTCCTCAGGGGGTCTTGAACTTGATCTTCTCTTACGGCGGAAGGGACTTTGCTCCTCCAGTCCCCGTCTTGCAGTCCATCCCCTCGTGAGGTGTGGGAAGAGACACAAGACTGAGGCAAAGACGTCATTAAGTACCTCAGCCTTCTCTTCATCCATTATTATCAGTCTGCCAGTCTTTCTCATCAGGTTGGTTACGCTTTCTTTGACCTTCCTTTTCTGGCAGACATACGTGTGGAAGCCCTTCTTACTGTTCTTTGCATCCTTTGCCAAGTTTAGCCCCAGCCGCTCCCTGACTTGCCTGACCCCATCCCTACACAACTGGGCAGTGTCCCTGTACTCATCCCAGGATACCTGTCCCTGCTTCCACTGCCTGAGCGTTTCCTTCTTGCCCTTTAGTTTGCCCAGCAGGTCTCCACTCAGCCATGTTGGTTTCTTGCCTTCGTTTTCTGATTTCTTACACCTGGGGATCAAGAGCTCTTGTGCTCCATGGAAAGTGTCTTTGAACTTCTCCCAGCTCTGTTCTGCTCCCTTGTCCCTGAGGGCAGTTTCCCAGGGGGTCTTATTGACTGAGTTTCCCAGGGGGTCTTATTGACTGACTTAAGAGCTTTCCTAAGATTCAGGGTCCTGACTTTACTCTTTGCCTGCCCCATGTCCTTCAGGACTGCAAACTCCACCAGTGTATGATCATTGCAGGCCAGGCTGCCTCCAATCCTGACATCACCAATTAGCTCACTTGCACTGATGACCAACAGGTCCAACAGGGCATCTGCTCTGGTAGGTCTGTCTGTAACCTGGCCTAAGAAGTTATCCTCCATGCACTCTGGGAGTCTCCTGGATTGCTTACAGCTTGCCATGCTGTTTTTTTGAGCATATGTTGGGGTTGTGGAAGTCCCCTAGCAGGACAAGAGCCTGCAAGTGTGATGCCTCCTGCAGCTAGGGTAAGAAGGCTTCATCAATAAACTCCCCTTGAGTAGAGCACAACAACAAGGTTTCCTTTGTTGCCTCGGTCCACGGTTCTTACCATAAGCTTTCAATCTGCTCGGGGTTATTCTTCAGAGACAGCTCTTCAGACTATCCATTTCTTCATTTAGAGGGAAATATGCAATAACCTCTTTCTAAAGACAGCTTTTGAACACACTTGTTTGATGAACATGAGAAAAAGCATGATCTCCTCACAGATAGTCTCTGGGAAGAATGTTAAATTTTCTTGAGTGTATTATCTGCTACAAATTATTCACTTAGTTCTAGTTAGTCTCAAAATACTGAGCTTCTCTGTATCCGGGCTGGGGGCTGAACCCCTCTGACAGATGAAGCAGATGAACTGTGCTGATGAGCTCCAGATAGAGCCAAACATCTGTCCCCATTTTGCTGTTGCGTGTTCCCGACAGACATTTATGCATTAAGTCTCTTTATCAGACAACACTTTGTTTAAGCCAAGATATAGTCAACCATCATAATAGGATATATCACTAATATGGGAATATGAATGATTGCTACTTTGATAAGATATTTGTATCAGAATACAAGCATTGCCATTTGGCTTATCTTAATACTGCCAGGCATTTTTCATCATTTATAAACAAGGTCTCTCATAAGAGTGATATATTCACAGTTATGCAGAGTGTCCTCTCCCTTTAGGGTTACAAAAATGAGATAGTGCTGTCCTGTGCTCTAGTCCTAGACTTACTTTCATCCTGAGAGATATATGAGCTGTTTCTCTGCAAGCACAGAGCATTGTCTGCTCCTTGCAATTCTGCATTCAGTGAGTACTTTATATAGAACAATGAACTTTTAAACATTCTACTGATGCTAAGTACAGAAAAAGATTGCAGCAGTGTCTTCACCCCCAGCTCCATTATGCATACATGTTTTTATTTAAAGAACAATGTTGAAGAGAGCAGGGATGTTTCTATTGAAGAAGGTACCCCATAGCTTTTTTTTTTTTCTTTTCAGCAAAGGCATGACAAGATGCACTGGTGGTTTGGTGATTTACTCAGCCTTGAAATAAGAATCTGTTTCCAAGTCACAAAGGTAGTTTGATATTAAAAGAATGTTAAATTACAAAGACTCCACCTTTTAGCACCCTTGTAGTATAGTTACAAGTTCACTGATTGTGCATGATGGAGCAGATGTACAGCAAATATCTTCCAGGACTGGGACTTGTATATCCAGAAGGTTTAGCATGAAAAGGGCCATCTGTGAAAACCTTCAGGTGATACTGGCAAAGTTTCTGAAGACAAGTTTTATATCAGACTAGCAATTTGCTGCCATGTGAGGCTGTTGGTTCAAATTTGATTTCTTCTATTCTACTCTTAAGACAGCAAATTTAGTTTCCATTGGACTGAAATACTTCAGTCTACCTAAAGCATTTGGACTTCATGTGAGGTAAAAATTGTGTATGCTGAGCAAGAATTGATGATTCTCTCATGCATAAAACATTGCAATACTTTGATATATTATATTAACCATATTAATTGCACTTATTTGTTTTATGGATATAATTTCCCATGCTAAGTCCTTAAATTAATGTTGGGAATGTACATGTAAGTGTCAAGGAAGAAATATTCATACAATAGGAACTGAAGAAGAGATGAAGAATATTTCCACCTGGAAGTCACTATTATGAGAATTAGTTTTCTGAAAAATACTCTTAGTGAAATGAACTGGAAAGAAATTGAAATACTGATAGCAAAAATCATAAATCTGGAGGATAATAGTCAGAGATTAAGATGTGGGAAATTAGTAGTTTAGTAAGAAAGCAATCCCTTTGAAAACATTTTGTAAGCAATGAAAAGAACATTTTGGTTTTTAATATTGCCCTAGTCAATATGTTATGTGGGACTGAATTCAGAAGACATAAATGAAATGTCTAGACAAAAAACTCAGAAAATATATAACAAACATATATTCTTATCAAAAGGAGACTAGAGAAGGCAGAAAAATTGCAAGACGGTAAAATAAAATAAAAGAAAGCAAGAAAAAAGGATTCTTTTTCTGTTTCTGTTTTATATTGACAATCAATGAAATAAAAAAATGTGTGTCATAAAAGTAGAAAAAAAGACTGGCTTTGGAAATACCATTATATATATAATACTATTATATATATGTACACACCATATATATTATATATATCTATACACCATATATATAATGGTATACCATTATATACCATTTTAACACACTACTCAAAATGTACTGTAGCATTTCTAGATTCTGTATGTTAATACCACATTTTGTGCAAATCATGTTTCATCAACACCATTCAGAACCATCCAGGCAGTCTATTACAGAAATTCTTATTTTGGAATGGACATTTAATGTAGAATACTTTGAGGTTATCCTGAAATAATAATCAAAATAATTTTTAGAATAATTTAAACTTACTAGAGACATTAATTTTATGACTTCTTACAATTACACTTCTGTATTTTTTAAATTGGTACAAAACTGAGCTCTGTGGACAAATAAGTGCAACACAAACTATTTTGTGATTAATAATGCAAAACGGAAGGCACTTTAAATTTTCCTTTGCTTGGCAACTCCTCCATTTTACTAACTCGGTGTTTAAAAGCTAGATAAAATGTATATACTAAGAGAAGAGACCAGAATATATTGCACATAAAAATTGCTGACAGAGCATTAAAACACACAGGAAAAAAAAACTTCTCCTCGTATCCCAAAATGTAGTTTAAATATAAGATTCAGTCTGTACGTTTGTCCCATCGCTCTCCCAAATGAGTTTCACAGAACTGCTGCTAATATAGTCCCTGGATTTACATGAAGAGGAAAAAAATCTAGAGGAAAAAAGCACCATGAATGCAGTATTTTTGCACAAATTATAGCTGAACATCAGGCATTACACCTTCAGGGCAATCTATGCATCTTTTTAACACAAACTCTCTCAGATGGGCTTGTCTGAAAACACTAAAAGCACTTGGGCCAAGAATGTCAGAATTAAAAATACAAAAGTGGCTGAAAATGCTGTTGTGTGTCAACCTTTATTTGTCCTTTAAACCAAGAAAAAAGAACAAATGTATGCCTGTAGGCCAAATGCAGAAGAGGGTTTTTTTTTTCTCCTTTCCCTCCAACTTATATGAGATTTGTACAATGAATTGTAATAGAAGGTTCAGATGACAAAAATTACAGTGGTATAGCCAAGAAAAATACCCATGGGGCTTTCTGCTTCCCTTGTGCCCAGCCTGAACTATCAGATCAGCCTTCTGGACTCAAATGCAACACTGTCAATAGGAATACATCATCTTTTTTGTGGTGTAGAAGAGCTGTCGGTTGCAATTCCCATTATTCCAAGGCCAGGATTTTCCATTAGTGTAGCCACCTGCTGGGTTTCTCTACTCAGGTTTAATGGAGTCTGAATTTGAATTTATCACCATCTGTGGGAAGACAGGAAATGAGAGGAGCAACACTAATTCCTTTCTTCATTTACTAAGCATAAGCATAATCTTTATAAGGAGATAGTCAGAAGCAGCAGTGATCAGGGAGATGGAGAGAATATTTTAACTCATATTGACATCAGAGTTCCAAACCAAGAAAAATGCTGTCTGTTCCTCAGCCAATTCCAGCAACAAAAAGAATGTTTTCATTTCCTATGTAATGTTGTACCAAAACATGCAGATATGGGATACTATTTTGTTTTTCCTTCCAAGGAGGTCTCTAAAGATTTAATAATTCAGGGCTTGGAATGTGAATAAGTTCTCAGGAAAAGTTAAGAACACTGAATGATAATGTTTGTTTATTAAATAGCTAAAATAATCGTTTACACATTTTGTTCTTGTTATCTCCTGCCCCCAAAACAAAAATTTGGAACAAAGCACTAAGGAAGAAAAAATGGAAGTATTCAATTGAAAAAACTGTTCAGTGCAAGGGTGAGATAAAGAACTCAAAAGATACAACAAAAAGCAGAACTTCTGTATTATCATGAAAAGGAATATTTTTTTGTTTGTTTGTTTTAGAATACCCAAAACAGATAATATTGAAGTAACTTCCTGCCCCAATATAACAATAGGAAGACTGTTTGTGATGCTTTAATATGGCACTGCAGTTCAATTTAGAGTCACCAGTGGGCTAGGAACCATAATTCCAATCCACCTTAATGTATAATTTGTTGTTCCTGCCTATTGAGGTTGAGATCTATGTACTTCTCCTGTTTGAAAATGGTAATTGGTGCTTTGGAGTGGACAGAGGAGAAGGTGGAAGTTTAAAAATGCATGGTTTTAAAAATCTTATGTGATATCCATATGTACTCATGAAAGGGATGCTGACATCCAATCTGCATTTGTGAAAGTGGTGCCATGAGTTCAAGCATTTCTCATGAATTTTGCTCCATGCTTGTAATCTTTGGAGCTACAATCTTGAACTTGTGAGGCTGCTCTCCTGACATGTGGGTCAACAAAAGGAGTTTGAGGAACTTACGTAATTTAAAGGAATGTTATTTGTTGCAGTGAAGAAACAATTCCAAAGGGGCAAAATTATTGCCCCCCCCCAAAAAAACCAAAAAAACCCAACCAAACAAATAACCATGAATGTTTTCTTCCCCTCCTTTTCTTTTTACTTTTTGACTATCTAAATTCCTCTTCTATCAGAGAAGTTTTGCGCATTGCACTGCGACAAAGTAAAAAACCTTCAGGTTGTCTGTTTCTGGTGAAAATCATCTGACATTTTGTCCCTAATGAAGCAGAGGATAAAACAATCTTTCTGATTGCTTGATGAGTAAACTGAATGGTTGAGTTTACCTTGTTTCATTGTGTAATTTGTGATTTGTGGGAGACCACTTGGTCTTATACCAGCAAGTGTTGTAACATGTCTGATAATCTTACTGCATTTTGCTTTGCAGACTAGGATTAGCCACAACAATGACTCTTGATCTTTCTTATATGGTTTGGTTTTGTTATGTTTGTCTTCTATTTTTGTCTTACAGCTACTGTGGAATTTGTCTAGGCTTAAAAATTGATAGTGAAACACTAGGATGTGTATGTTGTTCAAATGACAGCTTTCTCATTAGGTGTTACGAATTGCCTTTGGCCATATGCGTCCTGAGATTAGGTGACTATTTTTCATTTATTTATTAGAGCTACACCATTGTGGGACCATAAAGAGCCTTTAAGATGGGTACAGGCTACATTTAAACTATCTTGAAGCCTTTTTCCTCAAGCAGACTGGCAGGTGAGATTCTTGCAACAATCTTCGAGTCACTGGACAAAGTTTTCATCCAAAAATATGAATAACCTAACATGCTAATAGAAAAAAGAGACCTATTTTTCCAGAGCGAATTCTAATGAAAGTTTTTCATCCTAAAGGTTTCCTTGGTTCTTGATTTATTAAAGCTGCAGTCTACTGGAAGTTTTTCATCTGACTTTTAAGTACTCTGCCTACTGGATATTGAAGGACAGGTCTTTATGCTTCCTACGTACAGGAATTCCAGTGGTCTCCAGTATCTTTGTAGAGGTGGAATTGGAAGGTTTACCCCTTTGCCTTCCACAGAAGTGTTTTTATTAGTGAATTATTTTTTATTTACTTCTAGAAATGTAAGGATGATGCCAATATAAGCATATCTATTAATTGGCTGAAGAATTTACATCACATGTTGGGCATCTTGCTTTTAACTGACTGTGTACAAGTGAGTAGGTTTTGATGCAACACCACCCCAAATCTGAAGACCTAGCAATCTTTTCAAGGCTTATGTAGGTATGTAAGGTTCCGAAAACCAGCTTGCACTGGATCTGCATGCCTGAACCTTAGTACCACAGAAGAAAAACAGCTAAGGAGAAGACAGCAAACTAAATAAGTATTTAACTGTGGCTTGCCTGTTTTGTATGATGTCACACATATGGTTATGGTTATTCATACTGAGGGTGGCAACTTTAGTGATTCAAGACTAACACAAGAAAATCTGTCAGCTCTAGTTAAATGAACGTTGTTATTACCTCAGGTCAAGCAGATGGAGGGCAAACTTCTCCGTTGGATTCTGCTGCTCTTTAATTAATGTCCACATTTGTTATGTCAACATGATGCATCACGTTTGGTTTAAAGATTTGTTTTATTCCTAATACAAATGCCTATACAATTGAATTTCCTACATTGTAAGAGTTGATCCGGAAACTGGAGACCTGAGGTGGATGGAGATTCCTTCAGTTCCATTTTGGAAGAAAATAGTTAGAAGAAAATTGTTTAATATTTCTGTAATATCTCTTACATATTCTTCTTCTTCAAGTTCTTAACATGAGCATTTAATACATTATAAGGAGCAGTTTGCTTGTCAACAAGCCTTTTCAATGGGGAAGGAAGATGTTTCTTCCCACTATGGGAAGAATATATTGATGTATTTGTGATAGTGAAATAAATGGTCTGGTACAATTTTTCATTCAGTAAAACATTTTGTTTTGTTTTGTTCTGGAGAAGAAGAAAAAAACAAACAAGCTCTATCTTGTGGAATGTTTCCTTGGAACATTCTTTATCCATGCAGAAATCATGAAAATATCAACAGAAGGAAAAAAACAGTAATTGCAACTTTTTGTGTACATATGATTTTTCATCATACCTATTTTAAAAAAAAAATAGGCTGAAAAAAAGACGTCACCTTTGTCATTTAAATCTTAGGAAGTAAAAGAAATTTGTTGGCAGTTGCCAAAATAATAAATGAAGAAGCCTGATGCTTCATAGAAGCAGAAAACAAATATAAAAATCTGCACAATGTGATGTTCTTTCATAAAGAGTTGGCAGACCCATGCTTGCTTCCCGGAAAATTTTTTTACAATGTTTGTAAGCATTTAATATTGCAAGTTCATTCCATTTATAAAGAAGAGGTTTTCTTGCAACTATTTAGTAACATTAAGGAATTATGTGTCTTGTTTTGTTCATTACTTCAGTGAGATTTAATCCTTGCTGGATGGTTGTAAAATCTCCTTTGAGAAGGGCTGCTGTGTTGATTACCTATAGAAAGGGACTGTAGACTGGCTGTGCAGGACAATTGTTTCATCAAGAGTGTAGACATGGACAGAGCTCTTTAAAGGAAGTATTGGGAAGTGAATCAGTGGAAGTTAGCAGTGGCCCTTTGCAGGTGGTCAGTGTCTCCTGCAAAAGAAAGGAAAAAAAAAGTTTTTTCTCATGTATGGACATATTCTCATCACAATAATGACTTCAATTTTTTTTTCCCCTACTCTTTCCACCCTCCACATTATATTAATAGATCTACTCATATATACATATAAACATATATAAAAAGGGTTAGTACAAGTACACATTTTTCAAAACATTAATAAATAATACAAATGTTCTTTATGGCTGTAATGTAACATAATGCTTTACAGAATCACAAAATCACAGAATCATTAAGGTTGGAAAAGACCTTTAAGATCATCAAGTCCAACCATCAACCCAACACCACCACGCCCACTAACATGTCCTGAAGTGCCACATCTACATATGTTTTGGACGCTTCCAGTGCCAGTGACTCCACCACCTCCCTGGGCAGCCTGTTCCAATGCTTGACCACTCTCTCCATAAAGAAATTTTTCCTAATATCTAGTCTAATCCTCCCCTGGTGCAACTTGAGACCATTTCCTCTCATCCTATTGCTAGCTACTTGGAAGAAGAGACCAACATTCACTTCACCACAACCTCCTTTCAGGTAGTTTTAGAGAGCGATAAGGTCTCCCCTCAGCCTCCACTTCTCCAGACCAAACAATCCTAGTTCCCTCAGCTGCTCCTTATAAGACTTCTGCTCCAGACCCCTCACCAGCTTTGTTGCCCTTCTTTGGACACACTCGAGCACCTCACATTTAGTTTGATTACATATAATCATTTATTATTATATCCATTTCCTTTCCTTTTTATCTGAAAAATTCTGCTTTGAAAATGAAGAAAATGTCATGGTAAGAGCTGGATTGGTTTTATTTGAAAGCAAGAGTAAAATCAGTTCAAGTTTGGAGTGGAGTTACAGGAGAGTGAACAGAAATATACACTTGCTAGATCAAAGATATCATGGAACTTGGAATCATAGAACAATTTGGGTTGGAGGGACTTTTAAGGATCATGTAGCCCAAGCCCCTGCAATGAGTGGGCACATGGTCAGCTTGATCAGGTTGCTCAAAGCCCTGTCCAGCCTGACCTGGAATGATTCCACCTCTCTGGGCAACCTGTGCCAGTGTTTCACCACCCTCATTGTGAAAAATTTCTTCCTTATATCTAGTTGAAATCTACCCTTTTTTTAGTTTAAAACCATTACCCCTTGTCCTGTCACAACAGGCCCTGCTAAAAAGTTTGTCCCCACCTTTCTTAGAAGCCCCCTTTAAGTACTGGAAGGCTGCAATAAGGTCTCCCTGGAGCCTTCTCTTCTCTAGGTTGTACAATCCCCAACTCTCTCAGCCTTTCTTCATGAGAGAGGTGTTCCATCCCTCTCATCATTTTTGTGGCCCTCCTCTGGACCTGCTCCAACAGGCCCATGTCTTTCCTGTGCTGAGGGCTCCAGAGCTGGACGCAGTACTGCAAGTGGAGTCTCACCAGAGCAGAGTAGAGGGGCAAAATCCTCTCCCTCAACCTGCTGGCCACGCTGCTTTGGATGCAGGCCAGGATACGGTTGGCCTTCTGGGCTGCGAGGGCAAATTGCTGGCTCATGTCCAGTTTGCCATCCACCAGTACCCCCAAGTCCTTCTCAGCAAGGTGGCTCTTGATCCCTTCATCCCCCAGCCTGTATCACATCTTCTTCTACAGAAATGTGAACAAAGGCGTGACAGCCTAATTATATAAGAAAGATTAAGATAGTCCATCTGTGATTTGCTTTTAATGAGCCTGCAGGTTGACCAGCTTGAGAATTTAAAATACAGATCTCAAGTCATCAGTAATCTTGGCTATGTAGACAAGCTTGATCCTTGTCACTTGGCTTTATAGAAATATTTTGCATTTCCTTTCTTCCCCTTCCTGCTATTTTCCTAAAATGAGAACTTCATAGCAAGAAAAACTTTTCAGTTCATTAGCTGACTTCCCCTGGATTTGAACTATATGAGGTATAGAAGAAATAACTATTGTCCTAACAGTCAAGTGAAAATTATGTATTATATAAATCTGGTTTGGAATCATGACCTAGAACAGCCTTCTCAGCAAATGAGGTTGTAGCAAATCAAATTCTTGTAAAGAGCATCTTTCTTTATATTTGAGTTCCTTCTTGCCCTCTGTGCAAAGCTTTTATTGCCCTTCCCCGATTCCTCTCTAGGACCTCCTGCATAGTTTCTCCTGTGTGATTTTTACAGACGTATTACCTACACACACTTTTAGTCCATGTTTACAATTTGATGTAGACCCATAATCTATTCTGATATTCTTAGGTTCCACTTTGTTGTTGAAGTTTTTCAGACACAGCAATATACCCCATTTAGGTCCCCGGGCCCAACCTTGCTCTGTAATTCCTGGCCCCACTGTACTTTTACCTCTGCTGTCAATCATCCTTGCCAGCTCTGGTTAGTCCTGCTTATCTGCTGTTCCCTACAAGAGAGAAGGAGAATGGAGGGAGACAAGTGGCATTCTGCTTCCCTTTCCTTTGCTTTAGCTGGTGAGTGTATTTTCAAGATCTGTGTGTCCTAGGACTAGTTTATACTAAGGGAAATAAACTCAGGATCCAAAGAACAGAAGATTCCCAGGACTGTATTTTTACTGTTAATTCCAACATGAATTTCTAGGCTTGGGACATCAGATAAATTAAATGTTGAAAAGGACTGAGTAAAGAGAATAAGATTCTAGTTCCTACCCATTGGCACCTTGAAACTTCATTCACCTTTGTCACAAAGTTTTAATAATAGCATGATATTTGATGATACTGTGATGCTTTTGATTGCAGGAATCATGAAAGATTCCAGTGTCTTTAGTCTCACTACTCTCCACTGTCTGATCATCACAAGCCATACTATCTCCTCATATTTAATAAAGTACATAAAAGACTTTGTAACTTTGACATCATTAGTATTTTGTCTATTTCCAATGTAGAGAAAATGGATGCCCACCAGGTTTTCCAGACAGCTGTCATACAAATTTTAAAAAAAGAAAGCCAGAATAAACAAAATCTATGTGAGAAGATGTCCCCTCCAGTTACAAAAAGGGAATAAGACTAGCTTTGCACTGTGACATTTAAAAGATGGCTCTGATAAATTGGAGGGCAGCAGTTCTCAGAGCTGAAGTTCTTAACAGAAAAACTTCCTCTGGAGACTTTACCACTGAACGTATCTATTTCAGCTTCCCTCCTCCCACAAGCACTATATGCCCCCAGCTCTAGTCTTTTACATGCCTTGCTGTTTACTTCCTGAAGAACTTAGTTCCCTCTTCCACCATTGCAACCTTGCTCAAAACTTGAAGAAATACCTGCTTATCCATGTCTGCCAGGTCTTTATCAAGTGCACAGGCCTCATTAGCTTTCCCTAGCTTTTTTTTTTTTTCCAACAGTATTGTTGGAAGGTGTTTGGGAGAAGTTGTGAGAGCACTTGTACAGAGAAGTGACTTGAGAAATCTGTCAATGCAAGGCAAGAAGTAAGCTAGTCTATCCTTTTTGATCACTTCTGCAAGTTTGAAGATGAAATGGAATAATAATTTTTCTATTAAATTTTCAGATATTTCCTTAAGTCTGATATGCTATACAAAGCATGCACATCTATATGTAGGAGCTTAGGTGTTTCTGCTGACTGAAAATCTTGATACAGATCAGTAATATCTCAAGAAATATTTCTAAAGGAATTTGTTTTTGTGTGTTCCCTCTAGTACTCGTTTGACCACAAAAAAAGTCATGGTACATTAGCTTGCTTTTGAATTACAAATATGTTTAATTTTGAAGCTAAATTTGAATACATAGGTACAAAATAGAAGGTTATAAATCCTACATTTAGTGACATTTCAACACATCTTTTGCAGATGAATCACCTTCATTATATATTCTTCACACCTGCTCATGTGCTCTGTCCACTGCACTGTCTCTTTTTATCTTTCTGGGGATATTTCCCTCTTAAGCAATAGAAAATAAATGTATTTTCATTTTAAAGCAATAAACAACACAATATAGCTCATTTCATCAAACAGACGTAACTTTTTATTGCTAGGGCCATAAAACTCCAACACGGGTCCTGTATTGCTAATTTAATGTAGTTCACCAGATTATATTTGTGAGATATTTAAAATAAGGATACAACGTTCCTTGAAGTATTTTTAATACATCTCAATGAATTATACTTCAGTTAAAAAGTTGCTATTGCAGTTTTAAAATTCAGTAAATACATCAATAAGCAGCCTTTTTTTGGAAACTGGGATTTCAGAGCAGTACATTACATAGACTCCAAGGCAGTGAAGAACAAAGAGCCTGTGAAACAAAAATTGTTAGGGGAAGAAATTAGAGCCTAAGTACTCAGACAAGAACTTATGGAATTAATAATGGGAATAGAGGAAGACATCTGTGCATGTCATCATGCAAGAGAAATATTGGACATTAGGAAAGGCAATATATTTAGTACCTGGAGGCAGTGGATTCAAGACTATCAAAAAAGTAATGTGCTGGAGTACAAAATTATGCTAAACCCATGTTTTTTTAACTGCTGTGAGTGTGTAAACACTGGACCTGTATTCAAAAGCTTTTATTTCTAAAAAATAGATTAAGATAAAACTATGTCAAAATACCATATACCAAAGACTGGGACGCTGAGGACTTGCTGTACATAAATTTTGTATACATAGTAAGAAAGGTGGGAAACAAGAAGGGGAAAGGAAGAATGCACAGTTGTAATAAAGGTAATTAGGAAACAGTAGCAAGTACAGAGGAAAACTGAAATGAGCAATTCCAAATGGTGGATAACTTATTAAAACAAGACATTTGAGGTTAAGCTAGATGGATACTTTGGAACTCCATTCTCTCTCACTAAGTCTGTCCATCACAAAAAAGGAATTTCAATCTTCAGCCTCTTTCTGCAGTAAATTGATGTCAAAGTGTGGTATACTGACAGAACCACTCAAATATTTTTTGCCACTATGTTTTGGCAACCGGCTGCACCTGACAAATATTTATTTACATCATAATCAAAGTCTTTTCTGAAAACATTCTTGCATAACTTAATGTTACATATGCTTCATTTGACCACTCATTTTCTAGAGGCAGTCCAGCGAATGTCCATTCTTCTTCTCACAACGTGAATTAATTAAAATTGTTTGTTCACTTGGGAAAAAAAAAAAGAAAAAAGAAGTAAAATAATGAAATAATGATACTCTGAACTTAATAATTGGAATAAACAACAAACACGTGAAGCAAGCTCAGAAGACATACACTTTGGTATTTGAAGTTGCCAGTGTAACTCTTAA
Organism: Phaethon aethereus; assembly: GCF_964289735.1. Taxonomy (NCBI): domain Eukaryota; kingdom Metazoa; phylum Chordata; class Aves; order Phaethontiformes; family Phaethontidae; genus Phaethon; species Phaethon aethereus. Next base: position 41,440,760 of record NC_138577.1, on the reverse strand, counting down.
CACGCAGATCATCAGAAATTGTTTTGTCCTTTGAATCACTTTATCAGCATGAATTTATTCAAAGCAGTCTCTGCTGAAAATCTGAAATTGTTGACAGTGCTCATTCTGTGAAGCAAAATGTAGTATGAAATGGCTTGAGCTGCTATGACCATAGCAGAGACTTCCAAGTAGCATATGTTACAGAACTACAGTACCACAGTAACTATGAACAAAGCAAACGTTACCATAGGGACAACTGTATCCATACTTGGAACTGTATCACGTAAAATTGCTACCGAAACAAGAACATTTGGGCAGCACAAAATTTCCTTGCAAACATGCTTCCCCAGGACAAAATTTATTCTTGTTCAAGTCAATGTGGGATTTGTGTTATGGCCCCTCTACATGTCAGCAGGAAAGAGATCCCTTATGGACTTTTAAGACAATTTGGGCTCCTAAGACATACACGCACTTCCAAAAGGTATATTCTCCCTTCTATTTCCAGTTGAAAAATATTTTACTTACTTTTTATGGATACTTACAAGGAATTACTTTCCCTAAAAGAGAAGTTTTCCATCCTCAAATTCCAAGAGTAGTGACAACACCAGGCTCAATCTCATGTGAAACAACATCAGTTGCACTTGCAGATTAGAGGAATTTACCAGGTATACCATTATTGTATTTCAGTGTGCCATGGGCTGGGAATAGTAAGAGTTTGTCTGTTTACATGTATTTCTCATCAGAACTAAAACTTCCTAGTCTTGCAACTGCAACATGTTATAGTTTAATTTATGCTATGTGATGTGCATTTTCAAAAGGACAAATAGCTGTGTCTTTAATTGGAATAATCAAAAAGATACATAGTTACATTTCAGACTTCAAAATGTCAGTCAATTAAGGTCAAAAAAGTAAAAAATTAAAAGTTTACAAGCTATAATGTATCAGTCCGATTGACTCTTTACCAAAATATCATGTGGAGAAATAGGTAAATGTGTTTAGGAACACAGAGAGCTACAAACAGCCTATTTATTTAATTTATTTTCAAATTACAGAAGCACTTATACATTAGTACTTTGGATGCCTGGAGCGCAATTAAAAGAAAAGATCACAAAAACAAAAACCAAAACCAATGATCATATTATAGCAAGACTGTTCCATCAGGTAAGGCAAACTATCAAATCAAAGCAGCGGAAGCAACAAATTCCCCAATCTATTTTAGAGCAAGCTTCTCCTGCTGCTATTACCCTCCCCTGATAGATGAGAAAAGAAGGTATGTTCACAGATATCACCCTAATGTTTGGATTAAAGTGGCATTATCTATTAATAAGATTTTTTTCTATTCTTTAAGAATTGTTGATTAAGACCATGAATTTTCTTTAAAATGTTTGTGGGTTTTTTTGAACCGGGTTTACTACTGAAAAAATGGTCTTTTAATGTTGGTAAATATTTATTCTGTCAAATAATATTCAGCCGATTTCCAACTCAACTTCTGCCAGTAGAGCTCCTGTAAGCCACAACTTATTTGTTAAAACAGCGTCTTTGTTGTGATGACTTGCATGATCCGTCTTTACCTTTCTGCCTCTACAGCTCTTCTGTGTTTCTGTGAAGCATTTATTGTCAAATACAATGCATGCCTCCTAAACAACAGCCAAAACAATAACAGGTCAGTGGTGCAGTTCTCTATTGCAAATAGTCCTTGTGCTTTGCCTCTCTTGAAGGAGTATTCCTGTTCTAGGTACAGGCATCCAGTTTGCTGGTGCAGTGACAGAAGTACTAGCAGGAGTATTTTGGTTTATGCCTTGTCACTGTGTCTATTCTAAATACTGTTAGTATGCTGCTTTTTAGTTTAAGCAGACAGGACGAGTCTGTTCCCATTTCAAAGAAATTTCAGTCTAAGGTTCTGTTTCAGCAAGATGGAGAAACATCTGCTTAATTTAGAGAATAAATAAATAATAATATAGAAATTGTTATGCTGGTAACCTTGTGTCTGTTCTGCTCTTCTCATAGGTAATCTATAGAGTATTGTGAAACAGTCAAAGATGTCAGTCTGTATTTTCAAAATGGTTGATGTTTCCAGGCCAGAAAGAGCATTTAAAGCTCCACCCTAAAAAGCACAGTCAATAGTTTTATTCCTTAGGCATAACAGTCTACTGGGTACCACAGCTTTACTCTTGCGAAGCACATATATACAGAAAATAAAGTGTTTTCTCAGCAGAAAAATCAATGATACTTTTTTTTCCCCCTATTAAAAAGAGGCTCAAAAAGATATTTATACAAGTTTGAGAAAGTTTTCATTTCTCTATTGCAATGGAACAATGCATGTATTATTATATGTATTATAAACATGTAATCAACACCCACTCTCCTCAGAAAACAATAGCTCTGACCTAAAGACCCCTGCAATTTCAGGCATATATGCAGCCCTTTCTGAGAGCTTAGACATCTAAGGACTTCATAAAATGAGTAATCAGCAGATTATCAGTCATTTGCTCACTGGCGGTGGTTAAAAAACTTTTAATAACATTAAATATGTGTAATAATTTCTCAGAGTTGATATCTAAATAAATAATGACTAGATTAAAAAACTAAATTACTTGAGACTGCAGCACTGAAGTAAATTTTCAACTACAGAAAATGAGTAAAACCTTTACGAAAAGGATTGTATATTCATATTGCCCAACATATAGCCAGAGAAACTTCTTTCTGTAGTCAGTGGTGACACAGAAACACCTGCAAACAAAGGCCAGAGAGGGAGAACTTGAGCTATCTCCTGCTGTTGGTGGCTCTCTGGAGAATCCTCTCCAACTTAAGAAGCAGCCTTGTGAAGCTAGCCAGCTAATTTAACTAGCATAGGCTGTTATCTAAAGTTGAGGGATGCAAATGCTCCCTTAAATTCTGTGTTATCAATTAAATTAAACTATATTATCAGAGTCTTCTGTGAAGGCAGTATGCTGTAACTGTCCTTTTTTTGCTTCCATAAAAGGGGGAGTTTTATTAAAAATTACTGTAAAAATGTTTTAAAAACTATCTTCTGCATTAGTTGAGTTCTTGGCTTTGAATTTATATATTTTTCACCAAAAAAAGTAAGAGAGTAATGGATTTTTACATCCAGTTTGTCCCAAAAGAAAATATGCCCCCTTAAAATAATTTTTATCCCCATAATTAAGCCTTCCTCTTTGAATGTTTCCTTTAAAATATTTTTCGTATTTTTTTCTCCAACTGTCTTCTTAATATATTTTCTTGTTCCTTCCAGCATATATTTTCATTCCACTTGCAAATTATTTTACATCCCTTGGTTTTCTACAGCATAGCATTCTGTTGAAAGACCTTTGTCAACTACAAGGTAGTATTATCTGTTCTTCCCAAAAGTCAGAAACTATTTAGTGTTTTATATATATTCAGTTTATCTGTGTTCACTCTTCTCTTGCCAGTGTCTTCAATCCCGGGTGTTCACCATTTTACAGATATAAGACTTAGTCAGTTTTATCACTTGCACCAATCTCCTTTTTAATCATTGTCATTACTGAGGTTAATGAACTCTGTCCTTTGAAGAGTTTCTTTCATTTTTTTTCCTGCAAAGGTATTTTTTTCTGCATTGCTCCTGCGCAATGGCAGAAAGACTCCTGAATTCATTGCGTAAACATAGCCATGATATCCCATCACAGGTCTACAGCAGTACACACATTAGCACATGTTGTCACCCTTGGAAAGCCTAAGTGCCAGCTAACGCCAACAACTAGTCAAAGGTTCAATTCCTCATGGTGTCACTACAGAGCAAAGAGTTTCAAGTATAGGTTAAGCCCAATGCTAGAATTGCAAAATTGCAATCTTAGCCCAGCCTTAGTATGCTTTTCAGAGAAAAATACAAGGTTGTGGCACTTTTTTTTTACTGACTCCTCAACATATTTCCACAATTTCTGTATCAGGTTTGCATGGCAAGGTTTTGGTAATGGGGGGACTGCAGGGATGACTTCAGTGAGAAGATGCTAGAAGCTTTCCCCGTGTCTGACAGAACCAATGCCAGCTGGCTACAGGACTGACCTGCCACTGGCCAGGGCCAAGCCCTGTGGTGGTGGTGCCTCTGGGATAATGTATTTAAGAAGGGGGGAAGAAAACCCCAGCATGCAGCAGTTGCAGCTGAAGAGAGGAGTGAGAATATGTTAGAGAAACAGCCCTGCAGACACCCAGGTCAGTGAAGAAAGAGGGGGAGGAGCTGCTCCAGGTGCCAGAGCAGAGATTTCCCTGCAGCTCATGATGAAGACCATAATGAGGCAGGCTGTCCTCTACAGTCCATGGAGCTCCATGGTGGAGCAGATATCCACCTTCAGCCTGTGGAGGACCCAACACTGGAGCAGGGGGATGCCTGGAGGATTCTGCAAACCCATGGGAATCCTGTGCTGTAGCAGGCTCCTGGCAGAACTTGTGGACCTGTGGAGAGAGGACCCCACACTGGAGGAGGTTTGCTGGCAGGACTTGTGACCCTGTGGGGGACCCATGCTGGAGCAGTCTGTTTCTGAAGGACGGCACCCCATGGAAGGGACCCAGGCTGGAGCAGTTTGTGAAGAACTGCAGCCTGTGGGAAGGACCCATGTTGGAGAAGTTCGTGGAGGACTGTCTCCCATGGGAGGGACCCCACACTGGAGCAAAGGAAGAGTGTGAGGAGTCTTCCTCCTGAAGGGGAAGGATCATCAGAGACAAGGCATTATGAACTGACCACAACCCTTATTCCCTGTCCCCCTGTGCTGCGTGGGGGAGGAGGTAGACAAAATCAGGAGTGAAGTTGAGCCCAGGAAGAACAGAGAGGTGGTGGGAAGGTGTTTTAAGATTTGGTTTTATTTCTCATTATCCTACTCTGATTTGATTAACAATAAATTACATTAATTTCCCCAAGTCAAATCTGTTTTGCCTTTGACAGTAGTTGCTGAGTGACCTTTCCCTGTCCTTATCTCAATCCACGAGGTTCTCATCATAACTCCTCTCCCCTGTCCAGCTGAGGAGGGGAGTGATAGAGCAGGTCTGGTGGGTACCTGGTGTCTAGCCAAGGTCAACCCACCACACCACTGTATCCCAGTCAGGGTTTATAGGGATTTTTTCCCACTCCAGACTTTGATTAGAAGTCCTGAGTAACCAGAGTGTTAGAAAATGTAAAGGGCAACATACATTTATTCAAGAAAACAATTATAGGTAGTGTTATTTTGGAGTCCCAAAGCACACACATTTTACTCTACAAGCAAATATATTACTTGTTTTTATTATAACTGAGTATATGTGTGAGAAAGGGACAGATGTATTTTCCCCACATTCTTGAACAGATTTTAAATGAGCAAGTTTATCATTAGCCATACACAGTCTGTTCTGAGACACATCTCTCCTACCAGCTACAGCTAGAAGATAAGTCTTGAAGCCTGCGATACAATTTGCTTTTTCAATTTAAAATAGAAAGCATTCAGTAATGGAGCTAGATTGTTCTTTTATAGGGGAAGAGTAATGCAAGTAAAGGAGAAAAAAATACTATCATAAAATATTGGATTCTAAATATTCCCCTGTCAAATCTCTTTTGCTTGACAAAGCTGTATACTAATGAAAACTATGTATAGTAGTGAAAAGAATGCATGGAGAAGAAATAGACCATTAGACTCAGGTTTGTTTCATATCCTGTTTTAATGTTCTAACTATTCAGCTATATTTGCATCTGCTTATAAGCAGGCAGACATAGGGACAGAAAGACCAGTACTTTCCAAAATGGACAGAACAAGTGACAGTATGTACACCATGAGGTCTTCCTGGAATACTGCCAGTGTGACACCACGTATACTAACTCTCTGCAAGTGCAGTTCTTTCTGTCAGCTAAACACAGATATGATATTTGTATGTGCACCTTCTTTGATTGGACATTTTACATGCATTTACAAACATTTTACTTGCATTTTCAGACACAATTCACATTATTTACCAAATGGATCACCTACCTCTAAAAATAACATTTTTCTTTGTATGGAACATTTATTTCCATAGTAGCTGAATGATTCTTTATGTATTCAAGCTTGATTAAACTGAGTTCAAGAGACAAGGATTAAATCAGATTGTAGATGGAAGCTCCAGAAAATTATTAATTTTATATCCATCTTTACATGGATTATGTCCTGGGGCTTAATTATATGTTCTTTAAAATGAAGAAGAAAACTGGAGGAATGAAGTATATTATTTAGTTAGCTATATTTGTCTGGATTTTTTCCCATACAAAAAAAAATTACAAAAATAATTAAATGGCTGCCCCTTGTTCACAGAGGCTATCTAATATCTCAAGCACTACATTTTCTTCTGATACTGTGTAAAAGCTCTTAAGTGCTCATTTAAATTCTGTGTAAAAGTTACTATAAATACTCTTTGCATAGAGTTTCCTTTATTTATCTCCATCTTCATATCAAGCTTTAATTGTGGGATTTGCTTATCTTCACAATGTACTGGCTACCTTTATGCATTGATTACTATTTTGCTTGCTGTCCACCACCACTAAATTTGCAGCCTTGTACAATTTCATTTATGTTTGAAAACACATGTGACAAGAAGGCAAATATATATTAAAAAAGTTTCCACTTCTTATTGCTCAAAATTAATAATATTATCCATGTAACCCTGTTTATTGCTACTGTTGTACATTTACAATTTGAATTCAACCTCAATATCAGAAATATAGAATTTTCCAGCTTTTTAAGAAGAATGAAGTTACATAGTTAGAATATTACAACATGCCACCCAAACCAAAATCCCCCATACACTAACATTACGCTGTGTTTTTCAGAACATCCCCTATGTAGTACCAGAAAGGCAGATTTCTATGCCTTTAAAAATCTCTATAGACAGGATATAAGATCTATAAGAATATTTTTTGTTTGTCATCGAAACTTTTGCATTGCTTGTCTTGAAATTATGCTTTATGACACTTAAGATATATATCCAAAAAGGGTAGTCAATTTAAGTAATTTTGTCTTTTTCTCTCAATGTACAAGGTCATTAATTGCTATTGGGACCTTCATAAACCCTACTCTGCTGATGGGGTGAGAACTCTATTGTTAAATGTATTATGGCAGGGCTGTCTTCGGAGATTGCCTGCTTGATTGCTTTGTAAAGGCCCAATGGCACACAGCAATTAAAATCCATAGACCTTTATAACCCTACTGATGTTTTATGGGCCTTTTTGTGTCCTTCGGTGTGGTTTACCATTTGTGTGTCTCCCAGTGGATCTTCTTTTCAGAACTCAAAGTGGGATTTTTTTTTCCGGAATGATAAAGCTAGTTATACATCATGTGAAAGGTTAATGACTATTTTCAAAAAGAGCATATGTTTAATGTCATAGGGTGAAAGTTATAGTAAAGAACAATTAAGTAAAATCACTTGCCATTTTCTCATTCGCACAGTATTTAGATAGTCCTACTACTTACATACAGTCCACTGAGTTGATAAGTCACTGGATGATTTAAAACTCTTCAATTTATTTTGAAATACAAGTTTAACTTCTTAAGCAGAACTAAATCATTGGACACTTTGTCTGTGTGTAGCCATTCCATATGGAATGAGAAAATGTCAATTCCAGAGCATGATCCCCAGTATCTACTACTATGAAAATGCCCCATCAGCAAGGCACTGAGAGTATCCCACTTAAAACAGTACATGGAACCAATACACAGTGCTGGACCCATAAAGGAGTCACGTTCTCAGAAGTTATATAGTTTTCCCATGGTCTCTGTCAACAGTGGACTAACCAATGCAAGTAACACAAAACAACGGTCTAGTGAATGAGAACTCCCTTTTTGTCATTCCTGTGACCTCATGGACAATAACTTTCCTTCCAATAGCCCTTGGAATCTTTGGAGCCATAATCAATGAACTGTACAATCTTTACCACTACTGATCTACACATTAAAAAATTTAGCTATTTTTGTGATTTCTCATGAGGTATTTGCATCATGTTTTCACGGAGAGGAGAACTGACTTATAAAATTCAGTATGGAATAGCCATTAGCTGTGATAGCACCTGTGATTTAATGGAATAGAAAATGTCTGCCCTTAAAAGGAAATAATTAAAAAATTCCTGGAGATCTCATAAAACTTTTTTTTTTTTAAAGTTCATTTCTATATGTGACAGAATAGGTGCCTTCAGGAATTACTCAAAAATGTTTTCATTCTAAAACAGCATATAGACAAAGAATGATACAATGGTAGAAAAAGAAGTAAAGATGGACCAGGAAATAAATCAGTCATTAATTTATTTTAAAAAGGACTTTTAAGAATGTAATAATTCACAACTGCAAAGACAAATAAGTTTTAGAGCCTAGCAAATAGGAAACATCTATTTATATGCATTTCTATCAAGGGAAAGAACTACTTAATATGAGGTACCTATGGCTTGCTGATTTCTACGTCACTCTCACAATATGTCAATCTAAACGTAGTTTCCATTTTTCCCTCAATGCCAGTCATTCCAGTTACCATGGACCTCAAATTCTCCCAAATAACTTCTTTCTACATTATTCTAAGTTGGAGAGGATTTGGTGGCCAAAGCAGACCTTCAGAGATTCTCAGTACAATTGCTCAAACCCAGAGTTATCATAATGAAAAGACACTGGGCTTTAAAGCTATAGCTGGAATCCAAAACTGGCCTGCAAAATCTCTATTATTACCAGTGGCAAGCAAGATACTGATTGCCAGAGGCTGGGAATGTGTAAACCAGTGATAGGGAAGGAGAGAGTATCCTTTTACTTAAACTAATTGTATTTCATATGGAAATCAGGAGGAAACAATGAATAAGGAACTTCACAATGTCAAAGTAACAAAGCCACTTTGTGACTTGGTCATCACAGCTGAAGGTGCCCAGACAACGCAACAGTTAGTCATTTGGACCCAGTTTATCTAAATACGTATTTGATCTTCTCATGTCATGACCCACAGCATGCAGTTAAGTATCATGGTCTCCTCGGCTTTTTAACTGCTATTATTCAGGGTTATTTGATTATAAAGAGTGCCGACTGCCACAGAATATATTTTGTGGTCATGAATTACTCTCACTTTAGCAAAGAACAGCAGTGTGGTGTCTACCCTCACAGCAGGAAATCTTTCTATGTAGGATCCAGTTTTCACCCCGTGTTTGACTGATAATAATTGGGATCACATCTGGGAAGAAAAACTTTTGACTCTCAAACTAGTATTTGTTTTGGCCCTAGCAGTTTTCATTATTTAGGTCTTATCTCTGAGGTTTGAGATGGAGATTGGAGTCGTTGGTCCAGTTTTTGATAAGGAAGATTAAGCAGGGTATCCAACAACATATTTCATCATAGCTAAGATCCTAATATGTATCTGAAATGAGAGGGTTGAGCATTATTGTGCAGACAATTAAGTGGAACTCAATCTGATTTCTTGCAAAAGAAATCTGTTTTGTCAAACAGATTAATTATTTTTTTACTTTCTTCTCATCTCCCCTTCCTTTTTACAGAATGGTGCCTACAGGTCTTTCTCCCATCATTTTGTTTTTTTGTTTATTCAGAGAAAGGTGGGATTTGTACATTAAAAAATGCAAGACTTCATATTTGCTGTGATGAGGAATATAAGACAAACTGGGAACACTGATATTTTTCATGAAATGAAAGAAACACCAGCTGTTCTTATTAAATAATACAACTGTTCTACTGACAGATTAATATCTCTTTCTTGCTTGTTGATTTTCTTGAGTGCTTTCTGTGTTGCTTTTGAGCTGATTTTTTTCTTTTTTTTTATGTGTACCCAGCTCTTCCTGTTGTGTAAACTGCAAAGCTACATTGAAAGCAATAGCACTCTAATTCTGGGTAAGAGTATGATCCTCAGAGATGCAGCAATCTTATCTCTCTTTGTGAATAAAAGACCAAATAATAAACATAAAAGAAATATCCATAATATTCAGCTATCTTTCAGGTTTAAAGACGTTTTCATCACCACATCATTCAAAATGCTTATATAACAGCAAAATACTGTAATTTGCAACACATACCTTCACACATAATGTATGGAATCATGTGCTCCTCCCTCATTGTTGCAAGTTAAAATATAGCTGATCCGAAGGGTTTTAAACTGTGTGTTCTAGCAAATACAGACTGTATCACAGCAAAGAATAGGAATGATTTAAAGAACTAGTGCACGAGGAACCTTTGAGTCGTACGAAGCTGGAGAACAATTGTGCAAATACATTTTCTATCTGTTGGAAGGCAAAGCATTAATGGTACTTATGGTGTGCCTTGGTCCTTAATATACCATGGTGGCTCTCAGATACAATGTGACCATACTGACTCAAAGCACTAAAGCATGTTTAGTGCCTCATTAATGGGACTACCACAATTCAAGTGGAATGGAATAACTTTGCTTCCGGTAGGAAGAGAGCTCTGGATGGTGGTTACAAAAATGTGTCATGATAAAGATCAAACGGTACTCTCCTCAAAGTTATTTTCTTAGGTGGATCAGAGCTGAACCTTTTAAGCAGAAAATTTCCTAAAGACTTCAGTACTATGAAGATTGTTTTTGGAGCAGTGTGATGTCTGCAGATACCTGAGCAGTGCTCACTGAATTCAGAAACATGTAGCCTGAACTTCAAATTCTGGTTACTCTTGTGCTACACTGATGACAGGGTTTAATTGGGCCTTTGTGCTTCAATTCTTCTTGAAGGAAAGCAACTGAAGTACTTGTGCAGATGTTTCTTCCTGGTAATGAGAGGAACCTGGCTGGTCTAGTTTTAAGTAAAATAGTTGAATTAAAAGCTAAATTAAGGCTTTCTGACATGGATGATCAGTGATTGCAAGCCAAAGTCTTGAAATTACTTGACATTTCATATGGTAATCAAAAAGGATTAAATGAAGCGACTGAGCTGTCCATTGAGGTCCTCTCCACCATGACATTCATTCAGAAGAAGTAACTCATCAGAGACACTTTGATGAAATCAGTTAAGACACTGTGGGAAAGTATCCTTTTGGGGAAAATGAATCCACTTTGAAAGATCTAAAGGGTTGTGTTGTTGACAGATTCTGAAGGTACTGGGAACTAGACACAAAAGAAAACTGTGTTTGGTAGCTACAACCTAAGAGAGGACAATTTTCTGACCTGATAAACAGAAAATGATAGGTTTTGTTGCACGGTTCTATAAGGCAGAGGCTGAAACATCTCTCGTATAAAAAGCCATTAAGCTAGCTATGAGAAACATGAAGCAAGAGTGGAAATTCTTACAATCGTTTCCAAGTAAGCATTTTCTGAATTTTAAAGACTCTAATGATGAAAGCTGTGCAAAGGAATATTAAGTAGGACAATATTTACATTAAATCTACTTCTGCAAAACTTCAGTGAAAATGTACATTTTGCGTAGCCCAACAAGCTACCAGGTTTGTCTCCTGCATATACATCTGTTCACTGCAGTCACTCAGGTACGCAAGGGATACAAACATGTATTTGCAAAATCAGGTGTAGTTTCTTATACTCTTCAGTATGGCTGACCTCATGATAACTATGAAATGGCGTGTTTGTTATATTCTAAAACAGGGTCCATTGCATTTATTTTTGCTATACATTGTACTGCATTATTTTTTCAACAAGTGACCCCTGTGTTGTGAGTGGTCAGCAAATGCAATATGTTTCATAACAAATTGTGAACAAAGTAGTTTCTATTTTTCTGTTTACATTTTTATTTACTTATAGGGACTGTGCTGGTTGTGGCTCTTAGCGAGTTAATTTTCTTCACAGTAGCTCGTACGGGAATAAGTTTTGAATTTGTACCGAAAACAGTGTTGGTAACACAGGGATGTTCTCATTGCTGAGCAGTGCTTACACAGAGTCAAGGTCTTTTCTGCTTCTCACACCACACCAGCAGCAAGTAGGCTGGGGGTGCACAAGAAGCTGGGAGTGGACACAGTTGGGACACCTGACCCCAAGTGACCAAAGGGCTATTCCATACCATATGACAACATGTTCAGCGTATAAAGCTAGGGTAAGAAGAAGGACAGGGCAACATTTGGAATTATGGTGTTTTTTCTTCACAAGCAACCGTTACACGTGATAGAGCCCTGCTTTCTTGGAGATGGCTGAACCCCTGCCTGCCCATGGGGAGTAGTGAATGAATTCCTTGTTTTGCCTTGCTTGTGTGCACAGTTTTTGCTTTACCTATTAAACTGTCTTTATCTCAACCCATGAGCTTTCTCACTTTTACTCTTCTGGTTCTCCCCACCATTCCACTAGAGGGGAGCGAGTGAGCTGCTGTGTGGTGCTTAGCTGTTGGCTGTGGTTCAACCATGACAGGGACTTTCAATGAGATGAGATCAGTCAAACAACTAAAGTGAGAGCAGTCTAAAATAATGTTTATAAATTTTATATTTCATTTCAAATCAGTATTTTTGTTTAAAATGTTACAACTATTTTAACCTGCAAGCTAAAATGATGTGACATTTTAAGGTAGCATGTGATGTTCTGAGACTGATTTTTTTCTCTTTGAAATGGCCTATAAAAGCTTATTTTTTGGAATTAGTATTTTTACAAACATATATAAACGTACACAAATATAATTACACTTTTCTTGAAATAGTAGTTCACTGTGAAACTTTTCCACACCAATTCATAGAATCATAGAATAGTTTGGGTTGGAAGGGACTAGGCCAACCCCACTGTAATGTGCAAGGACATACTGCATAAGATATACAGGTTAGGGGATAGAGGTAAAACATTTTTCAATATTTAACTCTTCCAGTTCTTAACTCTTCTATTTCTAAACTCTTGTAATAATGTTAACTGTGTTTTTTATGTGTTAATACACACTAAAGAATACAATGTTTTTCTTTCATACCTTTTTCATTTTTTTCCTGTGGTGTCTTTTTTTTTCCTAAGATATTGAAGACTTAAATCACATAACTTCATTAGTCTCACTGTAGACCTGTTAGAGTGTCGCTGTCCCACAATGTCTTCCTTCCTCTTTGCCTTGAAACATCTGTTGAGACACCAAAAAACATCCCTCAGAGTTTGGCACTGGCAAGTCACCAGCATGGGTAAATAGCTGAACAGCAGAGGGCTCTACAGCATGGTGCTTGTCCGCAGCAGGAAACACCAAGCCTATGATCTACTTTCAGATCTCATCTTATTGCAATTCTTATAGTGCCCTATAGCAGGAGAGAGATATTCACGTTAGGACTCATTACTGATTAAAATATAAAATAGCCAAACCCTTTTGGTCCTGAATATGCAATTTTTGCTAGTGTAACAAACAGCATTTACATTGCTGTGTTGAGCGAAAGTTGTAAGACTGCTCTTTGGATTCACGACGGTTTTAGTTGCATAGAAGAATGACATGAAGGATTTTATTCCTCACAGGCATACACCCACAGATAACAATCTCCACTGGGCATTTAACTAACAGGCCTGAAAAACAGTTTCAACTAATTCTTTCTTTTTCCTCCATCATAGACTCATTCACGTTTCAAATGCAGCAAAAACTAAAACAGTGCATATTCCCAGCACCTGGCGATGAATATGGAATATTATTGGTTCCTAAAAACAAATACTTAAGAATGTTAAACACTTTTAAGTATCTCTTCAATACAGTGGATTGAGAACAGAAACTTAATGTCAGTATTTCTTGTAAAAGTTTTCTTTAAGATGAGCCTGCCTAACAGATATGAGACTGTATAATCATTATAGGTAGAGCAAATCTTAGTAAGTCTTCCTATCCAAAAGCAGAAATAAGGAAAGTTAGAAGGTCTCAGGGTAGTTTCATGTCAACAGCAGAAATAGAAAAATAAACAAATAAACAAGCAAACAAATACATAAATAAAAATAGACCCTACCTGCCACCATTTATTCAAGAGTTACACAATTGACTGCCAATAACAAAGTAAAAATGTTCCTTGTAAAATGCAATGGTGCCTGAGGGATACTTTTATTTTATGGATTACTTTGAGAATAATTCAGGTTTGCAGTCCAGTGGACCAGTACATAGAGAAGCTGAGTGCTTCAACCATGAACACAAACAGTAAATATGACTTTCTACCATGTAAACAGAGCTATGCTCAAGGTCCCACTGTAAAAGTATAATAAAACAGTGTGACATATAACCACAGCTACATTATAGACTCCATTACTCTGGTGATTTATCAGTAAGCATATATTATTCACTACTGACAAGATTGTCAGCTTCAGGCATGCAATGAATAATAGTAGTATCAGAAAGGTTAAGGTCCTATGATCCAGGTGCAGAGAGACATCCGGGTAGACCTTAAGGGACTTAAACACAATGTTTATGGGTTTCTATGTGCAGAAGAATCTACAGGTCCTATGAGTACAAAAACACCACATGCGTGTATGTTTGCTTTTGCATTACCACATAGACAGCAAACCTTAAAGAAAGGTGAAGGAAAATGCTGGAAACAATAGCAGTAACATTTTTAGAGAAAGATGAAAATCCCTCATTTCATTTTATGTGGGCTGAAGTGTATGTCAATGAAATACAAGCTCTTGTGAGCAAGATCCATGCAATTGCTACAGAAACAGCTGTGATTTGAGATCCTACTACTTTACGGCGTGCGATATTGTCCCTGTGCTCTTGCTGCTGGGGGTCAAACTGATGAGAGCTCTTTATCTGCATAAGGCAAAGTCAGCCTAAACAGCTTCTGATCACTATCTAAAATGAAATATCTGACTTCCCTGATTCAAAATAGGAGCACTTACATGATCATCCAGGCTTTCTTTGAAGGCAGAGGTACAAACTGTAGGAGGGGTGCAACCAACATTATCAACTAAACTGGGGTCAGCCATATCCCTAATCATCATAGCCACTTCTGCAGGGATTGTCTGGCCGTAGTCTTAGCTGATGCTCCATCCAACATCATTCCAGATGTATTGGCATGAGCCTTGACTGGCACTTTCATTAAGCTGTGATTATATCAAAATGCTCCCTTTTAGTCCATCACAGCCATGCGATGTAGGCATGCAGGACAACAGAATAGTTGCTGGCATTACAGGGGGGTTAAGACAGTGGAATTTCTGAGTAGGATACGTTTGGTGGGGGCAACAAAAAGCACAATTTTAAGGTATAAGAACGGCCAGAGGACCATAAGAAACAGGCAATTTCCAAGAGGATTTAATTTGGCTGACTCAAGAGTTTGTGCAATGTTGCATGAAACAAGTCCACTTGTACGTGTGCAAACCAAACCCTATCAGTGTGCCTAATTCACAATTGTCTCTCAGCCATTTGTAAAGCCTTGGTGAAAATGTGGATGTTTTTTTTTCAAGTCACTTAGATTTTAAGAGAAATATGACAGCAGCCTTCTCCAGAGGTTTTCCATTTGCCCTTTTTCCCTTAATTCATAGTTAACTACAGTCCACTGCTTTGAAAAGTCTTAAAAATATAACTGCACAAAGCTCTCCGTTGAGAAAGTTTTACCTATTGAGAAAAGAAATATAGAAATATATTTATATTCTAAAGAACTCTTTAGAAAGCATCAGGATTAAAACAGGCAGCCATTCAAGATTCTCCAGGAAACTCTGCCCTTTTACACTGAGAATTTCTTCCCTGATGGACATTTCTTCATAACTGGCATGCCTTGAACACTGACTTGAACTTTTCATTGTGAAGTTTATCTTATTTTTGGTGGTGTACACTGTATTTCCATTTACTGCTTTTTAGCAGTAACATAGCACATTTCTTTCTGATTTTAATTTCAATTTGTCTCAATGATTATCACCAAAATGTAAGTGGATTTATTATGAAGGAATGAAGAAAAATGCATGAAGAGTCAAAAAAAGAAAGGAACATAATGTGAAATTATAAAGCTTCAAGTGTAATTTTAATTTGTTTTTTGTTGGTTGTTTATATGTTTGTTTTCCAGGAAATGGAGGAAGGTCCAAAGAAAATAATTTTCCCCTTTTTATTTTCATATAAAACTTGTCAATTGAACAACATGTATGTCATAGTACAAAATCCTATATTTCCATGCAACAGCTATGAGAATCTCTCCTAGAATACTAAAACACATTTTGTTAGGATTGAGGGGATTAATCACAATAGTGTAAAGCTGAGCAATTTTTAGTTTATATGAAACCACAAAAAGCCTCATTAGGGATTCAGGACTTCCTTTCTTTCCCCAGATTTCAGCTACCTCAGCAGTATATTTTCGGTGCTGTCAAGAGTTTCCAGTGATGAAGAAGTCTCCCCTCTGCTGTGGTAAGATCTTAAGTGGCTGACTGATACCTAGATCTGTCAGCAACCCTGCATAACTGGAACTTAGTGTTACAGGGAGGGCCAAGTCATATTTGTAGAAAATTTAGCCCTGCAAAGAAAAGATTTCTTACTCTGCTTTCTGCACTTTCTAGAACAGATTTCAGACATAAATATTAAGATGAAAACCCCTTGATTAAACACAAGAATTATTTATTGGAAACATGCAGTTTATTGAGGTCGTACCACTAAATAAGTAGATTTAGGCAGGTGTGAAAAGCAAAAAAAAAACCTCTTGTGGACCACAAAAATTAAGACTCATTTCCTTTGTGTCATTCAGACAGTTTTTCCCATCTTGGCCAATTTCCATCCCAATTATCCTCCTGAGAGTCAGCAAATTATTTCAGTGGCCACTTTGTAATAGAGGACCCACGCAGTGTTTTTATGTGGCAGGTTCCATTTTACAAGTGTATTTATTTCTGTAGCTAGTGAGCAACAGTAATTTCTATATAAATAAGCACTGTGTTGTAATTCTTAAACATGCACTACCTCCTTTCTCCCCTCTCTCTGCATTAAAATTTCTAGCTATGGTTAAATATTTGCAAAACAGGCAGTGTAAGTATTTCCTCATCCTTACATGGAGGCAACACAGCCAGAATCTGTTCTATATCATGTCAGCCTTCACAAGTAGGGTGACAGCTGTGAGTTGTGTATGACAAAAATGTATTATTAATTTTAGGTATTATCATACCCATGCTTAGCAATAGTAATATTGATTATTTAAGGCTAAAGAATAAATTCTAGACAGAGATGGAAACCCAGCTGAGCTACCCTGTTCTAGTGGGCGTTACCATTCATTAATTCCTGTTGGGTGTAACCAGCCCAAGCCAGACATTTCTGCTGATGAAGGTGTGGCACACGAAACATGACTCTTTATCCTTCTCTTCCTTTCCAGTTACTTATTGCTTACATAGTTCCTTATTCTGTACTGGGAAAGAAGGATGAAGGAGTATCTCCAAAAGGATTTCTTGTGCCAAGGTACTAGTGGCTGCTATCAGTTCCATCCTAGATGGTGTGTGCAGGTACGCCTGTGCTGTTGTCACTGTGTCCTTCTGTATTGGGTCTCACTGAGATGCAGTTAATTTTCCCCATAGCAGCCCTGGTAGTGTTATTTTTTGTACTTGGAGCTAGAAAGGTGTTGATAACACACCAGTGTTTTGGCTACTGCTGAGCAGTGCTTGCACAGCGTCAAGGCTCTCTCTCCAACATTCCCCCCTCACCAGTAGGCTGGGAGTGAGCAAGACCTTGGGAGGGGACACAGCCAGGACAGCTGACCCAAACTGACCAAAGGAATATTCTATACCATATGGTGCCAGCTCAGCAATAAAAACTAAGAGAAAGGAAGAGTGGGTGCACATTTGGTTTTTACATTTGTCTTTCAGAGCAACTGCTACACATGCTGAAGCCCTGCTTCCCCAGAAGTAGCTGGATGTCACCTGCTGATAGGAAGTAAAGAATAAATCTTTTGTATTCCTCTGCTTCCATGTGCAGCCTTTGCTTTTGCTTTATTAAACTCCCTTTATTCTGACCCACAAGTTTTTTCCACCTTATTTTCCTCCCTTCCTGTCCTGCTGAGAAGGGGATTGATGGAGTGGCTTAGCAGGCACCTGCATCCCGCCAAGGTCAACCCATCACAGCCTCCCAGTTTTCAGTGTTGCAGTTTTAACCAGCAGCTACTCCTGGGTGTGCCCAGGGCTCTGCATAGCCACATCCTGCCGCTACTAGTGCCCTCCAACGGAAAGGCAGAGGCTGGATATTTTTCTGTTTGCTTTTTTGCACTCTTTTGAAATAGAGTATGTAACCTTATTTTTTAAAACTTGCCTTATTTAGATAGGAAAAGTCTGTATTTTTTTTAGCAAAGAGGGTGCATTTCTGGCTTCCACAACTTTCTGCTCAACCTGCCTGGCCACTTACTGGTCTGCTGTATGGTGACTCAATTTACAAACACAAGTCAAAGACAGCATCCTTCTCTTAGAGAGTTTGGGAGTAATCCTCAAAGGAACAGAATTCAAATAGGCAACCAACTTTCATTGCTTTTCAATGGATTGAGCATCTAATTGCATTTTATGCCTCTCTTTTTGGATGTAATCATCCTGTCTGGCAGTACAACTGGCATCAAAGAATTCCTTGGTAGTATCTGTTCTTAGGCCTTAAGTCACTGACACAATGTTGTTGCTCCCTTATACATCGTTCTTACACTGTGACCGTGGATGTGAGGTAAGGCAGGAAAGGGTTAGTTCTCCTTGTTTTTATTCTGGGCCTGGCAGCCTTGACTACTTTCTTAACCAAAAAAAAAAAAAAGAAAAAAGATGGGGGTGGGAAGGAGAGAGGGAGAGACAGGAAAAAGGAGAAACCAAAGAAGTTCTCATGTCAGCAGGTTTCCTAGAACATAAAAATTAAAAATGAAGGAAATTAATTTTTCATGAACTGCTTTTCAGAATTCAGCTTCTTAATTCATGTAGCCTGTTTATTACACTGAGGACTACAATTGCTTTCCATGCCGAGCTGAAGCACTAGCTGATGTTACCAACCAAGTACTGATTAATACCTTGTCCTGTGGGGTAAGTTAGTTATGAAACCAATACTCTTAAGGTGGTATTTCAGAAATCTTTGTCTCCTCATGTGACTGATGTTTTTCATCCACATACAGTGATACAATTTTATTTTATTCAGAATAGAAGAATTCAATCCCAGTGGCTTATGCCTTTATTCTAAGGTAAACATAGCTTTTTTAATATAAAATATTACTCTGTATTTCAGCATCAAAATCAAATGTGCTAATAAAAGTCAAAAGAAATTACAAGGAAAGCTATTATTGAAAACATGAAGAAGAGTGACCATGTCATGATCAAAGGCCTCATCTGTAACTTTTAAAGAAGTGGCTTGTAAAAATCTGTGTGATTTATTTATGCTAGTAACTTAAAATATTAATAATTAAAACTGAAAAGCCTTGTTAACAGATATGATTTACGCAAATGTATGTCAGGGTACAGCAGAATCATTACGATATGCAAAAAATGAATTGGTGTACCGTAGGGGTACTGCTTGGATGCCAGGAGATCAAGACTATATTTGCGTTACTGTCTGGTATCTTACAACTAAAGCATTTTATAAGCATCAGCACGTTGCAGAGCTGCCTCACAGTGCTAAAATAAAATACTGACGAGCAATACAATTTTCCTACTTAAGTCCCTAGAGATGTTAAGTGTGATCTGATGTCTGATATTAAAAAACTGCTTTGTCCATATACATACAAAAAATTTTATAGCTCACCATGAGTGTGGCAGGGATGGGAAAAGATGGGACTGAAAAGACAGGAAGAAAGAAACAACGGGCAGTAAAATGACAGGGCAATGCTGAATGTGTGTACATTTGAGCTGTAAGATATTAAAGGGACTGCAGTAAGCTATGAGGTATTTAGTTTCCATCTGTACATCTGTTGTTGCTCCTAAATTGGACATAAAACAGTCTAAGAGGGGACAGTACCTCAGCTCACTCTGGTGGACTCTAAGATACAGGCATGCTCCTCAAGCCTAGTTGGTTTGTTGGCAGACACCTGCATTCAGTTCAAAATGTATAATACATTAAAATTGTGCATAAAAGCACTGAAAAGTATGAACAACAAATAGATCAATTCTGCTGTTGATGTAAAGCTTCACAGCTCATCCCACTTGAGTGAACACCATCTTTCTAAGCATAAGGTTGATGATCACTGTGGTTGCTGATGCCATCTTGGCCCTGGAAGAACCATCAAACATCAGGAGAAAGACACTGACAGAAAGCAAAGTGGGGAGCCCAAAGACACATAGTGCCAGGGCCCTGATCGCACAAACAGTGCACCTGACCAGCTCAGTCTGAGGCTGTCAGTCTCTGCCCAAACTCCCTTTCAGGGCCAGGGGTTCCCTGGGGGCTGCAGAGGCTCCCCATGGGGCAGGAAGAGCAGAGTTTCACTAGCCAGGGAACTTGAGGCATCCTACATAACTACGTAGCACTCTGTGCTTTGCAACAGGCTGCCTCTTTGATGGTAAGATCACATATTTGTTCTCAAATGAAATAATGTAATTTTTTTTTTTTTTAACGTGTGAATGTGCATCATTTTCTAATCCTCTTCTTTTATTATAATAATAATTCATTTTCATCAGAAATCTGTTTGCAGAACTGAAATTCTCTGATCATAAATTCTCACCTATGCATGTCAATATAACTTTTAAAAATGTGCCACATATTTTTAAATGTGCAGGAGTACTGCACTCCTTGAGGATATCGAAAGAGAAGGTGCAACTAGTCACAGCCCTAATTTACTAGTTCATGCATAGATATTGCCAAAAATGGAACACTGTTTTAGAGTTTCTGCTGAAAAAGGATTGGTGAAAGGATCTATTATTTGAAGTCTGTCTTGATTGTAGCCATTGCACACAGCAGAATAAAACATAAACCTTTTAGGGGCAATCCATTTCCTGTGGTGCTGCATTTTCAGATGTATATCCTGAGGATTATCTTTGGAAAAAATGAAACAAACCCAACATGTCTCTGTGTCCCTCTCCTCCTGTGTAGATTACAGCGCAGGTAATATGAAGGGAAGTCTACTTCAGGAGCTCTCCTTCCCAGAAGTCCCCTGCCCGTGACTCCATCCCACATGTTTCTGTAGCCAGGTTCTACTTCCCCTGATCCCCCTCCCTCTGCTCCCACTGCCACAAAGTTCCCATGCTTCTGATTCCTTCTTGATACTACTGCTGATACTACTTGTCAGGAATTTATTTTTTTCCCAAAAAATTGCTGCTCATTTAGGCATCCACAGGTTACTGAGTCTCAAAATTAGTGCTGTAGCAACTCTCTGCTTGCACTCCAAGTGAAGTGACAGCAGAGTACAGTGGATGGTCTTCTTGACTGTTTTTATAATTTGAGATTGCTAAACAAAGCCATGACTGGTTGAAAGAAAAAAATATCTTGTCCTTACCTTGAAAGAAGAGAGAGAGAGGATTTTCTTTGTCGCTGGCTGTCTGCCTTCCTGTCCCAACTCCAGCAGTAAAACTGCACGGTGATGGATCCCATCTGTGTGCACTCAGCCAGCTGCACATGGAGTGGAAAGCCATCAGCAAGGTGTCGAGTCTGGCTTTACTTCCCTGAGTGGATGAGGCTCTTTTTAAAAATAAATCTTGCAGTGTCCAGAAGTTACTGCCACAAATTTGTGAGATTCTAAAGATAATGCCTGTTCTAAACAGAAGGAAGAGGTACAGCATCTTCAGTATGGCTGCCTGGTAGCTCTTAGGGAATATTAGGTTTCTAATGATGACTACATTTGTTTTTCTTGTAAGTTTACTTTCTGTCTACCAACGGGGTCTGCTTATATTTGCTGTTTGTTTCTGTATCGCTGACTTTTTAATTGCACCTAATCTTTTAAGTCCATTTTGTCTTTTGCCTATTGCAGGATAGGTGATCAGTGAAATTATGGTTTCACTTAAACTAGGATAAATGGATGAGGCTACAAGGTAACAAAATTTTGCGTTCCTTTTGGCTCAAAGTGAATTAGCAGGCTCAAGAAGACAGTGTATTTCCAGACTGTGAAAGAAATAGAAGTATACGATTTCAATTGATCTTCTACAGCAATTTTTTATCTTGCCCTTTTTCTTTATACCAACACAAAACGTCAGGGAGGAAGGCAGGGTCAAAATCTGTAGCTGCCTCAATATTCCTTCAATTTAAATGTTTTGAAGAGTTCAGCTTTCCTGCAATTTGCTCATGATGAAAAAGAAAAAAAAATGGGGATTTTTTTTGTTTTCTCTGGAGATGGAAAGTAAGTATGTATAACCTGGAATCCTCATGCAATGCCCATTATCACAGCATCTGAGTGCTTCACAGGTCATCATATGTATAGCTCTCATATGTTTTTTTCCATGTCTGAAATTCTAGCTCAACGTGTATTTTTCAATGTTTGTACTACATCAATTAATTATTTCTACTTTTCTCTCTGATGACCCAGGGGATATAAACTTCTACACACTGTGCATTCATGTCCTTCATCACAATAATTTTTCAGTATTTTGAACACCCTTGGCTGGTTAAAATACCTCTATTGCTACTTCTGGGGAACATGGTTTCAGTTTTGTCTAAGGTTGGCAAGCAATTTAAGAATATCACCCGGAGATCTGCCCCAAGGCTGGATAGTTATGAATGGCAGGGTGTGTGGAACAGCATGGGCAAATGCCTGGGGCGGTGGGCACCTCCGGTGTTTTGGAGCTTCACTCCCGAACAAGTGCAGAATCCTGATAAACTAGCAGAATATCTGGAAGAAGTATGCTGTCAGCCTGGCAGCTCCAAGGAGACACAAATCATTGCCATGTGCTGGGGCCTGGCCCATGCCTACCGAACCCTATTTAACACTATGCAAAGGGGAGAGGGGCTCTCTGGGTCTGATGGCAATGTGGCAGGCACTGTGACTACTCCAACGTCTGTAGCAGGCACTGTCACTACTCCAACCCCCACGGCGGGCACTGTAGCTACTCAGACTGTTGCAGCTGAACCAGAGGACCAGCCCATCCCGGTATCAGTTGCCCCTGTACAAAAGAAGAAATCTTGGAAGCGGAAGTCAGCTCGTTTAGTAAGGGAGGAGGAAGATCCTGCTAAGAAGGAGCCAGAGGAAGAGAGTGAGGAGGCAGAGTGCTCTGAAGCAGGGCCATCACAAGCACGGAAGAGGGAAGAGAGCGAGTCATCGCTTGAAGAGGAGGAAGAGGAAGAACTTATAAAAGAGACGGTAACTACCCGATCTCTATCCCTGAGTGAATTGCGAGATATGCGAAAGGATTTCAGCCGTCGTCCAGGTGAGCACATTGTCACCTGGCTGCTCCGATGCTGGGATAATGGGGCCAGTAGCCTGGAATTAGAAGGTAGGGAAGCCAAGCAGCTGGGATCCCTTTATAGGGAAGGGGGCATTGACAAAGCAATTGGAAAAGGTGCACAAGTCCTCAGCCTCTGGAGACGACTCCTGTCGGGTGTGAAGGAAAGGTATCCCTTCAAGGAAGATGTTCTATGTCACCCAGGCAAGTGGACCACCATGGAGAAAGGTATCCAGTACCTGAGGGAGCTAGCGGTGCTGGAAGTGATTTATGGTGACTTGGACAATGGACAATCATCCAAAGATCCAGATGAAGTCAATTGCACGCAACCTATGTGGCGGAAGTTTGTACGGAGTGCACCATCATCATATGCCAACTCATTAGCAGTAATGGCCTGGAAGGACGGAGAGAGACCAACGGTGGATGAATTGGCTGGCCAACTCCGGCAATACGAAGAAAGTCTCTCTTTGTCCCTACGGGCCTGCGTCTCTGCTATAGAGAAACTGTCCCGAGAGTTCCGGCAATTCAAAGAGGATATGCCCTACCCTCCACCCATACGGACCAGTGTCTCAGCCATTAGGAGTAAGCGCTCTTCTGTTCAAGAGAGAAGATATAGAGGATACACACCACGAGCCACCCTGTGGTTTCAATTGCGTGACTACGGAGAGGACATGAGGAGGTGGGATGGAAAACCTACCTCGACCTAGAGGCACGAGTACGCGAGCTGCAAGGAAAAACAATTACAAAAGGGGGTTCAGGTTCCTCGAGGAAAATCGTCGCTCCACTTTCCAGTGGGCAGCTTCCCAGAAAGAATAGAAGAGCTGATCTCACCTCTGATCCTCTTGAAGGGACTTCTGATTCCTATTTACAAGAAGTGGGTAACGAGTACTATGAGCAGGATTAGAGGGGCCCTGCCTCCAGCCAGGCGGAGGAGAGGGACAACCGAGTTTATTGGACTGTGTGGATTAGATGGCCTGGCACGTCAGACCCACAGGAATATAAGGCTTTAGTGGACACCGGTGCACAATGTACCCTGATGCCATCAAGCCATATAGGGGCAGAACCCATCTGTATTTCTGGAGTGACAGGGGGATCCCCACAGCTGACTGTACTGGAGGCTGAAGTGAGCCTAACTGGGAATGAGTGGCAGAAGCACCCCATTGTGACTGTCCCGGAGGCTCCGTGCATCCTGGGCATAGACTACCTCAGCAGAGGGTATTTCAAGGACCCAAAAGGGTACCGGTGGGCTTTTGGTATAGCTGCCTTGGAGACGGAAGAAATTAAACAGCTGTCCACCTTGCCTGGTCTCTCAGAGGACCCTTCTGTGGTGGGGTTGCTCAGGGTCAAAGAACAACAGGTGCCGATCGCTACCACAACAGTGCACCGGCGGCAATATCGCACCCACAGAGACTCCCTGATCCCCATCCATGAGCTGATTCGTCGGCTGGAGAGCCAAGGAGTGATCAGCAAGACTCACTCACCCTTCAACAGCCCCATATGGCCAGTGCGAAAGTCTAATGGAGAGTGGAGACTGACAGTAGACTATCGTGGCCTGAATGAAGTCACGCCGCCACTGAGCGCTGCTGTGCCGGACATGCTAGAACTTCAATATGAACTGGAGTCAAAGGCAGCCAAGTGGTACGCCACCATTGATATTGCTAACGCGTTTTTCTCGATCCCTTTGGCGGCAGAGTGCAGGCCACAGTTTGCTTTCACTTGGAGAGGTGTCCAATACACCTGGAATCGACTTCCCCAGGGGTGGAAACACAGCCCTACCATTTGCCATGGGCTGATACAAACTGCACTGGAACAGGGTGAAGCTCCAGAGCATCTGCAATACATTGATGACATCATCGTATGGGGCAACACAGCAGAAGAAGTTTTCGAGAAAGGGAAGAAAATAATTCAAGTCCTTCTGAAAGCTGGTTTTGCTATAAAGCAAAGTAAAGTCAAGGGACCTGCACAAGAGATCCAGTTTTTAGGAATAAAATGGCAAGATGGACATCGACAGATCCCAACGGATGTGATCAACAAAATAACAGCTATGTCTCCACCAACTAGCAAAAAAGAAACACAAGCATTTCTGGGTGTTGTGGGTTTCTGGAGAATGCATATTCCAAATTACAGTCTGATTGTAAGCCCTCTTTATTAAGTGACCCGGAAGAAGAACGATTTTAAATGGGGCCCTGAGCAACGACAAGCCTTCGAACAAATCAAACAGGAGATAGTTCATGCCGTAGCCCTCGGGCCAGTCCGGGCAGGACAAGATATTAAAAATGTGCTCTACACGGCAGCCGGGGAGAATGGCCCTACCTGGAGTCTCTGGCAGAAGGCACCAGGAGAGACTCGAGGTCGACCTCTAGGGTTTTGGAGTCGAGGATATAGGGGATCTGAGTCCCGCTATACTCCAACTGAAAAGGAGATATTGGCGGCATATGAAGGAGTTCGAGCTGCCTCAGAAGTGGTTGGTACTGAAGCACAGCTCCTCCTGGCACCCCGACTGCCGGTGCTGGGCTGGATGTTCAAAGGGAGGGTCCCCTCTACGCATCATGCGACTGATGCTACGTGGAGTAAGTGGGTCGCGCTTATTACACAGCGGGCTCGAATAGGAAATCTTAATCGCCCGGGAATCTTGGAAGTGATCATGGACTGGCCAGAAGGCAAAGATTTTGGAATATCACCGGAAGAGGAGGTGGCGCATGCTGAAGAGGCTCCACCATATAATGAACTGCCAGAGAACGAAAGGCAATATGCCCTGTTTACTGATGGGTCCTGTCGTATTGTAGGCAAACATCGAAGGTGGAAAGCTGCTGTATGGAGCCCTATACGACGAGTTGCAGAAGTGGCTGAAGGACAAGGTGAATCAAGTCAGTTTGCGGAGATGAAAGCCATCCAGCTGGCTTTAGATATTGCTGAACGAGAAAAATGGCCAGTACTCTATCTTTATACTGACTCATGGATGGTGGCAAATGCTCTATGGGGGTGGCTGCAGCAATGGAAGCAGAGCAACTGGCAACGCAGAGGCAAGCCCATCTGGGCTGCTGAATTGTGGCAAGATATTGCTGCCCGACTAGAGAATCTCGTCATAAAAGTACGTCACGTAGATGCTCACGTACCCAAGAGTCGGGCCACCGAAGAACATCAAAACAACCATCAGGTGGATCAGGCTGCTAAGATTGAAGTGGCTCAGGTGGATCTGGACTGGCAACATAAGGGTGAATTATTTATAGCTCGGTGGGCCCATGACACCTCAGGCCATCAGGGAAGAGATGCAACATATAGATGGGCTCGGGATCGAGGGGTGGACCTGACCATGGATGCTATTGCACAGGTTATCCATGAATGTGAAACGTGTGCTGCGATCAAACAAGCCAAGCGGTTAAAGCCTCTCTGGTATGAAGGACGATGGTTGAAATATAAATATGGGGAGGTCTGGCAGATTGACTATATCACACTTCCACAAACTCGCCAAGGCAAGCGCTATGTGCTTACCATGGTGGAAGCAACCACCGGATGGCTGGAAACATACCCTGTGCCCCATGCCACCGCCCGGAACACTATCCTGGGCCTTGAAAAGCAAGTCTTATGGCGACATGGCACCCCCGAAAGAATTGAGTTGGACAACGGGACTCATTTCCGAAACAACCTCATAGACACCTGGGCCAAAGAGCACGGCATTGAGTGGGTGTATCATATCCCCTATCATGCACCAGCTTCCGGAAAAATTGAACGATACAACGGACTGTTAAAGACTACACTGAGAGCAATGGGTGATGGGACATTCAAAAATTGGGATAAACATTTAGCCAAAGCCACCTGGTTAGTCAACACTAGGGGATCTACTAATAGAGCCGGCCCTGCCCAGTCAAAACTTCTACGTACTGTAGAAGGGGATAAAGTCCCTGTGGTGCATGTGAGAAACATGCTGGGGAAGACAGTCTGGGTTACTCCTGCATTAGGAAAAGGCAAACCCATTCGTGGGATTGCCTTTGCCCAGGGACCTGGGTGCACTTGGTGGGTAATGCGGAAGGATGGGGAAGTCCGATGTGTACCTCAAGGAGACTTGATTTTGGGTGAAAACAGTCAATGATTTGAATTGTATTATGTTAATTGTTCAGAATGACATTACTACTATGGCTGCTATCTACCATATCAATGGTATTATAGTAAGAATCACCCAGACTGATGAAGAATGAGCTTCACTGAAACCAAGCAACGTGCAGCAGTGATGAAACCAGAACTGGCTTCAGCAGCTTGCGCCCAACAAATCCCTCGAGATCGACATCTTCGACCTGCAGATCATGGACATGGACCGTGCCAGATGACAATCCAACACCACATACCACCTCCCCTGCCCTGAGAGACTGCTATGATGGATGAAGCCCAGAGTCATGGACTGACTGAACTCCATAGACATTTTAAGTGATGGCCCATGGACTAAGAGAGTGATATCTGTGCGTATATATTAAAGGACAGGAAGAGTAATAATGAATAATTGGAATGTATTGAAAAGTATAGGACCTGGGCATGACGTAAATGGTATGGAATAAGGGGTGGATACTGTCCTGGTTTCAGCCAGGATAGAGCTGGTTTTCCTCACAGAAGCCAGTGTGAGACTGTGTTTTGGATTTGGGATGAGGAACTGTTGATAATGTGCTGATGTTTTGGGTTGTTGCTGAGCCGTCAAGGACAGTCCAGCTTCTTGTGCTGGCCTGCCAGCGAGCAGGCTGGGGGTGCACGGGGAGCTGGGAGGGGACACAGCCGGGACAGCTGACCCAGACTGGCCAAAGAGATATTCCCTACCATACGACGTCATGCCCAGTACATAAACTGGAGTTGGCCGGGGGGGCGGAAATCGCTGCTCGGGGACGGGCTGTCGATCACGGGGTGGTGAGCAATTTCTGTATTGGGCATCACTTGTTCTTATACATTCCTTTGTTGGTATTATCATTATTGTTCCCTTCTTTCTTTCTGTCCTATTAAACCGTGTTTATCTCAACCCACGAGGTTTTTCCTAATTCTCTCCCCCGTCCCACTGTGGGAGGGAGAGTGAGCGAGCGGCTGCGTGGTGCTTAGTTGCCGGCTGGGGCTAAACCACGACAGCAGCAAACAGGTTGAACTGGAATGAAAACATTATTACATATGTTTAGCATTTTAGACATGTGTCCATTTTATTAGCATTTAATGGGTAAAATTGGCAAATTCATTTGACATACAAAATGCAAATGTAGAAGAGAAATCATTACTTTGAGGCTGTAAGTGTCAGGCGGGTTTTCTCTTCACAGATAGCATTTAAGAAACCAAAAATATTACATTTTTCTCTAGCAAAAGAAGAAATAGAGAATGGAAAAGACAGAAAATTGTTGCTGTTTTCCACCCTGAAACGGTGCATTCTCTGTTTGAGCAACAGAACTCTGGATATAGCCCAGAGATAGTCCTGGCTCAGAAATGAACATTTCATCATTTCTAGTGCCAATTACATTCATTTGCCTTCAGTTTTGGGGGGAAGGGGAAGCTGGGAGGGGAAAATAGCAAGGGAAAAAAAAAAAAAGAAGCCTGGCAGCCATGTTCTCGCCATCCTACTATGTTCTTTTTAAGATCTGAATAAGGTTGTGCTCAGATTTCCATATTCGTTTGTTAAGGCACAGCTTCCGCTGTTGGGAATTCTAGTACTGAAATGGTTATTACCACTTTGCTAAAGGCGGCTATTACTCTAGTTATCTAAAGACAAGGAAAGACAAGACCCTCGAAAAATGAGATTTTAATCACTGTGTTGTTTTATTTGATACCGATTTTAATCATTTTTCCCCCCTGAGCCTCATTTTTATTAAATTACAAAATATAAAAAGGAGTGTGAGCCCTGCTAGAGGTTTCTGTTTTAAACTTCTGAAGTTGGATACTGTAGGAATAAGTACTTGGAAGAACTTTGCAATGCAAACCTTAAATCTAATTTTCTACTTGAAATATTTGTCTTTATAGAAGTACACTTTTATTTGCCAAACACTTTTATGTGGTACATACACAAATAGTGCTTAAAGACAAGAAAGTCAGTTTGCAAGCTGTAAATCAAAAGTAAGCAAGCATTTTGACTTAACATATTGTCTAGCTATGCTTATGATTATTAACTGATAATGGTTTCGTAGGGGCTGTATTGATACGTGTGTGTAGTTTCTTTGAACCCACACACCTGTCATTGGTTTCTTAATGTTCCATCTCCCCTTTTTTTCTGACTGTTTCTTATAACCATATGTTGTCCTTAGTCACCATTAGATTAAAACTATTGGGAAGACTTTCATCAAATAGCCTTAACAAAATAACATAACAGCCCAAGCTAATAAAATAATAAACATGTTAAACAACAGTAAGGGAAATCCAACACTTAGCATGTTCATTTAGAAATTGAAGTCTGGTCTATACAGAAAGTAAAATTTCTCAACTTGGGGAAACTTGGATAGGAAGTGGTATCAACTAGAATTTGAGACAACAATTTAGAAGAAATATTTCATGAAATTAACACTTATTTTTCCCAACCCCCATAATAGCAATGTGCAAATTACTGTTTCCTCTGCATGATGGACTAACTGAATTTCTTTTCAAGATTTTTTTTTCTGTCAGCATTGATTGCCTGGTTTTCATTACTTCACAGCTTTTAAGTGTCTGTTTAGCTTTGGCTAATAGCATGATGCACGTTACATCCCTGGACCATTATTTTTCTCATCAGGAAACCCTACCTGCATGATGTGTAAAATAAAGTCTTGCCTACTCTATCTGTGTTTTTGTGTTGACAAAAATAGGGACAGTGTAATAAAATGTACCATAATATTCCAAAACTGAATGTTCAGATTAGTCTGCTATCAATTTTGGTAAGTCCGGATTTCTAAATAATACCATTCATTAAGAGTTTTTTGAAACATTTAATATGGTGAAGTACAGGAAAATATGAATTAAAATAAATGAAAAGATTTGCAGCAAAACTGGAAAACATAAGCATAGTCTGAAGAGGATGCAGAATAGGCAGATGGCAGGAGTTAGAACTTGAAGGCAGACTTGTTAGGTGTTTGTCTTTGGATTCTTCTTATTTAATATACCCAGTAATGGCTAAGGCATGAAACATTGTAGAACATTAGTAAATTGCCCGGATACCATGCATTGGGGAAGCTTTATAGATGTTCTGTAGATCAGAATACCACACAGCCTTGAGGACTAGTGGAACAGACAATAACAGTGGGTGAAGCTTACGGTATAGGGGTCTCGTCCAGGTCTGTCTACCAGACATGAATTATATGATCACTTCAAAACCAATGCTGGAATGGAACAGAACATGGCAGTCACTGAGTTGTGTTTGGACTGCCGGTACTAACTCCATGATACCAAAGCAATTTTCTTCCTAGCTTCTTTTCTTCCTTCTTTACTCTCCCCGGGAAGTTATGTTCAATGTCCATTTGTAGAAGAAGAAAAGTCACTGTGTATAACAGCAAAAAATAGGGGCCAGCCATATAAATATGACTGACTCACTGTTTTTCAGAGTAGAAAAATCTAATGTTAGAAGGTCTGTTAGTGATACTGGATGATATGTGAATCATATTAAAGTTAACAGCCAAAGTCATTGGCTTCAGTGATACCCAGATTTCAGCTGTTGTTTTTCATGGAATGAGTACTA
Source organism: Phaethon aethereus (assembly GCF_964289735.1). Lineage (NCBI taxonomy): Eukaryota > Metazoa > Chordata > Aves > Phaethontiformes > Phaethontidae > Phaethon > Phaethon aethereus. The sequence goes on along the minus strand of NC_138577.1, from coordinate 41,410,018 downwards.
CTTAAAAAGGGGAACAGACACAGTTCTTCACAAAATTCTGGCACTAATATCCTTGGTCTAAGAAAAAACCAAACAAACATTCCAATGAAAAATGAACTAGCGAAACAACTACCATTCCCACATACTTTATTGTGCAGTTCAATTGTTATTGTAATTACCCTGAGTATAGTCCACAGTTTTAAAAAGTTCAGTGATTTTAATTCTGTACACAGCTCTGGTGATAATACATCACTATTTACATTCCCATATGTCTGCTAGAATGTGCAAGATCAAATCTGAGCAAAACTAACCCTTCTCACTGTTTTGTCACTGTCCTTTACCCTTATAGGCATGAAAATGGAAATTTTTCCCTGTATGGAGAGATAATGTTGCTATGGTTATAATTCTATAAAGGTAAAGTAGATTTATCAAAATAATTGGAGGCATGATTCTCCATTAAGGTCAATGATTGCAGAGACAGGCTGACATGAAATGAGTGAACTTTTAATTTGCTTTTTTTTTTTTTCCTTCCTTTATTTCTTCCCTTCCTGTGAATGGATATTCAGCTGGGATATGCTGACAGAAGCCTGTCCCAGGAATGACATATTAAACCTTAGGTCTGAAATGTTAATGTATCAGTTAATGGGACTACTGAAGCTCTGGAGGCATACACAAACTTACTTTTTCAGGACCCTTCTGCAGTTTAGATAGCAAAGATGGGGAGATACATAGTGCTAAAAACATGCTAAGAAAGTTCAAGATTTTGTATATTTTTGGTTGTGTATATTGGTGGTGCTTGCTGGAGTCCATGTTTATGGATACTGACATAACTGGCTATGAAAAAATATATATAAAATCATATAAAATTAATAAAACTATATAAAATTAATTTGCTGGTTTCCAATAGACATTACCTTACAATATCTCTGAATATTAAAGAAAAAAACATGTGAAAGGTACATAACCACTAGCAATAATTTTCTTCTTTAAGATTGTTGTTGACATCTAAAATACACAAACACCACTGTCCTAAATTCTTTCTATTAATTACATGTGTGTAAAACATTATCCACGTAAACTGGTTTAGCAAAGTGCCCAATACTTTTCTGTTGTTAGACACTGTTTTCAGTATTTATATTCTTGCAAAATTTAAGTATTTGCATTGAGATTTTATTCACTAATGACCATCTTGGGCACATTTATTCTTCCTTTTTTCCCTTTGAATAGTGGGTAAATTTTTCATAATGAGAGGTAACAGGAAAATGTACTGTTTTTTTCCCTCTTAGAAATTGCAGCAGCTTATCTTCCCAATTCTCTCAAGACATTTTGACATGAGAGTTATCTCCAGGCATTGATGTCATGAAAGTGCCTTTAATCATACCTGAGAAAATTCCAGAATTAAGGTGATTTGGCCCTGAAAATCTGTTCTTCCCTGGTCAATAAAGTTCTCCTCCTTCTCCCTCCTTCTTGTGGTGCATAATGAATTGCCATCAAGAATGGTAATGGCAACCAAGAAAACTGTCTCACCTGGATTCATTATAAAAACTATGCTCAAGACCATTTGCATGTGTTGCAAAAAAAGACCAGGGTAACACTGTTCCCTTAGGGGGAATGTTTATTGGGAACAGTTTCCCATTTCAAGTTTTATTAAATCTTTTCCTAGGAGGTTGGAGGTTTGGGCAGGGTGGAGATACTAAACATTTTGGTGTCTGGGTGCCAATAGCTGAAATACGTTTCATGCATAAAAGTAGTTTTTCCACGAATGCAAACAAAAATCAGTTTAAAAGAAATTCTGCTGAAAAGGGAAATCCCTCATTCAATCAGAAAAAAATACTTGAAATAGAACTTCCATTCAGCTTTAAAACCTAGTCAGTTCTTCCACCCATAAATTCTGCTGTTTCAATTCAGTGGAATGGTTGCTGCTTCTTTTACATTGTAAGGTATAAATTTCATTTGTCTTATCTCCGGTAGGATACAGAATATGGTTATATTGGTTACTGCTAGCACATAACTGTAGGTTACAGTTATGTGCTAGCAGAAGCATGTCAGATGTAACTTGCTCTGAAAGATTTTAAATTTTGTCAGTTATAATTACTGTGTATCTGTCAAGAGATATTGTTTTCTGGATACCTACCACACTACCTGTGCTGGTTTTGGCTGTTATAGAGCTAGTTTTCTTCACAGTAGTTAGTATGGGTCTATGTTTTGGATTTGTACTGATAACAGTCTTGGTAATACAGGGATGTGTACATTATTACTGAGCAGTGCTTACACAGAGACAAGAAGTTTCCTGCTTCTCACACCACCCCACCAGCGAGCAGGCTGGGGGTGCACAAAAGGTTGGGAGGGACACAGCTGGGACAGCTGACCTCAACTAACCAAAGGTATATTCTATACCATATGTCATGCTCAGCATATAAAGCTGGGGGAAGAAGAAGGAAAGGTGGGAATGTGTTTGTCTTCCTAAGTAACAATTCCACATGATGGAGCCCTGCTTTCTGGAAATGGCTGAACACCTGCCTGCCCATGGGGAGTGGTGAATGAATTCCTTGTTTTGCATTGCTTGTGTGTGTAGCTTTTGCTTTCTTTATTAAACTGTCTTCATCTAAAGCCATGATTTTTCTCACTTTTACTCTTCCCATCCCACTGGAAGGGAGTGAGCAAGTGACTGTTTGGTGCTCAGTTGCTGTCTGCATTTAAAACACAACACCACCTTTCCTTTGAGCAGCAAAACAGCAGTGAAATACATCAGAGGAGTTAAGAGCTGTTCCTCTCAGAAGGTGACACGGCCGACAGCCCAGCTGCTCTACATCAATGCATGCAGCATGGGCAACAAACAGGAGGAGCTGGAAGCCATCATGCTGTTAGAAAGCTGTGATCTGGTTGCCATTACTGAAACTTGGAGGGACAAATCCCATGACCAGAGTGCAGCTATTGGCGACTAAAGGCTGTTCAGAAGGGACAGGTGAGGAAGGAAGGGCAGAGGCATTGCCCTCTACATCAAGAAATTGATAGAGTCTGAAGAGCTGTCTCTGAAGAACAGCCATGAGCAGGTTGAAAGTTTATGGTAAGAATCACAAACAGAGGCAACAAAGGAAACCTCATGATTGGTGTCTACTACAGGTCATCTGATCAAGGGGAGTCTGTTGATGAAGCTTTCGTACCCCAGCTACAGAAGGCATTGCACTCTTGTCCTGCTCAATCCAAGAGACTCCTGGAATGTATGGAAGATAACTTCTTAAGCCAGGTAGACAGCCCTACCAGAGCAGATGCCCTATTGGACCTTTGGTCACCAGTGCAAGTGAGCTAATTGTTGATGTCAGGATTGGAGGCAGCCTGGCCTGCAGTGATCATGCACTGATGGAGTTTGCAGTCCTGACAGATATGGGGCAGGCAAAGAGTAAAGTCAGGACCCTGAATCTTAGGAAAGCTCTTCAGGGACTTAGTCAATCGGACCCCCTGGAAAACTGCCCTCAGGGACAAGGAAGCAGAACAGAGCTGGCAGAACTTTAAGGATGCTTTCCATAGAACATAAGAGCTCTCGACTCCCAGGTGTAAGAAATCAGGAAAAAAAGACAAGAGACCAGCATGGCTGAGCGGTGACCTGATGGGTGAACTAAAGGGCAAGAAGGAAATGCTCAGGCAGTGGAAGCAGGGACAGCTTTACAGGGACACTGCCCAGTTGTGTAGGCATTGGGTAAGGAAAGTCAGGAGTGACTGGAGCTGAATTTGGCAAGGGATGCAAAGGATAATCAGAAGGGCTTCTACAGGTATGTCAGCCAGAAAAGGAAGGTCAAAGAGAGCATAGCCAACTTGATGAGCAAGACTAGCAAACTGGTAACAACAGATGAGGAAAAGGCTGAAGTAGCCAACGACTTCTTTGCCTCAGTCTTCACTGGCAATCTCTCTTCCCACACCTCTCAAGGGGATGGACTGCAAGACAGGGACTGGAGGAGCAAAGTCCCTCCCACTGTAAGAGAAGATCAGGTCTGAGACTGAACATGCACAAGTCTATGGGACCTTATGAGATGCATCCCAGAGTCTTGAGGGAATTGGCTGATGTAGTTGCCAAGCCAGTCTCCATGGTATTTGAACAGTCCTGGCAGTCAGGTGAAGTCCCTGGAGACTGGAGAAAGGGAAATATCACACCCATTTTTAAAAAGGGTAGCAAGGAGATCCCTGGGAACTATCAACCTGTCAGACTCACCTCTGAGCTTGGGAATATCATGGAACAGATCCTCCTAGGATCTATACTAAGGCACATGGAAGACAGGGAGGTGATTCGAGACAGCTAGCATGGTTTCACCAAGGTCAAGTCCTGCCTGACCAACCTAGTGGCCTTCTATGATGGCGTGACTAGTGACTACATCAGTGGACAAAGGAAGAGCTATGGATATTGTCTGTCTGGATTTCTGTAAGGCATTTGACACAACCTTACAGAAGTCCAGACAGACAACATCCATCCCTACAATATCCTTCTCTCTAAATTGGAGAGTGTCCTGGTTTCAGCCAGGATAGAGCTAGTTTTCTCAGCAGTGAGCGGCTGCGTGGTGCTTAGTTGCCGGCTGGGGCTAAACCACGACAGTGAGGGAGAGATTTGATGGGTGGACTGTTGGGTGAATGAGGAATTAGTTAGATGGTTGCATCTAGAGAGTAGTGTTCAATGGCTCAATGTCCTGATGGGGATCAGTGATGAGTGGTGTCCCTCAGGTGTCCATACTGGGTCCAGTACTCTTTAATATCTTCATCAGTGACATAAACAGTGGGATAGAGTGCACAGTCAGCAACAGGGCAGACAACACCAAGTTGAGTGGTGTAGTTGGCATGCCTGAGGGATGGGATGCCATCCAGGGGGACCTGGATGAGTTCGAGGAATGGTCCTGTGTGAACCTCAAAAGGCTCAACAAGGCCAAGTGCAGGGTCCTGCACCTGGGTCGGGGCAACCCCCAGTACAATACTAGCTGGGAGATGAAAGGACTGAGAGCAGCCCTGCTGAGGACTTGGGGGCACTGGTGGATAAAAAGCTGGACATGAGCCGGCAATGTGCGCTCACAGCCCAGGAGGCCAACCGTATCCTGGGCTGCATCCAAAGCAGCGTGGCCAGAAGGTCGAGGGTGGTGATTCTGCCCCTCTACTCTGCTCTTGTGAGACCCTGCCTAGAGTCCTGCGTCCAACTCTGGAGCCCTCAGCACAGCAAAGACATGGATCTGTTGGAGAGGGTCCAGAGGTGGGCCACAAAAGGAATCAGAGGGATTGAACATTTATCCCATGAAAAAAGGCTGAGAGAGTTGGGGGTTGTTCAGCCTGGAGAAGAGAAGGCTCCGGGAAGACTTTATTGCAGTCTTCCAGTACTTCAAGGGTGCCTATAAGAAAGATGGGGACAGACTTTTTAGCAGGGCCTGCCTGCTAATAAGTCTTTTAGCATATTTTAGCCTAGATGACATTTGAAGGTCCCTTCCAACCCAAACTGTTCCATGATTCTAAGATTCTATGATTCTATGAGTTTTGGTAATCTATAAAGGTCATATGGTGTTGGAGAAAAGCAACAAGTATGTCAAACATAGCAAACCAAATTTGTCCCTTTTGTTTCTTGGTGATTTTTAGGTGACTTCAGCTAAATGTATTCAGTGGCCATGCAAAAACAACAACAAAAAAGATTTTATATTTTGAAAACACCAACTTTAGCCTCTTAGCAATTCAGCTATCAAATTTCCTTAGATTTTTGCCAATATGACAGGCATCCTAAAATTTATGAATGGTCTGGGAATAAGCTCAACCCAGGGAGACAGAGTGCTTATTTTCTGTGATCCTGTTAATTATTTTCCTTGCTAGCAGTTCATGTTCTTTCCTTGATTTATGTTACTTTGTGATGTGTTTGTCGCATCCACTAAGTACCAAAATATTATGAGCTTCTCAGTACTACTTTTCCCGTTACAGTTCTTCACTATTGCTTTACGTTCAATGAATGACTTACTACTCTTCATATGAGGATTGCATTCAACCAGGAGATTAACGTTTGAAAAGAACTATTAATTTATTTAGTTCATCTGCCTGCAGGTGTAGGTTGGTTCCCTCCTGTACAAGGATGTGAAAACACAAGGATAGTTCAGTTCTTTATCTTTCATAAATCACTTATGCAGGACATACACATTTATTTTAATATAAATCTATAATATGCTGTAAGAAGTTTATCTCTCATTGTGTGGGTCCATAAAGTGTGTTGTGCTTCCTATTGTAGCTCATCCTGGCGTATGTGATGTAAATTCAAGATTTTTGATTTTTGTGTGTGTTGTGAATTTGGTGCTTTTGTAGCACCAAAGGATCATGTTCTACCTCTAGGCCTCAAAACAGTACTTTTAGACTCTTCACTGCTATTTATGTTCTGTTCTCAAAACATTCAAAGGTTTGTAGGTTACACATTCAATCCTCTCATCTTACAAATAATTTATTTTTGCAGTTTTTAAGTGAAAATTTAATAGAAACTTGAATTACATGTCACATATTTTTCTAGTTCCTAGTTTGCATGTTTTTTGAAACTGATGCCTAATTTATCCATACATTTACCTAGCCATCTGATGGAACAGCCATGGATTCTCCAGTTATGTGCTAGTTTCCTTTTGTGCTGTATATCACCTTGTGGTTGGTTAGATGCAAACTACTATTTTAAAATTACAAGACGCCATATTGCTCTTGCTTTCTCAAGAAAGTTGTTTAGAGTGCTGCCAAGTTTTGTTCTTGTCAATAAATAGTCTGACCAGTCAGATCAAACATTATAAACAATATTTTCAGCCTTCATCAGCCCTAATTTAGCATCCCTTAAAAAGATATTTCCTATTAGATTGATCTGTTCAAGAAATAGTTTATTGTTTTCGAAAGACTTATTGACTGCTGGCAGATCAGAGAATGTCATCCATCTCACTTATGATCTGTTCTTTGGTTAATATTGACAATTGTTACTCGATCAGTGAAAGCCGAGTGCTCTATTTGTTAATTTGTTCACTGCTTATTTTTTGATGATGTACAATCAGTCTCTTTAATTCCCAAAATACTATCCTCACATAAGGTTTTTTAGTCAGCAAAGATCAGCCGATCAGTATTTTTAATTACAGTGCTACCAGTTGAGGGGAGTGAGATAAATTATCATAAATTCAATACTAGTTTAAGTTATCAGATGTACTTTGAATATTTTGTTATGCTACAAGTTTTAGGTGGGATAACATTTGGAAGCAGGAGAAGTTAACAGTATCTAGTCTGGGCAACTGCTGGGTTACTTTCAGAAATATTTCCTTTAGTATCTATCAGCATAATCCAAAACAGACACAATGATGTGATATAAAAATCTTCTTGTATTCAGTAGCTATGCAGTATCCTCTCTTGTAACAAGTTCAGTTAATTTGGATCCTAAGTGTTGTGAGCTGGACAGGGACTTAGCTGCGCAGTGCCAATCTTCCTGCCTTCTGTGGCAGCTGACTATGCAAGGAGAGTCTCTGCCAAAGGTTATTATAACAGTTCTGGATCAAGGAATGATGAGTTGTTGTTGTCAGCCCTGCTGCTCTGAGAAGATGAGGGAAATAAAATTTTTCCATAGAAAGATGGGCATGTACATGTAAACTTGTATGAATTTGGAAATCTTTGGAAATTGCATTAGACATGTCTATTCAGATTAATTAAAAGTCAGGGTTAAGTAAACTCCAATGCCATTACTATTGTTCTAGTGAGTAACATTAGTTCCAGTCAGAACTGATGAGTCTAATGAGTTAAGTATTTGAATGTAAAGTTAAGTTAATATTTATTTAAACTGAAACTGCAAAAATATCTGGAATTTGCCTCCCAAGCAAGAAAAAAAAGTATAGGAAAGGAGTCTAGGTATCTTCACTTAACTGAAGTGATACCTGCAACTTTCTAAAAACTTTTTAAAAAAGAAAAAAGCCAATAAAATGGACAGGGGGAAAGAGCAGAAGAGAAGGTCATGTCTTAAAATTCAAGAATTATAGGAAAGAGTTGCAATAAGTGGAACTGATACATATTTTGAAAATTGTATTAACACAAAACCAAATGCTCTTCAAGCAAATGATGCTATGTGGTGAGGATGTGGTAGAGATTAAATACATATTCCCAAAAATCAAGGAAATATGTTAAAAAATGCCTTAGTTATATAGAAAATAAAAAGTTTAATATAAAACAATTATATAATTTTATATTTAAAAAAGTTTTATTTGCCTTATTTTTGTGTAAACAGGACAGCATGGAGAGGAGCAAATAAAGGTAGGCTGGCAAATGAAACTGGTGTTCTGAAAATGGGAGTTACCATGATTAAATTAGAAGAAAATCACAGGGAATTTAATGCATTCAGGTGTGAACGAGTTTGAGGCTACATCCCTGGATGCTGAATAAGTAACATAATGACTGTCAAATAGCAAATTGTTTTGATTAAGCTAAGCAGTCAGAATACAGTACCGGGAAAAGGCCATGTAATGCCTGTGGTTAAGACAAGAGAAAGAAAAGATGCAGAAAGATACAAGCCCATTAGCCTGATCTCATAGGTCTTCAGAACTTTTATGCAAATGTTGAGGGAAAGTTGATTAAAGACTTTGGTGGGGAGCAAGGTAAAATTTTATGTGAATTACGTAGGAAATTGTGCTATATTAACCTGGTATTTTGCTTTGACATCTTGTCTTGTAGACAGTAGGATTCCAGTAGATATAGGATGCTTAGGTTTGGTTAAGAATTTCAAATAACATCACAAGCAAAATTGTTAATAAAATAGGAAATATGGGCTTTAGTAGATGCCCTGGAAAGAACTTATCTATGCAATGATGCTGAAAGGGCAGATATTTGCTTAGAGAAGGTTCTTAGTGATGATTCTTAAGGTTGAAGCTTGAGACAACTTTTTTAATATTTGCATCAATGACTTTAGGGAAAGAAAAAAAAAGAAAAAGTGAAAATCTACAAATTTTGCAATGTCTACATAAGAAGGTTTAGATTACCTTGAAAACTGGAGCCAAAAGGATAAACAGAGTTAAAATCTATGATAGTAAGTACAAAGTAATGCTTCTGGCTACCAGTATTTCTACAATAAATTGGAACCCAATCTGCTGAAAACAACGGCTATGATTAGTTGCAGAATTACTGTGAACCCTCAGTACATTGCTGTGAAGAACATAAATGTGATCTAGAATGATTCAGGGAACATATTCTCTGTGAAGGTATGAAAACCATTATCATCACAGCACAAAGACCTGGTGAAACCCATCCAAAATATTCTTAATAATGATCATGGACACATTCTTGTACTATTAAATAATAGCTTCATTGGAAATTTGGGCAAAGTAATAACGATCAAGCCAATGCAAAGATACCATCTGAGAGGTGATTAATACAGCAGGGCTTAGGTGGCACAAGCACAAACAGGTGGCTGGCTATGAATTTGTTCAGTACAGTAGAAGAAAGTTTGTATCGTAAAACCTCAGATCGGTGAGATTTAGAATACTCTGTTTGCAATAGCAGGAGACAGAGTTGGAAGGCCCAAGAGGATCCTTCCAGTGCTGAGTCCTATAGAATAGTTTCAGTGTGGCCAGTCTTTTCAATATAACCTAACTACCCCAAATTTCCTCCGGTAGAGATTCTGTTTTAGATAGCCCACTTTTGAGTTTCCTGGAACTATTGCAACAGAAAAAATTATGAATTATGCAAGCATCAATAACAATATCAGCTAGCACAGGACAGTCCTAAAGAAACTTCCTTAGGATAATGAAACTATGTTTCAGATTTTCTTCCCTCTTAGAGTCCTTCTCTCCAATACTGAGGAAACTAGTGTAGGCACCACTCAGAACTGTTGTGGTGAGATTCAGTTTAAGGGAATGTCCTTTCTTCTTTCTTACTTTGGCTATTAAATGATAAAGTATTCTGTAAGAGGTCTTCCTGTCAGAGAAGCTGTTAGAAACTGACTGCTGAGGCTGTGTTACAGGAATAGACGTTGAAGCTAAGAGGTAGCTTTGCCATCTTTCTCTACACAGGTCAGCACAGTGCCACAGAGATTAAATAGAATTTCACAGAAAAGCCAAAAAATCATTTTAATTGAGCCTTGAACTTGCAGCACAATATTCTTCTCTTAAAATAGAAGATTTCTTAAAGTAGAATGTTCTAAAAGAGCTTGAAATGTGGCTTTTAATACTGACCTCAGTTAAAGAAAAAAAATATGTTCTCTCTTTAGTTCTATTTAATCTTCATGGTGCAGAGCTGTCTCAGAAATCTTTCCCATCTTTTTCTTTCCACTGTTAAATTTGTTAACTTTTTTCCCATGATTAATATATGAAGATATATATTTAAGTAAGTCCAATGCTTATGATATTTAAAACAACAACAACAATGACCAAGTTTAAAAAGTAGGACCAAAGAATCAAAGAGAAGATTTTTAGATCTTTATTTTAAAATTAAGCATGGAACAAAACCACATGATTTTCCTTTAAAGTGTATTTGGTTTGTATGAATTTATGCTTGCTCAGTTTATACCTATAATGCTATTAAAACCAGTGGGAACTTCAGGGAAAGTATAGTTGTAAGGACAAAATTATACCCTCAATTACCTCTATGTAATAAGGTCTGAATTTGCCCCGATTGTCGATGTTATCGATAAAGATCTCATTTAACACCCTGTCAGATATGGAATCAGTGTCATAGTTCCTTCCTCTTTTTTTTTTCAAATTGATTAATTTTCCTTTTAAATGCAAGAATGTTGCTTAGTGGCAGTTTTGCATTGCAGGCAAAAATTAAAACCTTTTCACTAAAAGAGAAACTGTGGAAGATAGAAAAAAAAATTGACTTGAAGTGAATCTAGAAGTCAGAGAAGACTGTATAGGACAAAATTGTACTGGGTAATGGAGCCTGAACATTGCAGCTACTAATTATAGTCCAAATTGTGTCCATGGGGGTCTCTGTCTATGAAGCTGAAGGAGCATTTCTCCAACACTTTCACTGCTGGAGAAAGGTACTGTAACACACGGGGTCTCCAGGGATGCTACTGCAAGTAAAAGGAGAAATGTCCTGTTCTTCAAGTGTTCCCTGCTGGCACAAATCCCTCTGGGCCTAAAAAGAAATTCATAAGCAATCAACTTAGCTACCATTAGTCGTGGATGGGGAATACATAAGACAGATAGAGAATTTCATTACAATAACTCCTGTTTACCAAAACTGTACCAAAAATAAATGATTTGTGATAAATTTCACTCTGTTCCACAAAACACGCAAATCACAGTGGGAATTTTTCAGTATGATTCAGCTTTCAGATCTCTGGGTCCAGAAATAGGCTCCAGGCTGTCCTATTTAAACTGTCAGTTTCATAAATCTTAACCATCAATTAAAAGAAAATGTAACATATCCTGCAAGAATAATTTTAAACACAGAAGATACTCTAGACCCTGAAATTTACTGATAAATGTCTGACTGCAGATATTTAAGAGAAAGAGTAAAAAGTTTGTATCATGAAATTAAGGTCAAACAAAGTCAAAGTGTGCCATTGTAAGGCTGCATAATGGGTTGTGCCATTCTGACTTTAAAAACAAAAAACATAATGCAGAAAGAAAGAGAATAAGTTCCCTGCATGTAGTTGCTCCACAGGCTAAATAGTCAGAGTGGGACTTAGGTATATAGGTAGATATATATAGATAGATAGATTAGAGATAGAGATAGAGATAGAGATAGAGATAGATACAGATACAGATACAGGCACAGGCACAGGCACAGGCACAGGCACAGATACATACAGATACAGATATATATAGAGAGATAACAGATAGATTGGGGGGGGAGAGAGAGAGAGAGATGAGAGAGATATGGGGAGGAGAGAGAGATGAGACAGAGGGAGATATGAGAGAGAGAGAGAGAGAGAGAGAGAGAGGGAGAGAGATATCACTGCCACATCACTGAGCAAATGTGAATGAACAAGCATATGGGCCCTGCACTAGGCTGTTTCTCAACAGTCAGGATAAAGATGTGTCTTTAGATTGTGTTAACAAGGACAATGAAGATACCTAAATTCTAAAGATACAGTGTAAAGGTATCTAAATGTTGTACCACAGCCTTTTCACTGAAGGTAGTACTTCATCTAACTAGATAAACCTAGCAAATCTACAAATACTTTTAATTTTGCAGTGGACATAAAAATTCAGGCAACTTACAAAGTGAGGTAAGCAGTCGATCCACATGATTCCTGGCTGATGTTTCTGCCCGAGGAACGGTCCTACATAGATTCTGTGTGCAGGAGAGTATTATGCTAAGGGGAAGATCCTTCCCACAACCCTAGACAAGAGTTTCACAAGATGACTTTTCCTGCATTGTGTGTTTGCACACTCACTTTCATTCTTGATTTTACTAAAAATATCTGATAAAGAACAGAGTATGTCTTAAAAGGAATAGTATCACAATACATTGAGAAACGCATATGAAAATTTGGCCAAAGATATAAAAAAACTCAAGAGACTTGGATTTTTTCTGATCGACCTGATTTTTCAGAGCAGTCCCTCTTTGAGAGGAATCTGGACTATTTGCACCGTGTTTATGATCTGATTAAAGCTATCTGCAAACTAATCAGATATTGCAACCCAAACTGTTCTATGATTCTATGATTCTATGTAGTTCTTAGCTATTGGCATAGTGCGTACACCACCTGTCTCCTCTGTCATGTCTCATATGTTGTCTTTGTGCTCTCTATAAACCTAGAAAATATTTTTTTCTAGATAAAAAGCAAGTTGCTTCATATGTCTGTAATGGGTAGATAATGAATATAACAGACATGAGACTAAGTGACAGCAAAAGTAGCAAGGAATTTGAACTTAGTTCATAATACACTTAGATAACCAGATTGTGTAAGCATTCAAATATCTTACTGTAAATATATGTGATGGCCAAAGATCATCCACATTTTTCTGAGAACTAGAAACAGCATCATCTTAACTGCTTAGTTACGTGTCTGTGGAACTTCTCCAAAATGCTTTTACTATGGAGATACACCCAAATGTTATTAGGTACTTCTGACTAATCCAATAATCAAATGATTGCTTCTGAGGTGAAGATGTGACAATACTTCAGCATTTTACAGTATCTATTTATTCTTGTGCAATTCATAATTCGCACTACAATGTATGAAGCACAGATTAATAAAAGTTGAGTTGAGAAGTTGAGGCCTGTGTTTAGTTTAGGTTGTGCTATCTCCATTCCTCAGGAGTGTTTATGTCCTTTCTCTTTGCATGCTGGCAAAATCAGAGCTGTATCATTACTGCATCCTTCAACTTTCGAATTACCTCCTACCAGATATTTATTTAAAATTAGTTTGTCACTTTTAAAGCCAGTAGCAGTGTGTACATCTCTTGCTCCTAGATTCTCACTAACCACAATTTCTGGAATTTAATATTATGATAATCTCTTTTTCATTTTCTTACTTTCAAAGTCTGTGTGTGTGTGCACTTGTATGTGTGGGCATGTGCGTTGGGATTGTAACATTAAGTGTTTGATTATCCTATTTGCTTAATGTCAGTTTCTCACATTTTCAATGATTTAAAGTACTTCCAGATTACACATTAATGGGTGTGTAAATGACAGCAATAATAATGATAATAAGGATAATTTCTGCAATTTGGAAGTGAATTTTTCTGAGTTCAGCTGTTCCCGTAGGATTTTGTTTGCATGCAAATTAGGTATGGAAAATAGGCCCATTCTGATTTTGAAAATGACCTGAAAGTGAAGTAGATAGAGCTTTGAGAATCTGATCTCAGCCTAGGTAATCCTAGCAATTTGAAGAAAACTAAGACATCAACAAATACTAGATTCATGAAACTATTTCTAATATTTAAGTGCATAGTCTTTTATAATCAGAAGATTATAAAATACATATAATAATAATAATAATACATTTAATAATCTCATAATAATACATTTAATCATCAACAAAGTAAAGGTGAGTTGAAAGAAAAAAGTACATCTCTATATAATTAAATGTACACACACAAAAATATGCATACACACATATATATATGCATATACATTTATACTTTTTTCCCTTTCTCTCAAATATATATGCAAAGGTGGGGTTTTTTTTGAGTTCTGAAAATTATGAGTTTTCTAAAAATGTTTTTGGGATCTATTTTATCTCTGTATGTAAAGTCTAACTTTAGAATGATTCTTACATACTATGTATCATTATTAAATAATTATATTTTGCCTCTTCTTTAGAATCAATGAGACAATTACCTGCAAAGACACAAAAACAAATTTGGGCTTCACACAAGTCTTGAGCTGAATAGACTGTATCAGACCTCTGTTTGGTGCTGTCAAAAAGAAATTTATATATGCTGGAATTTTGAGCCCTAATCTGGCTTCATGTTACTTCTCTTCAACTTCTATTGAAGTTAATGAGAGTGGAGGATACCCAGTACTTTGTAGGAACTGCTAGGCAGCTCATGGGAATGCGTTCTTTGTTAATTATCTTTTCTTTGAACTTCAACACTTAAAATTCAGGCCCCCCATCTTGTAAACATTCATGCATGAGAATGTTTTCTCACATGTGCACAATATAACCAAATTCAGTTGAGCTATTCAAGTATCAGAGAGTTTGTAGAATCAGGCCCGTTGTCTAAACATGTGCCCCTATGGAAACCAATGAAAGTTTTACCGTCATAATCTTACCAATGCCATAGCAATTTCTCTCAATGCTTTTGTGACATTATAACTAAAAGAGTGCATTGAAGTCAGAGTAAAAATTCTGGCAATATGCATGCAGATTTTATTTGCATTATTGAATTAAAACACCCCCCTGTTTTGGATGAGGCTTGTCTTTTAAGATTGCCTGAGAAGAATAGTTGATCCTGAGGAAGAACAGACTTTGAGAAGGCAAACTCAAGGGAAGAGGGTGTGGGGGAGAATGAGGAAACCAGAGCCCAAAGCACTTGGCTAAACTGTTCTATATCTTTCTTGAGCAGTTATTTGCTCTTTTAAAGCTTTCAAGTTTTAATCATAACCTTATGGGATATGGTAAGAAATTGTTAAAAAAAAAATTGCATACAATAATCACAAGTGAAGTGCATTGAATTTGAAAACAGATCCTTATTACCAACTTCCTTTAAGACTTAAGGGAGCAGCAATTTTCTGACAACACTATAATTATTATTTACTATTTAATTTGAAGAATAAAAATGCTGCTTTTAAGAGATGCCTTTTAAAAATTAGTCTTGGGACACAGCCTAAGCTCATTGTTGGGATAAATATATGAAGGAAGTTCTTAAGGTGTTCAGTAAGACACTTCAATCTTTAAGGCCTATGCTAGGTCTCAGTGAGACCAGGGATATATATGCAATATTCAGTTCCCAGCTCCTCCCAGCGGACATCTTACCTTTCAGTAACTCCTGATATTGCCCAGGAAAAGTGTGATTTGTACCCATGAAATATTTGAAACCATGGAAAATCAGGAGTCAGCTCACAAGACTATCTGCAACCAAAGGCAGACCTCCAGAGAAGAAAAGGCATCAGGACAAAATCCAGAATACAATAAGGATGATAGGTGTTGAAATGCTTTACTCTGGGGCACTGGGTTTACTAGATTGCAGTCTAAAAAACCTTGCAGACCATCTTTATTTTGCCTGGAGGAAGATAGGTGCCTTAGAGTGAGCTCCAAACCAAACTTAAAACCAGTGATCCACAGAAAGTCAGCCCAAGCAGAGCAGGCAGCCTCCTGAGGGGGCAAAGAGGCAAGAAGGTGACTATCATACATCTTGTCTTGGGCATCAGGCTCCTGACTCCTGGCTCCAGGAGATATGTCCATCTACTCATTGTCCACAGGCCAGGAAGCTCTTCTAAGACTACATTCAAGTCTCTTTTCTCTCAAGAATCAAGCAACTCCTGTTTTCTTTTATGGTATCACTAGCTAGGGGTTTTCTCTTTCTTCAAAATTTTAGGCAATCTATATAGAATGTGGAAGACTAATTTTTTTTTTCTGCTGATAAAGATGTCTCAAACTATTTAAGATGATCTCACTGAAGAGTTATACCTGGGATACTTTTGTGAGGATTAGTGGAAAGAAGAGGGAGGAAATGTATCCTTGTACCTTCTGTTTAAATTGTTTCAGCACAGAGAAACTAAATAAAGAGATCCTACGTGAGAGACTAACATTAAAAGAAAATACGTCATCCAGAGAACAAAACAAGGTCCCTATTCAAAGATGAGTTTAATATTTTTTTTATCCAGTAATTGCTTTATATAGGGTACTTAATTCCATCGAAATCCAATGCTGCCTAAATTTTTTTCACATATAGTCCTTGGTCACTTCATCTGAATTTTATATAGGTAGCATGTTTATAGCTATTATAAAGGTAGCATTATTAAATAATTTAATAAGAGTTAATTCCTATTCATAATGTGTATGCAAAATTCTAATAAGAGATGGCATATCTTATTCTTGTATTTTGGAGAGTGTACACATTACTTCAATGCTGTTTCACAGAATGGTAGTGTTGATAATCATGAACATGTTAGATTTACAGTGTAATGTGAAATGACATATCCAAAGCAAAAGTAAAATTTTAAAACATGCAAAGCAAACATCAGGTGAAAATAGCATTTCTAATGACAACTAGTGAGTGTTCCCTGAAGGTGTCAAGTGTGTATATGACTTTTTCTGTTTCTGTTATTTCAGCTGTTTCAAAATACATTGTAATACTACGTCTTTGACATTACTTTTGCAACTGATAAAAGACAACTTCAAAGTCCTTCTCCAGTCATATTCTATTCTTCTTCCAAAATTTTGGGTTTGAGTAAACTGGACTTCACCATGGCTTAATATAATCTTCCTGATGGAGCCCAGACTCCATGGATACACTTTGCAGTGGATCTCAGCTGCTTGTATACCAGCTTGTTCAGACTAGGGACTCATGCATAATGCAGAACATCTTTCTTCTAGCTCATCTGCCAAGGTTTTTTCCCCAGGAAAATCAAGCCTCTCAAGAGAGTTAGGCTTCGTGAAACCCAGGTTTCATCCTGACACAGTAGTGAGAGCGACCTGGAGCACAAACTTGGACCAAGTATCTGAGAAGCACTGTAAAGTTCAAACTGAGCCTGTGGGAGTCCATAAACAGCCATGTACTATTTATTGAGGCCAGTGAACACTGAAGGGAGGAGTAAAATGGGGTGATTGTGTCTGGGTAGCAAAACCAATTTAAATTTCCTGAGAGACACTTCAAATATTCTAATTTTGCAACTACTTGCTCCTTCAGAGTGATGTGGATACTTAGACAGGTAAAATAGGCCCATGAAAGCCATTAACTGATTTCCTTAATACATATAGATATAAAAATAGCTGTAATAATCCATTCTTGGTGACCAGATGTGGGTGGAAGTGACCCACAACAGACTTTTTATGTCTTTCTGTGCTATGCCTCAAGTCACAGGTTTCATATAACTCCAGTACTAAACCCAGAGTTACTGGTCAGAAATGTCAGTTGTTTCAACAAGTACATGGCTTTACCTTTCACCACCATGACTAATGGGGTATGTTTTCATCAGTCCAACTTACAGCAAGAAGGTTCACAAAGCAATAAAAGAGTCTCCAGCTCTGTGTAATGAACCATCTAACTAGACAGCAGGGTTTAATGCTGTGTGGCATGTTTTGGAGCAAGGTAATAACATACACAAATGATCTTTTTGACTCTTTTCAATTCATTTGAAGATGGTAGGTGTAGCTGTGGTTGTATAGCAAGTGAAAGGTTGTTTGGTATTGGAGGTAGGAGACTGGAGCTCTACAGGGCAGTGTCAGAAATAAATTGTCTGTAGCAGCCAAGCTCCTACATCCTTCATCAACTCCTGGTAATGTTTAAAGGTTGAATTAATGCAGAAAAAATAATACAATTTTCCTATAGCTCAGCTTTTAGGTAGTTTTCTTGATATTCAGAAGGTGACTTCACCTCACAATTCAAAGTTTTCTAGCCTGGGACAATAATTCCATCTTGGTGTGACTGCCACCTCAAATAAAATGTGGTAAGATGGAAGGAAGTTCTGCTTTTAATGCTGCAACTTGATTAAAATGTTCTAGAAGGGGATTTCAGAAAACAAATTTCTTCACTGTGAAACACACATGGCCTCAAAATTGCAGCTAATGATTAAAGGAGTCAGCCATGAGCTCCAATGTGCATGTTACTTTACCTTGTTAGAGACCATACAGTGCTACCAACTTGGTCACCTTGCATGAGGTATGGAAAACATCAAAGTAACCTCACTGTAATAGAAATCATTGACAATATTTCTCAGCCTTGACCAAACAGGGACCCCAGAAGAGGATGCTTTGCCTATGAACCATTCCTACAGTGCTCTTCATATCTCAAGAGTACAATTAGACTGTAGGCCCAAAATCTCTATGGCTTTTGCTCATGGTGACTACTTCCTAACAGTTGCCACTGATTTTCTCTCTGCAGCTATATGCAAGAGTGTTGTTGCCTGTTGCCACTTGTTCACACAGTTCCCCTGTGGTCTAGATCCCTGTAATCATTCTGTTTCTCACTTTCACTCTACTTTGCGTTGAGCACATGTTAGTCTGGTTACATACCCTTTCCAGAATGGGACATAATATTGCCACATTACACAGCAAGTAGGACACAGATCTTGAAGGAAAAGGGTCTTGTATAGTCAAAGTCTATGTAACTGATAACTTTAACGATACTAATTTAATGGAGAAGTGAGACCACACTTGGAGTACTGGGTCCAGTTCTGGGCTTCCCAGTACATGAAAGATATGCAGCTACTAGAGAGAGCCCAGCAAAGAACAACTATTATGTTTAATGAATGGGAACATCTCTCACGTGAGGAAAGACTGAACGAACTGGGATGGTTCAACCTGGAGCCAGAGAAAGCTCCCAGGAATCTCATAAATGTGTACAAATATCTGAAGGGAAGATGTAAAGAAGCCAGACTCTCTTCAGTGGTTCCCAGTGACAGGAGAAAAGGCAAAGGGAAAAACTGAGACACAGAAGGTTCCATCTGAACATCAGAAAACACTTTTTCACTGTGTAGTGGCTGAGTACTGGCACAGGTTACGTGGAGAGGTTGTGGACTCTCCATCCCTGGAGATACTGAAATGCCATCTGGACATGGTCCTCCACTATTTACTCCACATGATACTCCTTGAGCAGGAGAGTGTAGGACAAGATGACTTCCAGAGGTCCCGTTCCAGACTCAACCATTCTGTGGATTTGTGATTTTCAGAAAAGTAAAGAACCATATTTTAACTGCACAAAATTCTTCAAAAAAGGTTTAGGAAATAATCTAATTAAAAAGGAACTCCAGATGAGTGTGTCTGAATTAACTATTGAAAGCCTGAAAAGTAAATCAAACCTTCAGTAGCATATTGACTGCCAACAGGGTTAGAAAGTCTAACATTGACATCAGCAGACTGAATATACCTTGAGGCTGTCCCTCTCTGTGTGCTTACATCTGAGCCTGTGCACTAACTCTCTGTGACTGCTTTGTGACAGAGCAAAAGAGTAATTGACATTCTAGTTAACATAGGCTGAAAAATGACCTCAATTCTTCACTTTGTCCCTGGCTTAGCGGGGTATGAGGGTTAAAGAAGGTCACTCAATTAAAAATCTGCCAATATTGCATCCTAACAAACACCAACAAAATGATTGCAGTACCTTAACTGTTGTGCTATTTACTAGTGAATTCACTGAAGTAAGTGAATTCGTAGCCCAGTGTTAAAAGAATTAGATTCAGTTTTCAGACATAAACACATTCTCTGTATATTTCCATTTTAAACCTTATTTATCATTATGTATTTTCAAACATCTAATCTGTACAATGCCCTGGCAAAGAAAACAGAGTTTTGATGGCAAGATGCCTAGTTTTTGTGGTGCTGTGGTGTGACAGACTGGCATTTCTCTCTCAGTCTCATTTATATCTAAAAAAGGAGTGATTTTTGAGTCAAACATGGAAATGAAAGATAGCATCTGTAGACTAGGCCTGGATTTATTTTTGCTGTGCTTGAGTTCAAGTTACAATATGTTTCCCAGACTTTAGTATCCAGAGAACATTTACACTGACCACATGTATACACTTAAAGAAAGAGGTAGAAATACATTATTCGTTGTGTAGGTAGCTAGTGAGACTCCAGATAACTGGAAAACCCAGTCAGAAGTGAGAAGTTGAATGCTTTTGCTAAAACAGCCACTATGTAAGTAGTCAACAACATTGACCTTTAAATTATCACAATTGGGAAATCTGTGCACATTGCAGTGTATTAGCTTAATTTTTTTCAATTTACTATAGATTTCCTTCCAATACTGAAAGGGAGAAATTTTGTTGTTTTTAACAGAGGATGTCATTCTGACACGAAATTTTGCAGCAAAGAACAGGATTTCCAGAAAAATCTTTTGCTGTGCAATTGTGTTGAAAATTTGAAACAAATCAAAAAACATACAAGAAAAAAATGTTAGAACCTGTTCTTATCCACATATTACTTTTTTTCTATGACATTTAAAATTTCAAGAAATACTGTGTTTTGTGAAGTGAATTGCACCTCACATGTGCCATTTAACTTTGTATTGAATGTGTAAACTTGATTAGCTTCAGAAAAGAAGTGGAATTACTCAGAGCTTGTTAAACATAAACCTCGTAGAGAAAAAAAAAGGTTATAGGTTACTAGGATGGAAATAAAAGCTACCTGAGAAACAAAAAGAGATTGTAGAAAGCATCCAAATCTTGAACTTTCATACTATAGAAAGTTTAGAAAAGTAGCATGTTAATTAACTGGTTTGAAAAGAAATGATGCATGAGTATTAGGAGTATTTATAGAGTTAAAGTTGAAAAACTAACAAGTCTACAAATAGCCACAGTAGTTAAAAGAAACACAGCTTCTTAACATAGTTTGACAGCAGTGAATGACTAGAGAAAAGACTTGGAATCTGTCTCCAAATCCCGGCCGTATGTTAAGTCAGGCACACTGGGAAGACCCAGAGGTAAGAAGTGTAGATGGAAAAGAATTGACTGGAGGAATAGAAGGGGTGGATGTTTTGTGCGTTTGCTGCCTAGAGTGGATGATTAGCATAATTAATCTATACTTTGCACTGGCCCAGAGGGGGAGTGATTCCTTGATGCACCTGGTGAATAGAGTGATTGAATAAACTAAAGGAGGGAATTGCTAATGCAGCTACATTACAGCCTTTGTGAGTAGCAAGCAGGTGCTTTCAACTCATGTAGCTCCCTATGTCTTGGGGAGAAGACAGGAATGTGATTTGACTGCTTATGGCCTGACCCACGTCCTGCAGAGCTCATAGATGGGAATGCAATGACTGCATGAACTGGAGAGAGACTGGCTGCCTGATGGCAAAGCTGGTGGAAATCAGTAGCTGATAGGTGTCTTTCTGCAGAATTATGTTGTATTGCTACTGGGCATAGAGGAATCTGTCAGTTCAGCCTTTATCCCTGTTTCTTCTTCTCCCCACCCCCCTCTTCTTCCATTTTAAAAACAAACTCCCGAAAGATGTGCATGTGACATTGGCCATTAAAATCCAAGGATTAATGTTAAATACCAATGTCTTAGCAAAAAAACATGCAAGTGAATAGTACGGGAAACTCCTGAATAAACTGTATCTAAAGGCATTTCTTTGCCTTTTTGTAGAAGTTTTTCTTCATGCAGATTAAAAACTCAAAAATTCTGGCTGTTGTGCAACTTCAGGAAAACCTCCATTATAAGGTTTTCAAAAATAAGCAATCGATTACAAAAACTACACCATTCAAGATACTACATTATCATACAGAATACAAAGTGTGCGGTTTTTGGTTTTGGTTTTGGTTTTTTTTAATGTTTTCTTGTCGTGAAGTTTAAGGAACTTTTTTTTACTTTTTTTTGTAGAACTTTCTAAATTTAGAAATACCAATAAGAAAGGGTGGAGGGGGGGGGGAGAAGTGAAACCAGCTATTCATTTACTTCCTCAAACTTGAAGTTTAAGTACATGTGGAAGGAAGGACGATCAACAATGCCAAGAAAATAGTAAATAAAAACCAAGACACGTCCTTCAAAAGCTTTATTTAAAGACAGTGGTTGAAATACGTGTCTAATTTATGAGGAATAAACTTAGTACCTGAAGTGATGAACAATTGCAGATTGTAACTGATTCTATTGACTGATTTGATAAGTTGCAGAATTACTTCAGCGATGTTCGTATGCTACTGTATGAATTTAGAAGACCAGCCCATAGGCTGGTGAGACTCAGACAAGGGTACTAATTTGGGCATGAAATATCCACTTTTATGTGTGCAATTTCATTCATTTGTGCATTTGTTTTCCTCAATATCCTCTTGCTCTTTTAGCAGTAGGATAGAAAATATATTTAATGTGGTTTAGGATGAAGAGAGATTTTAGAAGAATTCAAATTTTAATCTGCTACTAACAGAGAGTAGAATAAGAAATAAGAACTGAAAAAAGGAAGATAATGATATTGTACCAAAGAATGAAAAAGAAATAGCAGCAGATAATCAGAAATAAAAGGCAAGGCTGAATGTTGTTAAGAAAACCAGTGTCTCAGTATTCAATATCTTATTAAATACTTTGTTGAACACTTGGTTTCTCTTTAAAAACCTCTTGCTTGTGTCATCAAGAAATTAATGCCTGGTGGTGTCCATGGCTTTATTTTTTACCATAATTATGAGAGAATCACTGATGAAAACATTTCTTGCAAAATTGTAACTAATCAGCTTACTTGAGTTTGCTTTATTCTACAGATAGAAAAACAAAAAATTACTAATGTCATTGCCTTAAAACTTGATTCAAAGGGACACGTTTTATCATAAGGTTTGGCAAACTACTCAGAGAAATAGATAATTAAATTATCAGTGATAAACTTCAAGAGCAGAGCGTAAGCTAACTCTATTTTTCATGAAGTGATTGTGTTGAAAGTCTGTTTTGGATGATCTTTGCAACAAATCTACCAGATGGTACCTAATGATACTCTGACTCTCTTGTGTCTGGCTTTGCTGCAATAATAAACCTACTGATATGAACATTCTCAAATTCCTCACCTTCTTCCCTCAGCCCACTCCCTTTTCAAATGTACCTAAATTGCCCTGTGCCATCAAGCTGCGTTAAGAAGTTACATTTTAGATTTTTTTCCTTAAACATTCAGCAGTCTGGTTTTCAGAATCATGGAGTATTCAAGCATAAACCAAGTCAGTAGGTGTTGCAGATATACACCTCCATGAATTTACATCTCAGTTTTGTATAGATAACAATAGAAAACGTCTCTTCCCTTCAGCTTAAGAAAGAATTAAATACAATTTAAGGAAATTCTGTTAAAGCGGAAATACACCTCTGTTAAGTGTAGCAACAACCACTTAAATATATTCTTTCCACTAACTACACTGGTCATGACACAACTGGAAAGATATGCGATTTGTTTAACTACAAGTCAGATGTTCTCTTGTTTTATTGGGAGCTTTGTTTATCTTTTGTAATCTCAATACTTAAAGAGTTATGGAAAAATGCATTTTTAAGTTGGAGTTAGATGTATAGCTTTCACATCTAGCAAAGATATTTCCATTCTAAGTTGTCAAGGAATTTGGTGGAACAGATAAAGCAAGCATACATGAAGGGTAGTCACATGACCTAAAAAAGGATAAAACTTATCTGTTTCATTTCCAGCCAGAAACTGATCCTGAGTTTGGGAGGTGACACAGATGTGTACTAATAGGACATTTACTATTTCATAGATATAACTCACTATGTCTTGAGAGATTTTTCTTTTCAATCCTAGTGTCTCTATCCCACAGAAGATCTTCTGGTACATTCTGATGGAAAAAAATGTATGCTATTCAAATGTTCATGTTAGCCTACTTTTTCTTCCTTTGTTTTAAAGAACTGTATTTCTCAAGCAACTGAAAGATTGCTAAGAATGAAGGGGTTGCATTCTGGTATGAGTAGTTATCAAATACATAGTAATTTCTGCGCCTCTTACATACAGAAAAAATTATGTGCCTGTTAATTGTATAGTTAAAAGTCAGAGTAGAGTTTACAATCTACAAATACTGTTGGTGTACTCCCACAGTATTGTGACAAAATTGATCAAAATAATGCTTAGGGTCTTCTCATTATGGATTCATTTGGTATTCATTAGCATATCACTGATCATAATGATTTCATTTGGTATTCAGAAATGTCATATGTTTCTCCATAGGTGTTCATGGACACTTAAAATAAATTGCTTCTTTCCTCTCTTGAACTCTTTGATGACATGTTAATGCAGAATGTATTTGTACTAACACAGTCTCTCCCAGCCCACCTGGCACCACAGGGGCAGATCTTCTTCTGCAGCATCTGAATTAGTAAAATAAATATTTTCCCTTCATGAAAAAATGGAAGGTTGTACTATTCAAAAAGCATGCACAAAGGTACACAGTATAGGAATGATTTAATTTTTCTATTTAAATAACAAAGGCCTGAAAGAATATGGAACTTTCAGACAGACGTAGAAAATGTTAACTTTCCAGTACTGCCTTTAAGACATGATGGTATGTCAGAGGGGACCTATAGTAAACACTTCTTAGAAAAAGAGCATTTTGGATGAAAAAGAAACAAAATCAGAATTTGGGAGCTTAGATTATCTTTGACTTCAGCAAAAATTTGTTTTTCCTTTTTGTTGACCATCTTCATTTCCACAAGCTGAAGGACTTCTAATTGAAATGAAGTCAACTTCAGTATTTATGCATGTCTTCCTACTTGCCCTTTCCTGGATTTATATAGATCTAAGGTAGAATAAGCAGAGTTTGAATATTGTTCATAGGATGGTCTATTAGGAACACTGATTTCTTGTCAGAATGGTGCATATTCCTGTCAGCATTGTCCTGCCATTGCTGACACTAAACGTTCAGGGCTGGACAAATGACAGAAAGCTGCCTTTTTTTGTCTTGTTGATTTTGCTTTGAGAAAGTAAACTGAAACTCCTAGTTGCTTCTAATATTTCATACATAAGGATGGAAAAGAATCAATTAGCCTTGGTATTTTCATCCTGCTATGTTCAGCAAAGTTATCTGGAGTTGCTGTACATTTAAAAGGAAATGTGGAAGTATTTTCTGTGCTTCCAAAAAGATTGAGGATTGTGTGTCTCTAATGAGTCTATTTGTAGTCATGTTTCCCAGTGTCTAAAAGTAGTTGGACAAAGAAAGTCTTCCTTAAAGTATATTGAGCATTCAACAAAATTAAAATTTTCCAGACTATAAATTCTTCAGAATATAAAAGCCAAATTAACTTTTATTCTTATAGTTTAACTTCCTAAAAATAAATCAATGTCTTGAGTTTAAAAGATATAAACTGAAACACAACTTTCAGGAGGCAAATGTTCACAAGCCAAAAGGGAACTACAATATTTTGCTTGATCTTTCAAATATCTCTGCCCTTTTTTCAAGTGCCTCATGTGGCTTGAACACAGATTCAGGCTACATCTTTCTGTTTCTTAAATCATTGATCTTTTTTAAATAGATATTATTGTAAAAGTTTCTTTAAATTGGACTCAGTAACATTTCCTTTCCTCTAGCACTACAAACAAAAAGAAAATGATAACATGTAGGAAATGTGCTTTCCCTTCAGTGAAGGAGAATTTTGCAATTTCTTGCATGTTCCTGCAGAAATCATTCTTGGATTGCAAGATATAATTAGAATATACTTTCAAATCTAGTTGTTAGACACTGATGAATTAACAGATCCCACAGGAAAGACCTTTGTGAATCCCCATAATCTGATCAGATCTTCCTTTTATTCTCCCTGCTTTCTGAATAAACTTTCTGATTTCTGTCTTTTTTTTTTCTTTCCCAAAAGCAAAGGCCTTAAGTTAAACTCATAAGTCCATGTTCAAATGACTAAAGTGGCTTCATTATTAAAAGAGCTGAATGATGAGCACCAGCATTAATGTAAATCTATTTAGCATATTTTATTATTAATCTTAAGAAATTTCATATTCTTTCTAAACAATGTGTCTATGAAGGGAGCATCCCTAGTATTAAATTTTGACTTCAACCTGAGTGCTGATTCTTTTTGAAAGTTAAGCCATTTGAGTTATTAAATAGAGTTATAGTCCCTTCTCCTCATCTTGGGCACTTCAGAACTAAACTAGATAATACACAATTATTTTAATTTTTTAAAGTTTTTCTCCTGTTAATGATTTAGCCTGTTAATGCCAGGTAATCTAGTCAGATCAGCTCCAGATGCACGTCAAATTGTTTGCCTGTAACTTTCAAAAGAGCTAAGGGACATAGGCAAGAAAACTTCATTAAAAAAACTAGAATATTGAACTGATCACATGGCCTAGAACAATAGCATCATAGACTTTTCTTAGGCTACTAGGAAATAGACCCATGTAATTAATCTGCTTTTGTGCTTTTAATTGCTATTAAATGCAGCTATTACATACGGGGTTACCTGTAGACCTGATACTCTATTTTGAGTACAACCTTAAGGGGAACCAGTTTATGCTTGAGGTTTACAAGCTGAGCTAGTACTGACATCAAGCACTGTCAACTATATCTGCTGCTAGAAAAGATCTGAAATCATGTTTAATCTACCTACAGTCCTGACTCAGGAGGGTTAAAGCAATTTATATAGTACTGTTTTCTGACTTTTTGTTATGCTCTTGAATACCCCCCACGTATCTTGCTGTTTCAATCTGCCTGAGTCTGTGCAATGTTTAAATTGCCTTTGACCTTCAAGCAACTTATCAAAGCAAATGAATTCCAAAGGGAACATCAAATCTGACTGTGAGATTTGCTATTTCTCTGGGAAACTCCAAACCCAGAGCCCTAAAGTTCAGGTACCCTCACAGAGCTTAACAGTTGTGGTGGCTTGGAGAATATGATGGCAAAAGACCTGTGGTGTGAAGTAAGGGGGTTTGTGTGGTCCCAGAAGAATGAAGTCAAATTCAAATACTTCTAATTGCTCTGCAGAAGCAGATAATCATAAAGAAAGTTAGGTTGGAAGGGACCTCTGGAGGTCATTTTGTATAACCTCCCACTCAGATCAAGGCTAGCTGAGATCTGACTGTTCATGACCCTACCTAATTGACAATAAAATAACAAGAAAGAACCTGATGAACCCATAGGGCTTCATGGAGTGCATTTCTCTACCTCAACTGTCCTAAAATCAAGTTGTGATTTTTTTGAGTGATAAAAAACTGCAAGATTATGGGTCCTTCCACTAACATTCGTATAGATTAATACTGCACCTGAAATAAACAAAAGATTACAAAAATTAGCCAGCACAAATTCAAAAATATCAAAGAATGCTGGAAAGTGTTCAGAGACAGCCTGTTTATGACAAATAATTACACATGGAATGTTTATCTTTATTGTTAAGATTACTTTCTTTCATTCCTTCACACAGAGTGTGTTAGTATATTTGTGTTTGGATAGTAGAGCTAGAATAAAGTTATTTGTACAATTCCTTTTCTTAATCACTGAAAACTTGCCTTCCATTAATGTTTTCTTTTTTCAGAAAGCTTTGTTTTTTATACATGTTTTAGAAAAGATTTTTTTCCTAACTCTTGTGCAGTAATATTTCATGTAGAATGGACAATTCCTCTTTCTAGAAGTTCAAACAAAATGCCTTGAAGGCATTTCTGCAATCCTGATCTCTAATACTGAATATTTGAATTAGAATGATAACTAGAACCTCTAAAAAATTGAAAATATTTTAAATACCAACTTGTGATGATATGTTTATTAGTATTTTTCTTATCGTTAAACTTATCACTTTTTTTACAATAGCTTTCTTACTTCAGCACTGCTTTTATAAACCAGCTTGATACAACAATATGTTAACAGCAAAGACTTTAAATAAGTTTTTCTCAGCGTTTTTTGGAGTATTTTTAACTTTATCTTTTTTTAATTTATTTTGTCTTGTCCAAAAATATACATTCTGTCTTATTTAACCTGAAGATGTAAGATTCTTAAAAGCAAATTTTATGAAGAGTCATCATATCTGTTTACTGGGGTCTGCTATTTCATGGTACCTGGAAAACAGAACTCAATATTATCTGGGATATCATGTTAAAATTAGAAGAGAGTTCTCCTCTGACAGCTGCTTTTTGTACAGATCCAAAGTTGGCAATAACAAGTTAGCAACTTGAGTAAAAAAGTTTAGGAGTAATAATAATAATGAAAAGGTGCCCCAGAGTAAGACAGGTTAATGATCTCTAAAAGAAACAGAACTGCAGCAGTTTTGTCTCCTGCATCCTGGTGAATATTGCCTAAAACCATAGCTGTGGGAGAAAAATTCTCTACTGGATCATTGTTCTCTCCTCAGAGGCAGAGTTCCAATGAGTCAGAAATCCCACAAAAATAATTTCTTTGAATAAGAGGAGGAGAGGTAGAAATAGGGAGAGTCCTATGATAATGACTAACTTTACATTTCGTTTTCTTTTCCCACTGAGGACAGACAGGGTTGAAAGAGAACCTAAAGTTAGCAGCCTAGTTTGAAGAATGTAAGGAGTCTGGGGTTGAACTTGGATCTGAATTACTATCTATGTTGTTTTGTCTTCTCTAATATTTTAGACAGCTCATCCTAATGGTACAGAGTCCTTTGTTTTTCCTACTCTGCTGCCATCTTCAACAAGTTTGCTTTGAGATAATCAGAAAGCTAAAAACAAAGGATTGAATTTACACGAAAAGGATTCCTTAGTCCTCCTACTCAATGCTTACATAACTCACATCAGCAACAGCTACTGGATGACCACAATATGACCACAAGGTCTGTTGGAGAACAAAGTGATGTTTCATTTAACTCTGCTCATTGTTTCTTCCTGTTATGATTCCAGGAACAACAGACAGCTTTGCATGACTCCATGCTGGGGTAAACACAACCACTCTGATACTTATAGCCAATAACTACTCCTTTTTTTCTCTGTAATACCACAGGACTTCAGTCTGCAATAACCCATGGAGGTCCCAGTATTGATGGTTGTTCAGCACCTCCTAAAATTTTTTGCACTCTTACAGAAATCATACATTGAAGAGAGGACAACATGTAGGCACAATATAAGTAGGTGCAAAGGGATTTAACTTTTCCTTAATTGAAGTCCTGTCAGGTGACCACTGACACTCAATGTAATTCCCTGGTGAGAAGAAACTAAGCATCTAATTGAGAGTGATAATTGCTAAATATTGATGTCAAAGATGGCACTTCAGTCTGTGTGAGGAAAGTCAGTCTAAATTTGTATTTCACTCAGAATACAAGCATTTTCAGCTTACATCTTTCTGAAGTGCAGTATGCATGTTAATCTACTGAGAGTTACTATGGAGGGTATATGTTGTGGTTATACTTCATATTCTTCTGTGTCTGTGGAGTTCCCATTTAGTATGATAGTCAAAAAGAGTTGCATATATAAATACAGACATCTGCCCAGTGCAGATACCCATCCACACCACTTCTGAAACACCCACTGAAAGAATATTAATCGTAATATATCAGTGGGGTCAAAACCTTCTGGGCTCCAGGGTAAATATGATGTTTGTGTTATCAGAGCATATATTAATATAAATCAGTAGTTTACATCTTTGATAGGAGGTATAAACTTATTTGATCAGTGTCTGCCCTTACTTGTACTAGAGTTCTGTCGTGGTTTAGCCCCAGCTGGCAACTAAGCCCCACGCAGCCACTCACTCACTCCCCCACGGTGGGACGGGGGAGAGAATCGGAAGAGTAAAAGTGAGGAAACTCATGGTTTAAGATAAAGACAGTTTAATAAGTAAAGCAAAAGCCGCGCACACAAGCAAAGCAAGACAAAGAATTCATTCACTACTCCCCATGGGCAGGCAGGTGTTCAGCCATCTCCAGGGAAGCAGGGCTCCGTCACGTGTAATGGTTTCTTGGGAAGACAGACGCCATCACTCCAAACGTCCCTCCACCCCTTCCTTCTTCTTTGTCCCAGCTTTATATACTGAGCATGACGTTATATGGTATGGAATATCCCCTTGGCCAGCCTGGGTCAGCTGTCCCGGCTGTGTCCCCTCCCAGCTTCCCGTGCACCCCCAGCCTGCTCGCTGCAGGCCAGCACAAGAAGCTGGACTGTCCTTGACTACTTAGCAACAACTCAAAACATCAGCACCTTATCAACATTTTCTCATCCCAAATCCAAAACATAGCCTCACGCTAGCTTCTATGAAGAAAATTAACTCTACCCTGGCTGAAACCAGGACAAGTTCATAGATTCTAATAATTGTAATCACATAAGCATGACAATACGTACACTGTGGTGTAAACTAGGCCAGATATCAGCTGATGGTCTGTTTACCCCAAAGATGCAGTCAAGCACTTTTTTCCTCTGTTTTTAGCTTGTGTGGCTACATCATTGTCAGAAATGTCTTCAGATGACCTTTTTTTTAATTTTCTTTTTTAATTTTAATATTCTTAGGACAATGAAAATAATTTGCTGTAGCAAAATGTTGGTTTAGCGTTAAATGTCTGGTCAATCATCTAAAGACAAAGAGGCCTTTATGCAAACATCCAACAGGTTGTAGCTTATGACCTCTGGAAAATCCAAATGCTTCCCTAATAACGAAATCAGTCACTAGCTTTGTGGGACTGAGATATTGCCTTCTTTCAGTACTCCATGCTAGTTTGCTGGCATTCCCTGTAATAGGTGATCAAATCTATGTCCTTCCACACCTGCCTTTTTAACCTTGTTACCAACTAAACCATTACAGACACAAGGGGAAAGGAAAGCAAGAAGCCCAAAGCTGCTACAAGGTCAGGGATCAAGTAAGCAGAAGCAGCTTGTTAACAACATTCTCAAAGGGAAGCAAGTCACTAAGAAATTATTCGCGCACCAGTGAATTAGAGACACATGGTTTGTATACATCTGTTTGTCAAAGACCCTAGAAACTGCCTCAGTAGTGCTGATGCTGTAGGAGACTGTAAAAGATCAGACAGTTTAACAAAGGTTAGGAACAGCTTTGGCATATTCATTACTTTGATGCAGCTTTTCTCTCAAAATAATGAGTTGTTGCTGTGACCTCAAAGTGCCAGAAAGCAGTAAACTGGGTGAATAAATGTCAGTGTCATACCTTCAGTCACGAATCAGAAACAGATTTTGTTTTCTTTAATCATGGTATTATGGTTAGATCCACATGTACAGAAGGAGTGGTCATATTCCAGTCCATTCTAGGAACACATCTAGGAACAGATCAAACTACAACAGGCAAAGCTTTTCCAGTGCTTTCTAAGTTATAGGGGCTGTTTTCAGACAGATAGAGAGGCTCTGTTTCTTTGTAGTTACACAGACCTTGTAAGCATGTATGTGACGCTATCTGCTTGTACAAATGTGGAATTTCAGGCAGGAATAATATATATGTTCTCTATTCTTAGCAAATAGCAATTTTTCACACTGACTGGAACTAAAGGTACCATAATTCTATTAGTTTTTTTCTCCATCTTCCGTGGGCCTGCTTCTTAGTATGGTATTGCATGGTTTTGTCTCATGCACAGTCATGCTTTTAACATGTATTTACTATCTGAAATATGGCTGAGGGATTAGCTGCACTGTTAGCATGCTACTGCAGCTGTGGTATTTTAAATCACTGCAGGGCTGGTCAAACAGATGCAGATATGCACATGTGCACATATATACATATACGCAATGGGAGATGGTCTTTTTAACAGGTGACAAAACAAAGAGACAGGCATACTGTCCCTGTCCATGCCACCTTTTACTAATTGGATCATTACTGTACTAATACAAAATTATCACCATAATAATTTTAAAAAATGTTCCCAGTTTGTGTTTCTTTTGACTTTCCGGTTTGTCTCCTTTTGTTGAGGCATAAGTAAATATTCCCACTAACTCATGTGTGATTTTTTCGGATATGACTTATTTAAAATATTTATATTGTCTTTCCTTATAAACAAATATTGCCAAGCTTATGTTATTTAGCTGATACTAGGGTAATACTGAGTGATTTTCCAGCAATGTTTCACTATTAAATTTTAATAAGGATTTATGACAATCTACATCTTCAAAAATAGGGTATTAAAAGAGGGAAATTATTTGTGCAGCAAATCATGCAAATTCCCTCTTGCTTTCATTCAAAAATCCAAAGCTGACTATGCAGAACTTTTTCCAAAGTGATCATTCACTCAAATACTTTCATCCCCTAAACACAGGTTGAACTGGCAAAACCAGGCCCTTTTCTAGCATCAGTGAGCACTTTGCTGCTTTCCTTTAAACCTGCATGCTGGTTTTTTTCTAAAAATTTCTTTCAAAACATCTTCTCAAGAAGTATTCAACTCTTTTTAGTGGGTAGAAGACAAATTCCTTTTGGGCATGTATGTATGTGTGTGAATGTAAGTGCAATCTGAGCATCTGCGTGTCAGATTCAACTGTTTAACAAATGAGACGTTTCTAGATCTCTTGCTGTGCTAGACACACTGACCCATGGGAACAGGAAACATTTCCCATGGGACATGTGCATATGGAGACTTCCTCAGCAGGTTTCCTTAACATGTTTTACACTCTTAAAAAAATCCCAACATGTTGTTCCATCCAGCTGGGATGGAACAAGATTTACCTGGAGCTGGGTGTTCAGGAGACTGAAGCTAAAGTGTTGGGTATAATCCAAACCCAGACTATTACTTTGAGAATAGCTGATGAATTGAGACATAGGAATGTGGAAATGTTTCATTTTGGAGAGAATATTTCCATCTTATGGTTCTCAAGTGAACTTCCTTTTACAACTGATACCACTAGAGGATCATATGACATTGGTCTACTCTACAGGCAGGAATAAATAAGACTGTCAGACATGTGCCAGAAGGGCATTTCCTAGACTTGTTGGGTCAAACAAGTCTTTGTGTTCACACACTTCAAATAACTG
The DNA here is from genome assembly GCF_964289735.1 of Phaethon aethereus. Lineage (NCBI taxonomy): Eukaryota > Metazoa > Chordata > Aves > Phaethontiformes > Phaethontidae > Phaethon > Phaethon aethereus. The sequence continues at coordinate 41,377,156 of NC_138577.1, read as the reverse complement.
TCCAAGCTGTTTGGAAGCATACAGCCCAAATAACTTGTGGTTCAAAGACAGCATTAGTGACCCTGATTGTCCTTAGGCAACAAGCTAATAAACAGGTGGTAAGCATTTCTGCCTTTGGAAGAAACCTGTATTTTTCTATATGTAGACTCTGGCTTTGGTTCAGCTCATTTCCACTGACAGAGATCCAAGAAACAAAGCAAGAATAAGTGAAGCAGGCTGATAAGACATTTTCCAGTTATAGATAGAACAAGAAAAGGTTTTCCCATCTTGTAAAATACGCAGGCTTTGGAGGAAAGAGAGAAAACACAGACCAGCAAAAACATGTTTGCATTTACAGGCTGCCCAGGGAGGTGGTGGATTCGCCATCTCTGGAAGTGTTCAAAAAACGTGTGGATGTGGTGCTTCAGGACATGGTTTAGGGGACATGGTGGCGCTGGATTAATGGTTGGACTTGATGGTCTTAAAGGTTCTTTCCAACCTAGTGATTCTGTGATTCCGTGATTCTGTGATTTAACCCTAGAGGTAAGACAAGACTATTGTAAGGATTTTTCAGTGTTTGTTTATTGTTGTTGTTCTGGGGTTTTTAATAGAGAAAAAGATATAACAATGAATCAGAATGCAGAGGGTTTATTAGCACTGCATAATTGTTCTCAGGGAGTTGCTCAGCTCAAGCTGGTATGTTTTCATAGAACTCCACTGCTCTATGTAGATTTACTGGTAGGGCTGCTCCATGTTTGCTTTAAAGTATGCTTTTGCATAAAAGGTGAATAATTTGGTAACAGACCATGACGTGCCCATGGTGTGGAAGACAGTCTTACTCTAATCAGGTAGAGTAGATAACTGACCTGATGTTCCCATGGATCTCAAGGCAGTTCTCATGTTTTTCTAGGGGAAAGGAGAACTGGCTGCTCTTTTTGATTAAAATTTCCACTCTTTACTTGATAAACTTATGACTGCAACTATCATGTCATTACAATATATTGTGATAGCGCACCAAATTTTTCTGATGAAGTTACATTATAAATTTTTTTCTAAATTCATGCAAGATGAATTGCATTGCTGAAAGCTCATGACAATTCTCCAGTAACACTGAATGCTTGCTCAAAGTAATGTACTGTGTGTGAATATAGTATTGGTAAACTAAATCCAATGAGAGATTTAGATGAACTTTAGAGAAGTGAAAAGAATGTTCCTCATGTGTTCCTATTCCTCATGTATTTATTTATTTATTCTTTTGGATGGTTTTCCAGTGATAGAATTTTACATTTTTTTGTCAATCCATTTGTCTTTGAGATTTTTTTTAGTACTTGCAACAATTTTTAAGAAATAAAAGTTTATATTTGCAGGCCTACAAACTTTTGCTACAGCATATCTAGACAGAAGTTGATGGGAGTCAGGCAAGACTGAATGAAAGCTGAAAAACTTCTCCACATCTTACTGCAGTGAAGTCAGTTTGAATTACAGAAATAAAATTAAAGGTCAGAAATTAAACTCTGCCCTTCAGCTTTTTAGTTCCACAGTATTGGCTCTTGTAAGCCAATTAGCAGCACTGAGGGATTCCAGAGGAATGATGGAAGATCCAGCACTTTGGAACATTTAACATCAGGCTGCACAATATACCAAAAAATGTGTTTGTAAGAAGCACAATTCATGGGCAGGAGGTGAGTTGGTTAAGCTAATGGAGCTTTTGTCTTCCTCTCTCTCACTTTCATCTTTAAATTCTGTGAATTCAAGGTAAATGTCAACTGCATTGTGAAGGGTTTCATCCTCAAAAATGGCATTTGCCCTGACTACTAATCCATAGTGTGTTATAATAGAGTGTAAGCACTAAGTAAGTGAATCCACTTTTCTTTTACAGTCCTTCTAGGACAAAGACAGAACCCACTCATTTAAAAGTAATGGGAGGCCTTTGACATATTTCTGTATCCTTTATATGTGAGACTATAATCAGGAGTTTCACGGAGACAGTGCCAAAATTTATTTCTCACTAAAGGCAAAAGCAGGCAAAAGTGGCTGGGAGATGGGAATGCTTCCTCTCCTCATTTTCATAAACATTTCAGGGTGCCACCTTCTTGAAGGCCTTTCCACCCTGAAAAGTGTTAAGGTAAGATACCCAGTCCTCTTGCTATTTTAAAAAAAGAAAAAAATAGATTAAAGGGTCTTCATGGAAAAAAACAAATTTAAAAGGTGGTATATTTTAGGGGCTGACTTGACAGACATTGACAGAGGCTATTACATTCACATTCAGTTTAAGCACAACAGAGTTATTTATCTAAATCTAAGCCTGTTAAACTCTCTTTATAGACCCCCTCAGCTGACTATGCAATTAATACAGATACCTATCTTAATGTAGGATGACTGTCAAATGAAGGTGCAAAGTACTATAAAGCACGACAAGGCAGAAAGGGCAACTATTACATGTGCAAATCAAAGTCAGATGAATTTTAACCATAATTAAAATTTTATTTTATTTTATTTCATTTTTTAAGCAGCAGCACTGACATGTAAAACTTAACAGCAACCACAGTATTTAACCAGCATTTATCCTTAAATGAAGATCCCAGAGAAAATTTGTAAGATCAGTGAATTCTAGAATGAAGGTAAGTGAAGAACAGATAGAGGAAGCAAAAAAAATTCTTTTTAGTCAGATCAGGTATATTTCTATTTGTCTTTACTGTGGTAGAACGAACATTAACAAATGATTGCCTACACCTGTAAAACCATAGATAAAAAGATTAACTACTACAAGCAACTTAACTATTACAAGGTGCATTATATGATGCATAGAAGACAGTAAAACTGTGAGAAGAATGCAACCACTGTTATGACTCAGGTACGTTAGAGATGATATCCTTTCCCTGGAGAACAAAACTCTCTTTGCACTTACCTACAACCGCCTCTAGTGACAAGTACGTAACCACAGTCTTTATTGCTCTACTGCAGCTTTCATGTTTTCCAGTAAAATAAATAGATTAGCTATTTCTGCTAATGTGTATTTGGAGAACTAGGAACTTTATCTTATTTGTCACAGAATAATTAGATTGGAACAGACCTCTTGATATCATCTAGTCCAACCTCCTCCTTCTCAAGAGCCAAGAATATTATTGACAGAGGAAAAGCTGCAGATAAAATAATAATTGCTGCATATATAACTTGGCAAAAAAATGGATATAATATTTTAATGAAAATTCTACTCAAAACACTAAAGCGTATTTGATCTTGCTTGAAATTTTTTTAAAACACAGAGCCCATTTTAGTCAACAGCGTTTTGCTTTTTTTTTGTTTTTATGAAGATAATTTCAAGATCTCTTTAGTTAATAAAACACATATATATTTTTATTATAATGGAACTATAATATATTACAATATATTATATCTGATTTGAAATTATCTTTATATGCTCAGCTTTCACTTTCTTTACTCAGGAGAAATCCAATTGTGATTTAATCTAAGATATCAACAAAATTTCTTAGCTTTGACTCTCTACAGTCTCCCTTTTCCCTTGAAACATGACCTTGGAAAGATTTTAGCTTCCTCCCAAACTAGGTTTTTGAAGCTTAATTGCAGTTGGCCAAATACAAGTCTTTCATCTAAAGCATTAAAATGCAGAAAATGTTTAAGTCAAACTTCCTGGTTTGGGATTTTCCTTCTGTATTGCATCCATTGAACTTTAAGTCCTTTTACCTTTATCTATGAACTAGTTTTTTTCTTATTTTCTACATGATTTATTATTATTATTATTATTTTATAATATGAAGCATATTAGATATAGTCACCAACTAAAAATATTTAAAGTATCTTCCTTGAAGATTATTTTGAAATTAGAATAATGAGCTGCTTCTTAAGCAAAGTGAGTTTTGAATCTCATTGAATTTAAGTTTTGAAACTTTCTGCTAGGTACAAATCTCTGGAAGCCTGTGGGATGCTAGCATGACAGAGCACAAAGTATCACAAGTAGTAGTCAGCAGCCAAATTCTGAGAAGCTGTGGTATTATAAGAGGAAAGGTTTAATAAAGAGAGATCACAAAAGAGAGAAGGAGGAACAGATGTACAATAGTTCTTTAAGAGACACTTAGATAAAGTCATCCAGAAAGACTGACTACGAAAGGGGGACATCCTGGGAACTGGCTTTATATTTGTTGTGACTCTTATAAGCTATAGAGCACTTTAGCATGTGGCTTCAGCGATACTGATGTTGTATATGTCTTAACATATATTAATATCAAAGAAGCTTGAATTTGTCCCTAGGATTAGTGAGGGGAAAAGCTATGTGAAAGATGGTTTACATTCTTTAAGGCAAAGTAGGGAAAGAAACCATACGGAAAAAATAAGGAAGAATGATAGTCTAGAGTGACAGTCCTCGAGTTAGGAAAAAAGGGTAAGGGTGCTAAAAAATACACAGAATTACATTTTGGTTTATTACATGGTTATGCTTTATTCCTGCTTTTTTTCTTAATTTCTCTAGATTAAAAGATAAAATCACTTATTTGCAAGAAGAAGTACCACATTTTTCATAATTTTTAACATTAGCTTGTATTTTTTACACATTGATAAGCCTGGCAGCCCAACAGGGACAAGGATGCCACAGCTCCATGACCAGTGGACCATGTCCAATTGGACCAATTGGACCATGTCCAACCAGTAGTAAGGCTGAGGCACAGGTGTACATCACAGGTATACATATATATGTGGCTGGCCACATGTGTTAGGTAGGCATGCAGACCACTCACACAAGCACAAACAGCTACAACAGCATCATTCTTCTTCCTCTCTCTGGATGAGCCGGATAGAGGTCCACTGGTGAAAATGTATATAAACACATGTGTAATGCAGACCCTGCCAGCAGTGGGACTTAAACACTTGGTGTGTCCAGTAGCTGCCACTGGATCCCAGTATCCTCTGCTGCTGGCACCTGGGCATACCAGCTACTGAGGCCACAGCCCTGCTCCAGTTGCAGGTACAGACTGTGTCACTTACATGCATATGTGCATGTATATATATATGCACACACAGGCACACATACACTTACACACACCCCTCAAACTGGTCAGGTGTCCTGGTTTCAGCTGGGATAGCATTAATTTTTTTTTTTATATAGAAGCTAATATAAAGATATATTTTAGGTTTGGGATGAAAATAATGTTGATAATATACTGATGTTTTCAGATGGTAAGCAGTCACGGACTGTTCAGGTTCTTATGGTGGCCTGCTAGCAAGAAGGTGGGGGTTGCACGGGAAGCTGGGAGGGGGCACAGACAGAACAGCTGACCCAGGCTGGCCAAAGGGATATTCCATACCATACGATGTCATGCTCATCATATAAAGCTGGGAGAGGATGGGGAGAGGAGTGGTCGTTCGGAGTCATGATGTTTCATCTTCCCAAGTAACCATCACGTTAGGCGTGATGGAGCTGTGTTTTCTTGGAGATGGCTGAACACCTGCGTGCGGATGGGAAGTAATTTTGCTTTGCTTGTGTGCACAGCTATTGCTTTGATTATTAAACTCTTATCTCAACTAAGAGTTTTAATTGAGTTAAGCATCTCATCCCATGAGTTTTCTCACCTTTATTCTTCCGATTGTCTCCCCCATCCCACCGGGTGGGGGTGAGTGAGCGGCTCTGTGGTGCCTGGTTGCTGTCTTGGGCTAAACCAGAACACCAGGACACCCCTGGTTCCCTAGCAGCTAATTCTTCATGGCCTTGCTGTTAGAGACCCACTCAAACCCTTGCTCCCAGGCTAATTCACCTACTCACCAGCTGGTCCAGCTTGATCTTAGCTAATAATCACACTTGCACATACACACTCGCTCCATTTCCTTGTATCACAAAGGATGGCACTCCAGCCCATTGTCTGACCATAATTGCTGTGCTAAGACCCCGTACACACACATGTACTCAGAATAGAAAGACCCCACTTGGCAAAGATTTAGAAATGAAATTAAATAAAATATAAATATTCTTATAGATAAGAAGACAGGACAGGCTGCGTTGATCAGGTGAAGGGTAAGCCAGGCAAGTTTACTGACCTCTTCACACATAAGCAGTCTCTTTTCTCCAGTTGTGTCTCTATTTTGCCATGCTTCTTCCTCCCCAGAGACTGCCATTTCCCTGCAGTTGGTTCCCCAAAACATCCTGTAATAAGGCTTGTACAGTCCCAAGAGGTAATCTCACATAACTTCATACAGTTATATAGATATATATAGATAGATATATATAGATAAGTTGGGTTCTAAATGACCATGTTTGAGGAATAGGTTTTTCCCTCAAGTAGTTCTTTAGGAAAATCTTGTTCATACAGTTCAGCAGCTAAGGAAACTTCAACTCTTTATTGCAGCTTGAAGTAGACCTGTGATAACCTCAGTGTGATTGGTTGGAAATTAATTTGGTAAAGTTGCCAAGGACAGAAAATTTGATTATTGATTTAGTTGACCCAGTTTATTTGATTTGCAGTAGCTGAATTTAGAATATTGCTTGAAATACTTCTAGATCTTATTTTATTCTACTGATTTTACCAAGCTGTCTATAAATGGGACTTAGATTTCAGTATGATTAAACTAATAAAATTGCAGGAAGATTCAGATCTCTTGTTTGCAAAAATTTTTTAAACTCCTGAATAGCAATTAATGGCAATGCAAAAAGATGGTCATACTAGTGTTATTTGGCTTTAATAGGTATTGCAGACTTCAATAATAAGCTTTGATAAAATCACATTTTGCAGATGTCAAAGTTTCTCTAAAGGGAAGGTAGATAAAGTTAATTTATCTTATGATGTGGTTACTTCTCACCTGAACATATCAAAAAGATTAATTTACAAAAAATCCCTGCAAAGATGTTTGTTTTGAATCATTTTAATAATAAAATTGTATTGTTTATGTTGATTAGTATTCAGGATGCATTTTCAGAGTTGATTTTCAACAGCGTTGTAATTGCAGTCAGCTGAAGGATGTAATAAAATTATTATAACTTAGCTATGATCATGACTAGGACTGTTTTTTAGCATCAAAAAGTTCTCCATAGCATAAGTGATACAATTGAAGTTGAATATATGTTATGAAACATAACAGGCTTATCAGTGTAACTATTATATCCTAGTTACATAGGTTTCTTAGCGAGAAGTCAACTCCAAACAAAATACCAACAAAAGGATCAATCACGAATAGTCACAGCTGAAATTCCTATTTAATTAGAAAGCTAAAAAAATCGTATGTTTTGGTTTTTATATTATTTTTTTACCACCATGTCAGAGGTTACAAAAAGGTCATTAACCTTTTTTCATAGAGTTTAAACCAGTTTAGTACTCTTTTGATCTGAGAACCTTGAAACAAATGACCTTTTGTACTTGCATCCTAGCATTTGTTATGCTCATTTATTAAGGACTGTTGAATATAAGGGAAGAAGGAAAAAAACAAGCCTGATTTTTCTATAATAGGTCAACGAAAGTTAATCAATCAGGCAGTTTACAAAAACTGTGTTGATTTCTAACATGTTGTCTGGCATGAGGCCTCCAAATTGGAAAAGTTAAGGCAGTCTAATGGCACAGATGCTACACAGAGAGATCTTAAATAAAACAAGCTTTGGAGCAAAAGACTGAATTACAGGTATCAATATAAATATCATCTATGTCTATATGTGTATGAGGTAACTGAGTTTTTCTTTTTAATGCAGTGCATCATCCAAGTTTTCATGTAAAGATTTAGCATATTTCACACTTTTTTGGAAAATGTGTTTGATATATTTATATCTTGCAGCTAAGCTTTCACATTTTAAAAAGTAATATTTAATTTTTTTTCAGCAAAAATATTTTTAGCTAATATTTTAGGATAATTTGAATTTTAAATTTATGTTATTTTTACTCCATTTTATGAAAGTGTAATAAGCTAGTCCATGTCATATGTAACACAACTGTGTTCTCTTGGTCAGTCAAAGAACTATGCAAGAATGAAGAATGATGTATCCATAGTAACTGATAAAATATTTACAAGTGGGACCAATCTCATGAGAATCAGTGTGAAGGAGGTCTCTGATTAAATGTGAAGGGATTTTAGTTTTTAAATAGCTACAGTTTTACTTTATTTCTCACAGAAACTGCTAGGATTTTTTTTTTTTTTTACTTCCCACCCCTGCCCAGGTGTAAAATGCAACATCTGCATTAGTCAGCTCTGCATCCTCCTTTATCAGATTCACTACCTCAGAGCTTCCCAAGGCAATTACTTGTCTGTATGTCACAACTGATACTCCCAACCAGTTTGACATTTCATCTATTGAATGACTATAGTATATGTGTCTCTGAGCAAGATAAAAGCTTTTCATCTTACTAACGCAACAATATCATGTCATTTTGGGAAATCAGATATGTCCTATTGTGAAAAAAGCTAAGTTTTCCACTGTATACCTTATGATTCTGTGAAGGAAGCCATGAATAAAGGGATGTGAATGAATTATGGTAAAAGGAGCTAGGAGCTACATAAGTTACATCCATCACCTATTTTAGAAATCTATTCTCAGATTTTTTCAGTCATAATTTTTGTGTACAAAAGACACAGTCTGAGACACAAATGTGCCTCAAAGTCTGGGAATGATTCATCCCCTTCTGTATGAGAAATATCATTCTATTTGGTGAAAAAAAATAAGGAAGGGGACATTTATTTTAATGGCATTTAAGTGATAGAAGCTGCCTGATAAAAGCAAGGAATTAACTGAGGGTGCCATTCCGGTGCCATTCTGTAGGGGTTGTTGTTCCTTGGCCCATGTGAGCTGTTTCATGCTCTATGTTTTGACGCAAAAAAAAATTCACAAAATAATTTAGGGGGGCCTAAGTGTCTGGGAATTTGTTACACTTGACAATAAAGAATGTTTGCCACAATAGTAAACATATTCCTTCCTCTGAAGAAAACTGCTTAAGAATCACAGTTGAGCTACAAATTCAAGCCAACACAGTGGGACTCTCTGAAAATAGGCAGTGTGAAGTCAGTAAGAAAAAAGTAGACTTAAATACTGCTTTTTGCATAATATAGAATTAAAGCAATCAAGTTAAAAAATAACCAAGAGAGAAATATTAGAGTTCATAAAGCACATGTCAAAAGTCTTAAACCTTCTATAAATTATGATGCTGCTTTTAGGCTGGCAATGAGGACATGTCGTTGATGTGAATGGATTACTTGAATTTTGTTTCAATGCATGAAAGATTGTCAGTCTCTAAAGATATGCCTAAAGGCTCATTAAAAAATATCTGCCAAACAGGTGTAGGTCCAAATTTTAAAACCTATACTCTTTCTCATTTATATTTCAGCTGTATAGGGACCTCAAAATACCCTGGATATTTCTTGCCTTGCCTCTTCTTTGGAAAAATAAAGAGAAATTGTTACAAAACTTGACATTTCACTATCTGATCCAGAGTATGTCTAGATGTCTCATATGGGACAAAAACAGTTGTTTTCCATGTTTTGAAGAGGTGGAGTGGAGAAAGAGTTAGTACTAAACGTTACTTCCTAAGAAACTTTATATCATTTGGAACTCTTTTCTGGATCTGCCAGAAGCATGCCTTGTGTTATTTCTGTGCTGATCAAACAGATTTTTCTAATTTCAACATCATTACATTACTTAGTTAACATGGAACATCTAAACATAAATTGAAATAACTTAGGATTGAGCCAATTGGGTTTTTTGTTGGGGGGAGGGGGGCTGGCATTTTGTTTTGGTTTTCTTTTTTTAATGTCAGAAGAACAAATTTTCACACAGTTTTAGCTGTGCAGCATCCCATCCTTTCCCCAGTGGTGACATGAATTCCAGATGGGGAAATAAAGTTACCTTGGGGATTTGGAGTGTTCCTTTCAATGAACACAGGCAACTATAAATGGACAAGATTCAAACATACGTTAAAACTTCTAGATTGTTCAATTACAAACAAGCCCACTTGTTCAACTGTAGTCAAAACCAGTACTTCCAGCCTTCCAATATTGTCATACTATATAGTCATACTATTGTATATTGTCATACTATAATTCACTGACATCACTGTTTTATGACATAAGTAGATATTCAGAAGGAAATTACAAGAGGAAGACTATATGATATAATCAACCAGGAGTTTGTTCAGATTGTTGAGGACAGTTGTGAAAGTTTCACAAGCTGGCACAGAAGAATTGTTGAGAATATAGGAGGAGATGAAGGCAGAAGAAATGCTTTGCAAATGAGAAGACATTTGTTCTACAGAGGACACAGGTCAGAGAACTAGAAATGGAATAAGCATGATGTAAAAGAGAGGAGGATTTTGTCAGCACAGGTTAGGACTGGCTATGCAATGAAGGGAAAATGTGGCAGGGAACCTGAGCAGGGAGCATGACATGCTGGTGAATAGAGAGGAGAGGAGAAAAATGAAATATAGTAGAAGGCAGATAAAGACAATAGAAAAAGTAACAATTAATTTTTATTTATTTACATCTCCAGAGGGACAGGACTGGAGCTGCAGATGCGCTAGCTCATCTTAATTGTATTTTTGTATCTCATAGTACGAAAATGATAATTCCAGAGAACACTAAGCCATCTGCTACCTCCCAACAAATGTTTTTTATCCTTTCATTATCAGGTAAGTAAAACCCGGGAGAAGGGACATAGAGACTTGTAGAAAGAAAATGTGTCTTGGAGAAGAAGGATGTTCAACTCATTTCAACTCAACATAAAATCACAGAACCATAGAATAGTTTGGGTTGGAAGGGGCCTTTAGAGGTCACACAGTCTAACCCCCACTTCAATGAGCAGGGACATCTTGAACTAGATTACGTTAGTCAGAGCTCCATCCAGGCTGACCTTGAAAGTTTCCAGGCATAGGGCATCTACCACATCTCTGGGCAACTTGTTCCAGTGTTTCACCACCCTCACATACTTCTTTTTTAGTGACATTCAAGGATAAATTAGGGAAAATAATTTAAAAGACCATCTGGCTCCTTACATATTTCCAGCTCTTCTGTCTTCACAGAATTGAACTTGAAATCCACAGAAGCAAATTGAATGTTTACATCCTCCTCATGGCTGCATTGTCATCTTGGCAGGCAAACTGCATGTAAAAGAGAGCCGTTACAGAGAATGAGGCACACTAACCAGTGTTACAGATGAGTAGGATTCATCTTGCCTGAGCAAAATAAACTCACAACAGCAGCGCAGTGAACACACAAAGCAGAGTTATTTCACGTAAGTAACAGACTCCCACCTAAGAAATATCTATGTGAGAGCAATAGCTAAATAGCAGACACAAAGGTCATGAAAGGTCATGAAGTTCTGAATGATGATTCTAGTAATCATCTGTACAAGCAGATGTCTCTACTCTTTACAGTACACTTAAAGAACTTTCCTTAACTTCAGAGAGTAGCTACATTATGGAGTATATTAATGCTGCTGAGAGACCCATATTGTGGTAACAGCTATTGCAAATCTGGACCCCTGTGCTAGGGCAGGCACTGCACTGCATTGTCTGCTATTTTTGACTTTGTAGGCTCATGAAGACAGGGAAGGTAAAACATTATTTTTAAAGATACCCAGGTACCCAGCTTCTATTTAAATCAGTTCTTAAAAGCTTCAAGAAGGTGACCTTTTCTGCAAATGAATAATAATTAACGCCTGTTGATATTCCTGGAGCACATATATAGTTACCGTTAAAATCAAGTGAGGAAGAACTTAATTTACCTACAGTGTTAGTAGCTCATACTTTACGGTATGTTGTAGCAGTGTTGTAAAAACACATTTATAAGGACTTCTACTGGCATGACTTCCCCCTTTCTGTGCCTCTAAGAACTATAGCATATTTGCAAGCCAGAAAGATCCAGTGAACATGTTGTTTCCTTCTCACTTCAGAGACCTGGCTTTCTCAATCTGATTCCCATTCTCTTGGGTTCTTTCAAGTGAATGGAGACAACAGCACCTCTTTAAGGATTTAAAGGAAGGTTAAAATAAAACTTTTGGGATAAGTATTTTCCAATAGCTCTTGCTGACCAGAAAGGGAAGGTGCAAGTTCCCAGTTTGGGATCAGGCATAAGAAGTAGAGGAACCTAGACTAGGAACTGTCACTTAGTGGAGACAATGACAGATGAAACAATGTGTCAGATATCAAAATTAGGCTGGAGCTATGGCTATTTTCCCTTTTTAATGACTGTAATGAACATGCACTACAGTAAGGCAGGGGTAGGAGGAGAGCAGGAAGTTGGAGGAAAGGGAATATAAGTAACTTAGTCTTAGGCTGGTAATGAATTTTGCTACTCTGAGTACAAGTTTTATCTTCAGATAATTTCCATGACCTGGGTGAATATTTGCAGCTGAATCTTTGTGCTACCATCTAAATTAAACAAGATAATATTTGCTCTTTTGTCTCCTTAGTTCCTGTGGCCTTTTAAGACATGGCTGCACTAGGAGATTTAGCAGGGTTTTTGACACCCATTATCTTTTCCCCCTTTCTTTTTGTTGTTAATCACAGAAACTCACGCAATGAAATCTGAAAATGATTGTTTCTGGCACTTGACTCTAGCAGATTCCTTGGGTACTTTTTTTTTTTTTTTGGTCAGGTTCAAATTTGTCTTTAGCTGTAACAAATTGGGATGCTGCTTCTGTTTTTTTCTGGCTTCCCTTTCCTTTGATTCTGCTGAAGTTTTTCAGCATATTGATGGATTTTCTATTTTTCAAGGTTTATTGTATCCAGAATCAACCCCTTGATTACTGGAGAAATAACTTTCCTTGCTTGTGAATCTGTTCCTTTAAAGTTGTATTGATAGTAATTTTTTTTTTGTTGTCCATGTATGTCCTTGGGAAGTAGGAGGCAGATAGTGGATTGTAGTCTTTATCCCATGCAAACCTTGCATTTAGAAAGCACAAAAAATAAACAAACAAATAAAAAACAAAACAAAACAAAAGTTCACAAGTTTTGGACCCAGATTACGATTCAAGACTTCTGTAACTATAGGGCTGATAAAATTCTGACTTTGGTTTTAAATCATTCTTGGCTTTAAAGTTGACAAATCAGTTTAACCGAACTTTTTGATATCCATCTTCCTCCTGAATGTAGTGTAATGCTAAGCAAAACCTTATTTTAAGTTATATTAGGGAATCTTTCAATTCTAAGTCAGCAAAAGGGGAATTTGTATAGTCTAATCTTGCTCATGCATTATATTTTTACACTTTACGTTTCAGAGTCATGCAAAACGTTCACAAAACAACGTTTAGCCTTTATTTATGAGAATAATATGTTTTCAGGTTATTTCAGGTGCATATGAAAAGATCATTTCTTACAATGTGTTCAAGTAACCCATTAGTGTCAGTCACACACTGGTAATAGAAGTCAAATAAACATCTGTAAGTGAGAAAATAGAATGCTTGCGGGTTTCATATTCCAAGACCACTTATATGTCTACATTGGCTGACACATTTTCAATACATGTAAGTGGTGTATTGCAGTCCATCAACTTGCCCAGCTCTATGGCTTACCATTTTGAGCTTATCACATTCATTCTTCAATTTTAGTATTGCTTACAACACTTCTTTCAATTCAATTTTCAATTAATTCTAGAGAGATTTTTGCACCCATATTTGCACTAACATTTCAGAATTACCAATAATGATTCACATGACATTACAATCAATGTCTATTAGTTTTATTAATTTGTCAAGGTTTCATATTAGCTCATGACAACTATTTTATTTAGAAGTTAGCAAGTCATGCATAATAAATGAACAACGAACCCTTGTATGACTACAATTTCTCTGTCTTTTATTTTGCAATAAGATAATTAGTTGATAGAATCAATGAAAAATGTATATACTATGTATTTATTAGCTTACTACATGACAGATGAAAAAGAGCTTGCTTTGGGATTTTATAATGTACTTATTTAAATACACTTGGTTTTGTACACAAAATTGTAATCATAATATTGAAAAAATGAAATATGAAGAATCATCCAACTCATTCAAACACAGTTAAATGGAAATTGCTGGTAGTTTAGAGTACATTTTCAAAGCTGGAGGGAGGTTTAGCCTCCAGGTTCCCAGTAATTTTAATGGGGGTTGCATAGCGCAATCCCTGTGCAACGCTTTGAAAAATTTCCTCTCACTCTAATGTGTTGCCATTAAAACTATCAGGAAAAAAACTTGGGATATGGAAGCTCCTCCATCTTTTTGACACATTTCTCTATGGAAAGAGCAAGGACTGGAAGGGGGGGGGGGGGGAAAGAGAAAAATAAACAAAGACCTTTTAATTCTAATGTTCCTGTTCCTCTAAAATAAGAGATCCATGCTTACTTTTTTCTGTATATCATGTTAATTTTTTTATGATCGTCTTATTATTTGGGGTTGTACTAGCTGCGATCAGTTTGTGGATTTTCTGATGAGATTTTCTTAAGTTGAATGAGTTCTAACTGTATTTAAAATGTGCAGTGGATGGTTGGAAGCTTCTTTACTGAATGAGAATGCCAATTGTATTAAATTAAAAACTTTCAGCAGGTATTTCTAAGAGAAGCCAAAGTTACTGATAGAAAACTGCCTAGATACCTTGCAGCTTTGGCCTTTGGGTTCCTGGGACTTCAGCACTGCTCCTAGCAAGCCTGAGATCATTGACTGCCTGCTCAGTAGCTTTTAGCTACTGGTTTTGAGACACAGCTGCTCCATGAATGCCTGTCTGGTCCCAAAACCAGGGTTTGAAAATGCTGTAAATCTAAGTTCTGAGGCTCTCCAAACGTCCTACCTGCCTGCAAATGATGACATTATTTTGAAAGAGAGAACTCATATGCACAGGATTATTCACAAGTAATTTTCTGACTAAATTAATTATTTTTAATTCCAGAATTTCCAACAAGATGCAGTGTCAGATCCCAATATGGTCTGCTTAGCTTTTATGGTGCTTATGCTTTTAATCCACCTATACAAAAATGAAGATCTCTCCCTGTCTTGTGGAGCTGCCAGCTGGAATGAATGAGTTAGCAATGTGCAGAAGGAATCACAACTGTATTAGAGAATGGGATGTCATGACATACAAGGTTAAAGAAGAATGTCCACATCCCACCGTTGATGATAAACGGTAACAACAGCTCAGATGGAATAAAACCGGAAGGACAAGCATTAACTTGCCTCTCCTGTCTTCATGTGGTAATACTGTTCATCAGAGATGAGCTAAACAGAACAGATTACACAGCAGTGGGATTTAAGAATGATTCTTAAGAGGGAATCTCGCAATACTTATCTTCAAAGAATTCCCCATCCTATTATTTTCTTGTGAGATGACTGTTTACCCCACAATTAAAATCCTAAATGCTTGCATGTATCTGGGAAGTGGGAGGGTGTGAGGTGGTACAAGAAGGAAACAGAATTCAAGTGCCTTAAATGTTAGAAATAATCTGGGAAAAAAAAAATAGTTAGAATGACTAAAAAAACATTAATCTCTTCCTCACCAAACTTGTCATTCCAGAAGCTGGTAGTAGTAACAGCAACAGCAGTAGTGATAGTAGTAATAATAATAATCAAAATAATAATGATATTAATGATAATAATGTTAATAATTATAATAATTATAATAATAATAATAATAATTATAAAAGAATTTTTTAGACTGGAAAAAGAGGATTTTTTATTTACCCCCAAACCAGAATTGCAGAGGTATGAAATTTTCTAAAATGACTAGATACTCATCTAAACCTGTTGAAATAGCAAAAAGGGTTTTCCTGGGATAATGAAAATGTAAACTTCTGTGCCTGAAAAAGAAATTATGTACAAAATGTTGCTAGTGTACAAACCAGTCCAAGACTGGTTTCAGTGAAAGGAAATCAGTCACTGGATGATCTTAGAAGTTAATGCCAGGGGCCCCATTAGCTATAGCAAGTCACCTCCCTGGAGCCATATAACGTGAGAGGAGATCAGAGAGAGATGGGTTCTCAGCTGGCTACCTGAGGAGCCCTCCTGTTAGCAGCACTGAAAAAGGTATCAAAGATAAGTGTCTATTACATGCCTCTCACTCTCTTCCAGCCTGTGAGAGAACGCCTGTGGAGATACTAGAATAATACTAATATATCATTCCATCTAGAAGTGTAGTGAAAATTTAAACCAGTCATGAATTTTCCACTGAGATGGACGATTTACACAACTACCAGTCTAATTTTAGTAAGGACTTTAAATACGTGTTTGTCTTCTCTTTGGGTGATGAACTGGTTATCTGAAATAGTTAATAATTTTGTGGAAAGGGTATACTTGAATCGTAGGAAGAGTGTACAATATTTAAGCATTAAGTCAGTCACTAAATACTATAATGAGTACTTACGTTACATTAACAGTTTGCACTTTAAATACTGCAGAAGAATTGGAATCAATAGGTGACTGTGAGCAGTATGAAAGTTGAAGACTTTGTAGAGTACATAAGAACAATTCACTATTTTAGGAAACTGTAATTTTGTGTAAAGGTGCAATGTAAGAATAATAATTCTGAATTACATTCATAGAGGGCACAACTTTTGATTTCTATAATCATTTTTTGCAAAGGGCAGGACTTGTGACCAGTTATAATCAGTCAAGATACACTTTTAATAAATAATATTTAGGCTTACATTCAGAAGTAGGACATTTTTATCAAAAGCACACAACTGAAAATGTATTTCAAAAGAGGATAACTGATATCATGGCATCTGTTGTTTAAATTCCAGATGATTTCAGTTATGACTAAACAATGCCTGATTTCACTTGTCTTATTAATACTTATGTCTTCCATAATTCTCTCATGTTTGCTTTTCAGTTCTTCCTACACAGCCCTCTTTAGTCCCCACCCCCAATCATTTTTCACTTCCTTCCTCTTTTCTTTTTCCACTGGGAAATTTGCAGGTCTCTTTAACTTATATTGTCAAACACTTCTCAATTTTTATTCACCTTTTTAATGTATTTCTAATTCCTCTTCTGTTGTACCCCAAGCCTAAGGCCCCTATCATTTATATTTAAAAAGTGTTACTAGGAACAATCATGTACATCTTTTCATTTCACTCAAATTGTAGTTTAAAGACTGAAAATACTAAAATAATAGTGACTTTGAAAAATGGGTTAACAGAACCTAGAAATCAGATAAAGTACATCATACATAAATGCTCGATCCCTGTGCTTTTACATTGCTTTCTTCTTCCTGCCTTTGAGTTCAACTTCCTAGAGTTAGATTTTCAATGAATTATAAGAACATGTTTGCCCTACTTCCGTGACAGATTAATGTGATTTAAACCTTGTCAGTTGCAGTTCCTCTCCTTTCTGGTCCTGGTACAGGTTCTAACCTGACCATGTGAACCAAGAGAAAACCATCCCTGTAGTATCAGTTCTTGCACCTAGTGAACTGTATTAGCTCAACATAAGTTGTATAGGTGGGGAACAGAGGTGTAGGGCTCAGGAACAAAGAGAAGGACCAAATGGCAGAGTCTCAGCACAGTTTGTGTTCAGCTGCTATCACACTACAGCCTCTTATTTGAATGCGCACACCACCAAACCTTCCAGACACAGAAAGTCCCTCTAGCCCATATTTAGAGCTCATTTATATCCAACCTAACTACCCATCCTGTATTATAAAATTTATATACGTCAGTATGACATTTTCATAAATTTTGAAGAAATAAAATCATTGTACTTCATCTCTAAGACCAAACACACTCAGGACATAATATTGGAAGGACCACCATCTGAAATGAATAATCTCGGCATCACAAGGGCTGCAAGACTTAAAATAGGACTTTGCAACATGCAGCAACTTGCTATAAGGCAAGTTCTTCATCCTGATGGCAAGGTACTGATCAGAGACATACTCCATACAACTCTCGAAAGTGATAAAAGAAAAATCATCTTATTCGGTGGGCTTTTATGGGGTTTATCACATTATGGCTATCACCCAGAAGGTATGATCTGGTTGACAAAGAGCAGGGTGTATGATTAAGGAAGGTAGGGTTTGATTCCACTGCCTCCACAGGTATTAGCTAGAAGTGAAATGGTGTGTGTCTTTACTAAGGCAAGGAGTTGTTATTCCTAATAGCATTTCCAGGCAAATTCTGTCTGAGACTGATCTTTTTTCCTATGAATTTCCCCTAAAACATCCTCTTTAACACCCATTCTAACCTTCTCTTTGCAAGTGCTTGGAAAGGGAACTTGTCAGGCATCTTTAAATCATGTTTCAGATAAAAGGAACTCCACAACAGGGTTAATGATATTGCAGAAACACGCTATATTGGTATAGTAGGACAGCAATTTCATTTTACTGGTTTATTACACTGATGTAGGTATGCAGATGTCTGAATAACCACATAACAAATTTTGAGCATCCAGATTATGTACTTGTTTCATTAGACTGTATGAGAACTGCATTAATTACATCAAAACAAAAACAACGAAAACCTTACAGAATCATCTATTCTACAAACTGACCTTTGCATTTTCAAATTAAGCAATAAAAATCTTTTTTCTCTGAGAACAATAAAACTAAATATTATGGCAGTCATTTAGCAGAGGAAAGGAACAGTAAAGCAGAGTAATGAAAAGGAAAAATATAATCAGTTGATCTTTGTGAAAGACTGCTAAAATTTCAGTTTCAGATCAGTTCTCTTTGACCTGCATACTAAAATCATATGTCTCATGAGAATGGATTTTGACTTGAGATTTGTAATAGTTCTGTGTCTACTCAGGCTGGAAATCCTGGGTGATTCAGATCCTACTGTAGTATTTTGACCCTTATGGGACCAATGATATGGTCAGGCATAGTAAAGGTAGAGTACATATTTCTAAACAAAAGTAGATAGCTGAATATTCTTGAACTGTGGAAAGTTTGGGAACCCACTTTTGATCTCATTTTCAATTGAATTTGGTGGTAGACTTCCAGTGACTTGTGACTTTATAAGTCAGAACAAGCTTTATAAGTAGAGTGCAAACTCATTTCCTCTTTTACTTGGACTATTGGAAATGTTGAAAGCAAAACACATTTGTGATGAGCGATAAACAAGGCTGGACAACTTCAGAGAGAATAACTCCATCAAGTTCATGTAAACTTGGTGATCCAGGGGCCAGTCTCCAAACTGCTGATGAATTAAAGGTGAGGTATATCAGGGCAAAGATTAGCTAGACATGAGCTTCTTTCTTAAGCGTCTACCACTGGCCATTAGCAGAGGCAGCATACTGTGCCAGAGGGATATTTCATCTGATTCCATAGAGTAGCTCTTCTGTAAAGTGGACAGAAGTTAAATACATAGAGCTTTATTGCTCTCTCATGTTACTAACGATATAGAGTATCTTTATTAAAACCTGTGTGATAAAAGGCACAGACCTAAAATTTAAATCCCAATAAGATCTGCTATACTCTCCATTTGCCTTTGAGGTTTTTAGAGATATATTCTAAAGCAAACGTGACCAGAGTGCTAGATATAAAACATTTCCCTGAATCTATATATCTCCATATACTAAATAAGATGGTACATTGGTAGCTGTCACCTTAGGGCTTCTGACCTGCATCCAACATGCCCTAAGAAAACATAACAGTTTTTTTCTTTTGCACAGTTATTTGTTTCTTTATATTTCAGTCCCAAATTCAGCCAAATGAACCATTAAGTGGAACAGACAGAGCAAGGGAGCTGATGAACAACGAACTGAAACATGCCTAAGGCAACAAACAGGTTTTTAATTGCTTAACTCTTATTTCTCTAATGTCTAGATCTCTAGGTGATTGTGTGACAAGAGTTTTCACTACACTCTTTATTTTGAATCAGGTATTTGTTGTAAACCTACCAATGCATTGAACCATGATCTCGCAAACAACAGCTTTGATCATCTCACCTTATGCTCCCCCCACTGCCCAAATTTTGATGCAATTTTTCATCACAGGACTGGAATTTATTAGATGTCTCCCTCTGCCAAGAGTTATGGATACTGCCATAGGTTTGTTGTGAATTTCTCTGACAAATAATTTGTACAAACTATGAGCAACAGAACAGACAGTAAAAAAAATAGAAGTTTAGAACACTAATGACTCGGTGTCTTCATCTTAGAATAGATCATAAAAAACTTTTAGTGAGGAATAAGAGAGACCAGAGAAAATTAGCTCATGCACTGAAGGAAATGCAGGTGACCTGCAGTGACTTATTCTGTACCTATAGATTAACATTTGTGTCAATACAGCAAAGATGGTGGAGTGAATGCCATTATTCCTGTCCTTGACTGAATCTGCTGTGGAGAGCAGCTGCCAACACCAGCTTTGGGAAATACAGCAGATATGAGTGACAATTAATTGCTCAGACAGGATGTATACAAGTTCTGTGTGGAGTTCATAGCTGCACAGAAGAGAACCCTCTTATTCTTTCTGTCTTCCTATTCTGCCTCTTTCATTCGCCATGGAGTGTATGACCAAAGGGCAACAGACATTTCACTTGTTTTACAGGGATCACATTTTAAGGCTTTTTTGGGGTACGTATTGTGTGTTTGCTCCTCTCCTCACTTCAACTGTTTTCTTTTTGTGTCTTGACTGATTATCTCAATAAAATGCTCACATGTTGGAATGAATGACACTTCACTTAGATGTGTTGCTTCCTTGTCTTGCTTTGTGTAACGAATTTGTGTTTATAAATTCACAGAGAGCAGGGGAAGATATTTTTTGTTACTGCTTATGTGTTAAAAGCTTCAAGTTTTATTGTGAATTCTTGTCATAACCTAGGAAGCATTTGGAAATAGTAGAAGTATCAAAATGCTGAGTAACTGGAGACTGGGAAGGTTATATAGTCTCAATTTGTCAGAGGCAGTAAAATTCCTTGAGTTAACTTTATAACTTATGTTTTGATGGAAGGAACTGTAACTAAACTTTTACAGCACCAGCTTTGCTCATACATACTCTTTGTAAAGGACTGCAAGACAATAATTTCTTGTCAGGCTTCTTCCCTTTTCTCAGAATTTACTGACTTATCAACCCTTTGCCTGATGATAAAATGGCATTTGTGGATCAAAACCTCATAATATTTTGGGTACACCAAGCTAGCACATAAAATTCATATGCCACTATCCTACTCCAAGATTCTTTTTAGGTCGCTGCCTATTTCACTTCAGATACCTTAAGTTTTATGCATCTTTCTGTAACATTTTCCAAAGCTCCTATGTTCAAAATTCAGTAGTTCTGTCTCAGGAACTTTTCTTGATTAAATAAATTAGCTCAGTGATCAAGCTCCTGCCTCGTGTTAAAACTCAGGTTGCCAGCAATTATTCCTCCTGACAAAGAAAAGTTTATTTATCAATGTCTGCTTGTTACACCAATCAAATAAATCTGTTTCTAAGTGAAGTGTCTGATTTACTGCCCGAGACTATCTGAAAAACATGACCATTCAACCCAATCTCAGATTTACAGCTCAGTTCAAAATACACTCAAGTGGGTGATGTTGCTTCTAGCCCTGACTGATAATGAACTGATCTGTGATTTGACATTAAACTCAATTATCGGAAAAGGGAAAAAAATGGCACCTTTCACATACATTAGCAAAATTGTCACTGTATTTTATCTTCTATTACATCAAAGAGACTTCAGGATTGCTTTTCTCAGGTTTTATTGTTAAAACATTTTAATTAAAAAAGTCTGCAATTTATTTTCTGAGTTGTTGATGGGAACCAGGCGCAAAAGCTCAGATTTGCATATGAAAGCAAACAACTCTGATATCTAGCTGTCAGCATTTTTTCAAAAGGGTTGTAAACCTTCCAAAGATTCTTTAATGTAGCACATGCTAGGGTCTTACTTCAGACTAAACTGTATAAAAATAAAACATAGTTTACTCTGTCCTAGTTGCCTTCCAAGAACTTAAGATAAAACTTGTTCAATTTAGCTTTTTTTCACTTGAATGTAGTGATACTTC
The DNA here is from genome assembly GCF_964289735.1 of Phaethon aethereus. Classification (NCBI taxonomy): domain Eukaryota; kingdom Metazoa; phylum Chordata; class Aves; order Phaethontiformes; family Phaethontidae; genus Phaethon; species Phaethon aethereus. The sequence goes on along the minus strand of NC_138577.1, from coordinate 41,355,295 downwards.
AAGTGCTTGATGTAAGCAGTAAAAATGCAATTAATGTGTTTCACCATATTTAAACATTTTGTGCTTTCATTGTGCACCAAAGTACATGTGATTATAATGAAACCTCATGCCTCATTCCTCTAGGTACATACCTCATCCGTGTAGGCATATTTGGCCATATTCACTGAGGCATGCATAACTTCGTGTGATATATATGTTGCTGGACAATAGGACAGACTCTCGTTGATATGAGTAAGTGACTTCCCTGCCCATCACCATTGACTTACATAGAAGTATGACAACTCCCATTGGCTCAATATCCATTCATCCGTGCTCATCTGCACTGTACATGTATGAAGTCTGTTGCTGTTGATGCCTCCCTTTTTTTTTCATAAAATTTTAAATCTGCATTCTCTTCACTATTTCCTAGGCAGCTGAATGTTACTGACAGGAATTATTTTGTTCGCTTTAATGCAACCTTTTGCTAATACGAGCATATATCCATAAGGACAGCAGTCTTGCATTCAAGTTTCTTTTCCAACATTGTAATTGAAGGAAGGTGTGCATATTTTTTTCTAGAGCTGATGGCTGCAGATATGCACAGTCAATTCCCACTCTTTCTTCCAGTGTGTTTTTGCCCTCTCCCTCTAACTGTTTCTGACATTTGCTGAATGTTGCATGCCACTAACCACTCGCTGACCCTCCTCTACCTGAGCACTAAATTAGAATAGCTGGGACAGACACCTCTCCCTTTCTTCTGCCTGAAGGAAGAAACGTGAAATGGACACCTCTCACTTACTGAAGTGCTGACTATATGGATAATAATACTGACATGAGTAAGCAAATAAAAAACATGATTCAAACATTAAGTATTGGCACTTTTGACTGTTTTTGAAAGTGCTTGTTTAACAGTCATTCTCATTAGAACGTATTATGTCTCTGAGCAGTAGCGACTTTACGTTTTCTGAAACCATCTAGGGAACAAAAGGCTCTAGGACACTGAAAACCATATCAGCCAACAGAATAACTTTCATTTAATTATTTTGAGGTCAGAACTTTCACTTACCTTCCCACTATACTAATTTCTTTTGTTTTTTTCCTTGGACATTTTTCAAGGTCAGCAATGTGTTGACTATTTTAAGTTAACTGGTAACAGATGTACTCTATTGAGTACAACTTACTTCCCCTCCTGAAATCTAAAAACTCAAACTGGCTTTAACACTTCTAAATATAATACCCATTTTATAGCTCCTAATTTGCTGGGTTTCACAACAGGGTAGTTTTTTCATTAATTCTTTGCCTCAAGCCATTCTTCAACTATAATTCTGTTTTACTTAACAGTGTTTAAAAGAGTCCCTCAGCAATGGCACAGACTTTACACAAGCTGAGTCTCAGCTATTTCAAGTACAGATTCCTTTTTAATGTTGATTATGTTTTTTTCACTAGTAATTGTATATTTTTGATCTCTAAAATTCAGTAGCTCTGAATCTCAACCTATTCAAATTTCACCATGGATAATTCACTCCTCTACATAAGAAAATATTTCATGGGAAGGATGCAAACAAGAATGACATAAATTCCTTGTAACAGGGGAAAATCCAGAGCGAGAAGACAGATCTACTAGGTCTCAGGGAATCTGAGGAAAGAAGACACAGGAATATTAAAAAGTAACAGAAATAGTTTCATGAGCTCTTGAGCCTGAGGAGAGTAATGTGTGTGACTTCTGGCACAGCCACAGTAAAAGAGACCACACAAAACCCATCTTCTCATGTCAAAAAAGAAGTTCCTCTTGATTTCAGAGAGACATTAATCAAACCTAAGAGAATAAATGTAAATTTCTAATGAGAAAAATAATCTTGAAATATTATTGCATAAGTCACTTTGTTGTCTCAGATATCAGTGTGAATATGAGGACTTTATTGTTCAAATATCAAATTGCTGGATCTCTCTCAATAGATTTGCAATACAAATCTGGTCTTTTATGAACATAATCAAAATTTGACTTGAGATGTATCGTGTGACAGCAGAGAAAGTTTTCTCCCTTTTTTACAAGCATGCTAATTAACTTACAATGCCAAGCTTAGCTTGGCACCCTCACCCTTCTCCAAAAATGAGGCTCAGACATTTACCTATTGACTTTCCTTAAATCATGTCGACTATAAGAACACTTACGTACTTCCATCTAGCTTGTTTTTATCTGCACAACTGAGATATCTCTGCATGACCTCCTACTAGGGCTTCCAGCTGAAGTTCACAACTCAGGATATTTGTTTTATGCATCTTCCAAGCTGATACAGTTAAGTAAAAAAGAAAACCATTAATCAAATGAACCAGGTCTCCCAGCTATTTTCAGTTATCCCATGTGAATAAACAGTGGTTAATGTTCAGATGTATATAGACAAAACAGGCTCCACTTTATAGATCTGTTTACATTTATTTTACATACATAACAAGAATTATCAGTGTCTTCTGCTTGTTTGCTTGTCTTGATGATAATACATTTGTAATGATGCAAAAGTATTCTGAATTGTGCTGGGTGAAGTGTGCTGGGTAAAAAACTGGCTGGACAGCCCAGCCCAGAGAGTTGTGGTGAAAGGAGTCAAATCCAGCTGATGGCTGGTCACAAGCGGTGTTCCCCAGGGCTCAGTTTTGGGACTGGTCTTGTTCAATATATTTATGATATCTAATGATCTGGATCAAGTGCTCCCTCAGTAAGTTTGCAGATGACACCAAGTTGGGCAGGACTGTTGATCTGCTCGACGGTAGGAAGGTTCTGCAGGGGGATCTGGACAGGCTGGATCTATGGGCAAAGGTCAGTTGTATGAGGTTCAACAAGGTCAAGTGCCAGGTCCTGCACTCCGGTCACAACAACCCCATGCAACGCTACAGGCTTGGGCAGGAGTGGCTGGAGAGCTGCCTGGTGGAGAAGGACCTGGGGGTGCCGATTGACATCTGGCTGAACATGAGCCAGCAGTGTGCCCAGGTGGCCAAGAAGGTCAACAGCATCCTGGCCTGTATCAGAAATAGTGTGGGCAGCAGGCGTAGGGAAGTGATCGTACCCCTGTACTTGGCATTGGTGAGGCTGCACCTAAAATCCTGTGTTCAGTTTTGGGCCCCTCACTACAAGAAGGACATTGAGTTGCTGGAGCGTGTCCAGAGGAGGGCAATGAAACTGGTGAGGGGTCTGGAGAACAAGTCTTATGAAGAGCAGCTGAGGGAACTGGTTTTGTTGAGTCTGGAGAAGAGGAGGCTGAGGGGAGACCTTATCGCTCTCTACAACTACTTGAAAGGAGATGGTGGTGAGGTGGGTGTTGGTCTCTTCTCCCAAGTAAGTAGCTATAAGACAAGAGGAAATGGCTTCAAGTTGTGCCAGGGGAGGTTTAGACTGGATATTAGCAAAAATTTCTTCACTGAAAGAATGGTCAAACATTGGAACAGGCTGCCCAGGGAAGTGGTGGAGTCACCATCACTGGAAGTGTTCATAAAACATGTGGATGTGGCACTTCAGGACGTGGTTTAGTGGGCATGGTAGTGTTGGTTTGATGGTTGGACTTGATGATCTTAAAGGTCTTTTCCTACCTGAATGATTCTATGATTTTATGATTCTATGCATTATGATGAGGAACAGCGACATTTCATAAGCTGTTTGCACAAGCTTGTTCTCTGATATTAGCTACTGCTATTAGGCAGAGCAAGAAAAAAACCCCACATGACTAATTTAACCCTAAGTAACCTGGAAGAAAATTCAGCTGACTTTCTCAATTCTTGGCCTAACTTTCTTGCAGAAAAGAATGGTAATGTTACCTCAGCCTCTGGGACAAGCAAGTGACATTGGAAGTGAAAACCAGTAACCAGTGACAATGCACAGACCACATCAGTCATGCAATTGATGTTTAAGGGAATGATATTTAACCTGTAAGATTTTGTCTGTTTTGACAAAGTTACTCAGTCTGTGAGCTACTCCACTGCTTAACTTGGTTAAGAAGGGTTTGTATGTTATTATTATTGATACAACCTGGCTCACAAGAACAACATTTTCCTGTTTCATACGAATGTTTATTGTTTTCCAAAGATGCCTACAAAAATTCTAGCCCTTAGCTGATTCAGTATCAGAGTCCAGCAAAACTTAAACTCACCTTCTGTTTTGCCCTGTCATTAGCAGATGAGAATTATACAAAGAAACATCTCAAAGATCAATACACTGTGGCCTCAGTGCCCTAAAGCATTGGTCTATAGAGCACTAATTGTTTCTTCATCATAAGTCCTCTTCCCCCAAAAAAGCACTGATTAGGTGAGTTTTCCCAAAACAAATTATTATACTGAACAAGACATCTGCTACTGCATAACATATACTTGTCCGTAATAAGCTCCAATTAATTGTAATCAACAACTACAATGAGTAAGGCGGAAAAACCATTGTCATATCTGTGTCTACCAGGTACTGATCCAAACTGAACAACAACAGGTGTCCCTCAAAACCCAATGTTGCTGATGCTAAAATTATTATTCTTTTTGTCATTGGAATGTACATGCTCTCCGTAAAATAATTTCCTTAATAATAAGTTAAATAAGAAGTAACAACAAAAGTTGACTCCCCCTCAGAGCCCGATAGAGCTGCAGCTGGTGTAAGCAGAAGGAGACACTAGCTTTTGGGGATTCTGGACCTGGATCTGAGAGGACTCAGATCTTGATTCTCCACTGTGATGGGCTGCAGTAGCTGAAAATACGGTTACACAGAAATTTTCAGAAATGGAAGGGCAAAGTCAAAAGGAGAAAGAGACTGGGTGATGAAAGCAATGTCACAGATCATTTTATTAGTCCATTGATGAAATTAAGGATGGGTTAAGAGAGAAACTTACAGGTATTTGAAATACGAATGACTGCCTTCAACATTTCCCCAGGTGGGACCACATTTAGGTGTATGCTGGTGGTTAATCTGGGACCTCTTCTGTACCCTGCCCTTTCAATCACACACAGGAATGAAGCAAAGATACAAAATATTGCCATTTTAAAACCAGCTGAAAAGCTGAGTTTGAGAAAAGAAATATCAATGCTGAAAAATGTGGGGAAAAAACTGAGAACTTGTGCCAGTAAAATACATTTTACTAAGTGTATATTTGACCTCTGTGGAACAATAACATTTATCTCTTTTGAGAGATTTTTGCAGGGGCAATTGGATGGTTATTTTTTAAGGCATTTTCTTACCTCCCTTATTATACTTGCAACAGTAATTCACAAGCCAGGAATAGCTTTTATAATGTCACATTCTTCTTAATTGCTGGCCCACAGTACTTGTTGAAAGGAGGGGAATGCTATATGTATGACTCATACCATGTTCAAAAGCACATATATGATCATGTTTGGTAAGCATGAAAGAAGCTTAGTACATTTGACAATGTTATAGTTTAGTATTGCCTGCATTATTTATTATTTGGGTTACTGTACAACCCCTTGTTTTCAGAGTCTGTATTCTTGATTATTAAAATATATGAAGTAATCAAAATCTGCGGTAGGTTATGGGAGATCCAAAGGAGACTTTAAGATTGAGAAACTGAAACACATTCTTTGCAGATATTATGGAAGTTACAGAAAGGGAATGGCACATTAGTCCAGGCTACTGTCAGTATGAGATTGTTCCCTAAAGTATATTCTCCATTGCTTTGTGTAGTAGAATTGTAAATATTCCTAGAGATGGAGCTTTTTTCCACCATTTCCCAAGGGAGATTATTTCACAACTGAGGAGTGCTTACTGTCAAGTTTGCATTTTTTGTTTGGTTAAATTGTCAAAATGCATATTTGCACATTTTTATCTGTTAAGCAGACCATAACAACAATAATATTTCAATATGTATTTCAAGTAACAATATCAGAAACATTGTATAGTTGTTTTCTAAACTTAGAAGCAGTATGTGAATTACCTGGCTTACAGCACTGGGGTATCTCTGCTCTGGCTCTGCTCATACTCAAAAAATACTCAACAAAAGTAAGGGATCATTTGAACCTGTTCTGACCTTACCCAGGCATTGGTCATCTCCAAAATTTCATATTCCTTCTCAAGAATAAATAGATATTTCTGTTATTGCAGGATTTCTGCTTTAGTTTGTAGCAAAGTTATCTGATTTTTAAGAAATAAAGAGAGTGAACGTTGTATCAGTTTCAGTAAATCTGAAATGCAGAATTTTATGGAATTAATATTCATAATACTATTTTTCAGATATTAATTATTTTTATTGTTAGCTTCAAATGTCTAACATTGCAATTTGCATTGATGTAGGTGACAATAACAATACAAGGTGAGGAGGGAACATTAAACACGTTTTATTAACTTTGGGATTGGAGGGCGGGGATTAAACAGCTCTTACCTCTCAAATTTTCAACCAGATGACCTGTGTTTCTTACAGGATCCTTACCAGGGAGGAGTTCTGATGACAGTAGAGGAAATAGGCAACTTGACTTTGCTCCATGTGACTTCTTGTTTTCCCTTTGAGAGAATATAAAATAGAAGACAAAGCACAATGTCTTCAAATTGCAGCCACACTTCTTGTCAGCAGGAGGACATAGAATTGTTAAGATCCACTGTATAAATAAGAGGAATTTCCATGTGATTTAAATTAGTCTTTTTTTCAGCTGTCATGTTTGTCTGTATAATTAGGACTCTTCTACTTGTAACAGCTCAAAGTCCATAGTTAAGCCCATGAACTTTTGACAATGTGGAGACATTTGTGGAATTTGCCGTTTAAATCTCACCCTTAAACTAATATAGCATAGTTTTTGCATTCACCTACACTGTTCCTGGACATATATGCTGCTCAGGACTTTGTGGGACATTCAGTGCAATGTGTCTGTGTCTTCCCTGCCTCTTCCCCACTTAGGCATGAAAATAGGCACTTGAATATTAAAAGACATGTAAAATAACCACAAATATGAGGAAACTCGGCTGTGGGTGGTTTCCTCTCCACTGGGAGAGAGATATGCAAAATCTAGTTTCTGCGGGTTTCTAATATTTATTGTAGAAAATAATTACTATATTCTCATGAATAATATGATTTAACACATAAAAGTATGTTCAAATAGTGCAAGATTCTGCCCTTGGGGATACTGACCAACATGAACAGCAACAAGGATCTTCCCTATCTGTCAGTTCTAAGATGAATTTTTCTCCAGAGCAAACTCTCACTGGGGATTGAGAGACTGAAGCATCTTGCATTGAGTGAGCTGGTGCACAGAACATTGCTGGGCTCATATTGCAAAGAAGAAATCCAGGTGAAAAAGAAATTAAAAAAAAACAAACATAAAGTAATCCACTAGTAAGAATTAGTAAGAATGGTTTACAGCCACAGTTCTGTCTGTGCCAGCCAGTATGCTGTACTGAATTTCTTATTTAATTTCACAATTTATAACACACTTATTATCAAATACATAAAATCAATGCACAAAAAAATTATCAGTAGAAAAAAATACTTTACTGAGAACAGCTATATGAAACCAGAACACCTACTGGTTCTTCTGTAGGGTAACTTTCCTTTCGTATGCAACACATAGATGTGTATATATATATCTGTCTTGTTCTGTAAGAATTATTTGGTAGTCTGTCCTTCCATTGAACAATCCATAAGTGTGACAGATACAGCAGCTGTAAAAGTATGCATGCAGTAACATACTTTTACTATAAAGTAGCAGTGTACTGATAAACTCTACAAGTAAATATTGCAAGCATTCCACATTCTTTGCTCTCCTGGGCAGCATATAAAGATGGTTATGTAGTTAGCCAAGTCACAGAACTGAAGTATGAAGGACGAATGCAGAGGCAGATAAACGCTGGAATATTTAGAAGGCCACAACTTTCAATGAGATAGAGCCAAAGGTGTTCTACATACAGCAAGATAAGATGGAGTTTCGTTGGAAGATGGAGCAAGATCAGACTGTGTGTCCAAGAAAAGTGATAATAAGCAAGGAAGAGAAAAAAGACCAATGAATAAAACATGGAATAACAGCTTTGGGTAAGTATCAAGTGGGACAAATCAAAAACTATTGGTGGGATTTCCTTCATCAGATAGAGCAAGTCCCTACTGTTTTAGCTCAGCAAGTTTATCAAGTTTCCAGTTCCCCAAGAAAATTTGTGGTCAGGTTACCCTACTTGCAACTTGGTCTGAATCTTTAGTGGTGAACCTGAGCACAATGCAGTCCTTGTTTTCCCTCTGCTATATATTAGAAAAGGTAGGTCCAGATGCACTAGGGTTTACTGCTTCTCATAAGGTCAAATTGGAGTAGATTTGTATAGATGATGCTTTAGAGAACCCTCTCCAATACATCAACATGCTTTTTTAGGAATTTTGTGACTCTAGAGGAGCAAGTGTTAAGAATTTCCTATTTATCTGAACATTAATAACCACAATAGTTTATACAGTTACTTTGTAACTTGGTTCTAAGGTCAGTTGATACAGGATTTCAGAGGCAATTACAGTAAATGAAACTGTAGAATATCCCCATGGGATAGTCTGAAGATACCTTTGCAAAATGCTTTTCTTTTTTTTTCTTTTTTTTTTTTCATTACTCCTAACCCTAGAGCTGCCACATCTAGCAGCTGCTTTCTTTTTGACAATTCGTCACTCCTGAAAAATGTTTGCAAGCACTTTGGATAATTTCCAATTCATTCTTGCAGGAAATGAGGATTTGCTTCCTCACTTGGGATACCTGCTGCTAGGTTTATTCACTAATAAGCATGATAAATGTTTTAGCCTTTGATCAGTGCTAAATTAACAAGTAAGCTCCATAGAAAAGAAGTCTTTGAGGCTCAGGGGCTCAAGACAGTGAATGAGTTGGAAATATGATTGATTGTGTTGCTGTGAGAAATTTCCATAAAAAAAACTTTTATCATGCTGTTATGTTCCGAACAATTAAATCAAAAGTAAAAGATATCTAGCCTCCAAAGAAGACAAGAGGAAGGAGGAAGCAGACCAAACTTCACAGGACTTTGTTTCAACCCATATAGGCTGATTCTACCAGAACTTCTTTTTTGTTTTCTATTTTAATTATTTTTTGTATGCCTTAATTACTTGGAGGATTATTTTGCCACACTGGTCATTTTTATTGGAGGCCTGTACATCTTCTTTCTTTTCCCATTGTCTGGCTGGGATAGAGTTAATTTTCCTCATAGTATCCCACATGGTGCTATGCTTTAAATTTGTGACCAAACCAGTGTTGATAACTCATCAATGTTTTAGCTGTTGCTGAACCCTGCTTGCACAGCGTCAAGGCATTGTATGTTTTTCACTCTGTTTCTCCCAGGATATAGGCTGGAGTGGGCAAGAGGTGGGCAAGAGAAGTTTGATAATTAAATTACCTGCTCAAATTTCATATTATTGTGACTGCAGTATCATAAGCACTTATATGGCAAATCTTTAGCATATCTAGCTTCAATACTGATAGCAATCTATTAATCACAGCAGGAGATTTGAACTTAATTAAAAAAAAATCCGAAAAGCAAAAAAATATATGCAACTTCAGGCTAGCATTTTCAGAAAGTATCACCCACTCCTCTACAGTGTGTGGCAATGTCCTCAGAGGACACTGAATTAATCTTCCTGGAAGACAGTGCCTCACCCATCAAAGATACATACGGAAATACTCTTGTGAAATGGTAACCCCAGCTTCCTATACCACAGAGGTCTCTCTGGTTTTCTTTTTTCCTGACATACAATGCCTCAGTAACCTTGCCTTCAGTACAAGTATTCATAATGTCTCTTTTTCTTCAAACAAAATGCCAGCAGCCAACATCCCTGTCTTCATTGGTGCCATTTGGTGAGTTAACACTGCAAGGTACAGACCACAGCTTTATGAGTACTTCCATTATTTTTATACCATCTTACCACCTCTCTGCACTCATTGGACTGACAGTACAAAGGACCTGGCCTAAAACCACACTTCATTACAAATGTCCCTTCCCTTGAGGCCAGCTGTCAGAGGTTACTGTGGGAAGCAGCTTCTAGCAGGCAAATCTGTGCACCTCATTGCTCACAGTTTCTTCTTAGAATATAAGACCATCTTGGCAACAGAGACATTTATATAGCTTTCTTCCAGTCTTTGTAAACACTTGTCCTTTGTTTCACATTTTTGGTTTTTCCTTTGTTATCAAAAAAAGTGGATTTTCTTCCCTTTAGCAGCAAGCTGAGAAGGTTTTTAGTGTCAGTGTCTAGGTTCAGATTGGTATGAATCTGTTTTGTCCAACCTTTTTGCTTTTCATCATGTAAACACCACAATGTTGACCTGAAAACTCTTTTTTTCTGCAATATGTTTCCTAGGAGAAAGCAAATATATTATTGCACACAATCTCACCTTGTACCTTGTTATTTATACAGCAGTCTTTGGAACTCACAACATGAAATGTTTCACTGTCTGCCCTAAGTCATAGTTGTATGTTATCTCTGGTAAAGTGAAATATATTATCCATGGATGTGTGTGAAAAGCACTGGGATAGGTCTGGGGAATTATTCCTATTTTCTTCACGGTCTCAATAGCATTTTGTGCAAGAGGTAGTATTATTTTGCACAAACTTCAATTATTAAAATATGTAAAGATAGGAGGAGAAAAATCCTAAGGCACTATTATTATTCTCACCATATGAAAAACTGTGTCTTACCAATATCCTGGTAGAAGTGAATTGGAGTTTTACAGTGGAAGACAACTGAGTTTTACAAGAGTGAACCACAGGAATACACTGCTTTAAAGTGAGGTCTGTCAGATCAGCAGCATTATTGACTCAAAATGTCCTGCCAGAAAACAGGAGGGGAGATGCAGAGGGAAAAAAAAAAGCAGAGATTGGAAACACCAGACTTACGGGTGCTTATTTCCTAAAACAACACCATATATGGACATACACACCATAGGTCAGATATTCAGCAGGTTAGGTCAATATAATTTCAATGACATAATGGTAGAGATACATAGTCAAGCAGGAGGAAGATCTGACCATGTTTCTCCAATAGCAAAAAAATTATCAGGTGTGCACAAGTTATACAGCAGAGTTCAGTGAAAGCTTAATAATCTCTCTGATTTTTGTGTCCTCAGAAACTCACTACTATACCTGGGAAAATGCAGCTTCAGCTTTTCTCCCTTCTTCCTTCCGTAACAATTTACAAAATAAAGTAGACACACATCAGAAAACTTAGTGCAGCAAGCTGTGTATGCTGCCAAGCTGCAACGCCTAGTCAGTCATCTGGTTGTAGGCTTCCTTTTCCCTGCATACCTAAAAGCCCATTTCTTTTGCATTTGCCACACACTTGGTACTCAAGTCACGTTGGTCATGCATATTTTTTCTTTAATTTTGCCAAAGCCATTGAGATTGTATATGTACAGTTGAATACTGTACTTGACACTCATGAAAATATACTTCAGCTCCTTTCATTTCCTAGGATTACATGAATGAAGCTCATTAGCTTGTTGCTGGCAGTCTTTTAAGTTAGCTTCATAAAACTTCAAAAAAAATCCTGGAAGCTTTTAAAATAACAACAGTATCAGATCTGACAGGACCTTTTAAAATATCGTCATGTTGTTTTGTATGCAGGAAAGTTATGCAGTGTTCAGAATCCAAAATATTCAAAAACAAATTAAAAAGGATGAAAGTTTTGTTTTGTTTTCAGCAGAGACCAGAGACTCTTGGAAGAAGGCACCTTGGCTAAGCAATAAGACTAATTTATGACTGCTTTAACAGGGATTTCATAGCAGTGCTATTTGTTCATCTAATTTGTCCCTTTGAAAATTCATTTTCACTGACTTGTTTTCCTTGGGGTGATAAGGATGAAGCCTTCTTGGACTCATCTAAGAAAAATAGTTCCACAACACCAGTTGTAATTTTCAACTACACAAAGAGAATACATTTCAGTGAGAAGTTGTCAGAAATGGAGCAAGCAACCCAATTTCTCTTTTGTTTGGGACCATCTACTGCAGGTTAATGCTTGCCACAGAATCGTGACTCCTTTCAAGTCTATACTAAAAAATTGACTTTGGAATGTTCAGGATTTCTCAAAGAGAGCTGATGAATTAACACACAAGAATATATTATAGGATTTAACAATGAAATTATTAAATGTTCCTTGGAGCATATAACAACTATTGAATCTAATGAATAGCCTATAGAATAGATCCTTTTTCCCCCATTGTCCAAATAATTTTTTTATTTTTTAATGCTGAAACAGTTTCAACATAAGGGACTTAAGCGTCCTGGTTATAGGTGTGACAACTATATGTTTAACTCCTTTTAGACAGAATTACACCCAGATTTTGTAGGAACAGAATAAATGGTCTGTTCACTGAACCTTGTTATATAAAGAAGAAGGAGGCACAGCCACTATCTCTTCTGCTTTTTTTTTTATGAGGAAGACTTAGCTGAGCTTCATAACTCAAGGCAAGAGTGTCAGGTTGTGCCTCCCAACTCCGAGTGGGAATATCAGAAGGATGATGCTGAAATCCAAGAGATGGGCTCATTTTAACATAAACTTCCCTTTGTCTGTTTTTAATGGCTAGTTCACGCATATGCTAGTGCAGGTGGGTTTATTGAGTTGATTGTTTCATGCGAATCCTGCTCTTGCCAAGCATTATGTTTAGATAATATATATAGGAAAAAATAATGTGTGGAAATTTATATTCTGCTATGGTCAGGCTGTTAATATATCAGGGGTCTGTGGATCTAGAGTCATCTTATGCACCAGTGTAACCTTGGGAGGTGAGAGGCAGCCTCTTACGCTTCACAGTTCCAGTTGAGCAGGTAAAGCTCTGTCAAATGTAGCAACCAAACTCTATTACATCTCTGCCAAACATGTGCAAAACATAATTTTTCAGAGGCTAAAAGTTAGGAGAAATTTTGTTGGTTTTTTTCATGGGAACAGCAAATGTTGCTTTCCTGAAGCAAAGACATCCATTGTTTAAATCCAGGACCTCCAAAGTAATTTCTTCCAGTCATTTTATTAACATTATTATTACTTTTACCATGGGCTAGCCAAATTAGCTATCCCAGAACACATGCAGCAGTGTTTTACTCTGAATGATGAACGATGACTAGGGCTCTGAACAAACAAAGGTAGGTTATTGTATGTGGAAAATTTCAGGATAACTTCTCCGTTGAGAGCAAGACCAGCTATACTGGATATTGATGTTGACTGGATGAATCTTCATCTCAGGTGTAACTTTCCTTTTCTTTAGATATATTAGCAGAGCTCAGATTTGAAGAGAGCTGTGTTGTCCAAATACTTAGTCTCCATGACATAAATGTATAAAGTAAGGTGGTAAGGACAAGTGACAGTGTGTGTCAAATCACTGCCCTTTTTTTTTTCTTCCTGTCAGAAGACTCTATCAGAGTGAGATGCATCTGGTTACATTCAGAAGGAAATGAGAGTGTTCAGGTTTGAAAAGCTCTTGTGAGCATACTTGAAGAAGAAAGGGAGAAAAGAGTATCCATCGATGTTGAATGAATTAGATAAAACAACATTAGTAGTTTTTATAAGGCCATAAACTTCCCTGAAAAATAATCATGAACATTTGAAAGTGTCAAAATGACATTTGTATTGCTTATTTTTGCTTTCACCTTGAGACCCAAATGTTTCTGACAATAAGAGTAGAATCTGTCGCACACAAAGAAAGTTTACAATGTACAGTTCGAAAGAACAATGTTAACAACTTACAAATGGTAATGCCTATTTATTCTCTTTCAGAAGGTAATGTGCATTGTAGAGCATAGATACTTTACACTAGAAAGTTATAAGCATTATTTGGAACTATTTGGAGTGGATTGGCTTTTCTGAATACTGAGTATTGAAAAACATTGAAGAGAAAATGGACCTTGTACAGCATCATGTATCTTTAGCCATGGCTGATAAATTCCTGAAGTGGGGATTGGAGGTTATTTCAGTAAATGGGGTTTTTTTAATGTATTTACCACATTCCCTTCTTGTTTTAAGTCATCAGTCCAGTATTGGTCACTGCCTGTATGACTGAGTTATACCAGTTTGTTGGAGATGTGTAAATGTGCATGTGTGAAAGGAACACAGTTTTCCATTGCAGATGTGTTAATGAGCAACTAGATTATGATGATATATTCTGCCTGATGTAGATTTATGAAGTGACGGTGAATACGATCTCGAGATTTATGCACTGTCCATGTATTATCTCTTGTGAACAGTTTTATGATGAGATAATTGGCCAATAACTCAGCAGTCTGATAGCCCAAGGAGATTAACTTTCAGTGCAATAAAGGACATTAAAAACCACAGAAAAAAATGTAGTCTTTAATTTAAAAGTATATCGAATATGGGGGTATTTGTACAAATATGTGATTATTTTTCCCATGAGAATGGAATACAGTAATATGTTCTTTCTTTTTTCTCCCATTCAAAATGCCCAACAATGGAAAACTGAGAGACTGGGTAAACATCAAATTACACATGATCAGATAAGTTCTGTACTCTTCTGACTACTATTTGGATGACTTCTTTATTCAGGAATGGTAGTCAGATTTGCTTCTTTGTAAAGAAACTACAGGACTGACAGCACACAATAAATCATGTCTAACAACATGCTGAAAAACTGGCAAGAGACAGCTTGTACAGTGACAAATACAGCTGACAATGAGCATATACATCTGTTTGGTAGGATTTATGAGAAAAAAATACAAACAAGGAGGTAGGACTTAGCTTTACAACACACATTTGAAAATCTTTTATTTATTTCTTACTAATAGCAAAAATGCAAGTAATATGAAAAAATCAGGCTCACAAATAACTTTTTGTTATTTTAAACACAACTAGGTTATGAAGAGAAAGTCTAGATTAACATTTTGATTATCAGCTTCTATTTCAAATGCCAGGTGAACTAATAAGAGAGTGATACTAAAGCATACTGATTAAAAAATAGTCTGGTGCAGCTATTTTTAACACGTACATTCAGGTATAAATCAGTTTTGAATCCTGCCTCCACAGCTTGAACTAAAAGGGTAACAAGAGTTAATCTATTACTCTGATGTAAAATGAAGTACCAAAACATTATTTTACTAAAAAAAAAAAAATTATAATCAATTACTTTAAAAGAAAGGTCCTCAGATTCAAACTCTTTCACAATTAACTATTCAGTTATCTTAGTGAAATAATCAAGGTGCTGGCATAAAAATTAACATGGCTGAATTCCACTGAAATTATTAAGACTTACTTGATATCATGTGTATTAAAAACTAACAATGATTTAGGTAAACATAAACTTCTCTGTAAGTTTATTCTTTTTTGTCAAAGTAAATATGTTAGATAAAATTCAATTTTATGTTTATAGTCTAAAAATTCTCACTGAAACCAGTAGATGCGTTGATGTGTTACCTTTCTGAACTGACGAAGAATATTGAAAACATTAGAAATAGAAAGGAACGCAAAAATATCAAAAAACATCAAGAAGCTTCCAGAGATAAGTGAACATAGGTGTTTATTTTGCTTTGAGAGAAACAGATGAAAAAATAAATACGCTTAAGTTAATGTTTTATTAAACTAGCTCATAGCTACAAGACTTCATTGAGGAGAACAGTTCTGAAAGATAAAGAAAAATGTTTGAGGATTACAATGAAAAATAAGAATTTTCACTGTGCAACTAGAATATTTGAAACATGCAGAAGTGATAAAAAGCTCTACTTCCACCAGTTTAAGTTTCTCTTATAGACCCATTGCTGACTAGATCTCAGAAGATTTTTGCACTTATTTTTGGAAAGAGCATTCTGTACATTAAATAGCCCACTGCCCTCTCCAGATATGATATTTCCTCTGGTTTTATAACTCTTAAGCAAAAGCTCAGCTAACCAGAGACAGCGATCTAGTACATCATCTGCAAAAAAATCATCTCTTCAAGTTCAGCCTACGGTTGGGGCTAGCATAGATGGGCTTGCTGTGAAACTTCTGCCAAGCAAGGCTGGATGTGGGAAGACAGTATTCCTTTGTTTCCATTTGTCAGTTTTCAGGAACACCATTTACTCAAAATCTCTTTATATATTTGCATATTTTAAGAACTTCTGAAAGTCAGGGATGATTTTATCAAAGATACTGGTGGTGTACCATAGTTGAATAAGAAATTAAAGATGCTGCATTGGTGGTTTAAAAACTTCAGTTGTCCAATCCAGAAAGCCAACACCTGAAAACATCAGATCCAGGCTCATCATAGTGAGAAGTTTGCAAAAGGTGATTTAAAACACATCAGGATAAAATGAGGCACCTTGTGTATAGTCTACAAGAGCCTTACTGTGTGTAGAAAGGGTGAGGAAGGAAGGTTATTCTTCTGAATTTTCATCAGTTGTAAGTCTTCCTTCAACCTTATCACCCTCCCCATGAGATTTGTATTGTGACTTCCTCCAGGTTTTTTCAATGTAGCCAGATTAGTCAAATGTAATGTACAGTTAATTATGTGTAAGTGTTTAACCATATCACTAAAATATGCAACTATCTTGGAAAGTCCCTTTACAAACTTTTCAAAGAAAAGAACTTATAACAGTCCTGTGTAAACATTTGTATTCACAACATCAGCCATTGTTCTTTTTTATTTTTAGTGACATAATAAAAGAATTTAATGTTCATTTGGCATTCACATCTAATTTGAGACTGAAAATCTGATGTACTTACTGTCAATTTCAAAAGAAACTGAAAAACAATGTAAACACTACTGGTTGCTTTTAAATTTCACACAACTCACAGGAAAGACTTCTTTGGACATTTCACAAGTGCAAATTGCTGGATGATGAAGGCTTACACACAAACTCTCCTACTTAAATAAAAGGAATTTTATTTCCATCCTTGTAAAATCAAATAAATAAGTCTCCGTCCTTGCAGATATTCAGAATGCAACTGGGCAAGACCCTGAGCAACATGATTTAAGTTGCTCCTGCTCAGAGCAAGACATTGGACCAGATGACAACCTTAAGACCCTCTGAACCTAAATTATTCTATGATTCTAGATTATTTATTGGCTGTTACTTAACCATGACTCATTCACATTATGCCATGTTGTAGCACTATGTCCCCATGGTTTAGGCTGAAATAACTTTTTTGGTTTTGTTTGTTTTCTTTTGCTTAGGATCAGTTTGTATGGAATATTTTTAAATTCCTCACATTCCTCAGATAAAATTTTTCATTGAGAATGGATATAAAAGTATAATTTCTGAGGTCTTTTCAGCAATCATTAAAATAATAATCAGGCATTTCATAAGTACAGACTTGCAGAAATGAAGGGAAATATTAATAGGATATATCTGTTGTTCAGGGTAGGAACAATCAAATATTGTTTCGGTTACTGAGCTATTTTCATGGCTGAAGACTCATCTTTAACTTGTGAGATTAAAAGTGCTTTGTTTAACACACATTGTTATTTATAATATAGAACAAAGCAATCAATGTCTAGACAAATTCTTATTCCTTACTGTAACATTCTATTAAAGTAATATTGTTTCCCAGACCAACAATCAAGGCCAATTGCGGCTTGCAATCCTGACTGCAGAAGTCCTCAGTGAGAAGTTGGCACTAAATTAAGTTCAGTGCCAATTTAATGAAGCAAGTGGCAATCTGTGGGAATGATTTTTTTGTATTGTTACAATATGATTCTATCGGCTTTTTCTCCAACTGACCAGGATCAGAATGTCAACTTCCAGCAATATTAAGTAATAATCAAAAGGATGCATTGGGAAATTTCCCCTGTAGTGAGGATTAAGAACTTGGTGTAAGTTCATCTGGTGTCAGCACACATTACAATACGAAACAAATTCCCAGACTTCTGTTCAGACACCATTGCTTAGTGATAGCAAAAGCAGCACACCAGCAATGCTAATTACACTAATAATCCTACTAAGTAGGTTAATATATATACACACTCTAATGAAGCTCTAACATACATCAAAACTCAGACGGAAGCATAGTATGACATACTGGAAAATGTAGCTGAAAGGATAGAACATAACTCTATCTGTCTTAGGAAATTCTTGGGTATTTAGAGAATTAGCTCAAAAATGTCTTAGTATCAAATTTTACTAGGTACGGGCTGTGCTTGGATCATTCATCTGCTGAATTTGTTGAATAAAGGCAGAGGTAGCTTTGATTCCTACCAGCCTAAGGAAACTCTTTAGTTTTATGGTAGCAAAATGAAAGCAGATTTAAAAACCTACCACAATAGCACACAAAAGCTTACAATGATATGAATTATCACATATGAATTTAGACATGATAATATTTAGAAGTGATAATAAAACCTTGGTTTTCACACAGTATTACTAATTTTAGTGTTCTCAACTGCTTTCTGTTTTTAAATGTCCATATTATTTGCAAATTGATACTAGAAATGTATTATTGTTTGTTCTATAGGCAGCTTTTGAAACTAGAAGAAATGCAGGTGTAAGATCTGCTGTCATTCAGGAAATTCAAAATGTCAGTTTCTCTGGAATAGCAGCTCCAGTCCAGCAGACAGCTCAGTTGTTTGCAACATTTTCCCTTGGCCATCCCTATTTCACCATGGCTTTTCACTCTACCCTTGTTACATGGTCTGGCATTGCTTGGCACTGGTGAGCTGGGGAGCTCTCTAAGGAGTCTAGAAACAACTTTGTGTCTCCAAACTGAGGGTTGCATCTTAATCTTGGCTGGCAACAAAACAGTAATTTCCACATAAAAAACAGCAAAAACCACTGGGATTTGTTTAAGGGAACAGACAAAAAAACCCTACATTTTGTGGCACCTCCAGCTATCACCTCTTTTCAGCATTAAATAGAGCCAATATTACACAGAAAAAGTCAAGACTAATCCATCCTTCTCCACCAGTACTTAGAAAGTACCTGATCTGGCTTTGTCAATCTCCTGGAGAAACAAAAGTAGCAATCAGGCCAATTTTTCATAAACATATTAAATCACTTCTAAACCTGAAATATATCAAAATAACTTAAAAACTGAAGCACTGAAATTGCTGAGAGACACTACAGACAGTATAATTCTATATATACTTATATATGTATATAGATATACATATATATATACACACACATATATATGTATATAGATATACATATATACACACATAATATATACATATATATAGAATATGGAAAATAATCATTGGTATTTTTCTATATTCACGTATTTAATGAGTGAAAATCTACTGTCTGTTATTACAATTAGTATCAGTTTGG
The DNA here is from genome assembly GCF_964289735.1 of Phaethon aethereus. NCBI lineage: Eukaryota > Metazoa > Chordata > Aves > Phaethontiformes > Phaethontidae > Phaethon > Phaethon aethereus. The sequence goes on along the minus strand of NC_138577.1, from coordinate 41,336,133 downwards.
ACAAATTTTTATTTGTGTATGTGTTACCATATCTTAAAAACAAAATAAGTGGAAAAGAAACAGGTACAAAACCTCTAATGGTCTCATCAGTCATCTGAAGGCCAGATTCTCTATAACAGCAGCTGAGTACTTGTTAACTGCCATCATTTCTCCAAAGGCAGTATGGATCTTGCTGGCCCCTTGAGGATCAACTGGTTGGACTTGTGCAATAGGTCTTGGCATGACTCATGGGGTTGACAGATGTTTTAAAATAATAAGGGCTGCTTTTTGTTAACTCTTTCAAGCTTTCAGCAGTTGTGGTTCAAAATATACTCCTTTGTTAGAGGCAGAGTAAATTCCCAGATTAAAATGAGAAATGTGTTTAAATATTCAAATTTGTCTTGTTCCTTGTCATTCAGTGGAAGAAATTCCTGTATAATGTCACTCTTAATAGTTTATCTTGGAATTGGTACTGTTTTCACGTTACATGAAACATTTTATTCAACAGGAAATGTTATTTTAAGCCCCTTTTGAGCTCTTTTCCTGGCCTATGTTATCTAATCCAGTTTTTGACCCTGAACTGTTCTTCCAGTGCAAACTCCATTACAGTAGTATCTGTCCGAGCAGCGTGCAACAGAAACAGAAACTAGTATTGATTGCTGAAGCAATCAATTTGAAAGATGTACCTAGATGAAAAAGCTGTTTATTTTACTATTTTATCTGATTTGTAGTAAATTTTGAATGCAAAAAAATAGTTGTCCTTGAATCCTGGGATGTTCTCGTTTATTTTCTATTTGTGTTTTTTAAAAAACATATCAAAAACCTATAAAACTACATCTGAATTCATAGTGACTGAGTTTAGATCATAGACAAAAGGAACTCCATTGAAGCCAACCAATGTAAGGTTCAAACCTAATTCAGTATTTTGGGGGAGATTCTTGAACAGTTTATAACTATATGGCTTGGGAATATAAATCCTTCCCATCAGAGAAAGTCTTTTAGTTCAGTAAAACAGAACTAAACAAAACAGCTTCTGATACTTCTTCTAAGCCCTGTGCCTGTCCTTGCCCTGCTGAAATACACAAAACCACAAACTGGCCCTTTACATTAAATCTATGACCCAGAGCATCCAAAGAAATATGTTATAACTGTACCAAAATACCAAGTGCATTTTGTTCTTGTAATTCTGATGAAATAAGGAAAGATTTATGGACCACTCAGCATCTTTGCTAACAGTCAGTAAAGAACACCTTTGTGAATTCTCGCCTCCTGTTCACCCCTTAGATCTGAGAAATTAGTTTAGCCCATAGACTGATACATGGATTATTTTTTTCTCTATCTGTCCTCCTAAACCATTCTCCTTTTTATATTAATATGTCTTTGTATTAAGGAGCTATCACAGTTATACACTCAAACATATATTTCTAACTAATCAGTTAGATTAGTTAGAGAAAGCTAAATGATAAATCTACTTTCTGTCACTTTTAAAGGTCAAAAAACAATGTAAAACAAAATCTTTACTTAAAATATATTTGGTTTTATTAATAAAATCTGTGACTGAAAGGTATTTGTAATAGATTTCTTTTATGCTGTACATTCTATTGTCAGCTGCATTACTGGTTCCAGTTAAAGGTTACTTGCATGTAGCAGAGGTACATATTCCTTACAAATACAGAAATCTGAGGCTAACCTAGGCTATTTAATTATCTCTGCCCATTTCACTACTGTGGGAAAGCCGATTCAAGCATAAGAAAAGCAATGTCTTGGCTTCCTTAGCTGTTTCAAGTAGAAAGAAGTTTGGCACACACTACATGGTTTGGTTTTACCTGTCAGAACCCTTTTTTAAGAAGGTTAATGAGGTAAGGGAGCTTGCAATGATTAGAGCCCAGGAAATAAGAGGTTAAAAACTAGTAAGTGTGTTCCCCATCTGTTCTACCTACAAAGAAGGGTCAAGTGGATTATTACAATGAAACTGTAGATTTTCTACTGTGCTTTGGCATTTTTTTAAATGCTTTTTGTTTTTATCTGAAAAAAAAAAATTACTCTGACTTTATCTAGTCTGCATACTGGGGTGTCTTCTGATATTCCCTTTGCACAGAAAGACAAGTTACTGGAGTGTGTTGAAGTTCACAACTAGTGTAGCTCCAGTATTTCTTTTCTGGAGAAAGCAAGATGAGGAAGACAGCTGCTTATCCCCTGAAACAGAGTTCAAGTGTTGCTAGAGTCATAATTATTACCAAAGCTCAGAAGGTTTTCCATATGCCAACAGAGGATGATCTATGGAAGAGATGATAGCAGAAACGTGACTTTTGTGGAAGAGAAGACAGAAAAGCTGACTGTTGTCGTTCCACTCTAGCAGTTGTTTCTGTTATAAGGATTTCTCCCTTTCTGTGAGGGAAGAAAATAAAAAGCACCTGTGACAGGATATAACTTTGCTGGATCTTTCTGTCATGTTGCTGTTCTCATGATTGTGGAGTTGCAAAATAACTTTTGTGCCAAATAACCAAAAAAGTCAAGGTCAAAAACTTGAGTCAAAGAAGGGTAAACAGAACAAACTCTCCCAGTCTCAGCCAGAGTAGGAATTCTTGATCTTCTACTGGCTCTCTCCCTAACTCCTTCCTTTCATTTTTTGTTCTAGTTAAGAACCCGTGAAAAGTTCTAGACTGAAGTGATGGTGACTGAAGTCAGTGAACAATGGTAGAGTGATCCTCTCAACATTGTCCACAGGGATGCTTTTATGCCTTCTTAATGGACTATCCCTCAAAAATGTAGATAACTCTGACCAATTGGTGAATATTAAAAAAAAAATTAAAAATAATGTCTCCATTTTGGAAGTATTCTGATAAATGTATCAAGATATATCATAGCACAATCTTCAAAATAACATTTTAATTTAGAACAGTGGGTCACTCTGGACCAATCCCTTTAAAGCATGCCCCTTTCTTGTTTCAAAGTTGTATTAATAAGAGTTCTCTTAAAGCTCGAAAACAGCAATAACGGGCATGTTTTCAAATCACTTCACTAATTTGTAGATGGAGCTCAGAAGTTGCTCCTACATTCCAAGCTTTTATTTGTTAATCCAAGTCCCTCATTTTATATACCTTGTCTGTACTGTTTCATTAAGGGAGATAATGAATACCCTGAACAGGTCTTGTTGCATGGGACTTGACTCTGCAATGCATCAAACAGGAACTGTTTATATATAGGTAAAACTGAGTCCATAATAGGAATGCTGTAAATCATTCCAGTATAGTGTCAAATTTTCACAAGTTCTCATGGGGTATGTGCACAATCACTGGACATTAGCTGAATACTGAATTTATATTTTTTGGCTTGATCTTCCAGTTTAAAGTAGTAGCATAAATAAAAAAGAATATTCTTCCTATTTCTGAAGGTATGAACCATGCCACATGGTAATCTGAACAAGAAAGTGCAAGTCTGAGAAGAGAATTGATCGGATTTCTTGTTCTTCAGTTTGTATGATCAATTTTTCTTCAAGGGTTCAAAAAAGCACTAGAAATGTGAGTGCATTTCTGGCCACAGTCTGAGTCTAATCCTGGGCTTCTATGCAACTTTTTGTCTGCGCTCTAATAGGGCATAAGGGTATGTTAACCATTCACACCATCCTACTTTCAGAAGAAAAAGGACAGATGAAAGGTTCTTCTGTATATCAGACAGTTCCAATTGTAAAATATGCTTTAAAATTACAGTAGGCAGCAACCTCGCTATCTGATGAGCAGGTATCTATTGAAAGCAACACCACTGCAAACTTACTTTGTGGTACTGGAGTAGTTTGGCCTCAGTAAGTATGGGATATGGTTACGCATTCATTCTTAACTTGGAATTTGTTTTCCTTTTTGAATACGGTTCTCATAAATAGGAACAGCTTTTTGTGCTGCACAGTCCACTGTAAGGCCAGAAAAGGTCATATGTGATGATGTGATGCAGATGCCTCTGCTGCAGCAGAACAAACCGAATGGGCACCAGGACTGCCTAACTGCCAGGCTCATGCATTGGCCCTTGTGGGAATTACTGTGGGCAGGAAAGAGGAGAAAATTGAGGACAGCAAAGGGGAGGAGTGAAAGAGACAATGAAGAATCTGGCAACAAAAAGGAAAAAGTGGGTCTGTCAGGGAATTCAAAAAAAAAGCCACCTGAGTCCTTCAGCCTTCATTTGTACCTCACAGTTCATGCAGCAACAGTTCCCACACAGGATCAGAGGAGGGTGTAAGGTCAAGGGCACCATGTGCTCTGCAGGCAGCAGCAGTGTTGCAGAGTGCCAGATGACAGCATCACAGCTGCTGGGGAAACACGCTGCCGTTTTTTAGCAGCCTAAATCTGCTTTCAGATGCACGTCGCTAAATGGTTTGAAAACAAGAAAAAAATTAAGTCGGCTTAGTACTGCATGTGTCATTTGAACTTGCCTTTGTTTAGACTGCTATATGTTCCACAATGGCTCTTGTTCTTCCCCTCTGTCTCATTGTGTGGTGTATTGAGAGGTAAAGGTTAGGAAAGCAGAACTTATCCCTACGTATGCATATGCATTTATAAACGCAAGATTTCTGGGAGCAAAAGAAGCGGCATACCTTTCAGCAAATATTCCAGGCTGTAATGTACTCCCTACTGCTGCGTATCAATGGTGGACAAAAAAAACCCCACCCTCTCAGGGCAATCTGACTGTTCGTGACTAGTACATTTAAAACTGAGTTAAGGAGAGGATTCTAACAGATTTCAAATAGCTCTTTCTCAAATCAGGCTTACTGTCTTGCTCCTATTTATGGCATTCCTCTGCTCAATTGCATCAACAATATGTCACCTGTTCTGTAGGACCTGAATTGCTAAAGTGATTTTAAGTGCTTCTAGCCACAGTTTGTAAATAACTTCAGTTCTGTGACATTCTTTAGTCACTGGATTTTGTATGCTGTATTCATAAGCACAAACCTGAATATTGTTACCTACATCAGCCTGACATCTTTGTTTGTCTTTGATATCTTGATTTATGAACATGCTTTATGAAAGGTTGTCCAGGTAGGAAGTACCTTTACCTATTCACTGCCTGCTTCCCTAATAAAATATTTATGAGACAAGAAAACCTAGAGGGAAATACCTGGATTTCTCCTCACAAAATAGCTGTAGCAAAAATGAATAAATAAAGTTAGTAGAATTATGAGCATGTCTGATACATCCATTTTGTCTGAGCTATTAATTTTAAAATGTTCTCATTGCTAGGAACATTGTTGTCATTGTTAGAACCAGAAGAACTTCATAGGCAATGCAGCAGTGTTAGAACATACTAATTCATCTAGGCTTAAAAATGGGCATTATTAGTCATTGCTGAATTGGAGCCTTGCTTGGCAGCTTGCAGACAAGTAGGAGGGCATGAAGTGCATGCATTTATGTGACCCTGTATTAAGCATTATTTGTCTTTGTTTTAACCCTTGCCTAGTGTCTATATTGTATGTGATTGGGGTTTTTTGGGGGGGGGAGGAGTCCTGTGTTTTCTTGACATTTGATTGGATTTTTTTAATCTGCTTATTTTCAAAAGGAATAAGAGATAAGCATTTTGGGGAAAGGTTTTAGGAGGCACTGTGTACTAATCTACTAACTCCTAAGTTTAGGAGGCACTCACTAATCTCTGTGTGGGACACTACTCCAACCACAGGTTCTGCTGACTTTGATTTTCCCTAGGTATGGCAGCTTTGAATGCTCCCAGCTCTGCACTGACACCTAACCTCACTGACGACCTCCAGCAATAAGCCCTGTATGTTGAACTGTGTGGTTTGAAGGGTGGGCAAGTCCATAAGGAATACTTCACTTTTCCCAAGTGCTTTTGACAATCTACTCTAAAAAGAAGGCAAGAAAAAGGGAAGGGCAGAGGCAAGGAAACAAAATGTGCATTTGTTTCATTTATTATTCTTTGTAGTAGCCTTCATCTGATCCCCCTGGCTCTGTGGATGTAAGGTCATATTGTTTTGCACTCCTTTAGCATCAGTAATCAAAGCATGTCAAAGTCTTACCAGTATGAGTCAGTTACCTCTGCCAACACAGAGGTCAGGTAATCTGTGAAGGTGTTGGGCGCCTTTCTGACACTGACTTTCTTGCTGAAATGGCAAATCTTTTAGAACATTTTCTTTGCTGGTAACTAGTTTTCTGCATTCCTGAAGGCATGACCTGTTTCTGCAGTGTAAGAGACCTGTATGTCTGCAGTAATTTTAAGGATATGACCTGGATAATCCTCTACAATGATCCCTTTCAATGTATAGGAACTATAAGCAGTGAAGCAGCTCTTGGTCCAAGCATGAAGGTGTTCTGTATGTTTTATCTCTACTATGTTGAAGCTGCTTGCCTCAGCGACTCTGCAACAAAACTATGCAAATTTATTTCAGAACTGTTGTATTTTTCCCCCACTTCAACAGTTCTCTTCCTTGTAATCTTCAAATTAGACACTTAGAAGGTACTGTGTGCCCAGCCTCCATTTCTTTGTACATTGCAATACATATTTATGTCCCATAGATTGCAGAGTGCAGGGTAAGATCATGCTTTTATCATCTTTATTCGGCCTAAAACAAGATAGAAATTCTGTACAATGGTTTAAAACAAAGCTGAAATAATTTACATGTGCAGACAACATATTTTCATAGTAACTATAGTTTTTACATTTATTCAGTATATCTAATTGTCTAATATAAAACAATCCTAGTCAGAAAGAGCTACTTATTTCTAAAGAAAAGGTGGTAATGCACGGCATGTACACAATCAATTTCTTTTGTTTACAGGTAACTGATTATTTGCTTATTTAACAAAGCTAGTGTAACTAAGATGGAATATATTGCACTCGGGGGGTTTTAATATCATACCACAAAAAAATAACAAAGAAATTTAAATGTGTTCTCATTAAACACAATGGCCCAGATTCTAGTACCGTGCTGAATCATTCTGATCCAGTTCCGTTAGGGTGACCTCTCCATGACTTCGGTTTTCCCATCAGGGAAAATACTTCCACGAGGAAGCCCTGCTACAGGTGGCATGCAGGGAATTGCTATTTGTTCTTGTCTGACCACTGTAATCACTGCAGTTGAGAAGAGCCTCTGAAGGATGGCCTCCTACCTGAGAAGGGCTGAGGGTGCACAAACATATTCAGAAGCAAAGGCAAAGATTCAGTAAACCACTGAACAGACACCTGCACTTTAATGGCAGAAATGCATGAAACATGACAGGTTGGCACTCAGCACCTCTGTACAGCTCACTGCTCCTGAGCTGCACCTCCGTCTTGAGCATGTTGCAGTGCTCTGTGCTTCTTTGCCCATTGCTGTCCAAAGTGTCTTTAGTAACAAGGTGACATCAAGCCCCAAAACAATAGCAAGTGTGAAAAAAGGAGACATGTTTTGGCCTTTTTGATCAATAGCACATTGACACAGAATACAGGGACAGTGCTGTCCAAAGTAGACCCACTCCTGCCTTCCCCAGAGCACACAGTGTTATGGGGCCACTGCCATTTAATTAGGATTAATTTGATTGATCTCAGTTATGCTTGATTCACAGGTAGCAGCCATTTAGTATGTATGTATTTATAAACTTGTAGAGACCTAAACAGCTCCTCACTCCATAAATTGGGTAAGGTATGCACCATGGAACTGTTAAGTTGACCTAATAACGCTTTGCCACCAAAGACTAGCAGAGAGAGGTAGTCCTGTTCCACTTGCTCAGGACGGTCAGTGGTCCTGATATCCTTTTGACCCCTCTGTGAACAGATTCAGTTTATCAAACTGGCAGAAAAATAAACCAGTAAAAAAGGGAGGCCAACAGTTTTCTGTCAGTTCAATGTGCCATCCAGTCATGCATGGGTCTGGCAAGTTAAACTGACGGAAGAGAAAGAATAGGATAAGTGAAAAATGAAAATAAATCAGAGAGTGTGAGCTGATAAGTCAGTTAAAACATACAGTGAAATCAAACCACTAGGTTGCAGGATGTTCACAGGGTGATTACTAACAATCCGTCTATGGGACATATAATTATTAGAATTTTTGAGTTAAAAATCAGATTTCTGGTGTGAATATTCTTCTCTAGTGAATCATTTTTGTGAATTCACAGAAATGATCTGGTGAGAAGATGAAATTAAGGTATCTTCATCCATTTGAAAAATCATTGATCTAAAAATCAGGCTGGATAAGTTGCCTACAGTATTTTGAAAGTATATAGTGACAGCCAGCCATAAAAATAACTTTCCATATCTCTTTTTTGCATCTAATTTTGATCCAAGCCATATTCAAAAGAAGCATGTGTAATTGAAGTAAATATGCAGCTAGATGCCAAGCTAGTACTGTCATTTAATATCTGATCTACACTGCAATCACTCACTGCAAGATGCTTCTGAAAGCAAATTAATTCAAAGGACTAGATCCTTAGATGGCTGTCTATTGACATAGCTCCAAGCCTAGCCTAAAGATCTGAGTTGATTTCTCCCATCTTTTATTTATAATCACTTATTTTTTCATTACAGGCTGACTTTTTTCCCAAACATAAAGCTTTCTGTGGCAAACAGCAGGCAGAAGGTAATACTTTCAGCTGTATTTGAGTGACTGACATTCCCCATGGCGTATATGCACGGTAGAGATTTTCATACACCCTGAGGGCCAAAAAGTGGTCTGTGTTATGGGGCTGTGCTTGGGGACTGCACCATGTGAAGGCAGCTCCAGAGACATCCACAGAGCTGTCCTGTGCTGGGAGCGCTCACTGATCTGACGCCTGTTCAGGGAGAAGTGTCTGCCTCACACTCTCTAGTGTAGTGCAGTGCAGTGCTACTTGTCGAAATACTCCCAGACACGCAGACATTGAAAATTATTCTTTTTCCCTAGATGTCCTACTTAAGAACATTTTCCATGGTACACATATCACTAAAGATTTACCTTCTCTTTTCAATTTATTTCCTTGTTGAAATTAAGATTTGTTTGAGGGAAAAACATAGAGAACAGTACACATACTTTGGATAAAATCTTTTGAGGAAAATTTCAATGAATCATTTTAAACTTTACACAACATTTAAAAAAAATAGTATTTATTTTCCTGCTCCTTTGGTCAGTCCAAGTAAGTTCTGCCACAATAAACAGTCAAAGGAAACACTTGCCAAATGAAAACTGACATATTCTCCAGTCCACTTTGACAGACAACTGCTCAGCCACTTTCTGGCTGCACTTTTTCAAAACTCTCTTCATATACTACAGGGGTCCAGCAAGTGAATTTTGAGCTCTATGCAGCTGATGAAAATGGTTCAAGCGAGGTTCCTGGGCTGGGGCTGTATGATGTGCCTGGTGCCAGCTCTGTAAAAACAAAAAAAGCTCGACCGGGCTGAAAATAGGAGTGTGGGCGAAGGCAGTGCAGAGGGAAAGGAGCTCTGATGGTGCCACTCTGATGGCTGAGCAAACTTCTGAAAGGAACAGGGTTTTTAGAGACTGACATTGCTGGATTTGCCTGGGATTCACCTATACATTCAGCCTAGCTCCAAGGCTCAGATGAGCTTACCTCTACCAATACCAATTTAAGATTTTATTTTCCTGTGATTTTTGCACAAAAGTGCAAAAGAAACCTTGATAAGGATCAGACATTTCAGGCCAGTATACTCTCTGTGTACAATAAAATCAATGAGTGTTCAGTGTTAGATCATACATGATATTACCCCACTACACCATTGACAGCTAGTTTTAGTAGCCATAACAGCAGATAACAATGTTTTCATGCATATCATAATCTTGCCACTTGCAACATTCACAGGTGGATACTAAAACTGAGTATTTGAAACAGAGTCCTGAAGTCATTATATCACATCAAGATGATGCCAAGTTTCAATCAGCTGGTAAGACTCGGAGTCCTCCGTCTGAGTTTCTGTTATATCAGCCCTATATATGTGTAATAAATTAAATGGCTCTGGGAACAGCATCACAGAATGGTCAAGATTGGCAGGGACCTCTGGAGGTCATTTTGCTGAACTGCATGCTAAGGCAGGGACAACCCGGAGCCAGTTATGAAAAACCATGGCCAGATGGCTTTTGAACATTTCCGAGGATGGAGACTCCACAACAGCTCTGGGGAACCCGTGCCAGCACTTAGTCATCTTCACACTGAAAAAGTATTCCCTGATGTTCAGAGGGAACCTCTCATGTTTCAGTTTGTGCCGATTGTCTTTGGTCCTGTCACTGGGCATCACTTGAAAGAGCCTGGGTCCGTCTTCTTTACACCCTCCCCTCAGGTGTTTGTACACATCAGTAAAATCCCTCCTGAGCCTCCTCTGCTCCAGGCAGAACAATCCCAGCTCTCACAGCCTTTATTCACAAGAAAAATGCCCAAGTCCCTTAATCATTTCCGTGGCCCTTCACTTTACTCTCTTTAGTATATCCATATGTATTTTGTACTAAGGAGCCCAGAACGGGACCCAGCATTCCAGGTGTGGCCTTACCAGTGCTGAGGAGAGGGGAAGGCTCACCTCACTCCACCTGCTGACAGCAGTTCTCCTAATATAGCCAGGGTACAATTAACCTTTGCTGTTGCAATGGCACGTTGCTGGCTTGTGTTCAACTTCGTGTTCACCAGGACCCCCAGTGGCTTTCTGCAAAGCTTATTTCCAGCCAGGCAGCCCACAGTAACTGGTGTCTGGGGTTGTTCCTCTCCAGGTGCAGGACTTTGCACTTCCCTTAATTGCATGAGGTTCTTGTCAGACCATTTCTCCAGCCTGTTGAAGTTCTGGGGGTCTGGATGGCAGCACAACCCTTTGGTTTATCAGCCACTCCTCCCAGTTTGGTGTCATCAGCAACCTTGTTAAGGGTACACTCTGCCCCATCATCCAGATCATTAATGAAGATGCTGGGAAAGATTGGACCCAGTATTGACCCCTGGGCTACACTGCTACTTACTAGCCTCCAGTTAGACTTTGTACTACTGATTCACTACCCTCTGGGCCTGGCCATTCAGCTGGCCTTCAATCCACCTCACTGCTTATCCCAGCACACACTTCATCAGCTTCTCTACAAGGATCTTCTGGGAGAGAGTGTCAAAACCTCTCTCAGTTGCCATGATCATTCAAAGACTATCAAGAGTGGCCTTGTAATGACATCAGAAAGCTGCCTTGGCACTCACAGGCGAATCCCTACAGGGCCCATGGACTTAGGTATGTCCAGTTTGCCTAAGTATTCCCTGACTGGATCGTCTCCCATCAACAGTAAGTCTTCCTTGCTCCAGACTTTCCTCCTGGCTTCCAGGACCTTAGATTCCTGCAGTTTGGTCTTGCTAGTAAGGACTGAAGCAAAGATGACATTCAGTACCTTAGTTTTTTTCATGTCCTGTATCAACAGGGCCCCTGCCCCATTCAGCGGTGGGCTCACATTTTGCCTAGTCTTCCTTTTGTTACGTGTGTACTTATAGATGCATTTCTTTTTACCTTTGACATCCCACACTAGGGATGGGCTTTGCCTTTCCTAAACATATGTGTCCATGCTCAGACAGCATCTCTGTATTCCTCTCAGATTCCCCATACTTGCCTCCAACTTTTGTACAATCTCTTCTTGTGTTTGAGTTTTGTCAGGATCTCCTTGTTCATCCATATAGGTCTCCTGGCATTTTTTCCTGACAACCTCTTCTCTGGGATGGGTTGCTCTTAAGCTTGGAGGAGGTAATCATTAAATATCAACCAGCTTTCTTAGACACCCCTTCCCTCTGGGCCCTCATCCCATAGGACTCTCTCACACAGACCTATGAAGAGGTCAGATCTGCTCTACTGAATCCCAAGGTTATGATCTCACGTTTTGCCCTGCTCCCTCGTTTCATTAAACTCTACTCGGCTATCTTATGGTCACTGCAGGCAACTGACTGCTGCCTTTGACCTTTACATCTCCAACAAGCCCTTCATTGTTTGTGAGTATAAGGTCCAGGAGAGTACGTCTCTTTGTTGACTCCTCTGTCACTTGAATCAGGAAGTTGTCAACAGGAAACTCCTGGATTGCTTACGTCCTGCTGTGTTGTTCTTACAGCAGATATCAAGGAGGTTGAAGGGCCCAGTGAGAATCAGGTCCTGTGAATGTGAGGCTAATTTAAGCTGTCTGTAGGTGGCCTCATCCACTTCTTCCTCGTTAGGTGGCCTGTAACAGATACCCACTACCATGTTACCCATGCTGGTAACATCCATCCCCAGGCAGAGCTCCATGCACTCTAGCTCTTCTCTCACATAAAGGATCACTCTACCTCCTCATCTTCCTACCTGACGCTTCATAAAGAGCTTGCGTCCCCGCGCTGCAACACTCCAGTAACGTGAGCCACCCCACCACACCTCTACAGTTCCAGCAACATCATAGCTCACAACAACACACAGATCTCTAATTACTCCTATTTGTTTCCCATTACACCCTTGATACTCAGCCAGCATAGGATATCTCGTTCCTAAACTCCTGTAGCCTCTAAAACAGTGTAGTTGTATGCATACTCCTTAATGGTAATGTTCCTTGCAGTGCTCTAAATCCAGAGCAATCTCCAGCAGCAGCAGGGAGTACTTGTGGGCACAAGTCAAAGCATGGTACAGACTCTTCTGGGAATTTAGCATAGATGATGGTATTCCTGGGCACCGTCTTAACTTACTAATGTAGACATAGCCTCAGATTAATTTTAATCTGAATGAGGCTAAAGGGAAATTGCTGATTATTATTTTTAATTGTTACTTTAAAAGATAATCAAGAGCACGCAAATTCTTATTGCTTTGAAGAAGACCAGCAGCACCACAACTTTGCCTTTCAGACATTTCTATTTATACACAACCTCAGACTATGTGCGGTCTAACTCTGAGGATAACATAATCTCTTGTTTTGCACAGAGGCAACAATACTGTAATGAGGAAATTCTTGTACTGAAATGGTATTCAATTTAAAGATCAAAATGTTCCTTTTAAGGTAGCTAGGGAAATGAAAACTGTGGGAAAGTAAAGATTTTGGCAGTTCTGTAGATCTATACTTATTTAAGTCTTTTTTCTTTTTTTTTTAATAAATGTTAACTTTTCCTTCCCTGTCTAATCAGATTATAGATGCACAGCCTTCTCTCTGTTCATTTGTTGGAAATAATAGTAACTTATTTTCAGGTGTGTTTAAAGGATCCATTTATGGTTACACACTTAATCAAACCCCACCATTTATGGCACAGAAGCAGCAGCAAGCTGTGTAGGACACAAAGATTCAAGGGTGGCCACTCCTGTTTTGGCTTGTGTCAGGGCCCTGGAAATCTTATGTGGTTGCAGGTTGGGCTATGAGAGGGCTTTCACTCAGGTCTTTGCCCCTTCTGTGTCTCTTCTTTCTCCCACCCAGAGCCTCAAGCTCTCAAAACATATTTTTTTCTATCCTGATGAGAGGCTCTGAATGTCTCTGTCAGTTGTTATCAGTTTATAAAGCAAGTGAGGGCAACTATGCTGTTATTCTGCCTTGTGTGGACATAATCCAATATAGGTATCAAAAATATCAGAAAAAAAAATTATTATGTCATTACACATCCGTAGATCCATGTTAACCCAATTATGTAAATAGTGTAAAACATATGAAGAGCTTAGGACAGTCTTTGTTTAGCCACCTGAGAGACTTGAGAGCATGATGCTCCTCTGGAGCCCTCGACACAGGAAAGACACGGACCTGTTGGAGAGGGTCCAGAAGAGGGTCACAAAAAAGATCAAAGGGATGGAACACCTATCCTGTGAAGAAAGGCTGAGAGAGTTGGCGTTGTTCATCCTGGAGAAGAGAAGGTTCCGGGGAGACCTTACTGCAGCTTTCCAGTAATTAAAGGGGGCCTGTAAGAAAGACGGGGATAGATTTTTTATGAGGGCCTCTTGTGATAGGACAAGGGGTAATGGGTTTAAACTAAAAGAGGACAGATTTAGACTAAATATAAAGAAGTAATTTTTCACAGTGAGGGTGGTGAAACACTGACACAGGCTGCCCAGAGAGGTAGTAGATTCCCCATCCCTGGAAACATTCCAGGTCAGGTTGGATAAGGCTCTGAGCAACCTGATCAAGTTGATGATGTCCTTGCCCACCGCAGGGGGATTGGACTAGATGACCTTTAAAGGTCCCTTCCAACCCATAGGTTCTATGATTCTATGATTCTATGATTCTATGAATGATTCTATGATTCTCAGCTGCCAGATATGAGCACCTTGCCAGAATGCTATATTCACTAGACCTCTTTTTTTTTTTTCTATTTTTTTTATTTTTTATTTTTCTGCTTGGTTCTGCAGTCCTTATTGTGGCTGCAGAGTGGCTCAGCTTCAATGGAAAGGAGGATTATGTTTCCACCCAAATTGTTCCATTCAACGATTTGTTCCAAGTAATGATTTGCAATATCCCTTGAACTAGTAGAGAACTTATTCTCCTACTCTATGACCCCTAGGGTATTGTACAGACAAGCTGGCAGAACCAGTGATCATGAACACATCCATGATAGTTCTGTAACGTGCCAAGTTCAGTGCTGCCTGGCATCAGTGGCCTGTGTCTGAACACACCCACAGGATTGATCCTCAAGGGCATTTTGACATAGCAAAAGGCATGGCTTCTGGATCAAATATGGGATGAAATAGTGACAAACTCACCCCTTCAGGATGGTGGCGATGCCTGTAGGTATGCTTGGTAACAAACATGTGAGCATTCAGCCAGAGTTTGTGGCTGAAATGGTCAGAGATGCTCTAGTTACGTAAGGAGTTACGTAGATCACTGCAGTGGGCCAGGGGCTGGATTGCACGCTAGACCTCAAATTCTGCTGATAGGCCTTGTTGGGCAACAAAGCACTTTCTGTATCTCACTTCTATGTCTCATCACACATAAAGATTCAATAATTTCTTATAGATGGAATAGAACTGCTTAATCCATTACCATTTCTGCCATTTTTATAATAATTCTGGGTTTGAAAATCTCACAGCCATGTTTCATAATGTGAGAGGGGGTAATAATGAACAAACACCTGAATTTCTTACTTTTTACTAGGACTGATTAAGAAGCCTTATCTACTGGCAGCACTGAGCCACACATAGTTCAGGATTTTAATGCTCCAGTACTCACGACGGTGCCTGAGCACCTGTAGGAGACCTGCAGTCAGTTGGGATGCTCTACAAAGTGGTCTGGTCCCCAGGTTTAAATGCAAGAAGCAAGTGACAAGGAATGTCATCCGAGAAGGCCTTTCAAGCTGGAATGCACTTTCTCAACTGCTGTGATACAGCCAGAGTTTATTGACATCCAAAGAGTAGCCTGTTCACCCTTTAGCATTCATTAGAGACCTGCCAGGGCAGAGGAAAGCAATAAAGGTAATTTGGTTGCGTAGGAAAAGTGGTCCTGTACTAAACATAATCTTTGCTTTTGCATGTATTTCTGTCAAATAGTGTACAAAATAGTGTATACACATTATGGGCTGTGGAAACGATCATACATCAGTCTATGTACCCTACACAGTACTTTTTAATTGAAATTTTTACATGTGATCCTTTTCTTTGAAGTAAGCCACTAACATAAACTGATGAGGATTTCATTATCTGGCCTCCACTGCATGTCTTTTTATTTCTGTAATGCAAACATTAGCACTCGAATAGTAAGCATCTAATTCTACCTGGCAGGAAGACAAATGCTTGTAATGGGAAGGTTTTGCACATCCAAAGGAATTTATTTTTTTTAAATATTATTTTTTTGTGTGCGTATCACATATTCATTTGTTTTCCTTTCTACCTGCTACCTTCAGCTGTTTCCAGAGAAGCAGTCAGGAAGATGACAGGAGTGCCACAGCTCCCTACAGTACATGACTGTTTAACCTTAAGTCACCTCAGCTGTGAAAACTGTGGATGCAACTTTGGAAAAACATTTTGAATGTGACAGCAAAATTACTTTGTGATGTTTATACATTTTTCATAATTCTGTTCCCTGTAGAACTGATTCCTCTATTTCTTACAGTAACAGTATGAAGAAGCAAGCTTTTAAAAGGATGGGGGTTTGCTGATGCTGCTTTCTCTGTGTCTAGTTAGCTAAGAGACTATGCTGTAGCTTAATGCAACAGAGTAATAATAGTGATGCTTTAGGAAGTCTCAAGAAGCAAAGGTGCATCTCCTCATCCACGGCTGCTCTCAGGGAGGAGGGCATGTGTGCGCGTGTGAGGGAGAACAAGAGCACTACGGCAGATGGAAATGGAGTAAGACAGCCAAGCAGAGGACTTAGACAATGTGCCACAGAGCTCAATAAATCTATACAGTTTCTTTATGCTCTGCAAGGTCATAGATGACGCTGACACTGGTCGCCTAGCAACCCACTCTACTAACCTACTTTTGTCCCAATCACTGGAGAATGGGTTTAATGCTCTGAGCTGTGTTTCAACATGTGGAGGAAAGAATCAAATTGATGCTGGGTAACTGCTGATGTGCAAAATGCTAAAAAGCATTTTTCTGGTCTGTCTCCTCTCTATACCAGTCGCACACATAAGGCTTCTTTAATAAAGAACAACAGCATTGAAGAATCCCTAAGTTTCACAGGAATACTAATTTCATTAGAAAATATAGAACTACACTATGCAAAGTCATACATGTATTTATTTAGGTAGGAGTCTAATGCAAGCTCCCAGTTAAGAAGAATCTATAAAAAACCAGAGATGTTTCTGATATTAAAAAAATGGAAACTAAGAAATACAAAATTAAAAATTACCTAAATGAAATATGGTTTTATTAGGTTATACATCATGTAATCAATTAGTTAAAAACCCTTAGACAGCCATAGTAATTATTTTTTAAAATCTACATTTGGAATATCTGCTGTATAAAACTTCCTTTGACATATAGAAAACAAAGCAGAATATTTAGGCAACAATAACTCAGAACCATAACCTTATTAAATGAACTCTCCTTCTGTAGCTTATGAATAATATGCATGTGGTGGATAGGACACAGCTATATCTTCTCAAAATAATGCTACATTTGTGTTTTCTTCAAAAATTGTACATAGCTGTATTCCAAAACACATGTCAAATGATACAGTAGAGAAATCATACAAAGCAAATAATTCATTCAATTAATTTAACCTTTTTCTCAGCTTGAGGAATGCTCCAAATTCTACCTAACCATAATTTGGATTTATATGACCCTTTCTTATGATTATATTCATCAAATTTCCAGTCCCTGATGCACAAGACTTGTTCTTTGTTGGTTAGCTGCAGATATTTATAAGAATAAAGTTAAACTGTTTTTCTGTGCCTTGATAATAGGTATTCTCAGCCAGCATAAGACATAAAATTTGAAAAAGGACCAAACCTCTTTGTTTTACATGTAGCAAGAGAATCTTTTCACAACATGTGTACTGTATAAACCCCAGCTCTGCTCTACATTCAGTAGGACGTTTGTTT
The DNA here is from genome assembly GCF_964289735.1 of Phaethon aethereus. Taxonomy (NCBI): domain Eukaryota; kingdom Metazoa; phylum Chordata; class Aves; order Phaethontiformes; family Phaethontidae; genus Phaethon; species Phaethon aethereus. Next base: position 41,318,770 of record NC_138577.1, on the reverse strand, counting down.
CAGACAAATGTAGCTATAGCTAAGGGGGATATGCCATTGCTTCCCCATATTCAACAAAACTTGCAGGTTTAGCCGTCTGAAAAAAAAAAACATTCTAACATTTTCCCTGCCCACTGCCAGAAAAATCACTGTCCTGTTGAATGTGTCACTGGATCAGAGACTACTGAATATTATGGTGATCTTCTTGAGGGATACTTACTGAGCCAGGATGGAGGTTTTCAATTGCACCGTCAGAGCACTGGTCTCCTCTACCTTTCCCCTGACCTCTGTGAAAGACACTGTCATTACCATAAGAGAACCGGTTCCTTACTGCTAAATACAGTAATTGCCTAACCCTTGACTGTCACCCATCAGCAAACACAGAAGACTGGGGGATATAAGGGGCAGGAATTACAAGATTACTGGATCATAAAACACCTATGTGCTGCCCTGGCCCCTGAGTGAAGTGAATACATCACAAGGATTCTCCTAAACTGTTTTGACTGTCAGTGGCACTGGGAGGCCACAACAAAAGCAAGGGTCACCAGCCTAGTAGGAAAATCTATTCATAGTTCTTTCCCATATAGTATTCAGAGAGTGGAGAACCATGCAGATTGCCAGTACAGTAACCCCCTCATAGTGGGGTATGGCCTCTCTTGATTACTTTGCCTCAGCAACACAGAACACCCCTTATGTGGGAAGACTCTGAGCCAACATAAAAAAACCCTGTCACTTCCATTTTTACCCTGGAACACATTTATACTGGTGGCTGCTGATGCTATTTGAGGTGTGTTTTTCTGGTTTGCCCAGCTGTCAGTCATAACCCCAGAATGATGGCATTGTGTAGACTGGAAGGGAGCTTTGGAAGTCTCTAGCCCAGTCTCCTGCTCAGAGCAGGAGAGCTGAAGAGCAGGGTCTTCAAGGTGTTGTCCAGTCAGGTTTTGAGTATCCCAAAGGGCAGACAATTCACAGCCTCTCTGGAAGTCAGTTTCAGTGTTCGACCATCCTCATGGTGATTTTTTTTTTCATTACAAGTAACAGAAGTTTCCCACATTGCAACTTAATGGAAAAGTCTCAGTTCATGCTGAAGGCTGAGGAGTCCCACTACTTCAGGAAATTTTCTAGGAGTGACAGCTACCTCCATGCAGGATATATGTGTGGATGCTCTTGTTTAGTGATAGTGGGAAAATGCTAATTGGTTGAAAGCTGAGCCTGAGCACAGCCAAGTTTTGTTGACTAAGAGGTTTCCCAGGAAACAAATGGAGATTTGAGAGAGTTTTTAAGTCTTTGTACATGATTAAAACAAACAAAACAAAAAACAAACAACACACAAGAACCAAAAAAGACCCCAATAAATATTCTACAGAAACTTGCAGAAAAAAAGCAAAAACTTTGCTTTAGAGGAATGCAGGTCACAGTGCAACCCTGAGAAAAAGGAAGGGAGAGGGATCCTGAGCAGAGTTGGAATTCAAAACAACCTTGAAGCAACCTCCTTTCACCTAATTCTAGAAAATAAGGTGGTTTAGACATTCACTGTTAAGTAAACAGAACTGTACCGAACAATGCCAATGTACCAATGTACCAAACTAAGTCCAACCCCAGTCTCTCCCACATGACTCTGGTCTCAGACAGCTCCTTAAACCTCAGGGGTTGCACTGCACAGTCTTTTCTTTGAGACACTTTGGTGATGTTGAAATATTTACCACTGCTACTCTAATATCTTGTTTTCTGTGTTAGTTCAGCTTCCAAAAGTCAGGCTTTCTGTCCTACATGCATTTGACTTGGCCTTTTTAGATTTACTTTCAAACAATACAGTTATTTGGACTAATAATATCTGTATTTTAGCCGTAACTATTGTAAGGGATGTCCAACTGTAAAGGATCACCTGGCTAGACCGGTTTCGGAGCACAAAGGCGAGACGCAGGGAGTTGTGAGTCGGCTCAGCTTCGTCTCACCTTAACAGCGCTGCAGAAGACGACCTGGGGGGAGCTGCCGCAACGGCTCAGCCCGAGGTGGCCTGAACACTGCAGCACGGTAAGAACCGAGGCCCGAACGGCGCCTTCAGTAACCCCGTAACAGAGTCCCTGAGCGCTGTTCCACCGCCCTTCGGTAACTTTGTGTCGGTGTAGACTAATGGACCATCACACCAGCAGACTAAACAAAATTACCCACTCAGGAGAGTCCTGCCCCACCCATCAAATCAGGAGATAAAACCTCTAAGGTTTGGGCAGGAAGGGGGGTCCGTCTTCCCAACGACCCAGTTGGGCTGTAGGAGATTCTCTCCCCCCTTGTCCAGGATGCTGTACAAGCTAACTTCCCAGGCATTAAGAGGCCTTACCTGAGAGAGGGTAAGTGATTAAGAAACATACCTATGGTATTTGGCATGCTTTAAGATTGTGATTAGTGCACTCTTTTCAAGGTATTAATATCTAGCGCGCCCGTGGTTTAGCATTGCAATAGTGCATTCCTCCATTGTATCCATAAAAACCTGCAGTAGTGGCATATTGGACCTGTGAGTGAAGTTCAAATAAATTGTTAATTTGAGCCTTACAGTGAAGTCTAATTTGAACCTCACAGTGAAGTCCCTCACTGTCACAACTGTGCATTACTGAATGCATGTAGGAAAACGTCTTTTGAAAGCAAAAGACTGAAAGTAATGAAGCTTCACTCACTTTCAGCTTAGTTACTCTGCAAGGTCCAGCTGTACTCTATGCTAATACAGATACAAAGGTCTTGACTCTTCTCACACATCAGTCCCTTTCTATATCGTTGTGGTTGTGAAGTGGGCATAACTATAAGTACACAAACTTGAGAAAGTAGGAGATGTTCTAAAGTTACCTGTGGAGAAATCTCTTTCCACAAGATCCTCTCATTGTAGACTGAAATAATATTTTAAACAGCTTATAGAATTCATTGCCTAAACTCCAGTCCTACCTGCAAATTCTTCAACACTCATTATGTTCATTTGCATACACTGCTTTAATACAAATTGATTATGGCACTGTGAGTATAATTTTGATTCCACCTAAACTGAAGCATATGCAGAGTAACTAATTTATTAGCCCTCACTAGTGTAATTGAGATCATAATCTATGTGTGTTAAAAGATACTAATGTTCGCAGTTTGTACAGTGAATTCTTATGTAAGTAATAAGCAATATACCAGAGCTGAAACAATCTTACCCAGAGCAAGCAGTGAAAGAAAACTTTTTAACAGTGTGCCTGCTGTACGTTTACTTCAGGTATGTGCACATTTCTGTATATCTATATACACATGGGTATAAAAAACAGGTATGTGAGTGTTAATCCCACTCCTTTGTGTAGATAAAGCGGTAGACTGGCAAGCCTGTTTCTCAGTGAAAACATGATAAACTATGCCAATTTATCTCACTTTATATTTGTAATTAAAAAAGAACATAGATTTAAACAGGTACTGGTCAGCTGGCATATAATAACTTCTTACCCTGTGGTAACTTGTCCAATTCTAAGCCACATACAGACAGATGGACACTCACAAGAAAAGACTGAAGAAACTTGGTTTGTGTGTTAATAGGGGGAAGAACTATATTCCACAAAACAATGTTACATAAAAATTATCTGTGCCTATGTCTGCCATGCCTTGCCTTTAGATACACATACTGTAGGTGTTAAAATGAGACAAAGCTGCTATCATCACTTATTAAACTCTGATACTTTTTTTAATCCTCAGGGAAGACAATAGGTTAATAGTCAGATTTTACCTCTTCTCAGGCTGAGGAAGCCAGTTTCCAGTATTTAAAGGAATTAAGTGGCTGGTGCAAGAGATAAGCAATCCTTACAAAAGCACTGCCAATTGTTTATTATGCCTTCTGTAGCTGTGAAAGGGATCCTCCTTAGAAGCATAGAATAAGGATCCTTTAGGTAGTCTTGGTAACAGCTTCAATGCCTTTCTCGCACCCTCTATTACTTTCCTTTTCTCTTTTTATCACCTGAGCTCTAATGTTTTAGGAAGGCAGCACTGTCTACACATCGGTTTGTTTGAGATAGGAGGAATAATGCAGATAAAATAGGAATCCAAACATATCTGCAACTGTTTTTAAAATCCAAAACTGTCTTGTAAAGCAGAGTATCTCTGAAAATGTTTTGTAAATATTAGATAAAATTAAAACAAACCTTCTACTGTGTTTATACCCTTTTACTACTTGGTTTCTGCAAATGTTAGAGACAGCAATTTCTCTGGGAAAAAGATGTATGAAGAAAAAACTAATTTAAAAAAGATTAGAGATATTTTCTTAAATTAGTTTGTCGGGGTTTTTTTAATCACTGTACCGACTTTGAATAATGAGCCTAAAAATTTCTATTCCTGTTTGAACTGATGCACAGTGTATGAGCAGTGATGGAGAATTTCATGTAAGTGTCCCAAACAAGTTGGCAAATACTATTTAATTTAACCTTTCCATATAGTCAATAGTCCCTGTCATACAGTTCAACAGTAAGTGAATTCAGGGAATGAGTTAGATAAACTCTTTGAGACCTTTCTGTACCACAAATCATGTTGCTCCATCTGTGAGCCAAAATCAGCAGTCCAGCCTTCCAGTCAGGAGAGCTGAACCTCACTTGGCAATCTCACAGGATATTCCATTATATAGTAGGTAAATATTACTAAAATATTATATAATTTTCAGACAAATCCTAAAAACAGCACCTTTCCCAATAATTCCAACTAGCTGTAGAGTATGGATCAAAATTCCTTTTGCCCAATTAATCCACTACATATCTGATGAAGAACAACACGTATCTGTGAACATACACAAAGCTACCTACACATAACTACATAAACACACACATTATGAACAATATCTATATATGGAAAGCATGTCTATGTACACAACTATCTAGACATCTCAGTAAGAAACTTTATTCAGTAAGGAATTCACACACATGGAAAAAGTGTTTCTGTAAATTCTGCACCTCCAGCTTTATATTACCATTTTTCCACTTCATATAACTAGTCCATTAAATAATTGTGTGGTATAATAATTTTTTACAGAAATATTAATACTTGACTAAAAACTGAGTATATTGGCATTCAGTTAATGTGTATGTACTTAGAACAACACAAATATTTGAAATATTATGAATTTGAAGGGTGGTAGAGGAAGAGCTTATTTGTGCAAGAAGAGCACAATCAAATTAACAATTGAGTGTGCATGCATGTGTGTTGCTTTGACAAGATAAGAGTAGCTCAAGATAACATTTTGTATAATGTAGTAGTTTGGGAAAGGTGATTAAGATCCCAGTGACTACTCCAAGCTCTATATCCTTGACACACACATGGCATTATCTCAGCAGTGGTTGGAAGCTGTCTTGGTCTTAGCGACCATGAAATGATAGAATTCTCAATTCTTGGTGCAGGAAGCAAGGGTTTCAGCAAAACCACTGTTATGGACTTCCGGAGGGCAAACTTTGGCCTGTTAGGTCACTGGGTGAGAGAGTCCCTTGGGAGACAATCCTGAAAGGCAAAGGGGTCCAGGAAGGCTGGACATTCTTCAAGAAAGAAGTCTTAAAGGTTCAGGAGAAGGCTGTCCCCATGTGCCTAAGGTGAGTTGGTGGGGAAGATGACCAGTCTGGCTGAACAGGGAGCTTTTGCTGTGTCTCAAGGAAAAAATGAGAGTTTATCACCTTTGGAAGAAGGGGCAGGCAACTCAAGTATAGTAGAGGGGTCTTGTTAGGCCATGCAGAGGGAAAATTAGAAAGGCAAGAGCCCAGCTAGAACTCAATCTGGCCATGGTCATAAGAGGTAACAAAAGAGGTTTTTCCAAATATATTAACAAGAAAAAGAGAACCAAGAAGAATCTCCATCCTTTATTGGATGGAGGGGGGGGAACATTGTCTCCAAGGAGGAGGGCAAGGTTGAGGTACTTAATGCCACCTTTGCCTCAGTCTTTAATAGCCAGACCAGGTATCCTCTGGGTATTCAGCCCCTGAGCTGGAAGACAGGGATGGAGAGCAGAATAAACCCCCCATAATCCAGGAGAAAGTAAACCTGCTTCGCCAGCTGGACACCCACAAGTCTATGGGGCCAGATGAGATCCACCTGAGAGTACTGAGGGACCTGGCAGAGGAGCATTCCAAGCTGCTCTCCATCATTTGTCAGCAGTCCTGATTAACAGGGGATGTCCCATACAACTGGAAGCTTGCCAATGTGATGCCCATCTATGAGAAGGTCTGGAAGGAGGATCCTGTGAACTACAGGCCTGTCAGCCTGACCTTGGTACCAGGGAACATTATGGAGAAGTTCATCTTGAGGCTGCTTACAAGGTGTGTACAGGACCATCAGGGGATCAGGCCCAGCCAGCACGGGTTCATGAAAGGCAGGTCCTGCTTGGCCAACCTGATCTCCTTCTATTACCAGGGGACCCACCTAGTGGATGAGGGAAAGGCTGTGGATGTTGTCTACCTGGATTTCAGTATAGCCTTTGGCACTGTCTCCCACAGCATTCTCCTGGAGAAACTGGCAGCTCATGGCTTAAAGAGGTGTACTCTTTGCTGAATAAAAAAATGTCTGGACAGCTGAGCCCAGAGAGTTGTGGTGAACAGAGTAAAATCCAGATGGTGGCTGGTCACAAGCGGTGTTCCCCAGGGCTCAGTTTTGGGCATGGTCTTGATTAATAATTTTATCAATGATCTAGATAAGGAGATTGAGTGCTCCCTCAGTAAATTTGCAGACAACACCAAATTGCGCAGGATTGTTCATCTGCTCAGGGGTAGGAAGGTTCTGCAGGGGCATCTGGACAGGCTGGATCAATGGGCTGAGGTCAGCTGTATGAGGCTGAATAAGGCCAAGTGCCGGGTCCTGCACTCAGATCACAACAACCCTGAGCAATGTTACAGGGAAGAGTGGCTGGAGAGCTGCCCAGCAGAAAAGGACCTGGGGGTGCTGGTCGACAGCCGGCTGAACATGAGCCAGCAGTGTGCCCAGGTGGCCAAGAAGGCCAACAGCATCCTGGCCTCTATCAGAACTAGTGTGGGCAGCAGGAGTAGGGAAGTGATTGTGCCCCTGTACTCAGCACGGGTGAGGCTGCATCTCGAATCCTGTGTTCAGTTTTGGGCCCTTCACTACAAGAAGGACATTGAGTTGCTGGAGCGTGTCCAGAGAAGGGCAATGAAGCTGGTGAGGGGTCTGGAGAACAAGTCTTCTGAGGAGCAGCTGAGGGAACTGGGGTTGTTCAGTCTGGAGAAATAATATTTTCCTAATATCTATTCTAAATATCTAAACCTCTAAACCGCAAACTTACTGAGGGAGCACTCAATCCCCCCATCCAGATTATCAATAAAGATATTAAAGAAAACTGGCCCCAGTTGGATATGTGGAAAAATTTCTTTACTGAGAGACTGGTCAAACATTGGAACAGGCTGCCCAGGGAGGTGGTGGAGTCACCATCACTGGAGGTGTTCAAAAAACATGTAGACATGGCACTTCAGGACATGGCTTATTGGGCACGGTGTGTAGGGTGACTGTTGGGCTTGATGATCTTAGAGGTCTTTTCCAGCCTTAGTGATTCTATGATTCTATGATTATCTACCTCATTCAGAAAAGAAAAAACAAAGCTGTAAAGTAAGCTAGAAGTAAAGGCACAGCCAAATCTGACTTCCCAGGAAAAACTTAATTTACTGAGCCACAATTTCCCAAAAAAACACTTAAAGTTAATATTTCTGTGGATCACAAAACCTTATAAGGATGTAGTCCACAATTTGAACTCCACATCCCAGTTAACTAAGTCTATACCAAGGATAAATCAGTTAAGCAAATTAAGCTTGATTTTGATGTATAACCCAAATTAACTTTGGGGTGTGTTAATTTTTTTCTACTCTGCACAGGAGTGTCCAGGAGAAGTTAAGTTCTACTTAACTGAACAGAAACTTTGGATTTTGCTCAGCTATTAAAGCACATCTGCAGGTAACAGGTATAGCAGGCACACATATTTTGGTCACAGACCTATTCTAGCTGTCCAGTATGCTGCCAGATTGGAAATTCATGACTCTTTAACTACTGAGAAAATGGAGATTCTCTTGATGTTACGAGAACTAATTAGTGGTGTATAATTATGACTTTTTTTTTAATTCCTTTTTACATGGCAAGTGTGCTTGTTAATGAAGATTATGGCTTAAACTGAGGCTTTACTTAATTGAACTACATCCATATAAAACAGGGTTAAAGGTGAATTATGTATGCTCTTTTTGTTTCTTTGAGCTGGTTTAACCAAGACGATTTAAAACCATATCCTTAGTCAAGCCAAGACACCAATAAAGCTTGAGTTCATAGTATGTTCACTGTGTGCTTTCCATGTAATTACTGATACTGTTTCTTGCTTTTAGCCTGTTGCTAAACCTTCACAAACATCGTGTTTTTTACAAAAGACTAAATAAACAATAAGCCTAGAAATATAATGAAGCAAAGAAATTTAACTTTACGATGACTTATTGCTAATGTGAATATTACACCTAGATATGTTTCTTAAATATTCAGAGAATTTTAGACAACACCCCACACATAATCTCCCATATCTAAACTGCCTGCAGATGACATTTTGACATCTGAATAAAAGCCAAAATTTGTGGTCAGTTAATGTTGGACTTGCACTTTACTTCTGGTCATTCCTATGACAATTAGAAGAAATTAATCTATGGAGGTATCATCTCAACAGACATTCAGTAATGGATGACTGCTCCGGAGCTCTTCACATTCCAATAACTATTTTGTATTAGACTGCAAAATATTTCAAATTTAACAAAAACAGGTTTTTAAAATTAAAATCATTGGAAATTTTTTGTCTGTCAAGATTTGGTTTTCAATTAAGATCTTGTCAATTTTCCTACCATCAAGGTCTCATTTTCCTCAAGCAAGCATGAAGTGCTGTGTAAACATATAAGGGTTAATTCTAAACAATTAGTGCAGCATGGGCCTCCACATGGGCCTCAGCCTGCTCAGCTCCTCTATACAGATGCATAAATGTTCCTTCTGTCCCATGAGCAAGAACATTATACACCATGTTGGGATGGGCTGTGATGACCAATCTGCCCCTTTAGAGCTGGCTTTGATCTTTCTGACAAATCATACATTGCAGACATATGTTATGAGACTAGCTAATTTTCAGTCTGAAAGAACTAAATGCAGAATTATAGTTTAAGTTGCAGTCATTTATCTGCTGAATTCAAGAGGGGAGAGTTGATGGTACCCTGTTAAGCTAAATATCTGGCAGTTCACGTTTGGTATTCATTTGCCAAATACCATGAGAAGTAATGCCTAAATCAGCCTTTTCTTGATGATATCAAGCATGCTGTACTGATGATACACAGGAATGAAAATACACAATGTAGCAATACATGCAGTATAAAATGTCACATCTTAATGTGTTTTGGAACATATCCTCAAAATGTGCTTGGCAACTCAATGCCTAAAAAACCCTAGTATTTTGGTGCCAAGTCAGTCACAGTTTTGGCTGTGGATTCTATTTTCAGTGATTCACTCGTGTTGGTCTGCTCAGATACTTCAAAGCAATCATGAATTTGAAATCAAACTACATTAAATATGAGATCAATGCATAGAAAGTATTTTTTAGGTGCAGACAACCAAAATGGTCAAATAGGTTGCTAGCTTTTAAACACCATGTTTGACAGATTGTTTTTTAAACTGTTTGCAAATTCAAATCAATTTTGTTATTACATCTGGCCCCACACTGGGAAAAATTTATAAAATAATCAAAATATTTGACATTCTAACTGTATTACTTTTTGTTTCACTTACAAATTTAACTTGATTTTATTTTAAGTGTAAAAAATTCCTAAAACTAGACAAAAGCTTTTGTATAACCTCGTGTTATTGTTTCACTTGTATGCTTCCCAAGGTGGACAGGAGGAAAGAGCAATCTCCAGTTGGTGCAATATTTTTTTTTTCTGACATTTCTGGTTCAAGCCAGAAAAATCAAATACCTGCATAATTACTTCTGGTTGGTATTTTCCTTTACTCTCATATATTTATTCATATATGAACAAAAATTCCTGGGTTTTGTGGTTTCACTTTAGATCTAGAAGTAGATAGAGAAATGACCTAAAAACCATTTGTGAAATGGAACTTCTAAACAACAGAAATTTCGAAACAGTTATTGTATTCTCACTTGCATAATTAAAACCTGAGTGCTTTCTGCTTCTATCGTATAGCTTCCTACTGTGACCATTCTCTCCGCTGAGCAACTGAGGATGCCACAGTAGCTCATTTTTACTTTGTGCAGATTTATTTAATGAGAATCTGGTGCACTGCATATGTGAATAAGTGCTGTGTTGCTGAACATAGGTATTCTGCTCCAGCCTTTCACAGAACTTTTAGAACTAAGTTGTGAGACTTTATAAAGTCATCATAAAATTACTTTATAAGTGATTCTGGATGTAATTTTGATTATCAGGAGGCAAAATGACATTACTCTGAAAGTGATTTTGGTAATTCCACTTCTTTTCCAAGGTTCGAGATCTCATGTTTTCTGGGCTAGAAGAAGCCTATTTGGTTGGTCACTGGTTTCTTTTCTCTTTGATCCTTTTCAGATCCTTTTTGCAAGCAAGATCAACAGGATGCAGTTCCATTCCAGTACTGGTATCCCTAACTGGTAAGAAGTAAGCAACATGACAGCAAATAAGCTTAGGTAGTTTAAGGAGAGAGTTTGCAAACACAAAGCTCCAGACAATTCTCAGGAGTCATTTTGTACTGAGTTGGGGAACCTGCAGGCATTTAAAGTTATCACTTTCAGGTTCTCTTTCTAACCCTGGTCTGTATATAACAGTGATTGTTTTCGAGAAAGGTTTCACTCCAGTGATAACAATAGCGGCAGAATAATGTCTTCTTATCTGTGATACCTGTTTGCAGCATGCTCATAAAAATTGCCCAAGAAAAATAGCTGCTTTTTTTTTTTTTTTTTCTATTTCAGAGATTTTGCAGGATGACAGCGAAAATCAGACACCATTGTAGGAGAACGAACAGAAATCAAGTTCATAAACAGAATATGGCAGTTCTCAGTCTGCACTCTTCTCAGTAAAATATCAGAAATTACTTCAGGGTTGATACAAACCCCTGGGAAAAATACATAGCATCAAAGCACGTTGTGGTTCAGTCTTTAAAGAATTGACTGCCTTTGGTGATTTTGAAGAATACTTTGATGATGATAAATATCCAGCACACATGAAGATTCATCAAGTGTTGAATACAGTTTAACTTATTAAAAGACCCAAACTTCTAGATATCTTAGAGAAATGGCTTTTTGTTAATAGAAAACCTTTGTTGTTACCACATGCTTTAAACTTCACTCAAAGAGTGAACCAACAGATAACATAATTGAAAATTAAAAATAAAAATGGAGTTTTAGAACAAACATCTACTTAGCATTATATAGGGACAAAGATTGATTTGATATTAAACCTTGTCTGTGCAGGCTTAATTTAACTGATTTTACATTAATTAACCCCCATGTCGATACCTTAAATGTCCATTTAAAAGTGCTTTTTCAACTTTAAAATTATTAGGAGTTTATCTTGATTAGGCATAGGGTTGTGTTTAAACAAATTAAGATATTCTTGAGGCAAAATAAAACTGCTCAGAAAATACTTTGATTAAGTTGGTTTAAAACAGATTTAAAGCCACCTCAAAACAGACAGAAGCCACAGACAGATTTAAAGCCACCACATAACAGACTTGCAAACAGAGAGGTTCCCAAATAGGTTAATATTAACATTTGGGCAGAAATATGTTACAAATATTTTGGAAGATATCTCATACACCAGGAATTTCATAACACATTCTCCCTGTTTTCAGCAGCAATTTGTGTTTATGCACAAAGGTTCCACATTTTAACTGCAAGTACCATATTTTGTTTGCATAACAGAGCAGTTGTGCTCTAGTTGCTTAAGAGTTTCGTCTAAAGTCTACTATAATCAATGGAAGCCTTTCCCCACAATTCCAGGATCTTGTGGGTCAAGCCTTCAGCTGCAGGTTAAAAGAAAAATAGAGTCTTTAGATAAAACAAAATGTATTTTGATACCTCACTGTATATAGACATGTAATGAGAAAGTATCTTTTCTATGTACTTTTGTTTCCTTCTCTCTTTTCACTGTGCGTTTTTTCATGAAATGGATCTTCTGTACAGAAGTGAACTTCTGGGACAGTCTACATCTCTTCTGTCTGTTAGTCACACTTAAAAGTAGATACAGAGAGACCATGTGAAATATTTGAACCAACTGACCACAGAGGTAGAGTTCAAATGCAAGTTGCTTGTAAGCCATTTAGTTTAATCCAGATACATGTTAGTTCGTTAACTGATATGTTGCTTGAGCGTACAAATGGGGAGCACAAAGTCCAATCTAATACAAAATTTTTGACATATCTTCTGCAAAGTGAGGATCGAGAGGACTGCATCTGTAAGTGTGAATAGCAGCAAACAAAATGATTGATTCTGAGTCACTGATACAATCCATATGATGTCTCTGTAAATGTGGCTGTCTGACCCTGGGATTATGTGTACGTGTGGACAGGAGAAAAATCTCCAGAAAGTGTGAAAAGTGATGAAAGTGCAAACCACAAATCCATGTTTGCATCTGGTCTGCAATTATTGTACATCAGGAACATCCCACCCAGCCAAATTTAGCTCAAGAAACTGGTAACTCAGTGTTCACCATCCTCAGTTCAGTCACTGGACCTCCGTTAAAGTAGCAAGGGCTTCTTCAAGACTTGTAGATCTCCAAGACACAGGACATGCCCCTGTTGGCTCAGAGGTCAGTGCACATCATAACTAACCTTCTGTGGAACATTTTTGAGAAGCTGTATTTCCACTTTGAAAGAGCTAGTTCAGCCTATAGCATGTTGCTTTATCTCCAGAGCCTTCTAACTTCTGAGGTCATCTGTTACATCTGTAGTAATTATTGTATTGTGAATCTGATGGCATTTATGCTTAGCTACTTAATGTCTACCTTGAAGGCACCGTGCCATCAACCGTAACCTAAACTAGGTTCCTCCAGTAGTAGATTTGGGATGTGACGCACCAGGCTCACATCACAGATGTCAGCAGGCTAAGGGGAAGCCTGGGGCTCTCTGTTAAGTAGGAAACAGTCCAAGTGATGGAAACCAGAGACCACAAAGCAATGAAATAGAAGCAAAACATTATGATAGTAGGTTTAATGGGTGCCAATATGGTCAAAAAAGTTGAGTTATATATCTGCATCTGCCACATAAGCTCACAGTTATCTTCCGTAGGACTGGAAATCTTGCTACAAGGCACTAATGGCCTCTTCTAGTAATTATTTACCAATTAAATGAAACCAGTCATTAATCCCTTTGAAAGATTTGTGAATGATCAGTTGACTAAGCTGTCCAAATGTGGTCTTGGTTTTTTAGTTGGCTTAGTTTCCTCTCAGAATCACAATTTATAAAAAGGGGAAAAAGGAACAATTATCCAGAATCTGAAGCAAGGTTAACAGATGTGAATGGGCATTTCTTTGTATGGATAGATGTATTGCCAAACTTTCTCAGCCTAACCTTACTTTGTTCTTTGTAAATATCTGCGTGCATTGGGACCTCTGAACACCTAACTAAATCTCTTCATACCAGTACAGTTCATTCAGCAAACAGCAAATTCAAGAACTTGAGGAGACAATGGTACATTTTAGGAGCCTAATTGCTCTTGTTTCTAAGCTACCTGTATAAAGTGCTTGGCCTCTTAGTTCTTGTCATTTACCCTGTCTGCTTTCTTTTGTCTCCTCTGAAATTTGTTCCACAGTAATTTGTTGCTAAAGTCAGATACCTCAGCGACTGTTTGAAGTGTTGTTAAGTAAAGAAATAATTTCTAACTAAATCATGAGGCATTCCCTACTTTCCCAAAGAAGAAAAAAAGATAAACTCTATTCCTAAATTGTCTTTGGTGTATATAGACATAATTCAAAACAAGGCACATTGTTTGAGATTTATGATGAGCCAAAGTTCATTAGCTCATTAGCAGGGGAAATAAGTTTTCAGCGGGTTCATGAATCTATAACAAACAGAAACTATGGCACCTAATTTACCTTGTTCTGAACAGTATTACAGGTTACATTGACTTAATTAGGATGCACCACTGAGCATTCAGGTGTTGTTTTTAGTGGCAGTACAGGATAAACCTGGGCTGATTTTAATTTCATGTAAAGAAATACAAACTGCTGGAAAATAGCAGCATTCCTAATTAGTTTTAAGACTAATTTTGCATAGAAGTGTAGGTTCACTATAAAAAAAACATTGTTGTAGCAACTAAAGCAGGGATATAAAACATTTAGAGTTAATAATTCTTTAAGACCTAACTAGTCAGATACAATGGAAGTAGTAGACTTGAAATGCTTTATAATTTCTACAGCTGTGAAAGATGTACCACTAGAAAAATCATTTAAATATTGAACTCTGCTAGCATGAGACATACAATTTGTACTGTATATGTACATTGTAATGTCAATCTGCCTTTATATGTTTATGAAGGTTGTGGAGCTCTGAAAGGCATGTAATTGAGGCTTGGTTAATGCACATATGAAAGCAAAAGAACAATCACTCTCCATTCAGTGAGCTATTGTCTGTTCAATCCACATGCGGACTTCCTTTTACAAAGGTACCTTAAGTCTTCAGTAGCAAAACCACAGTGTAACATCAAGCACATCAGTGTTCGATATCTAACCTAAGTGATTCTATTCCTGGTTTTATAAAGATTAACATATCAATATTAGCAAAAGAAATCTGAATACAGATATTGGATTGCCTTGAATAATATCTCTGAGATACACTGAAACTGTGAAGACAGTAATATCAAAATTACTTGCATCTGGTTTTCCATATGCAAACATAGTTTTGTTTTGAGCTGTGTATACTTCAGTGAAGACAAGGTGATGTTGCAATTCATAGGCTTGCAAGTGTCACTGCTTTCTTATTTTAAGGCAAGATTTCAACATATCTTCATGTCTTTTTTATCACCCCACTGTTATTTTTCATAGGTCTTCATACACAATTTTGTCAATGTTACCGATTGGAGTGAAGCTGGAGAAACTGTGCAGACTTTGGTTTGATAACAGATTTTGAAGAATTTTTTTCTCACATTTATTTTCTTTGTGTACACGTGTCTATCTAGCATCAAATACTGAATTGTTTTATCAGATAGTAAATGTTGTCAGGTTTCAGTACAACTGAAAAAACTAGCGATAAATTCATCAAGATCTATTAAGGGACTGATACAACCCTTACCTTGAAGAAGTAAAACTACATGGAAAGGGCAGCTCAGTGCAAAATAGAAAGAATTTTTGATAATTGTCATGTAACATGAACCTGGAACTACCACACAAAAGCAAAGTAGTTCTTTGCTAGTGTCTAACCTTGATTAGATATAGTAGCAGTCACAGTTGTAGCTAGGAGACTTTAATTCTGTCTATAATACTGTTACTGCTAAGATTTCCTTCTACTTCACTAAACTTTTCTGCAACAATTTTTCGTCCCTACATTCTGTTAATTATCCTAATTTGGTAGAGTGCCTGAAATTCTTAATTGGGTATGATCATATAAAACCTGATTATTTTATTGCAAGTGAATCTGGTACCTACTGTTTTGTTCAGGTTGCCTAATTCCACATATTATTAAAGAAAAACCAAAATCTTGCTAATTTCACAGTTCAGAGCATGCTTTATGAATTGGAGGTGAGGCTTTCTTCCTATCAAAACTCTCTTGTCCCACATAATTCCATTCAATTTTAGCAGAAACACAAACTGTCAAAAAGAAATCGGAAGCCTTGCTTCTGCTGTCAGGAAAACATCAGCAACCCTCCAAGCTAACCTAAGCAACTCTCTTAATTTTAGGCGAAGTCTGAAATAATATAAAAATAAAGCAGGTAATACCATAGGGAGAATGTGCAAGGTTGCATTGGTGGCTCCCTTCTATATCTTCTTAGTGTCCTTTCCCTTCTTCAGTTGGGAAAATGCTGAACTGTGGATGTTTCTTGGGCACTTATAACCAAAAAATACTCCTTTTCTGAATTCAGTATGTCCCTAAGTTCCTGAAGATTTTTTATGTTTCTTTCTTGTCCTGTACAGTAGGCAGATAGAAAGAGAAACCTGCTGTTACCATTCTCTGCCTCTCTTAAATTTGAGAGGCAAACCTTAAATTCCTCAGTTCATGGGAAATGCAGAGATTGGCTTAATCAAGACTGTTTACCTGTTAGCATGTCTTCTCATAGGCTGCTATCTTTCTATTTTATTGTATATAGTAATATCAAAGCTTTAAAACAAACCAACAAAACAAAACACATGGAAGAGTGAAAAAAGAAAACAAGTAAAATGCTGTTATGGTTTTAGGTCAGCATAACTCTGTCTTAGTTACAAATGTGATTTAACATGAGCAAAAACAGAAATATAAGAGTTTGTTTGCAAGAGCTTTTTGTATGACTTGGAGTAATTTTTTTTGTATTTTTTTTCTCTTTAAATGCTCAGTTCATTTCAAAGAGTTCTGCATATCTTTCTTATTTGCATGGTTATAGATCTTGAAAACCTGCACTCCAGCACACAGAGTAAAGTGTTAGTGTAAACACATGTTAAGTAAAATGCTGACTACTCCCAGGTTAAAAACAAACAAACAGACACCAGAAAAGAAATGTTTTACTTAATTTGATAGAATGTGAGCATTGTTGTTTTACTAGTTCTATTCTTATTTTGCTTAAATGTCATCAATAAAAATAATGAAAATGTCTTCCTTCTGATTTTTCAGAAGACTGAAGTTTTAAAATTAACAATGATAACAAATTATACTAATAGCTTTTTAGTTATTTATGGAAAATTATTGGAAATAATTCCTCCTTCTGGATATTTAAAACTTTACATAAAGCAAATAATGAACTACTAATAATATTTTTCCTTGCAGGCCCTCCTCCTGTCATAATGGATATTTTGAGTAAAAGGACTATGTTAAGCAGGAAGATCAGATAGGTAAGTAAGAGCAATAGAAGTTTGGGGACGGGAAGCAGTAAACAAAACTTGCTTGTGGAAAGAAAGAAAGTAGGACTGTGATATGTGTCAGCTAAATCTATCTGCACACCAATTTCTTTGAATGAGATGGGGGTGGTAAACACATGTTTGAGATCATTCATCTTTTATATATACATATGTATTTTATTTGGGGCCAGAAGGTGTGCAGTATCTGGGACTTAACTGCCAACTTGGCTATGCAAATGCATTTTTGATTCCTAACGAATATTGTTCCTCTCTAAAAATACACACAAATATTTTAGTGTTTTTCTTTCCACTTAGCCATTAAATTTTGGTCACTGAAACACAACGAAAGGAATAGTTTGTTTAGGAAGACAGGACAGTCTCTTCCAGTGCTTTAAAAGAAGTACTTTCGCCACATACATGATTTAAAGAGCACATTCTTATTGTGAATAACATCAGAAAATTTCGTAGAATTGGTGATTTGATCAGTGTTTGGAGTTTTTTTCCATTAAAATTGTGATTAAATATAGGTTAAAAGTTTGTTTTTCCTGAAGTACTTCTGAATATGAAAAATATTTATACTTTTTGAGATAGGTTTCATGGAATCATTGAACCATAGAACATCACAAGTTAGAAGGGACCTTTCGTGGGAAAGGGAGCCTAGATGAGATTATCTAGCAACCTGTCCAATTGCATCTTGAAAACGTCCCATGACAGGGACTGTACTACATCCCTGGGGAGGTTGTTCCAGTGACTGATTGTTCTCAGTGTAAAAAATCTATTTCTTATATCGAGATGAAACCTCTCCTGCAAGTTGTACCCATTATCCTTTGTCTTCTCCATGTGGCTCCTTGTGAAAATAGACCCTCCGTCCTCTTTGTAGCTGCCCTTTAAGTACTGGAATATCGTGATGAGGACCCTCCTGAGCATTCTCTTGTCCAGGGAGCAGAGATTTAATTCCTTCGGTCTTTCCCCATTGAGCAGATTCTCTGGCTTTTCGATTATCTTCCTGTTCCTCCTTCGACCCTCTCCAGTGTGTCCACGTGTTTTTTTGAATTGTGAGGCCCAGAGCTGGACACAGCACTCCAGGTACAGCATGACAAGTGCTAAAAAGAATGGGATGATCACATCTCTCTCTTTGCTAGTAATGCCCCTGAGGACTCATGAGGCTCCAGTTTGCCTTGTTTGCTACAGCATTTGTTGTAAGACCTGTCTCCATCATTTTTGAAAAATCATGGAGAACGGGAGAGGTGCCTGAGGACTGGAGGAAAGACAATGTCACTCCAGTCTTCAAAAAGGGCAAGAAGGAAGACCTGGGAAATTATAGACCTGTCAGCCTCGCGTCCATCCCTGGGAAGGTGATGGAACAACTCCTTCTGGAGGCCATCTGTAGGCACATGGATGAAAAGAAAGTTATCAGGAGTAGTCAGCATGGACTTACCAAAGGGAGATCGTGCTTGACCAATCTGATAACCTTCCATGATGGAGTGACCAGTCTCTCTGCTGTAGTGCCCAGTGATAGGACGAAGGGCATAAACTGCAGCACAGGCAGTTCCACCTCAACACGAGGAGAAACTTCTTTACTGTGAGGGTGACGGAGCACTGGAAGGGGCTGCCCAGAGCGGTTGTGGAGTCTCCTTCTCTGGAGACCTTCAAAACACAACTGGACATGTTCCTGTGCAACTTGCCCTAGGTGATCCTGCTTTGGCAGGGAGGTTGGGCCAGATGATCTTCAGAGATCCTTTCTAATCCTTACCATTCTGTGATTCTGTGATTCTGTTATTCTGTACTGCTGACTCATGTTTAGCTTGTTGTTCGCCAGAACCCCCAGGTCCCTCTCAGCAAGTCTGGTCCCCAACCCCACAGATTTTAGCCTGTGCTGGGATCTTTGGTTATGTCATCCCAGGAGCAGGATTTTCCTGTTGTCTTTGTTAAATTTCCTAAAGTTTTTGCTAGAGTACTCTTCCAGCCTGTCCAGGTCTCTGAAAGATGGCTGTCCATTCTGACATGTCCACCTCGCCACCAAATTTAATGTCACAGCAAACTTGGTGAGGGTGTTTTCAGTTCCATATTGAACAGTGTGGGTCCCAGTATTGATCCCTGGGGGACCCTGCTTGTGACAGGCTGCCAGCCTGAGTAAAAACTATTGACCACCACACGCTGGGTGCAGCCTGTGAGACAATTTTATACCCATTTTGCAGACCACCCATCTGGTCTGTATCTTCACAGTTTATCCAGGAGGAAGCTGTGGGAAACAGTGTCCAACACTTTGCTGAAGTCCAGGTAAACAACATCCATTTCTCTCCGCATGTCGACAGAAGATGTTATTTTGTTGTAGAGGGTGATGTTAGTCTGGCATGATTTGCTTTTTGTAAATCCAACTTGACTTTTCTCAGTCACCTACTTCATTTGATTTTAAATAGTTTCAATTGGGTTGTGATAGGTTTTTTCACAGCAGAGAATGAAAACGTTCAGAATGTAAGAGAAGAAGTACATTGGGAGCACATCTTTTATTCAACATATGTTTTAGGAATTAAGAATTTGGAAGTTTTCCATAGTAAAAATTTTGCACATTTTCTCTGTGTTTAAAATGATTTTCAAATTAGCAAAAGGAAATAGTGGTTAGTATTTTGTTTGTTCAGAGTGTTCTCAAACTACAAATATTATGTTACAAACAAGCTTCAATAAAGGGTAAGGAGGGAGCAGTTCTGTCTGTGAGTAAACCATCTGCAAACTATATGACAGTAGGTGACGAAATATAGATGACTTGCCCACCTGGCAGCTTTTTTGAAAATAATAACCAATGCATTCTGGAACATCATTTGTAGCAGTGAGAGACATAAGAACTATGTTTCTCCTCACTAGTTTGTTCAGTGACTTTACAAGGTTGCTAAAATTTCTCTCATTGCTAAAGGAAATAATCCCTCTGGCTGACATCATCATCCCCTTAGATTATATTCCTTCTTGGTTTATGCACCTTCCCATGCAACTGGTTCCTGAAGATGCTTTCATTGTAGCTCTTCCCGAGGCAGCATTATTTAAAACCTGCACAACATCTCCCAGGCATTGGGATTCCCATGTGCGGTGACGCACAGAGGTTTTGGACATGGCAATAACCAGTATTGCCACAGCTAAGCTCCTTTGTAGAGCTGGCATCTCTGACAACAGATTAATTTTATGTACCAACAGGATTGTAACTTTAATCTTCAATGTGTCAGCTGTAGTTTCCACCTGGATGTTTTATATGATATGAAGAGGAGCTGGGGTTTGTGATTTTGTTTTCTTGCCTTCTCCCACTTGCAGTAGACTTGTGCCTGTGAGAATAGGGTTTACTCAGCAAGACTGTCTTCCGCAAACATGATGGTGTACTTTTCTCAAGTAATCGCCTGCTGAAGCCAGTTTAGATGAAATAGAACTGTTATGCCTCTTGAAAATGGTAAACTATTGATGTTCATTCTGCCTTTTATAAAAGAGGGTAGAATTAGTGAAAATGGTGTATATGGGCATTTATATACTGCTCTATCCTGCTATAATAAGAGTCTTTTTATAGATTACTATATTTATGGGCATATATAAGTGAGTGCAGGTTTTGAGTACTCTGTCTAAACTATCTGAGAAGCATTTTTTTTTTACTTGATAGTTTCAGAAAAGGGAGTGTATGTGTCACATTTATCTAGTCACTCTGCATGTAGTCGGAAAAGATATGGGTCTTTATGTGTTTTACTTATGTAAACTTTTTTTTTTTCCTCCTTATGTTTTGGGCCTATCAAGCAAAGCTTTGGAATAAAGTTCCTCACACAAAACTTCATCTAGAAATGCCCAAGCCACTTGAGCATTATAATGCAGTTGAAGGAAGATAATAGTGTAATATCAGGATAGTAACTTGATAGTAAGACTATAAGGTAGTCTTATTAAAGAGAACAGCAAAGGTTGTACACAAAATACTTGAAGAAACACCAAAATATTTTGTTCAGTAATAGTAATCTCAGTGAGTAATTTCAGATGGAAGAATGGGAGGAAAACCTCCAAGGTGTTGAGGGTGTCTGTATCAATGATTGTTGGAAACTCTCTGGTCTTAGCCAAGGATTTGTGTTCCTAGAAAACAAAGGATACTGTGGTTGTTTAACCATGGTTGACTCACCCAGCTGCTTTCTCACTCCTCTTTAACAGGACAAGGGGAGAAAATTAGATGAAAAAGATTGTAATTCAAGATAAAGACAGAGAGATCATATACCAATCACCAGCATGAACAGAACAGAGTTGACTTGTGGAATATTAACATATTTTATTGTTAATTAAAAATAGAATAGGATAATGAGAAACACAGAGAGAACTAAAACCACCTTTGTATTGCCCTCCACCTCAGGCTCTATTTCAGTTCCTTCATTCCCAACTATTCTACTTTCCGCTGCCCCTAAGTTGTACAGAGGAGGTCACAAATGGGCATTGCAGTCAGTCCATAACAGTTCCTTTCTGCTGCTCCTTCATCCTCACACTATTTCCCTGCTCCAGTGTGGGGTCCTTCCCACAGGATGCAGTCCTTCATAAACTGCTCCAGTGTGGGTCCTTCCATGGTCTGCAGTTCACCAAGAACTGCTACAGCATGAGTCCTTTCCGTGGGGTACAGTTCTCCAGGATAAACCTGCTCTGGTGTGGGTCCCCCATGGGTTGCTACTCCTGCCTGAAAAACTGCTCCTGTGTGGACCCTCCATGGGCTGCAGGTTCCTTTAGGATCTTTACAGCAGACCCTGCTGTAGTGTAGGGTCCTTCATGGCCTGCAGGGTGGATATCTGCTCTGACGTGGTCCTTGATGGGCTGCAGAGGAACAACCTGCCCCACTATGGTCTTCTTCCCAGGCTGCAGGGGAATCTGCTCTGGCACCTGGGACAGCTTCTCCCCTCCTTCTTCTCTCATCTTGGTGTCTACAGGGCTGTTTCTTTCACATTATTTCTCACTTCTCTCTCATGGCTGCCATTCAGCATTATTTACCCTTTCTTAAATACGTTATCACAGAGAAGCCACTATCTTGGCTGAGAGGCTCAGCTGTGTCCTGTAGTATGTCCACTGGACCTGACTGGACACAGCAGTGTCTGGCACAAGGCAGCTCCTGGCCTCTCCTCAGAGAAGCCACCCCTGCAGCACACACCTGTCACAAATGAGTAATTTAGGCCGCCTAAAGAATTACCACTGAAGATACCAGAAAGCGAATGATTTTAATCATTCCCCATGCAACGCTACAGGCTTAGGGAGGAGTGGCTGGAGAGCTGCCCAGCAGAAAAGGACCTGGGGGTGCTGGTTGACAGCCAGCTGAACATGAGACAGCAGTGAGCCCAGGTGGCCAAGAAGGCCAACAGCGTCCTGGCCTGTATCAGAAATAGTGTGGCCAGCAGGAGTAGGGAAGTGATCGTGCCCCTGTACTCGGCACTGGTGAGGCCGCACCTTGAATCCTGTGTTCAGTGTTGGGCCCCTCACTACAAGAAGGACATTGAGTTGCTGGAGCATGTCCAAAGAAGCACAACGAAGCTGGTGAGGAGTCTGGAGCAAAAATCTTTTGAGGAGCAGCTGAGGGAACTGTGGTTGTTCAGTCTGGAGAAGAGGAGGTTAAGGGGAGACCTACAACTACCTGAAAGGGTGTTGTGGTGAGGTGGGTGTTGGTCTTTTAACAAGTAACTAGCAATAGATGAGAGGAAATGGCCTCAGGTTGTGCCAGGGGAGGTTAGACTCGATAATAGGAAAAATTTCTTTACAGAGAGAGTGATCAAGCATTGGAATAGGCTGCCGAGGGAGGTGGTGGAGTCACCATCACTGTAAGTGTTCAAAACCATGTGGATGTGACCCTTCAGGACATGGTTTAGTGGGCATGCTGGTGTTGGGTTGATGTTTGGACTTGATGATATTAAAGGTGTCCATATTAAAGGTCTTTTCCAACCTTAATGATTCTGTGATTCTGTAATATAAATTTGTAAAAAGCATGACTTAGCAGAATTTGATGGCAAGGTCCACTCTATTACTTATTTAACATGGAAAGGATATACAGAGAGAAATCAAAATACAGTTAAATTGGAATTATTTATTCGCAGATCTAATCAGGTTAATGTGTATATTGAGGAGACAAAGTAGGGGAGACCCTCCTTTTGAGTCACAAGGTTCAGAGTGGACCAAAATCCACCCCTAGCCCCAGACTTGGTCAACGGTTTCTGTCTAAGGATTGGGAAAAGGGAAAGAAAGTGAGGGAGAACCTCCCATTGAGTCACGAGGTTCAGAGTGGACCCTCTTGCTTTCTAAACTTCTCAGAGAGGAGACTAGGTGTGGCTGTATCCACTCCTAGTCCCAGACTTGGTCAATCATTTATGACTAAAGGGATAGGGTACTGGGGATTCTGGCATAGTGATATATTTTGTGCTTAGTGTAACTTTAGGATGGCAACACTCTCATACAAAATAACAGCAACTAATTCACTAGCAATATTGAGATAAATCACAGTATCAAATCGTATAAAACTTAGCAGCATAATCAATCTAAAACTTTCTGAATTTCCTTAGTCACACACACATATAGGTGTAGAGACACATGAAGAGATGTAGAGAAAAGAGATGGGTATGTACAAAAGTACCTATTAAATACTCCCCTCGCATTCAGTCAAATACCTCAAATGCTTTGCATCATTCAACGGGTGAACAGTCGAGCCTCTGAGCTGATCACAAACTTGAGGGTTCACGGACTCTGAGAGGTGTCACAGTCAGAGGGAGGTGCTGGTCACAGCCCGCTACGGTCCAGGAGAGCTCAAAGGGTCTCACTTGGGACCACTATTTATAGGACTGGGTCATGATTGACTATAGGCATCAGTGAGTTTCCCACAATCAAGGCAGGTGATTTCTCATGTTTTAACAGTACCACTGCCAGGATTGTCAGGAGATAATTGATTAGTTCTGTTCTTGTTCTGTACTTTGTTTATGCGATCGCATCCCCAATAGACTCAGTGCCATTCTCCTCCTTAGCTACACAACAGTGCTTGGTATGGTTGAGGGGTTCTCAACTGCCAAACTCTTTGTTCTGAGGCCAAGGCTTGACAGGCAACTTAGAGCAGCCCAGGTACAAGGTGAAGGGGGTGGGAGAGAGAGATGCACCACAACACCCCCACAACCCACAAAACTTGGGTACCAACACCCAATAGAGATATGTTCACATGTGATACAGTGAATAAAAATTATTTGTTAGCATACTGGGAAGCAAACAATATAAATGGAAGACTCAAGAGCTATAGCTAGTCATTGGACTTTTTGGCTTTATGGCATTACATGTGGCCTATTTGCTGGTTTAGACTGTGAAAGCATACTTTACTGTATATCCCAGAGAATGCAGCTTCACTACATACCACCCTAAATATATAGCTACATCTTTTTAAGTTAACGCTAATGGTTTCCAGTGTTTTGCTAGCCTGAAAATAGATGTGCTGAGTAGTTGCCGTTTCTGAGAGAGTTTATTGTAGGAACTGTTACACTAGTTATTAAATTGTGAATAAGTAGCAACTATGGTCGTCCTTCAAATCAGCAAGGTGGTGCTTTGTGCAAACATAGTTTTCAGCAGTGGAGTTTTGTCGTTAATACTCCTTTCTCAACAGGCCAGGGTGACACGCTGACCAAGGTCAACTTGAGCTTCATAGTTGCTGTAGCACTTAAGGCTAGCCCAGACCAATGATGGTTGCAAATGAGTCTGAAAGTCCAACAACAGAAGATCCTTTAGGCAATGAATTTTGATTGTTCTGCTCATAAGAGACTGCAAACTATATGAAAAGAGGAACTTTAAATGTCCCCTGATCCTATTAGAGGGTCATTATTCCAGGTCATGAATGAATTGCACTGGTGATGTACTATAATAAATGCTGACAACTATAAAGTACCAATTATGGAGAGAGGCAAGCAACAGCCAGGTTTACATATAGTAAATGATTCATTTACAATGTAATGCAGGAAAATTGATTGTAATTGAAAGTTGATACATACATAAAGAAAAGGGTATCCTTTTGTTCACATCTTGTGTATTAGTCCTTCACTTAAAAGAAAGAACTTTCTATAGAATTTGGGTAAGTATTTATTTGTTCTTTCATACATTTTGAAGAAGCAGCTGCCATAAGGTCCATAGGGATCAACAACTGTTAGCTGTTTTAAGGCAATATCTGTGCCTTCCTTTCCCATGTTATTACTTTAGAAAAAGAAGTATTCTTCCTTTTATTGTAATAATGTCCCACTGTGATTAATGTTTAAAAAAACATTAGACTGTGAAAGCATACTCTACTGCATATCCCAGAGAATGCAGCTTATCACACCTAATCACAGTGAAAGTGCTTCAAAAATGCACTGTAAGCACCACATCTCTAAATGTGTACCCCATTACCTTCTGGGGTACAGAAGGTAAAGTAAACCAGAGACAATGATATGGCAGAGGTATCATCCTCTTCATCATAGGATCCCTATAAAAGCATTATAAATGTAGAACTCTTTTTAAAACAGCACAGCTATCCATTCTAATATTTTGTCTCCAAGGACAGATAGTCTTCTTGGAGAACTTTGTAATTTACTGACAAAATCCTGAACCATGTTATGAAAACATTCCTCATTCTCTATTAGATGTTAAAATATAAAATGGATGTATTAGAAGCAGACCAAATCCTGGGCTTTTTCACTGCCAAACAAAAACAGGAAAATTTTTGTATTAGTATTAGGAGTTCAATGCAAGTCTGTATTCTGATTGCAGAACAGTTGTAACTTTACTTCTTGTTACAGTGATAGTCAATATACATATAAAAAACTTTACTACCTATAAATGAATAGTCCTCCTCAAGCTTTTCCTTATCTGACTGCATGAGGTTAGAACATAGCCTGTGTCCCTCTCAGGCCTTAAAGTGGAGCTCAGGTGTGATTCCGGTGATGTCTGTGCTTTTAGCTGACATTTGGCTTTAGGAGCTATTAAAAAAACCTAAACATCTTCATTATTATGAATGAATATTTGGTTATATATTTTCCCAGGTCAGGTCCAACAACATAACTTGTGTGGGAGACTCTAAGCTGAGTTTTGCAAAGAACTTTGTCTCCTGCTTTATCTTACTGTGTCAGACTGGGAAGTAGCTTAATTTCTATCATCCTGTTCATTGTGAAAGAGCCTCCAATTAGAATCTCAGGTACCATATACATTTGCTTAAAGTCTTTTCTTGAGATAGCTTGATAAAGATGTTTTTAAAGTGTTAGTTTGGAGGATGACTGGCATCATGATCGTCATCTTGCACAAAACCATCCAGAAAATTGGCTTTCAGGATCAAGTCTAATAAATGAGGCTGTAGAGGTGTAGCAAATGCACTTTCAGAGCTCATAGGAAATGCAAGAAGATTACTAGGTGTCATCAAAAAATAATGTGTGCAAGTGGGAGCAATCACTATCCTAAGAGGAGATATTTGCAGATGTTGTTATCTGAGGTGTGGACACAGATATCAATAAATTGTGATGCCTACTGAATTGGAGAGAGGAAAAAGATTACTAACTGTTGGAATGTGTGCTCATTGAAAATGACAAGAAAGAGTTCACAATATGTTTATGAGGATTCGTAAGTTTGTCTCTCCCAAACTAGATTTACCCTTGAACAGAAACATTCTCTTGGTATTTGAGGATGTCCCAGATGTTGATGTACATGTGAATTATCTGGATGGAGATAATTCAGATCTTGATTATTGAGGAGCAGGCAGCTGCAGAGATGTCTTCTGTTACAGTTTGTCTGTAGACAGAAACATCAGGATAAATAAGGAAAACACAGCAAACTACCAGAACTTTTCATGTTCCTGGTGATTTTTTTAATAATCTTATTTTAAAAAGAAGGCATGCATTTTGGAAAACCTTTCTTCCTCTTTCTCTCTTGTGACAGTATGAGAGAGGAACAGTGGAAAAAGTAATTTCAATTTCCTACTTAAATTCACATGTACAGATACCAAAGGGTAATCAGATGAGGGAGAGAACTGTGTAGGTAACATATGCTCTTTCTCCCAGCTGCCTCATTCTCTGCTTCTTCCCCACAGATGTTTTATTTTCTTTTCAACTGGCATCTTGTGAGAAAGTGAACATTACAAAATTGCACATATTCTCCCTCCTGTGATTCAAGCACTTGGCATTCAAAACATAAAGTCAAATATGAACCTGGATTGGAATTTAATCAATATTTGTCTTTGGTTTACACTGACTAGAGCCTTAACTACTTAGAATATAACACCAAATGAAAATATGCAGGAGTGGAAAACTTAGTCAGCTAGTGAACAGACATGTTGTTCTATTGTTGAGCACTTTTTTTTTTTTTTTTTAATGTCTACTCTGTATTTCTTTGAGAGAATTCGGTCTGTGGTGGTAGGTTTTTTGTCCAGCAATAATAATTTGGTACTGGAGCAAACTTGATCAAGAACACTGGAGAGCATCAGCTGCACAGTTCCAGTAACATCCATACCTGTAAAGAATGGACTGACACCATTTAAAGACCCATTTGGGCACCTTTCCCCACTTGCCCCCCTCAGCCCTCTCATTTTCATTCAGCAAATCCTGGGCAGGAACATAGAGTGCAGGCACAGTAAGTTCAGTGCATCCATAATACATCAGTCCGACTGTTTATGTGATATACTGTTGAGTTGTGCATGCACAGTAAGTCGAACAGATCCAGAATCTGTGACATGTACTACAAACTTGCTGGCATCTGTGCCTTCCCAGAAAGTATGTAAGGGATAGCTGGTTCACAAGTAACAGAATTTAATGTTTCCAACAGGAAAAAGAAGGTGCGGTCAGTTTGTCCCAAATGATCAATCAAAAGTTTAAGACAGAGGATCTCTCTTGGTCTTCTGTACAGCAAAGGTCCACAATGAGGTGGTCTTTGTCAAGCAGTGCTCAAGAAAAAAGGGGTCCTTTTAAATTGAACTCCAGTCACACCTCCTGTGAATCACAGAATCAAAGAATCACTAGGTTGGAAAGGACCTTCAAGATCATCAAGTCCAACCATTAATCCAGCGCCACCATGTCCCCTAAACCATGTCCTGAAGCGCCACATCCACACTTTTTTTGAACACTTCCAGAGATGGCGACTCCACCACCTCCCTGGGCAGCCTGTTCCAATGCCTGACCACTCTCTCAGTGAAGAAATTTTTCCTAATATCCAATCTAAACCTCCCCTGGCGCAACTTGAGGCCATTTCCTCTTGTCCTATTGCTAGTTACTTGGGAGAAGAGACCAACACCCTCGTCGCCACAACCCCCTTTCAGGTAGTTGTAGAGAGCAATAAGGTCTCCTCTCAGCCTCCTCTTCACCAGACTAAACAACCCCAGTTCCCTCAGCCGCTCCTCAGAAGACTTGTGTTCCAGACCCCTCACCATCTTCGTTGCCCTTCTCTGGACACGCTCCAGCACCTCAACATCCTTCTTGTAGTGAGGGGCCCAAAACTGAACACAGTATTCAAGGTGCGGCCTCACCAGTGCCGAGTACAGGGGCACGATCACTTCCCTACTCCTGCTGGCCACACTATTCCTGATATAGGCCAGGACGCTGTTGGCCTTCTTGGCCACCTGGGCACACTGCCAACTCATGTTCAGCCGGCTGTCAACCAGCACCCCCAGGTCCCTTTCCGCCGGGCTGCTCTCCAGCCACTCCTCCCCAAGCCTGTAGCGTTGCATGGGGTTGTTGTGGCCAAAGTGCAGGACCCGGCACTTGGCCTTATTAAACCTCATACAGTTGACCTCTGCCCATCGATCCAGCCTGTCCAGATCCCTCTGCAGAGCCCTCCTATCCTCCAGCAGATCAACACTCCCATCCAAAATAGTGATAGTGAAACTATCAGTTGAACTAGTGCAATTGACCTCTGAGTGCTTTGGGTAAGATTATGAGAGTAAAGAACATTTCACTTCAATTCTGTATTTATTTTGAATTTTTCTTTGGTAACTTCGAAGAAGAACTAACATTCTTTAGTAACTTTAGTAACTTTTTACTCCAGACTATTCAGAGATGAATGTTGCAGCTATCTACGAGTGACCTGTGTTTACAGTAACTCATACGAATCTTGGCCTGCAGTGAGACTGAATCTGCATGTTGTAATCTGACCTTACTTGTTTTTGTGTTTTGTGCTTAAAAGGATTATTAGCGAGTTGAAGGTAGCAAAAGCATATCTAACAGTAAGGATGAAACATAGCAGAGATTCCTATATCTAGTCACATAAACCACACACTCAGCTCTCTTTTCCCTCATCTGGTACCTTTTTGTTGTTCAACTGCAATAAATGGCAGCCTATAATCTCATGCAATCTGCATTATCCTTTTCATCCTTGTTCTATTATTGTCAGTTTCTGATTACGATTTCTATGAAGCACGGTATCTTGGAAGACAGCATAGAAAGCATACAGCTTTCAATATATATGTCCCTCACCTTGACTTCCACTATTCAAGCACAGACATTCAGCTAGCACAAATGCTCTCCGGACACTGAACATGAAGGTAATGACTCCCCCTTGGCCTTCTTTCTCTGTATCGTTCATAAGTTCCTATCAACACAAATGTGTCAGTGCAATTCATCACTCATTCTTGTTGTCCTATCTTGGTGATGCCTGCTTTCTCTAGGCTAACGCTGCAGGCTATCTCTTTCACCCTTGTAGAAAAAAAGCCTTTCTCAAACTTAATAAAAGAGGTAACAGCACAAAAGAGTCTGCTAATGGCCAAACCTTTCTGTCAGTCCACTTCCCACAGGCTGCTCTGCTGGGTTTGAAATGTAAAGACAGCTAACAGAGATGTGCAAGCCTATGCTGGTGCTATGGTTATTGCTTTGGCTGATACCTCAAGTACTGTCCTGCAGAATGACTGCCTCAAGGTAAGCATAATGGTTACCGACCTGCAAATGCCAATCCCATGATGGGGCATGCTGTTTCCTTTCTCCGATTTCATTGGCATGGTTAAAGAACACAGCACAGGTAGAAATACAGAGTATTTACCATTCTGACTGTCCCCAGGCACTCTTAACTCCCCTTCTGGTCTTAAGAATTAATTTACTAGTGAGTTGAATAAAGAATAAGGGCACAAAGCTTGGGCTATCCAGTGGTGTTGGCAGTGAAACTGCTGAGAAGGAGGAATACCTTTATTTCCTGGACATCAAAGATATGTTCCCACTGTTCTCTGTCAGTACCCAAACAGTGTTCAGTATATGAGTACAAAGTAATCTTTCCTTTAAAACCTAGCACCTTTGCACCAGCCATTTACATGCACATGACACAGATGATCCATCTGTAATGTGGAGCATTACCACAGGGCATTTGTACTACGAAGAATTAATTCATGGCGGGATCTATTAGAGTCTAAAGCATACTTCAAATAAGTTACATTATTATTTCTTCACTCCTCTGCTTTTATCTTCTCTCCAACCAATCCTCATGCTTCAGGGCATATGCTGATTACCAGCTGGGCAAGGGGAAAAAAGATTCCCAGTTCCTGTAGATTTATATGATTAGATGAAATGTGAAATTGTGCAGTTCCTCTGAAATATGCAGCAGAATTAAGAAGATGCTAGATTAGGTGAACTGCTGGTCTGGCTTTGCAAATCCTCTGGAATGGGTTCTAATACTAAGAATAATTTGCTCTTGGTATTAAAAGCAACTTCTCTGGATCTATCTAATAGAAATAACTGGACATTTCCCTCTAGGTTTTGTTGTTAATGTTTGCTTTTTTGTTTTTTTGGTTTGTTGGTTTGTTGGTTTGTTTTTTAATTAGGCATTTGCCTGTTGACTCTAAGTAATTCAGATGGGGTAGGCAGTGTGATGATTACTACTCTTTAGCCTATGCTTTTTCCCCAACACAGAAAAGCTGGCAGAAGACGGCAGTGGTGGCCTCAATCTGTTCATTGATTTTAAAGGATTTTAGATCTGGCCACTGGGCATGGATCTGTCAGGATCCTAATTTAACTGCTGTGTACCATCACAAAAAGCTTCATCACTGGAGGGCAGTGGATGAGCCCCCAGCTTGCTGCGCTGGCGATTGGGTAAGATGCAGATTTTGTATTCTTCCATGCAAGCAGAGGTTAGAGGCCTCCTACACAAGCTTCAGAGCTTCCTTGAGGTTCAATGTAAAATTGTCAGAATTTTCCCCATCTTATTACTCTTTCTCTACTTTTATGAAAAAGCAGCAACATTAATGAGGAAGACAAAAATATGGCGTGTAGTTGTTTGAGAGCGTGAAGGAAATAAATGTCAATCGATTTATCTCCTCTGCCATGTCTCTTCATGTTCTATTAATGACAAATACTTCCATGCCAGCTGCCTGCCTCCTAACCCTTTTTCACATGGGATATGTTTAGAGGATGGAGAGCTTGCCTCTACACTGCTTTTCAGTCAGTGTTTTATGTGGCATTGCCAGTTAGATTATTCCCCAGTGAGACATACTAGCACTGGTACAGTTCCCAATAAACATTCAAATTGAATTGTTGTGGGTAAACCTGCCAACAGTAAATCACTTTTTGGTACCTTCAGGTGCAAACAAGCTGTAATATTTCAGCTCTGGAACATTTTTTTTTAGTCCGTGTGGGCCTGAGTGAGATGCCTGCTGAGTAACGTTTTTTTTCAGTGAAGTACGTGCTGTTCCTTAAAATACAAATTCTTCTGGCAGTGCAACAATAGAAGTTCTTTAAGTAATAGATTTGCTATCAACAATGACGCAGGCCATCAGTGTTTTTTGGTAGGGTTTCCTGTCTCAGTGAATACCATATAATATTCATTTGGCCATGTTCCATTTCCATCAAAGTGGAACCCTCTCCCCCACCCCCTATAAGCCAAAAGGACAATTTTACTTGCCTGATGAGAAGGGTATCCAATGGTAATATTCTGCTCAAGCGTGGCCTGATATGCTCTGAACAAAATCATTGGAGAGAAGATACATTGCTGCAGAGAGAAAGTCAGGTTTAGTCTTTGTCAGGAGCTCCAAGGGAATTCTGCTTCCTGAAACTTCTTTTGGGATGCTCTGATTCAGCTCCCTTGAGCACAACTTGGCAAGTGCTGTCCACTTTAATACTGTCTCAGTCCTCTAGGCCCCAGTGGAAGAAAAGGGTATCAAGCACCATTGCAGTTCTGCCTCTCAGATTTTGAGAATGTCATCCAAAGATGGTGGTGCAGTTGATTAATGCTCTACAGCAAATACTCTGGCAGAGTAAACACAGCTTTTCCACCATGGCATTTTCCTATGACAGCCATAGCCCTGACAGAAATGCATATTCAGAAAGTTTTAGATCAACAAATACAGCTGCCTTATGTATTATGGGATGTGGCTGAAGTTTGGTGTGGAAGAGGGCTGTGTTTAAGGTGTTAGTGGGTAACTTACCATCCCAGCCATGAAGCTTGTGATGGCTGCATGCAGAGGGAACATAGGTATCAAAGCTGTTTCATATTTCTGTAACAGCAAAGAAGTGCATTTTGTGTTACAACAAAGCTGCTGAGGGACAAATGCAGGTCCCCTTTCCAAAAATGTAAAAGACTCCCATGCTGCTGACTCAAATATTTTATGTTAGGGTTATCTTCTTTCTTTAATGTTTACCAAGTTGGTAAGATAAATGAGTCAAAGTGGCTGTAGACTTTATGGTTATGGTTTCCTTGTATCTTCTGGTGATGGTTTTCCTTGAAACAAGAAAACACTATCTGAAAGGCCCACCAATAATCTTTTCTTTCCTCTCCAATTCATCCACAATTCTGTTTACAATAGAAATATTTTTTTGAAAAAAAAGTTCTTTCAGCAAGTTCCACAGGTGTCTCTGTGTAAAAATACTGAGAGCGATATTATCATTCTTGTTAGGAGCAGTATTTTTTGATTTTTTGACACTTTAGAAATTCATATATTTGACTAGCTGACACGTAGTAAGAAATTTTGTTTGGACATTATCGAAAAGAGACACAAACTTTTGGAATTGCAATATATCAAGTAAGTGGGTTACTGTGTGCTTAATATCACCTACCAGCACAGTATGATACCTGCTATAAAATTTTGCTTTTTAAGTTAGTCATTGTAATGTGCAACTAAAATTATTACAAAAAGAAAGAAACAGATTTTCCTTTTTGAAAAAATAAGAAAAACACATAGAGAATGCAAGTAACTGAATTTACTCAAGCTCTACACATGCTTCTTCCACATTCATTTTCTAGTTATGTTCTAATTTATATTCTTTAAGAATCATTTACATTGTTAAAGTTAACTATTCAACATTTCATACTTTTTACTCTTGTGGTTCCACATTCTCAAAAGATAGGCAAAAGTTATACTTTTCCTTTGTATTTTATTGGTGCTGATCTGGCCTACTGACATAGCTCCACTGGTTAATAGGAAATGTTACTATATACCTAATCTGATGTAGCTTCTCTATGAACATGTCCCCCATGAAGTGCGATTGTTGACTTTTCTCTCTGGTAGTACCTCAGAAGTTACTGATGTACCACTGATTGTTAATTTTGATGCCTTAATGCAGCATGTTTTCAGTAGTGTTGAATGCTTAATACAAATATTAGGTCTTTCTCTTTAAAAAAAAAAAGTTAATTATCATTGAGGTTGAACTAGTGTTAAATAAAGCATACTGAGGAAGCAAAAAATAAAAAGAATTTTTAAAAAAAACTCTCTGCCTATTCAGTTTATAAAAATCTCTTGGGATATTATTTTACTAATTTTCTGGTAATCACAAGGCTAGCCAGCCTAAACATGTTTTGAACTATTAATTTATTTAGAATGTAAACAAAAATGTCAAAAAAGAGACAACATGAAGAACTAACCTCAGGGATACTTTCTTACATCATAAAATAACACATTTTTCTTTCTTTCTTTTAGGTTTACCTACACGCACATTTCAGCAAGTGAAAATTAAAAACAATGTTTGAACTTAAAAACCTGATGTTTTTTCACCCATTCTCTCTTAGAACATAAATACCACCTACCGACAGAAGAGCAACAGACACAGCTTCAGTACTGTATAAACTGGGAATAGTCACAGATGATCTGCAAAGAATTCTGCTGTAAAATCTTTACTCTCCTTCTCTTTTGTTCCATAATGCATGAAAGTTTCAAGTTGCATTTAAGTAAACCTAGAAGTGCTCAACAGAAACAGAGAGAGGCAGAAATCATCAGATATTTGCCAAGCTCCACTACAATGTGAGGTTGTGAAATTGCTATAATTGAAGCCGAGCAAGGCCAGACTTGACATCCATCTATTAAGGATCAATTAGGAATAATTAAATCATGATGCATGGCAGAGTAGATTAACTCTTCCAACCAGGTGATAATAACATCATTTCCCCTTTAGCCCACACAGCCAATATTGGGGCTCTGTTTCCATTAGGAGAGCAAATTGATTACATGAGCCTGGAATATTCTTTGGTGTAGTCTAGTTTATTTGCAGCGAGTGCACCCACTCCTGTTGATTTGAACAAAGTAGAAATAAGCAATGGCAGGCAATTTTCTTGCAAGCAAGTCTCCAAGCCTGCCTTTTTAGCAAGTTTCTTTTCCACAAAAACTTCTTTCTGCTGCCACAGACAGACCAGTTATCTTTTGGTTTTCAGATCTTTTGGTTTTCAGATGTCTTTGAACACACTCATGAACACACTGTCTCCTGCATACAGTTTGTCAGCTGTTCCCACCATGCAACTCTAGACAACAGAATACCCTTACATCAAACAGCAGACTACTGTCCAGGGACATTCAGGCTGGTGAGTCATCATGATGCAGCGCTGAGTGACTGCACAAGGTCATGCTGACAGCATGGTCATGTTCACTAAACTTTCCAGTAATCCCAGGTTAGGTGTCTGCATTCCATGCTTCCTCTACTAGGGCTGGCTCATGCAAAACTGTTCAGAAGCGTTTGCTTTCATGGTACCTCTCCAATACTATGTGAGCATTGGTGCATGCCTGTGCAGTGCACCTGCTGTTTTGGTTATGTTTTAAAAGGGACTTCACCTTCCTTCCATTTATTTGAAACAGAGGGTGTTCATGTGAATTTTAATAAGTTCATCTGCTGTTCACAAAGACCAAAAATCTAATTATGGCAGATATTAATGCCTAGCATAGTAACATTTAAGACATAACAGAGAACTGCATTGTTAAACAAAAAAATTGATCCTTAAACATTGCTTGGTGGGTAGCGAGTAGTCCAAAATTCAGTAATTACACCTTCTATTTCAGGCTCCAGAATAGACTGAATGGTGGTAGCAAATTAATTTAATCTCTCCGAGCCTTAGTGTCCATAGGTTAAACAACTAGAGCAATATCACACCATTTTGCAGAGACTCCAGCTGCAGCTGGTTTTATTTGGTATGAATCTGATTTAAGACTTAAGGAAGTCAATCAAGAGACTTCTACTGACTTCCCAACAAATTAATTATAATTTTGTGTGCCAAGTAATACTTTTTTCTTCCGTGAGGGGGCGTAAAGGAAGCACTTTCTGCCCAAAAGACCTGAGGTCATAGATGGTCTACAAATCCGGCAGGGGAAGGGTGGACAGTAAGAAGGAATCAAAGATCTTAATTGAAAAAATCACTTATAATTAAGCAAATTTTCCAAATCTTCAGATGATGAATTGTGAGTGCTGGGAGGAGAACTGATGTAGGAAAATTTAACAGGCACGTTATTTGTTAAGAAATCTGGACTAGTGGACAGGTAAACTGTGGGCAAAGAGCACCCTTTCTCTCTCTGTCTCTCCCTCCTCACCCCCAAGTTTTCTGTTTGAAGTACAGTGCATAATAGGGACGTGTTCTGTACACTTTGGACAGTATGCTAAGTTTCGTGCACATGCATAAAATGCACAAAGGGATCCCCACATGGTACACGTCTGGGTCTTGCAAATGCTACACAAATTACAAAGACAATGCACTATAAAAATCTCATGTTATCCACAGTATCGTGTAAAGTTCATTACAAAAGTAATCCTGCTTTTTTTGTTCAAAGTAATATTTAAAGATGCTTATCCAAACTCTTTCTACAGCACACCCAGTCTATCAAAATTCAGGTGAAACTTGTGCAAACCTCTGCATGTGAACATGTCTATTGCACAGGATTCAATGTGTGCAAACTTACTTTCATGCACAACTGTTTTCCATATCAGAGCAGGAGACATAAGTGCAAAATACCCCCTCATACACAAAACACAGACTAATCAATTGGTTGCACAGTTCCTGACCATCAGCTTTCCTCAAAAGCCTGTGAGCGTTCCTTTGTGACTTAAAAGGTATACAATATGTGCTCTGTCTGAGTTTGAGCTTAATGAGCTCTTATTGTTCTGTAAAATAGAAACAAATGAAGAGGGTGAAGAAAAATCATGCAGGCGAGTCAAACTTGAAAGAAGAATTGCAACCCATATGCAGGAGAGCTGTGGATACCACACATACCAGTGATTCAGTCACTTATATTTTGTGTTGATTAAGTAACTGTTAGTTAAATTCCACAGGTCAGGAGGATGAAGCAAGGTTGCACTAATTCCCTCAGAACTGTAAAACCAGTTTGAAGTTTAGAAACATGCTGCCTGTCAGTGCTACAAGATAAAGGCAACACTGCAGAAACAAAAATGCTTCATTTTGTTTTCTTTGGGGTAACAGGGAGTGGCTAGAGGATATATAATGCTCTGAGTACATTCTCCATTGATGTAAACTTGAGAAAGCATGTCTGTCCAGACCAGCAAGGAATACGGACATTAAAAGTAAAGGGTAAAGGTGGTGAAGAGTATTTGTTCCCTAATAGTTAGCTTTTCGTGAACACTGAACCCATTTCCAAGTTGCAGGTCTATATATTATTTTATTTAAAAAAAAATTCTGCAGAATCTTTCTGATGAGGATATACATTGTGCCAGAGCCTAGTTGCAATTGCAGTGCCCTACATTGTGCTGGAGACACTAGATAAGTAAACTTCTATTATAATGTATAGAGAAGTGAACGACTGTTAAGCAACTTTTTAAAAATGAGTAACTTGTTATTTCTTTTACAGATATTAATTTCAGTAACAATATGGCTAAGGATTCTTCTGCAGCCTTCTTGTTAGTAAAGCAGAAAGTAAAAGTAAGCAGAACACAATTATTTCTGCTGGAGGGAGCTTGTCTTCTGCTCAAGACAAGCAGAAAGAAAGGAATAGTCTCATGTAACAGGTGAATATTACACTCAGATACCCTGCTGATAGAGGCTCTTATTCAAACTGGATTTTAAATACGTAACAGAAAAGGACAGAGTAATAAATAAAATTTGTTTCTGCAAGTCATAATCACTTTGTTCTCTTAACCTTACGGCATTTAAAATTACTCCAATGCTCACAAATATATGCTTTGATTTCTGTAAAAACTCCTGGCAGATTGAGTCCTTTTAGAATATTGTTAGCTCATCTGCTCCTATTTTTAAACATTTTTTTCAAGCTGAGAAATAGATTGGAGGAGAAATCTGCATGCACGTATTACTTTTTAACTGTGCAGTCCAAGAGACAGGGAATGCCTAGTGATCATACTCCAAGGAAATAAAGATTAGTCTGTGGTTCATTTTGACAATATTGACATGATCAATAATAGCCGTGCCTGTCTGCAAAATGTGCGCATATAAATACTGTATAAACATTGTTAAATAAAAGACTGCTGCATTAAATAATATGACCTTGCTACCTTTTAGTTGCAGTCTTAGAGTGCAAACTTGTTTTAATTAGCAGTCAGCAAGCAGACTGTAACTTCACTGAAGGAGCATTGAAGAATCACTGCCTATTAACAACCCAGCGGTAAGTAAGCCAGTACAAATACTTATAACCAAATAGTGTGCATTTCAGGAGTGGAGAGGATTAGCTATTGGGCACACAACACAGTGGAGGAAATTGCTTTATTCCCAGTACTGCTGGGTACCAGGAGGCAATCACTGTGCCTCTAGCCCATTAACAGCATTCAGAGTGTTGCTTCCCATAGAAGGGGTTATTGGCTAACCACTGGGTGACCAATTAAATGCTATGAATAAGTCCCAAACCAAACAGCATGGGGCCTGTTTGTGGCACAGTGGTATCATTACTAAAGTGAAAAACTTGATGAGAAAGGAACATATTTAATTATAGAACTATACAAATGGCTAATTAGGACCATAAAGTGAAATGAATGACTTTCCAGTGGATTTTTGAATGTAACTGGTAACTGCTCAGCTTCTTTGGAGGCCATGAAAGTGATCTACAGTGCCAGCCTGCATGTTATGGTAATGGATGGATCTTCATTACCGGCGACATGTTTGACCTGGTTGCTCAGGTAGCATGGGCAGTCCTCGATTCCTCTCCCGGCAAGGGTTCTCCCAGTGCAGCCCCTGGTCTGTCGTGGGTTCTGCTTGCTTTCATCCCCCTTCTTACAAGTTTAGAGGAAAAAGTGTTACCTGCAATAGAAATTCCCTCTCTCTTTGTAATCAGGCATCTCACTAATTTTGCAGCAGCTCAGACCCAGGCTTACTTTTGGCCTTTAAAATCACTAGTGGGTTTGAAAGAAATCTTTCCCGTTCATATCCCTTCCCAGGATCTTAGAAACTCCTGCACCCATATGCGTTACTTTAATCTTTACCACAGAAAGTAGAGATTCATTTAAATTACTTAGTCTGGTTTCCAAAAGATACCCCAGAGCTCAATGATTTCTTAACGAGTAGCGAACTTTTCATTTCTTCGCTACATGTATCCTCAAAATGAGGAGAGGAATGTTTCTACTTCACGAAAATAGAGGGACCTGATTTTTTAACTGAGCTTTTTTTCCAGCTGCGTAGGCACTCTGAGGCCTAGAGAGGATGCTTATCCTTGTAAATGACCCATCCAATTATTTATTGACTCAATTAGTGGCAACAGCAAAAGGAGAGGCTGAATGTCGGTTCGTATAGCATGCATACTCTACTGCAATATAAACATTATGTGTTATGATGTATCTGTACTAATACAAAGTAGTAAAGACAGCAGAACCCAATCATCAGAGCCCCTGAATGCTGACAAAAACGTTGCAAGTAACAGGCTTCAGCAGTACTAGGGTTGTGCTGAGATCTGGTTTGACAATGTCCCTAGGCTCATTGATGGCGGGGCCCTTGCACGTTCAGTGTACAGGACGACCATGGAAAGCCTGGGAGCAGAGAACTTAGCATACATACATCCTTAGCCAGAAACAGAACTAGTTACACCTCTGTTGTTTTACTTCTGGTGAGCTTTTTTACTTCTGGTCTGCATTTCTCAGTCTCCAGAAGAAAACGGTTTCTCCTCCCTCATTACCAGACTTTTTCACCCTAAATGATCAATACAAAGGGCTTGAAAGACTTAACATTACTCTAAGTGCTTTATGGCCTCGCCTTTCATGTCTTCCATAATCATGTAAGTACATACTAACTTTTCTGTCCTAATCTGTGCAGGTATTAATGTAGTTCCTTGTTGACAAATGGAAAATCAATTAATGTGTTCCAATAAAGAGCATTCTCAAGTAGATCAAGTTGCTTAACATGCCTTTCTACCCTAATTAAATGATGTGACTCTGTGAGTCCTGTTGTGGATCTCAGCTATGCACCATGGAGATGATGAAATACTACCCTGAAGCTTAATTTGAAGTTTGACTAGCCCATCCTATGAATCTATTTAAAAATGTCATTAATTACTTTCTTTGACACCCCATCAAATACAAAACTAGTGCCTAGGCTGTAATAATATCGGTTGGGTTTGGGTTTTGGTTTTGGTTTGTTTTTTTCTTTCACCAAAGGGAGGCTTGTAAACAGATGGTTGTGGATCTGTTGTTTTATGAGCGTATAAAAGAAAATAATATCAGTGACAGGAGACTTATTGACTTCACTTACAATGTCCAAAGCCCTTGGTGGAAGAATTAAGAAACTTTTCAAAAGCAGCAGAACCCACATGATTCACATTACTATACAGACAGCAACTTCCAGGGTATTTCAGATTCTGAATGCATCAAGTTTTTTCCCTGGAAAATTTACCATGTTAACAGTTTGGCAGAAGATGTAGAAAATTATGATTCCTTCTACAGGGTGAGGAATATATTTCTATATGGAGTAAATCAAGAAGCTGGTGTGTGATTGATTAGTACATGACGGTATTGGACACGGGAGCACCAGAAAGAAACTAATTTATCATGGATCTTTCTATGGGTTGGAAACAATACTCTTCTGAATATGAAGTTTCTCTACAGATGCCTATATTACAGGATGAAAAAGCTTCTCTTCATTGAATCAAATTATTTTACCCATATATTCCTTCTGAAGACAGAATAATGCTGAAAAATAATTTTGCACATTAATCATAACTGCTATTTTTCTCTAGAACATACTATGCAGTAGCAATCATGATGTAAGTTGGGGGTTTTTTGACCTGAAACTGTGGCAAAAGATCCATCTTTAGAGCTGAAGTATTGTTTACAAATATGTCTTCTATTGATTTCATTTATTAATTGATGTCCAGTGAGAAGCAGACAATAAAACTGTGAAGTAACTGTATTTCATAGAAAGTATAGGAATATTTCACCTTACCATTAATACTGGAAACACTATTCTAATACTAGTGTTATTGTGACCAAGGGAAGATCTGTACAAAATGGTAAGTGATGATCTGTTAAAAAATTAAAATTCCAGCTGTAACATGGAGAATACTTTTGTGCATTTCTTTTTTAAGGTGAGATCAAAAACAACGAGTTGTTCTGAATCTTCCCATAAAATTTTCATTGCTAGTATGTTATACATGAGGAACAGGGCTGGTAAAGTCTGTTGTCATTATACTTATGGAGAGGCTACTTCTTCCCATTCAGAGAAAATTGGCATGATTTTGTTCTGAAATGGACTGTACCAATGCCCGTTTCAAACTATCAGAAATATTTCATTTTTATTATGAGACAAGAAGGTGCTTCTTTTTATGCTGACCAACTGTAATAACAGAACAGAATGTATGTAGTACAAATTCTTAAAAGAAACAATGACAACAAACATAGCAATATGATCTGACATTCTACATTAACCTGAATAGGTAGACATAATTTATCAATGTGGTACTGTACTCTTGTTAATGCATTAAAAAATTAAAGCATGCTATTGTAAGTGCCCAAGCTAACATTGGAGTATTAAGATTTTCAGACATTAAGAACACTAATCAGATTTTCTTTTCATCCTTTTGGGTCACTAACACAGGATCATAATATTTTGTGGTTTTGAATATTAGCACACATTACATGTATACTTTTATTTGCAAAGTACCGCAAACTAACAATGCCTTAGCTTGACAGTCTCCTGACATTTATGGTCGGGAGCTGTCACTTAGTTTTTGTAATCTATGAATGGAATGGAAGGAGTCATAAAAAATAGTCAGGTAATGAATACAACAAGTACATTAAAGCTTAAAGTAGAATTTGGTGTTAATTAAAATAATATTTCTAAAAAATACAACACGTAGAGCATTGCATCGTAACAAAGAAACCATTTAGCACTTATATATGCATCTCATATCTAAGGCTAAAATGGCTTAATATGTTGCCCATATTCTATGCTATATATGCTCCAAAGCATACCATATCCCAGTAAGAAAATACTTTAATTGTCCTTGTGTGAAACTGCCCATGCACTGAAAACTGAGAAGGTAATTTTTTTCAGGGCTGAATTTCTGGTGACATCCACTGTTCAAATTCAGATGTGAAGTATTTCATTTCCACTATCTTAAGACATGGGAACTTTAAAGTGACATCTTTTCATGCTTGTACCATTCATCCATGCTTCAGTGATTTTTTATCAGTCAATAGGGAAAAAAAACCCACGTTGCCTTTGAGTTGAGAATGAAACAGGAAAACTGCAGGACAGAGAGACCTTGCTTGACAAATCAGAGGCAACTTTGAAAAGATCAGAATGGAAACTGGTGTTCAATTTTACACAATTGGCCTTTGGAGTAACATTTAATTAGTAGAAAAGAGAGGAAATCTGTTAGGTTTTTGTGGGAAAAAAAGTGAGTTTTGTGGATTTAGCTTTGCTATTGGAGATGTTAACATTTTGCTGAGGGACTCAGGTAGTTGCTCTCTCCTCTGTTGCCAATGGTGTTGCAAAGATTCATGTGATCTTCCATTTATTGTGCTGGCATTTCCTAGGAGGGAAATCATTATGTTGGAGCTGAGGTAGCATCAGACTTCGACAATTTATTTTTTTTCTGTTTCATCACAGCAGCATGCTTTTGCCTTATGTAATGATAAAGTAATTCATAATGTACTTTGCAGCGATGTACTGTATTTATAGGCCTTAAATATC
Source organism: Phaethon aethereus (assembly GCF_964289735.1). NCBI lineage: Eukaryota > Metazoa > Chordata > Aves > Phaethontiformes > Phaethontidae > Phaethon > Phaethon aethereus. The sequence continues at coordinate 41,276,513 of NC_138577.1, read as the reverse complement.
TACTTGTGAGACTACAGATTTCAATCTAGTTTCTTACAAAGTTTCTATGCTTATAGCAAGGCAGGAACTGTTTTGCTTGTGCTGATCCATGGAAAAAGCAAAATGAGCCCTTAACATACACTTATCTCAGTGGAGGCATTAGCAGTGGGGAGCAGATAAAAAAAGTGTTACATCCAGGATATTACATCCATGGCCAGTGAGGAGATTGACTTTTCTCCTTTGAATCTCTGTGGGAGTTTTATCTTTGGACAGAGATATGAGTTGCTGATTTATTTGATTCTTGCCGGCTTTTTGAGTGGTGCAATTGGGAAAGTGGCATAAGAAAGTTTACATACATTCCTGTAGATCAGCTTCTTTTCCTTCTCCTGAGTTTACTGATCCTCAGAGATCTTCCACAGGTTCTTTGGGAAAAAGAGAAATTACACCCTGCAAGGGGAAGGATTGCCCTCATCTTCTTGTCACCTCAAGATAAATGGATTTTTAACCCTTTTCTCCTAAAGGGGTCACAGAGAAAATAAAGTCCTTTTACTTGGTCTCATGAGCATGAATCGTGTAAATGTAGCCATGCTAATCCCTCCTCACCTGTGTGGAGACTGTTGGAGCTGCTGGACAAACCTGTGTTTCTCTTCAGCCGGGCAGAAGTTTTGGAAGAACAGCCAGGATCTCTGTGCATGCATAAAGTCAGTGAGAGGGACTCCTGATTTTGTGTAGGCGAAGAGCCTAGGTGTCTGTTCTTTAGTAAAAATAAAGAGTTGGGTGTTTTAATCTACATGCTGTGATGCTGTTAAAGCTTGGTGTCTGGCTCTACTTAGAGCACTGCAATCGTGTTAAAGGACTGATGACAGGCATGAAGTAACTAAATGCTCAAAGTGTACTGTGAGCAGCTATCAACAAAAGGAGCCTTGAATTAAATCCCTGCCCCTAGACTTGAGCTGATCTTCCTCACTGAGGAAGCTTCTCTGCTCTGCTTTATACTTGTCCCTTTTGGCACATATTTTATGAGAGACAAGGGGAAGAGGAAGCAAGAAGGGGAGGGGGAGGAAGGATGAGCTCCCTTGCTGCCAACCACTTTATCTCTCTCCAGCTATTGTTCTAATAAGCTCCTTCCCATTATGTTGTAGAGCCTTCATAAATATCAAAATCAGAGTCATTTATTAGAAGCCAAATAGCTGACTATATGCTTCTGTATGTTTTGTATGACATCTGGAATATTTTGAATATGATAAATGATAACAAAAAAAGAGTTCTTCCCTGACTTTCTCTTCAAAGAGACATCAAAGGAAAGTATTAAGGATGCACTCAAAATGTGATGGTATTTTCCTACTTGGATGTATGTTTCAGGCAAGATTCAGTGAAACCTTGGTCTACCTCTCTTGTTGTAGGAGAGGAAGGGGATATCAAAAGAAACAAATGCTGAATTAGTCAGTTGAATAAACCTTTTGAGAAGATAATGAATCTTTAAAGAGGTATGCTTTAGTATTCGGAATGGAGTCCTAAGCAATCAGTGTCATTTCTTGGTGAGAATTTGACAAAAATATAACCTGAATTCTTCACCAGGACTCAGCTTCGACAGAGCTCTCTTACTAAAGGCAGAGCTAGTCATATGTGAACAGAAGGCTGGTATCTGGTTCAAATCCCAACACTCCATCTGTCAGCTTAAATATTAAGAAATTGGTAATGCAAGGTCAATAGGGGCACTTCATACAAAGCATAAGACAGGGCTGTGTTTCAGATGACTTCCAGAAGGAAAACACAAGGTAAGAATTGGAGATCATCTTTAAAAAGGGATGTCAGATTTTGTCTGACGGGGCTATTTCACAGTCTGCCAATGTTTATTGTTAGTTTACTTAGTTAAATCTACTGTGTGGTCTTTGCCTTAAGATACTGAAATAGGAAAGATAATAGCAGAGTTACCTAGTGCTTGCTGTTCTCTGTATATTCAAGCAAAACTCCAAATTTGATAAAGCTTTGCCTGAAGAAAGACTGATAGATCAAATTTGGTCTTTTCTTAGTGGAAGGTAGATTACCACATACTTTCAGTCTTTTTGCCTTTACTAGGACTCCTTATGACCATTATTCCTGCTTAACATGATGAAAAGAAAATACTTGACACTATTGTCTATTTCATTTGAATAACCCAGTCTGTATACTATTCTTTTTCTTTACCATGTCCATCTATATTCTGCTTTTAAATTAGAATAAAAAGGATGTTCTTAAGAACATTCATGTAAACTGAGTCTACACTGCTGAAACAAAGATGTGTCTATGCCGCCATAGAGTAGTGAAATTTCATCTTCCCCAGAACACAGTGTGGTGGGTTGACCTTGGCTAGCCACCAGGTGCCCACGAAGCTGCTCTAGAACTCCCCTCCTCAGCTGGACAGGGGGGAAAAATAGGATAAAAGGCTCGTGGGTCGAGATAAGGATAGCGAGAACACTCAGCAATTACTGTCATAGGCGAAACAGATTTGACTTGGGGAAATTAATTTAATGTATTACCAATCAAATCAGAGTACGAAAATAAGAAATAAGAACAAATCTTAAAACACCTTCCCCCCATCCCTTCTTCCTAAGCTCAACTTCAGTCCTGAATTCTGTATCTCCTCCTCCTGAGCAGCAAAAGGGACAGGGAATGGGGGTTGTGGTCAGTTCATCACACTTGGTCTCTCCCGCTCCTTCCTCCTCACACTTTTCCCTTGCTCCAGTGTTGGCTCCCACCCATGGGAGACAGTCCTCCATGAACTTCTCCAATGTGGGTCCTTCCCATGGGCTACAGCTCTTCACAAACTGCTTCAGTGTGTGTCCCTTCCATGGGGTGCCGTCCTTCAGGAACAGACTGCTCCAGCCTGGGCCTCCCATGCGGCCATGGGGCAAGCTGGCAAACCTGCTCCAGTGTGGGCTTCTCTCCACAGGTCCACAGGTCCTGCCAGGATCCTGCTCCAGTGCGGGCTTTCCATGGGCTCACAGCCTCCTTTAGGGCACATCCACCTTTTCCAACGTGGGGTCCTCCACAGGCTGCAGGTGGAGATCTGCTCCACCATGGAGCTCCATGGGCTGCAGGAGGACAGCCGGCCTCACCATGGTCTTTACCAGGGGCTGCAGGGGAATTTCTACTCCGGCATCTGGAGCACCTCCTGCCCCTCCTTCTGCTCTGACCTGGGTGTCTGCAGAGCTGTTTCTCTCACATATTTTCACTACTATCTCCAGCTGCTGGTGCATAGCAGTTTTTCCCCCTTTTTAAATATGTTATCACAGAGATGCTACCACCATCGCTGAATGGCTCTGCCTTGGCCACTGGTGGGTCTGTCTTGGAGCTGGCTGGAACTGGCTCTGTCCAACATGGAGGGATCTTCTGGCATCTCACAGAAGCCACCCCTGTAGTCAACACCCTATTACCCAAACCTCACCATGTAAACCTAATACACATAGTACTTTTCAGCCAGCAGAGACCAGTGAAGGTCATCTTAACTTAAGTGTTAAAACCCTTAAGTTCATGTTGAGAGGGTTGGAGAGGCTGCTGGAAAGGAGGTATGAGTAAAACTCTTGTAGCTGCTAAATTGCTGTAATTAGGTTGAATTATTGGGAATAAGCAAAGACATTACAATGAAAAACCTAATAGCTAGAAGAATGCAGGTTGGTCTAAATACTGGTATATTGGGAAGAAAATAAAATAAGTAGACATAATCCTTTTACACTTGGTTTACACAAGCATGTATGATTTCTTGTGTAGGCATTTTCTTCTGATCAGTTGGGTGCAAGATAGCTAAGAAAATATATCAGTAAAGCACCAGACCTCAATGTCTGACCCCTGTTGAGAAGTGAGAAATGTTAGTTCAGTTACGGTTAATATAGTAATGCAACTAGATGTTTTCTAGATATAAATCTGATCAAGCCTGGTCATCTTGTAACGATCAAGAAGATCACAACTGTCATTTGGACAGTGGCACTGCAGATTTTTGAGATGTTTAAAATTTTGAAGCTATGTCTAGGTATGATGAGATTAGCTCTCACAGAACAATGTAACAACTTGCATCTTAGCTAAATGGCTGCATACCTATGGCTTCTTGTAGTTGGGTCTGTGATCACATTATTTGTTTCTGGACCTACTGGTTCCCCAGATTGCTTTAATGAAGCCTGTTAGCAACACTTTTCTGACCGTAACTGAACTTCTAATACCAGACATTTACGAAAATTATTTGTGCTTTTGAATTGACTACATATAGGAAGGCTTTTTCTCTGCACCTTAGACCTATTTAAAAAATAGACATCATGCTCATTGTCTTCACACCTGAGATCCCTTCTGTTCTTAATATGCTGAAAAATGAGTCATTTTACTGTTTCCAATAATGTGGTCTTCATGCTTGAAGATACAAGCCAAAAGCTGAGACTTGGGGGCAAACTGCAAAATAAAGCAGGTTTTCATGCCAAGTTATTGTGGTTTTAGTGATGGTACTACTATGTGATGATATGTTAGTCAAAAGATCTTCTGTGAAGTAAATTCAAATGACGTTCATTAATTTTCAACTGAGTCTTCAAGTTTTTCAGCATCTCTTTCTGCTGGTTTTCTTTGGAGGGGGCAGTCTTCTCGGATGCTTCATTTTCTGACACCAGCCAGAAGTCATCTTCTGTAGTCAGAGAGAGAAGAAATCTTCAAAGAGAAGCACAACACCCTTCCCTCCCTGTGTGTACTCAAGTCCCTTCAAACGTCACTCAGTGATTGACACCTTCCTTTGCATACTACAGTATCTTGTCAAAAGTGATGGAAACATACTGTGTGGGTTTCTGAATTCCCTTTGAAAATCTAATTTTGACTTTAAGTTCTAAGTAGCCCAGTCAACCTATGATATTCCATCTAATACTGTTACAGTTCAGCCTGACAGTAATCACAGTGACTCTTAAGGTAAGTTGAATAGCAAGTGTGGCAAAAATGAGATCTTCCATCTGTTTACTATTCTCTCAATTTTCACAATGGTTACTTCAGAAATGTTTTCATTTTGGGCCTTTAAAAATCTATGAATCAGTGTTTATTATTTATAGAGAAATATGAAATGTGTTTTAATATTTAAAATTTTATATCATTTCATGTCAAGCAAATTTTCTCTTTGGTGTTCGTACAGTTTTGTTTCATGGCAGAGCAATATTGGCCTACTACCCTTTGTTTGTTGAATAGTGCTGGTGTTGCTGCTGATTCGTTTTTTGGCACTTGTGATAGGTACAAATTATAAGAGGGTTTGTGTTGAAAGTTAAGGCACTGTTAACATAAAGGGTAATTATTGTTTTGTTCAAATACCTCAGAATCTGCTTGCTCTAGCTAATATTTCTACATGAGGGAAGTATTGGGATTTCCATCAAAATATTTGGCATTTGACAGTCAGAATAAAAAGGACAAGGTATCTTATTGCTTCCTAAAGCGTTCACTGAGGTACTATTATTTCACCCTAAATCTTTATTTTAAACAACAAATTTGTACCCTTTACAGTGGGATCCTTTCAGTGCCTAGCCATGAAATAATATTATTGGCTAAATAAAACCTGTGTTTTTTAAGGCAACTTCAGGGAATGTGGTAGTTTAAAACAAAGGAAAATTTACCTCTGAACAAGAAAACACAGAGTTTCATGACACTGTGCATGATAAGGAAAACTTAATGGCAGTCCATAATATTTACATTTCACAAAAACATTATTTAATTTGCTGTATCCTTAAATGAAGGCTGGAAAATAGAGCTTCTGGCATAGATACTTGAGGTTTTTCTAATTGTGGAAAAACACCTTACCCATTGCAATACACCAGGACTTTGAGTTGCTTTCAAATGAGAAGAGTTACCTTCAATCCAGTGCAGCAGCAGTATGGTCAGAAACCTTCCAGTTAGAGGAAACAAGACTGATCCAACAGGGTAGCACAGTCCTTATGAGTTCTGCCAGTTGCAGGCGCTATGAGATTGGCTATTGATTCAGGAGCTTTATTCAAGTTTACCAAATCTGCCAGTTTGTGGTTTCTGATCGAAAAGGGAACAAACCTTGAGCTTCGTGTCTGTATTGCTTCAAACAAGATTGAAGGGCGCAGCAGGGAACCAGGGAGCAAAAGTACTGTAAGTCCCCCTTGTTTTCACAGTGAACTTAGAGACCGCCTGCGTCTTCTGAAGAACCATCAGTATAAGAAGAGATGATGGGATACTTCATCTGCATTAAATTCTCTGGTGTAGTTGTGCAAACTGCTCTGTAAAATATGTTTTAGTAACAAGTCCCTCAGGGATCTGTAACAAGTATCAGCAAAAGTGCTGCATTCATTTGAATCCATGCATTTGGGGATTACACTAACTAATAATAGCCTGTGATGTACTGTGGACTGTGTCAAAGGTATCTTTGTTATGATGGACCCATAACATTTCTTTCAGCCTGAACTGGAGGCTTTAATTGGCTTCAGCTATCAGCCAAGACTGGTTAAACTCATAGTCTGTGTGCTCTGCCAGTCTGCCAACAGTAGTAGGAGACAAGAAAAAGGTAACTGGACAAGGCATAATACCTTCACTGAAGTCATGCTTGGAAACCTTCATCAAGGAAAACACGCCACCAGTAAATTTTCCTATGGGCTTACGACAATAGGACCTTGCACACAAATAATAAAAGCTGTACAACAAAGAAAAACTAATGGACCAATTTCAGCACATGCCAATCTCCAGGACTACAGTAGTAGGTGAGTGCTTGGGAGAGAAGTGACACAAGCAACACTTGTAGAATTGGGTCATCAAGAAGCCAATGCATTTAGGATGCAAGCATTTAGTTACATGTGCAGTTAGAGCAGTTAATCACAGCAAATTTGGCATGACTAAGTTCTGAGAGGTTTTATCCCCTGAAAGCATACATTAGATGAAGGTCTCGATTAGTACAACTGTATTAAAGTCTTCAGGTACATCCTGCAAGTAATTTCTGGCTAATGAGAAAGATATATTGTTAGTAATTGAAATTTTGCATCACCATTTGTTATTATTCATGTCTGTCCTCATGTTCTTTTCACCTGAATGCAAATGAGAAGTAATATATAAATCAATTAAAGTATAAATCGTATCATGCCTAGCAAAATGTATATAAACAAAATAAAGGTACTTGGAGATGCTATGTACTATATCAAAATGAAGAAATATTTTACCGCTTAGATGCAGTAGAAAACATATGAAACACTGTCATAAATGTGAAATATATAAGGAAATTTGCATATATTATCATCTGCAAATTAGCATGTATAAAAGTAAAATGAACTCAGTTTTGAAAGTTGTGATTTTCATATTAAGAGCTGGCATTCTAGCTCTGCACTGAAAATGTCATTGCAACTGTAGATCCAAAAAAGGAAAGAAGAGTGAAAGCTGGAGTCTAGAGAAATGTAATGTTTGTTATTAAGGATGTTCTATTCATTTTATGAACTGTCTTGGATCCCAAAGTGAGATGTGTTCTGGAACATAAGAGGTTTTTATTTGCTTTTTTATGTTAATATCAAGGTACATGCTTAGGAAACAAATATACCAACAAGTGGTACATGCTTGTTCTACCACTCTCCCAGGCCAAGGAATTATAGTTTTGCTGTAGCCCTTAATTTCCATTTTGCCTGGGAAAAAAAATTATTACCAGATGGCACATGGCTATTTTTACATGTTGTATGGCAAGTTTCCAGCTGATAATTATGACATTACTGCAACAGTCTATGTTTTGTGTTATGAATATTTGGCACTTAGCTTACTAACCACTCCTTAAAAGTGGTTACTTCTCCTGCTCTATTTCCTCCTACGCCTTTCTCTCCTCTGTTCTCCTCTTTGCCTCTGTCATGCTCAGCTAAGACAGAAACAAAATTCTGGAAGCGCTATCTAAGAAAGCAATAGTCTTTTCCTGAGTCTATAACTCAGCCAGGAAAAAACAGAAATTATGCAACTCAAAATCCCTTCCATTAATACCTTCTCACTGCCAAAAAGTATAATTTCTGATTTTGTATAATTTGTTTATATTTTCATGCCTTAGATTCTATCAAGAATAAGTCAAGAGAAATCGTCTCATTCATTAAACGTCAGTAGAGCCGTGTACCTCAGTAGTCAATTTGCTGCCGCTGCTTTCAGACCTGTCATATGACATCTATGTTACAGCATTCAGTCATCTATTTTATTAGCTATCTTGCTTTAAAACCTCCCGGGGAGGCTGTGTGAGAGAGAGAAACTGAAAGCAAAGGTAATTGTAATTACAGTCATTTTGTACTATTATGTAGTAGTAATAAATCTAGAATTGCAATGTAACACTCCAGAGTAGAGCTGAGTCTTAAAGCATACTGGAATTAATAGCTGTACTTTGTTAGTGCACCAGCTTGCATACATGCAAACAGCAAATTTCAGAGGTGAGGACAGAAAACATTATAATATTATTTTATTTCAAGTCTGGAAGCCTGGAAGGATCAGGACCTTAAGTCCTCTGAGGGTCATATAATTTACCTTGAATTTGTTAGAATTCCTCTAACTAATTCCTCCTGCCTCTGTTATGCTTTTAGCACACTTCAAAACAATATATTTTTAAGGAAATATATCCATAAATGCAATAAAAATGTTCATATATATAGTGGTATGTGTAACCAAGAGACAGTGCGGGGAGCATAACAAGAAAATGGAAAGTTAGTATGTTTGAGGAGTTGCTATACAATGTTTTTAAATGGTTAATTAAGATTCATAAATATTTCCCAGTTTCAATGATAAAAATAAAATGCTATGTGGTTTAAATGAGAATTAGTCTCTTGTGTATAAAGAAGGACTTGGTGGAAAACTGCTTTTCCAAACTGTATTTCACTGCTTAGTCAAACTGAATGTGAATCATGCATAATTTGGCACTTTGTTTCTTTATTTATTTTCTTTTAGCACATACTTTAGGATAATTAATCATGTGGAGTATCCTTTGCTATTCCCCACCCCAAATAAATTAACAATTTGTTTTACTGGAGACGAAATGCAGTAATTTTCTCTGAGTGTACTGGAATTACAAAGCAAAGTCAAACAGGAATGATACCATTTGAAGACCTGCTTATTTTACTATAAAAAAAAAAAAATTATTCAAAGGACCAATGATCTACACTTCTTTTAACTACCTGGTCTTAGAGAAGGGAGCATGATACAGTAGCAGACTGCATATGCTCCGGTTCATACAGGCATTGGCCAGGGGTAGAGAATAATTCTGAGGGAAATAAGGAGCTCTACTTAAAGCAGGAAAAAGCAAGTTTCAGAATGAGACAATCTTTTTGAACATTAGAAAGAAAAAAATCTGGTGAATAATATGAAGAGGCTATGCAGCCAGGTTCCTCTTCTCATTAAAAAAAAAAAAAAATGGTGTCTGTATAAATTGAAGCTACAATGCAAGTATCTGCAGAAAACTGAGAGCTTTATTAACAACTTAGTTAAGTTATAATAAAATGAAAATAATAAGCAAAATATAATAACAGAACAACAATTCTAAATTCTAGTGCTAATGAAAATTTTAAAGTAAAAGCAATTACACATGCTACACATCTCATGTCAGTGGACTGTGTTCTGCCTTTAATGATGGATGTCATTACAATTGTATCTGGCTTTAATCCTCTTGCCTCTTGCTGCACTGATTTTGAAGATTAGCATTGTGGGAGACTGAGTCATCAGGTTATTCTGAACAAGTTTTGCAATCATTGACTTCGAGCGGAGTTCTGATCAGTGTAGTACAAGGTTAAGATAATCCTTGCTCTTCTTGACATTTTGCCTCTCATTTTCTGTTAGGGAGACAATCAGCTGGCTGTGAAAGATTTAACAAGTGAAGGTGTTTTAAAGTATTCTCTAAAACCAAGTTAATGGCACAAAATAATGGGGAACCAACCTATTATAAGGCCTAATTTAAACATACTTTGCCGAATTAAAGTGTAGCCTTTCACCTGTAGTGCTGAACATCGGATCTACATTTGTCTTTTCATTTAACTTCTGCAGTACAGCTGTTTGAGAAGTCTAAATACTTGAAGCTGAAGGCATGTAAGAGTGATACCAGACCATATTTTTTCCCCAGTATCACGCTGCTTTACTGGGCATGTGTGGAGGAAGTTCATGTGGTTCTAGTATTCCAAGTGCAAGCGACTGGCACTTGGCATAAATACTCACTCACAAATAGTGAGTATTTATGTAATATCTCCTCAGTTTACCAAAATTTGTTTTAGAAATTGAAGACCTCATGCTGGTGTTTTAATGTTGAATCTACTTTTCTTCTTGTTTCTGCTGGACTGTGATGGTCAAAGGCACTCAGAATATTGGGTGCCTGGTATTAGATGCAGAGTGGATCAGTGATGTCTGAACATCCTAGAAAGAGAGATTCTGCATGTGGAACTTAGGCAAAGCTTCCTGCTGTTCTTAAAAACTACTCTTGCCGTGTTAGTTTTTAATCCCAGTAAAAAGTATCTGTGTCTTTGCCTGCGCTAATCTGACAAATTTATGTAAATATTGCCCCAGGTAAGCTTCATGTCTTTGTATGTCTATTGAGCCAGCATACGTTATTTACAAAGAGCAAGTAATGCAATGCCTAGAAAAATAAGAAATACCTTAATACAAAGAAAATACTTTCATGAGAACCTTTCATATCTCTGCTTTGCTACACTCGTCTTTCTCTTGGTGCATTTCACAAGATGCTGGTTTCTTCTGTGTATTGCTTCTGCTGCATTCATATCCTGATCCTTTTTTGCCTTTTTAATTTTATTTTTTTTCAGTGCCCATCTTTTCTGTGTGGCTGGGCAGTTAGCTGGTTGATTTTTTTCCTGGGAGGTGGGTCACTTTTCTTGGTTCTTTTCTTTGCCTAGAATAAAAGAATTCTTAGTATCTCTGTTTTTCCACTAAGTATCAGTAACTGCACCGTTTATACGCTTCTTGCAGATAACCGTCTATGTAAATTAGTTCCTTATACTCATTTAGCTGGTATCATGATAAGGTAAACAAAGGGATGTGTTATATTCATGCTTTCAGTTCTTACATTTAAGTAACCAGACATTATTCAAAAAACATCATGACAATAAAAACTGTTCTAATGACATATTCCATATAGGAATATGCAGCTACTCCTCCGTATAATTAAACAACAAGATCATCACATATGAATGCAGATTAAAGAATACACTCTGACATATGCGTATGTTTTGCAAGATCAGGAACGGATAGATTGCTTAGAAAAAGCATCAAAGACAAGTTTGAATCAAAACCTCTTTTTCCTGAAGATTAACCTCTTCAAAGCTTCAATTATTCTTTGGTTCTTCCCATTCTTGAGTTTTCTAGTCTGATATCCAACATTAGAAACTTGAAGATCTAAAGAAGAACTAGATACTGACAATTATATCTTTATTTTACAGATTTTTCTTCTCCAGAAATTACTAAATTATTAATATTGTTTAAAAAGTTATTGAAAGGGAGAAAAATAGTAATTAGGATAACATTTTAAAGAGAAGAATACTTTCTGCAAGAAAAACTCAACAGATCATTGTCAAGTTCTTCATTTAGAAAGATTGTTTTCTCTTTGCATAACATGTATTTAATATTATAAATATATATTTAATATTTATTTTATATTTTATTAAGGTGTTGAAAAAAATTTAAAACTTTTAAAACACTTGAGTTTCACATTTTCATAAAAGTTTTGCATTCTGTTAAAAATGGTCTCCCATTCTTGAAATATATATTATATTCAAAGAAACATGAACAAAATTACTATTTACACAAAAAAAAAAATCTTTAAAAATCAAACAAAGTATTTATATTTTTGGTCCCTCAGATCTTTCAGGTATTCAGGTTTTTTAGGAAAATCCTAAGGAGCAGAAATACTGACTCCTGTATATCATACATCTATCTGTTTACTGTGGGGATGTTCATAATGCTGAATTCACAGCCACTGCCTCTGTCGTGACTGACCCATTGTTTGTAACTGATTCAATTATCACTGTCAACTCTGACAGTTTTAACTGAGGGTTGGATTCATGGGTTTTTTAAACACAAAATTTTGACTTCTAATACCAGTTTCCTGATTCAGCATTTAGGGCAGTTTTGTATATGATGCAGAACAATTGTAGAATAACACAGGACTTTCTTGTTCTTTTAAGCAGATGGGGACAGAACATCTCTAGGGAAAAGCTCAATATGATTTGGTGAGGTAGACGGATATATTTAATGAGCATATACATGTGCTATACTATTTTTCTTTGAGTGTCTCATAGAGAATTTTCTGATTCCTGAAACATCAACTGTTCTGACATTAGAAAATTTAACAACAAAACAGAGAATATAACCAAGTCAAATATTAAATCCATATAACTAACGGAGACACATGTGTATTAACCTTTATATCTCTCTTCTACTGTTTATACTAATTTTCCACCTTTTATCATCATGTTCTCTGTGTGTTTATTTTTTCAAATACCACTTAATAAATATTTTCAAATGGTATATGCAATTTAAAAGCAATTATTTAACAATTGTTTCCCTGGCATCTGTGGTCTATTATGTTAGAATCTGTCTCTTTAATTTCCTGTTTACAAAACTTACACACATTTGATAGTATGTAACTCAAGACTGATTTGGGGTAACAGGGGACAGCAAAAGCTACTGGTTGGGAATGGAGTGTAAAACCTCAGTGTATTTTGGATGCTTATTTTACATCTACAATGGATTACCTCAACTCCACCACTGAAATTTTAGGAGTATCTTTATACTTGTATCACATGCACACATATGTATACACACCATGCATACACACACAGAGGTATATACGTGTATGTGTCTCCACCAGTTATCTTTTTTAATTCTGTTTCTGTGTGTGTCTAATTTCATATTCCACTTAAAATTGCAGTGGAATTACTATTGTTGTAAAGTGTTATCACAACTTCCAAAATCAATTAACTTTATAGCAGAAATTTGGGCAGAATGCCACACTTGTTTTAATACATCACTGCTAATTCTAAATCTCACATTTGTCCTTTAACTGTCTTTGAAATGTGCTGTCACTAGAAAAGACAATTGTAAGTCCTCATCTCTCTTCTGGTGCATATATGGGTGTTTCAGATGAAGGGGGAGCATGTAGGATACCCATTTTATTGTCAGCTGAGTCTACCTGCTTTTCATAGTTTTGCATTTCTAAGACTGAAAATGGGGCTGTGAAATAAGCATTGCCAGTAAACATCACAATATACATCACTAAAAAGTTAAGGGCCCAGCCTGAAGTTGCAAAGAACTTAAAGTGTCTTATACAGGTTAGTAAACCATGAGTGTAACTAGGACTGAGCTGTTTCTCATAGCCAGCACAGAGACTGGCCTGGACAGCCTGCATCTACAAAGACATGCAAATGCATGCAGGCAAAAATTGTGCATGGTTCCCATCATTTCCACCACTATTTACACACCCGCATGTACAAGTTGTGCTATAATGTGTAGCAAGCCAAAGCTATTCTCACCAAGTGTATGTATAGCTTATTATGAGTATAGAGGACATGTTATTTCAGGCTGGTCTAGACTGAGCAAGGAGCAAAGGAGAGCAAAGCAGATCCTGAAGCCAAGACTGCTGCTGGTTGACTTCCTTTCTCTTTGCTAGGTGTCTATCAACTGCTGAAAGGAGATAAGCACCAGCTCAGCCAGCAGCATGCTAGAGAAGAAGTTTGAAGTGGAGCATCATACCACTTGGAGTCATGCTGTCTTTCTAAACCTTGCCCCATATTGGGAGAAAAACTTGACACTTTGGCACGAGCTCTGTTTTAACCTGTGAGAAAGGGAAAAAATGCTTCTTTAAGCAAGCAAGCAACATCATCACTGGAAGTAAGAGGAGGGGGAGGCATGAAACTGGACAAAAAGTGAATGGAAGGAGTAGGATAGTGAAAATATAAGATGGCTTTTGTGGAGGTAACAAGAAGAGGTGAGAACATAGAGGGGACATTCAGACAAGTGAGGAATATCAATGAAAAAAATAAGACTTCCTATAATTATTTGTTATTTATATCCTTGGATTTTTGTATATTTTCCAACTGTGAATTTATCACAGGCAACCATGTGTGCATATTCAAATACATATCATATCCTTAAGTACACAAATAAATAGATAAATAAATGTGTGTATGAATATCTCTGTGTGAGTATCTTTGTGTCTGTGTCTGTGTGTGCATGTGTGTGTGCATGTGTATAAAATATAATAAAAATAGATATTTTGTAGTTTTGCTGTTTGGATTTACAATAATATTTGTCCTACTTTGTGTGAGGCTGTATACATACACAAGCCTAACAGGAAAATAATTATTATTTCTTTATTAGTGTTTTGTTTAGGTTTTGACTACCATGTTTTTTAAAAGTAGGCCCATCCTTGCTGCTTATTTTCTTGCCTTCAGTTTTCTAAGCAATCTGCATGATCAATTATTCTGAATTATATTACCCAAAATGCTGAAATATGAGATGGAAAAAGACATTGTTACTGTCATGGCAGCCAGGCAAAGTCCCCAGTGACTGGAAAAAGAGAATTATCACACCCATTTTAAAAAAGGCTAAAAAGGAGGGTGCTGGAAACACTGACCAATCAGTATCACCTCTGTGCCTAGCAAAATCATGGAACAGATCCTCCTGGATGATATGTCAATGTATATGGAAGACTGGGAGGTTGTTAGAGAAAACCAACATGGCTTCACCATGGGCAAATCATGCCTGACAACCTAGTGGCCTTCTATGTTGGAGTCACTGCATTAATGGACAACAGAAGGGTTACAGATGCCATCTACCTGGACTTCTGTAAGGTCTTTGATACACAACACTTTCACTTCCAAATTGAAGTGATACAGGCTTGATGGGTGAAATGTTAGATAGATAAGGAGTTGGCTGGATGGCCAGGTTCAACAACTTACAGTCAGTAAGTAGTTTAACAACAAAAAGAGAGGTAAGGAGAATCTCCATTCCCTACTGGATATGGCGGGGAACATTGTCTCCAAGGACGAGGACAAGGTTGAGGTACTTAATGCCTTCTTTGCCTCAGTCTTTAATAGCCAGTCCAGGTATCCGCAGGGTATTCAGCCCCCTGAGCTGGAAGATGGGGATGGAGAGCAGAATAAACTCCTCATAATCCAGGAGGAAGCAGTCAAGGACATGCTAAACCACCTGGAGACCCACAAGTCTATGGAGCCTGATGAGATCCACCCGAGAGTACTGAGAGAGCTGGTGGAGGAGCTTGCCAAGCCACTCTCCATCATTTATCAGCAGTCCTGGTTAACAGGGGAGGTCCCAGAAGACTGGAGGCTTGCCAATGTGACGCCCGTCTACAGGAAAGGCCGGAAGGAGGATCCTGGGAACTACAGGCCTGTCAGCCTGACCCCTGTACCGGGGAAGATTATGGAGCGGTTGGTCTTGAGAGTGCTCATAGGGCATCTGCAGGACAACCAAGGGATCAGGCCCAGCCAGCATGGGTTCATGAAAGGCAGGTCCTGCTTGACCAACCTGATCTCCTTCTATGACCAGGGGACCCACCTAGTGGATGAGAGAAAGGCTGTGGATGTTGTCTATCTGGACTTTAGTAAAGCCTTTGACAGCGTCTCCCACAGCATTCTCCTGGAGAAACTGGCGGCTCATGGCTTAGACAAGTTTACTCTTCGCTGGGTGAGGAACTGGCTGGCTGGCCGAGCCCAGAGAGTTGTGGTGAACAGCGTTAAATCTGGCTGGTGGCCGGTCACAAGCGATGTTCCCCAGGGCTCGGTTCTGGGGCCGCCCTTGTTCAATATCTTTATAGATGATCTGGATGAGGGAATCGAGTGCTCCCTCAGTAAGTTTGCAGATGACATCAAGTTGGGGGGGAGTGTTGATCTGCTGGAGGGTAGGAGGGCTCTGCAGAGGGATCTGGACAGGCTGGATCGATGGGCAGAGGTCAACTGTATGAGGTTTAATAAAGCCAAGTGCCGGGTCCTGCACTTGGGTCACAACAACCCCATGCAACACTACAGGCTTGGGAAGGAGTGGCTAGAGAGCTGCCCGGCGGAAAGAGACCTGGGGGTGCTGGTTGACAGCCGGCTGAACATGAGCCGGCAGTGTGCCCATGTGGCCAAGAAGGTCAACAGCGTCCTGGCCTATATCAGAAATAGTGTGGCCAGCAGGAATAGGGAAGTGATCGTGCCCCTGTACTCGGCACTGGTGAGGCCGCACCTTGAATCCTGTGTTCAGTTTTGGGCCCCTCACTACAAAAAGGATGCTGAGGTGCTGGAGCGTGTCCAGAGAAGGGCAACAAAGCTGGTGAGGGATCTGGAGCACAAGTCTTATGAGGAGCGGCTGAGGGAACTGGGGTTGTTTAGTCTGGAGAAGAGGACGCTGAGGGGAGACCTTATCGCTCTCTACAACTACCTGAAAGGGGGTTGTGGCAATGAGGGTGTTGGTCTCTTCTCCCAAGTAACTAGTAACTAGTGATAGGATGAGAGGAAATGGCCTCAAGTTGCGCCAGGGGAGGTTTAGATTGGATATTAGGAAAAATTTCTTCACGAGAGGGTGGTCAGGCATTGGAACAGGCTGCCCAGGGAGTCACTATCTCTGGAAGTGTTCAAAAAACGTGTGGATGTGGCACTCCAGGACATGGTTTAAGGGACATGGTGGTCCTGGATTAATGGTTGGACTTGATGATCTTGAAGGTCCTTTCCGACCTAGCAACTCTGTGATTCTGTGACAGGTAATATTGACAGTGTCAATATACAAAGATACTGTTAGCTCTCACATAATCATGGAATGGCTGAAGTTGGAAGGGATCTCTGGAAGTCATCTACTTCAGCTCCCCTGCTCAAGCAGGGCCACCTAGAGCTGGTTGCCCAGGATCATGTCCAGACAGATTTGATTATCTCCAGGGGTGGAGTCTTCAAAACAGCCCTGCGCAACCTGTGCCAATGCTTGGTCACCTTCACAGTGAAAAAATGTTTCCTGGTGTTCAGAGGAGACCTACTGTGTTTCAGTTTGTACCCATTACTTGTTGTTCAGTCATTGGGTACCACTGGAAAGAGACTGACTCCATCTTTTTAACACCCTCCCTTCAGGTGTTTGTACACATCGATAAGATCCCCCCCGAGCCTTCTCCACTCCAAAATGAACAGTCCCAGTTCTCACAGCTGTTATTCATAGGAAAGATGCTCAAGTGCCTTAATCATCTCTATAGTCCTTTATTGGATTTTCTTTAGTATATCCATATCTATTTCATACTGAGAAGCCCAGAACTGGACACAGTGCTTCAGGTGTGGCCTCACCAGTGCTGAGGAGAGGGGAAGGATCACCTTCTTCAACTAGCTGGCAACACTCCTAACGCAGCCCAGGATACTGTTGGTTTTCTTTGCCACATGGGCAAAAAATTGTTGGCTTACATCAAACTTGATGCTCACCAGAATGTCCATGAACTGCATGATGTTCCTGTCAACCCACTTCTTCAGCATGTTAAGATTTATCTAGATGGTACTACAACCTTCTGGTATACTAACTGCTCCCACCAGTTCTGTTAGATCAGCAACTTCCTGATAATACATTCTGCCCCATCATCCAAATCATTATTGACCCTGGGCTACACTGCTGCTTACTAGCCTCCAGCTAGACTTTGTACTACTGATCACTACCCTCTGGGCCTGGCCATTCAGCTGGCCTTCAATCCACCTCACTGCTTATCCCAACACACACTTCATCAGCTTCTCCACAAGGATCTTCTGGGAGAGAGTGTCAAAACCCTTGCTGAAGTCAAGGCAGGCAATAACAACTGCTTTCCCCTCATCCACCAAGCCAGTCATTGTAGAAGGTTATCAGGTTGGTGAAGCATGAGTTCCCTTTTGTGAATCTGTGCTGACTACTCCTGATCATCTCCTGATCATCTCCATGTCCTTCAAGAGTCTAGAAATGGTTTTCAGGAGTAGCTGTTTCATTACCTTCCCAGGATCAAGGTGAGACTGATGAGCCTGAAGTTCCCTGGGTCCTTCTTCTTGCCCTTTTTGAAGACAGAAGTGACATTTTCTTTCCACCAGTCCTCAGGCACTTCTCTCAGTTGCCATGATCATTCAAAGACTAGCAAGAGTGGCCTTGTAATGACATCAGAAAGCTGCCTTGGCACTCACAGGTGAATTCCTACAGGGCCCATGGACTTAGGTATGTCCAGTTCGCTTAACTATTTCCTGACCTGATTCTCTTCCACCAAGAGTAAGTATTCCTTGCTCCAGACTTTCCCCCTGTTTTCTAAGACCTTGAGTTCCTGAAGGATGGTCTTGCTAGTAAAGATTGAGGTGAAGGAGGCATTCAGTACCTCACCTTCCTCCATGTCCTCTATCAGCAGGGCCCTTGCCCTGTTCAGCGATTGGCCCAAATTTCCACTGGTCTTCCTTTTGCTACTTATGCCTTGTAAAAGCCTTTCTTGTTGCCCTTAACACTCCCTTGCCACATTCAACTCTAGGTGGCTTTGGCTTTCCTAACCCCATATCTGCATGCTCAGACAACATCTCTGTATTCCTCTTAGATTTCCCATACTTGCTTCCACTTTCTGTATACTCTTGTGTTTTGTCAGAATCTTCTTGTTCATCCATGCAGACCTCCTGGTATTTTGGTGTGACCTCTTCACTGGGATGAACTGCTCTTGAACTTGGAGGAGGTGATTCTTAAATACCAACCAGGTTTCTTGGACCCCACTTCCCTCCAAGGCCTTATGCTGTGGGACTCTTTTCAAGTCCATGAAGAGGTTGAATTCTGCTCTGCTGAATCCCAAGGTTATGATCTTGCTTTTTGCTCCGCTCCCTCCTTGCAGGATCTCATAGGCACTGTAGGCAAGGCTGTCTTTGACCTTTACATCTCCAAACACTGAAGATGGTTATGACACAGTGATTATGAACCACTGGGTTTATTGAGGACTTGTGTTACAAGTAGCACAAAAAAAGTAAAAGAAGCAGAATGAAACATTCTTCAAGGTTTTTCTTTGTCTTGGTGGGAACAAAGTCCCTTTAACCTTCAAGAACACTTCATTATGAAATGAATAAAAAAAGTCTTCAGATATGTCTAGGTAAGATATGTACCTGTAATTTCATCCACACCTGCAACACAACAGAGAACCAGAACCGTTGCAGCAGATCCTTAGGATTCTTCAGTCATTCCTATCTATAACTCTGACATATGTACAAGGGAAGCCACACAGTTACAGAAACAGCAGGGAGATGCTGAAGTTCCCATCAAAAGCATGACAGAGGGTGCAATGCAAATGAGAGAACATGCCAGAGAAACAACTTAGAAATGTGTCTCACTCTGAAACACTTATTAATTAATTTCTTGTTGGAATTTTTCTGTAGCAGTGTGTTTTGCATATATCTACATGCAAACATGTGAGTGGTTTTTTCATTTGTTTTCATATGCATCTGCACATCTTTATATCATATATAAGAAGCATGGCTGGCCTCTGTCAGTTGGATCACTGAAGAAAGTCAGCTTGAGCTATTTCTCCACTGATGTCTAATTCAGCATTCCTGATTGGTCTTGAAGTTAAGAAACAAAGTGCATCCCTCAGTTGCAGGGAAACAAGACTGGATGTACTAATAGGTGAGTCAAAGAAAGACCCATGAAATGCACATAGTTTTCATTCTGACTGCAAAAATTAATGGAAAGCTAGCCCCTAGTTCCCTAAAACAGATGATCTGAATCTGCATATCAATAAGGAATTTGTCACTACCTTCAGAGAGATAAAAACAGATTATTCTCTGACATATTCTCTGTAAAGTGTATTACACTTTACAACTACAGACTATGGTTTGTGAAAGATAAGTATAATTTTTCTCTGATGTGATTTTAATTCATGGCATACAGACATTTTAATTTCATAATTGTTTAATTTTGATTCTGTCATCTTAATTGCTATACTTAGGTAAGAATTTGCTAAGCGTTAGTTTCTTTCTTTTTTTCCAGCAGATTAAATTTATTTTCTCCTAATTTATTTTATTTGGATTCTGTATTGTATGCTTTCCCTTTCAGAATTATCTCCTTGCTAGGAGCATACAGCTATACAGCTGTTACAATTGTCCTTTCAGATACCAAGAAATAGATTTCCAGAAGCCTTACAATTATGTAAGGCATTTTCTGATCCCAGCTGATTTCAGATGCATCCTTCCACAAGAAAACAGTGTCTTTATCCCACGGAAGACTGACTTGTGCTTTTTTCATTGCTTTCCGTTAAATAAAAATAAAGAAAACATTTTTTCTTTTCCCCCAATGGAAAAATAAAAAAATCTGTAATGACCTCTGAAGGTGTAAATTTCTCTTTGAAATGTCTCTCTCAAACTTCTGTGTAGTGCACTCAGACTGAGCTTCACCTCCTCCTGCTTTGCAAGCCACAATACCACTCATGTTCCCAGACTTTACTTGCTGGGTTGGTCAAGACTTTAGATTCAGATTCAAGTTAGTAGTTCAGGTATCTAGGTTCAAGTTCAGGCAGGTGCTCTAATTAGAGGTTGCTGATGTATGTCTCATTTTGCAACCAAGTCTAGAAATTAAAAAGTCAATTTGGCAAATAGCAATAGAAAAGTATATACTTCCAGCAAATCATCTTCTTACAGCATCATCACTCCAGGAGATCTTGGTTCCTATTTTACATATATTTTCCCTTGTAGTCCAAGGGAAAAAATGAATTTATGTTTTCTGCCAGCCAGCACATACAGAAGATTTACTTTGTCATACTAGAAGAGGCAGAAAGAATGCAGCTCTCTCAATTCTCTTAATCTATCACCAACTCTTGTTTACAGTTGGTTACCATAAGAGTGTCATTGCATTTTGTGATTAAGAAAAACAGTGAGACAACTTTTCTAATTCCTGCATTTGCTAGTTTGCTACAATTTTAACACTGGCTATGAGTATCAATCAGTTAAATTCATGTGAATGTGCTATTAAAACATTAAAAGGGATCATTTACTTCCATAGAAGACATTCTCCACACAGAAATTTCATAGACAGACCACTGATGCCATTATTTGGAAGGAGTTATGGAAGAAGGGAGGAAAAAGTAACTTAACTTCAACAGTCATAACTGCAGTAAGTATTTAGACAAAGATATCTATGCCCAAATGTACCTTTGGAAAACACTGCTTTTGCAAAAGAAATAGCTTAATGCCTCCTTCCTCGGGAGAAGTGAATTTCAACAGAGTATTTGAAGTAGTCAAATGATTGTCAGAGTTACACATAATCTTAATGCTGTCTTGTTTTACTTAAGACTAACCTGTAGGGAAGAAAATGTAACTCTTTTGTTTTTATTTTTTATCTGGTGAAGTATGAGGTGTCTGACTCCTCTATCCCACAACAGTATTGATGCCTTATGTTGACACAGTGCACTAAATCTTGAAGATGATGTTTTGAAGTCCCTGAACAAATGGTTGGCTACTTTACACTTTACCCATCACGTGTGCCTCTAGAGAACACTGATGTGTCATCTTGAAGAGGTATTGGAAAAATTAAGGTGAGGAAGCAGTATCTTAGAGTGACCAATTATTGTTAACATGTACTCCTGGTTGTTGTACCTGTATTCCAGATCTCTTTTATATCAGGAATGTCAATATAAAGATAAATTTTTGACACTTCAAAACTAGTAAACAAGGCTCTATGTACTTTGCAGTAGGAGTACCTGTTTTGTTTAGTCATATTTGCTCTTAATCAACTTTACCTAAACCAAAATGTGTAAGACTTCTGAATATATAACTTTGTCATAGTTCTTCAGAAGAAGATCTTGTTGATGGAAGAGAAGAAATCTATCACAGAGAGAGGAAAAAAAAAAGAGTGGTAATGCTGAACATTAGGCTTGTTACATTAATCAAATGTGTCACTGCTTACGGTCTTGGGTGTTGGCCAAATATTTTTGAAGACTTGACTAGGAACTGTAAACAGAGTGCTATGAAAATGGAGACAGACAGAGCGTTTGTGAAATCCAGTGAACTTCAGTGCAGAGTGAGCTCTAAAACAGTGACCAAGCTTCAGAATCTGGATCAAATTTACAATGACTGCTTTTTAACATAGAAAGTAGCTTAAAATCACAATCTGTCTCCGCTTGTATATAAGTTCCGTATGTGTTTTCATCCATATATTTGAATTTGGTTAAAGACATCTAGAAGTGATAATGTCGTTAAGTAAATGCCCTATTAATAATTGAAAAATGTCCCTAAGCATCTTGGGTAAAGGCATCAGTACGCCCTTAGTTCCCAGTCAATGATAAGACTCCTTCCTAGAAACTAACAAACAGAAAGTTGTCTTATAAGGTGTTTCTAAAAGAGAAGACAGCTGGATGTTAAAGGAAAAATAGATTGCTGTTTATCTCACAGGTTTCATTTTCTTTTCTGTATCTTGAATACTTTGCAATGTCTCTGGCTCATGAGTTCAGCTATCTTTGTTTTACTTAGCATCACGTCACTCAGAGCTCTTGGACTTTCCTGATGCTGCACAATATCACTTGCAATGTTTGTGCAAGAAATGAGGAAAGTCAATGTTGTCTGTATTACATGCAAGTGCTAACAGGTCTGGAAATGCAGAAAGGTACTTAGGGTATTTAGTCACATAGTTCTCATTCATTTTAACTGGAATGGTGTGCTTCAGTTACTCATCTTTTACCCTTTGCTACTCTTAGCTAAAATATTCATGTGGTGGTTGTGGATCCAAGAAATTGTCAAAAAAAAAGATCTGACAGCAGTCATTTCTAAGCCTATATCTAATCTGTGTCCTTTAAAATGGAAATGGAAACTACCACCACTCAAGTGGCCAGGTAAAGAAACAATTGTGTCTTCCTCCATGTCTGGAATACAGCTGTCTCTATTGCCACTGAGACAACCCTCAAAAGCACTCACCATTCTCCAAAGTACTCTTAAAAAGGAATGTCTACCATGCAAATACAGAAATGGTACTGAAAAATAAACTAGGAATGACTAAAAACTTGAAATAATTTAAAAGTTAAATTTTGCTCTGAAAAAATATCAGAATGGACCAGAGGGTTTTCACTTGAAATTTTGTATTTCCAGAGCTCCTCAGTCAAATGTAAACTTGTCTTTGACCATGATTAACAGATCACAAAAGATGCACTCTTGAAAACACAGCAGTGTAGGGAGAGTGTGGTCTTACAGACAACAAATGAAAGACCCTCTGGCTGCAACAACAGCAGGATTAAGTCAGAGATAAATTTTTAAAAATAATAAAAATTTCCCATTGAATTGGGTGGATATTGGCTCAGGCTCACAATGAAGAAGAACAAAATATACAAATTTTCCTTTATACAGGAGGAAAACATCAGTCCCATTAATTTTCCCATGGGTGTCCAGGCATTCAAGCTTTACTAAAAGATATTCTTAAAATATTGTATAAGCATTTTTTGCATGTGTTAAGATCCATTTTAAAGCCTTGAAGTTTGATTAAAAAAATGTCACTTCTTCTGTAGTGATTTGTGAATTATGTTTGGTGTTATTAATTTCCTGTCTTTTATCATAAGTATGCAGGTAAGTAGTAGGAAGCAGATTCTACTTCATGTTGAACAGAAATCTGGAATCTTTCCTCTTCCTACAAGTCTGTTTTACCTATGAGTAAGACAATAAAATTAAAGGGACTATTTGTGAAGCAATAGACATCTTTGGACTAACTATTAGCAGTTAATGCATGGCCTTCTCCCACTCGGTTAAAATTAGTTGCTTGTACTACCTGTGTGATGATGTAAAACTAGTGATTTTTTGTGGGTTAACCATGGTTGGACACCAGGTGCCCACTCTATCACTCCCCTTCTCAGCTGGACAGGGGAGAGAAAGTATAACCAAAAATGGGGGTCAGAGGTTTGCCTCTAATTTGCCATCACAGGCAAAACAGACTCGATTTGGGAAAAACCTAATTTAATGTATTACAAATCAATTTGTATTGAGATAGTGAGAACTAAAAACAAACCTTAAAACACATTCCCCTCATCCTTCCCTTCTTCCTGGGCTCAACTTTGCTCCTGATTGCTATACTTCCTTCCCCACCCTGAGTGGTGCAGGCCAACGGGGAATGGGGAATGCAGTCAGTTTATCACACGTTGTCTCTGCTGCTTCTTACTCCTCAGGGGGAGGACTCCTCACACTCTTTGCCTGCTCCCGAGTAGGGTCCCTCCCATGGGAAACAGTCCTCCACAAACTTCTCCAACATGAGTCCTTTCCACAGGCTGCAGTTCTTCATGAACTTCTGCAGCCTGAGTCCCTTCCACGGCATCACAAGTCCTGCCAGCAAATCTGCTCCAGCCTGGGCTCTTCTCTCCATGGGTCCACAGGTCCTGCCAGGAGCCTGCTCCAGTGTGGGTTTCCCATGGAGTCACAGCCTCCTTCAGGCATCCGCCTGCTCTGGTGTGGAGTGATCCACAGGCTGCAGATGGAGATCTGCTCCCCTGTGGAGCTCCATGGGTTGCAGGGGAACAGCTGGCCTCACCGTGGTCTTCACCACGGGCTGCAGGGGAATCTCTGCTCCGGTGCCTGGCGCACATCCTTTGCCAACCCCTTCACTGACCTTTGTGTCTGCAGAGTTGTTTCTCTCACATATTCTTACTCCTCTCTCCAGCTGCAATTGCTGGGTTTTTTTCCTCCCCTTCTTAAATATGTTATCCCAGAGGCACTACTCCCACCGCCGATGGACTTGGCCTTGGACACTGGCGGGTCCGTCTTGGAGCTGGCTGGCATTGGCTCTGTTGGACATGGGGGAATCTTATTGCATCTTCTCACAGAAACCACTTCTTCAGCCCTGCCTGCTACCAATACCTTGCCACACAAACCCAATGTATGATTTAAAAACACATACAAGGAGCCCTGTATGTTCAGGAAGGAAACATCTAAATGAACCATCAGGAAAGAATGACAGAAATTTATTTTTTTAAACATCATCTCTTTCTGGAACTAAAACACTTTTTTGAAGACTACAGTGAAGGTGCCAATTTCTACATCGGATTTATAGCTCTGATTGCCAGCCACTATGTCAAACACTGCATCCACTTGCAAAGAAAAAAACAACAGCTAGGCATTTGGTATGTCTTTTATCTCCCTCCATTCATCACAAATGAACAGTTTTCTGCCTTTCCAAACACACTACATAGACAGATAGGTGAATTAGAATGGTTCTTGAGAATGCTGCTGAAGTTTTCTAAAAAATTACTCCTGGTACTTAAATTCTCAACCTTGTATGATTTTGAATTTTTAATCCGTGTATCTATTTTTAAAACTCAGAGTTTTCACAAAAAATGACTTTTCTCTGTTTTGAATAAATTTCATACTCTCATGACCCAGCTAAGATTTATAGGTTGTTCCTGCTAATGAGGCCCACAATTGTCTCCTATTGTTTTTAAATATAAACCAGCCATCTCTTTCCCAATAGTTGAATACATTCCATAAGAATATTGTATACTGATGTAAACTCTGTAAAAGCTCTATTCTCGCACTGGAAAAGAATGGATTAAGTAACAGAATTAGAGATCCAAATGTCAACTCTAAATATGTTCCATTTTGTTTCTACGTACAAAATTATAATTTCTATAATTGATGGTGAAAATTAGCAAAGCTATGTGGGATATTAAATATATTTATGGAAACGTATTAGCACTGTCATTGCAAGAAATAGAAATAACTGCAATGTTCACAGAGTGATATGTCTTCAATTATTGATATAATCATGATACGATAAGATCGTAATTATGTCAGTAGATCTACAGAGAAAAAGAATTGGTGCTGAGGATCTGATACCTATACTAAATGTGTTTCAGGGAGTTTTTATTTCAGACTCAATATATTTTGGTTCCATAGGATAAATGCATATTATTTTTTGGAAACTATAAGATGTGTTTCAAGAGTGTATCTATCAGTTTAGCCATAGTTAAAAGATACCCTCTCCGTATGCACCAAGACCATTGTATGTGAAGTGAGAAATTGTAAATGATGACTATTGGAAAATCCACTTCAAAATTTATTTTATGCTGAACTGAAACACTAATGTAGACTTGCCTTCTACATTTATTTTGCAAAGCCCAATAATTGTTTTATTTTCTTCCTTGGAACTTTGAGCACTCACTCCACACCATCAGGTCTTCAGTTATGAGATGTAACTAGAACATTGAGATCTACATCTTTCATTTTTATTAAAATCACTGTGAAGACAGACATTGCAAATATCCCTAAGAATCAGTCATGATTGCATTCAAAGTTTGGTCAAAGCCTGTTTAAGACCATTGTGAAAAGAAATGTTCAATTATGTGAATCTAGCCTAAAAACAAAGTCCAAATCTTGCAATAAATATATCTATTGTGTAAAATTACAACTATTTTCCTCATGTTTTTGTTATCCTGAAAACCAAAATTATCACAAAATCACTCCACTTACGCTGAATACTGAAACTTAGAGGAGGTTAAAGGCATAACATGGCAAGCCAACGACTCACTATGCTAAAGTATAAGACAACATTGGGAAAATAAAAGCAGAGCAGAAATTGAAAAAAAAAAAAAAAAGGAAGTTAAAAGTTAGTAAAGCAAAAGAAAAAATAAACATCCTAAGAAATTTTATGGTGTGTGACCTAGGATGAAGAAAATTGTGTGCTAGAAGTTAGAGTTTTTAATTCCACTTGGACAGTTCTGACAATTGTCTAGGTGAGAACAATGGGTTTGGTTTTTGCCTCATGGTCATAAAACAACAGTTCATTTACTTGTGTTATGTCCATCCCTCTCCTCCATGAATCTGCAACCCATGTGTGAGTATAGGAATTAGATTTCACATCTGTCAAATGACATTACATAGCACATGGGTCACAGGTCTGGGATTATTCCTTAGCCCTGTTTATATTCCGTGTGGCTCATGCACACGTGCTGCTCTCAGCAGCTTATAGATGGTCAATAACTATCATAGAATCACAGAATGGTTTGGGTTGGAAGATACCTTTAAAGATCATCTAGTTGTATTCCCCCTGCAACTAAATCAGGTTGCTCAAAGACCCATACAACCTGACCTTGAGTACTTCCAGGGACATCCACAACCTGTTTCAGTGTCTCACCATTCTCATCATGAAAAAATTTCTTCATTATGTTCATTCAAAACCTACCCTCTTTCAATTTAAAGCTGTTGTCCCTTGTCTTGTTACTACAGGCCCTGGTAAAAAGTCTCTCTCCATCTATCTTACATATCCCCTTTAAGTATTGAAAAAACACAATAAGGTGTCCTCCAAACCTTCTTTTCTCCAGGCTGATCAACCCCCACTCTCTCAGCCTGTCGTTATAGGAGAGTTGTTCAGGCTTTCTGATAATTTTTCTGGCCCTCCTCTGGACCCACCCTAACAGGTCCATGTCTTTGTTGTACTGAGGACCCTGGAACTAGATGCAGTACTCCAGGTAGGGTCTCATGAGAGCAGAGTAGAGCAAGAGATCCATCTCCCTTAAACCACACTTTTGATGCAGCCCAAGATACCATTGGTTTTCTGGGCTACAAGTACACATTGTCGGCTCAGATCTAATTTTTCATCTACAAATATACCCAAGTCTTCCTCTGATTATATCACTTGGAATCACTCAGTAAAGCATGTGGAACAGAATTATGCCTACCCACATTAAGCTGCATTAAAAATTTGTTTATTCAAATGGCTTGAATTAAAAAATTTCAAACAAATTTCAAAACATTGAAATACATCTGTGCTATTTTAAAGAAATTTAATACACCAGCTTTACTTCACTGCTCACTTTTGTATTTTAGTTTTTACTTTAGTGTTCCAGAAATGCACATGATGAGTGCTCAGAATTAATAATAAAGAATGGAAAATTCTCATATCCTTTTTAGTAAAATTTGGCACTACCAGGAATCATAGAAATTTAGTCTATCCAAAATTAGTGCACCTAAATTTTTACATTTGTGTATGTTTTGTGACTCGTCTTTGGTGAGATCTGAATGTCATTTACATCTTCTTGATTACTTTTGCTTGTTAGATATTCATGTGACAAACATGACTAACAAGAAAAGCATATAGGTTGCAGTTGGAATGGGTACCTACATTTGGGGATGTACAAGAATCACTCTATCACTTTGCATAGCCAGTCCCTTTCTGCATTTTGCAGTGTAGATCATTGTTCCCCAGAGGACTGCAAAAGTGTTGAAGAGCAGCCTCAAAGTATTAAACAGTAGCCATTAACAGCAGCAATGTAGTTTCTGAGTAGCAATATTAAACTGCAATACCCATCTTTAACTCTTTCATACTGGCTGGAAACTGTTAACTAACCCTCGTTACTGGCAGCAGGAAATGTATTTGTACCTGCAGCCACTGATTCTGGCATGTTCTCATTCCTCCATTATGGGCAGGTAAGAGGTGGCAAAAAGCTGTAAGGAAGACTGATCCAGCATTGCTCTGAGTGGTGTTTTGAATCACTTGTAAGTTTGCAACTTTCCTCTGTTTGTGCTATTTATTGTTATGTATTCAGTATTCATGGATGACTGTGTGCTGCAAGCTAAGCAACAGAATACATCATCATTCCCCTTTCTCATGTTTTGGTCTCATGCAGCCCCTTTCTCACCTTCCTGTGTAGCTTTAATTTTTTTTTTTTTTTTTTTTTGTCATTTCGTGAGAATTGCAGGCTTCCATTATCACTTTAGTCTGCCTCGGTTTCTCTTTCCTTATGCAGTGTAATGTAAGGCCTGCCTTGTCATATTTTCTGCAGCTAGAAGAATTAATCACAGCCATTTTGACTATACTTCTAATCCCACTAGTTCTGTTTCATTCTTCTTTACAACACTTATCTCTGATTATTTTCTGGTCAGAGGATGTTAAGGATTTGCTAAGGACAGCTGTTTATGAATGCTTGGAATTTAGATGGTAACATTTTGATAAATAATGGTAAAAGAGCTGTTACACTGGAATTCAATATACAATGTTTACTCCAGAGGGTAACACTTCTCTTTCTCCAGATTACTTAGGGTTATGAAGACATGTCTGTCTTTCTCTTTTCAGACATAAATTTTTGTTTTGCTTAACAATATTGCTGAAGTGTATGATGTTCTGTCCCTCATCTGTATCTGCCCAAGATATTGTTTAATGGTGTTCCTGTGTGACTGTATGTTCTCGTGGTTTTAGTTCATCTTGATGCTTTACATGATGTCTAATCTCATAACTATATATTTGTTTGTTTTGGTCTGCCTTCCTCTAAAGGATGTGAGGTTAAGCTCACCTGCAAAGTCTGTATGGAACTGTACCGCATTCCTTGCAGTTATCCAATTTATCTCTTTGCCTCATCTAAGTCATTATGTGTATCAAGAGTACTCTTAGGCTAAGACACTCATTTCTGCAATTACCTGAAATGGGGAAAAATACTACCAATATTACACAATACATCTTCAACAATCTGAGAAGGAGAAAATATATGACTAAACATAAGATTGGCCCCAAATCATAACATATGAGTCTGAAGTAACATTGACAGTCAGGGCATTAGTTTTCATTAATTTGATAATCTTGATTTCAGAGAAAAGTGTTGCAGAGAAAATTTCAGACCATATGGAAGCAGACAGGCTTTATTGTGCTCCTGCATTGCAAGACAAATTGCCAGCACTTTTCAGAGTTATCTAGACCAGATTGTCTAGAATCAGAATCATGGAATGATTGGAAGGGACCTTAAAGACCATCTAGTTCCAACCCCCCTGTCATGGGCAGGGACACCTTTCACCAGACCAGGTTGCTCAAAGCCCCATCCAACACGCCCTTGAACACATCCAGGGATGGGCCATCACAACTTCTCTGGGCAACATGGTCCAGTGCCTCACCACCCTTATAGTGAAAAAATTCTTCCTTATGTCTAATCTAAATTTACATGCCTTCAGTTTGAAGCTATTACCCTTTGTCTTATCACTACATGCCCTTGTAAAAAGTCCCTCTTCAGCTTTCATGTAGGCCCCCTTCAAGTACTGGAAGGCTGCAATAAGGTATCCCCAGAGCCTTCTTTTCTCCAGGATGAACAACCCCAACTCTATCAGCCTGTCTTGATAGGAGAGCTGTTCAAGCTCTCTGATCATTTTTGTGGCCCTCCTCTGGACCTGCTAAAACAAGTCCATGTCTTTGTTGTACTAGGGACCCCAGAACTGGACACAGTACTCCAGATGGTGTCTCACCAGAGCAGAGCAAAGGGGAGAATCTCGCCCTGCCATCTGCTGGTCACACTTATTTTGATGCAGCCCAAGATACAGTTGGCCTTCTGGGCTGCAAGCATACATTGCTAGGTCTTGTTGAGCTTCTCATCAACCAACACCCCAAGTCCTTCTCAACAGGGCTGCTCTCAATCCATACTCTGCCCAGCCTGTACTTGTGCTTGAGATTGTCCTGACCCATGTGGTCACTTGGCCTTGTTGAACCTCATGAGGTTGACACGGGCACAGTTCTTAAGCCTGTCAAGGCTTGTCTGGATGGCATCCCTTCCCTCCTGTGTGTTGACTGTACCACACAGTTTGGTGTAATCAGCAAACTTCATGAGGGTGCACTCAATCCCACTGTCCATGTTGCCAGCAAAGATGTTAAACAACGCCAGTCCCAACACTGACTGTTGAGGAACACCACTCATCACTGGTGTCCACTTGGACATCAAACCATTGACTGGTGAGTGTGACCAGTGTAACCATCCAGCCAATTCTTTATCCACCAAGTGGTCCATCCATCCAATCCATGTCTCTGCAATTTAGAGACAAGGATGTCGTGAAGGACAGTGTCAAATGCTTTGCACAACTCCAGGTAGATGATATCAATTGCTCTTCCCTTATTCACCAATGCTGTAACCCCATCATAGAAGGCCACCAAATTTGTCATAAACAAAGAACAACAAAAGTGCCTATAAGCACCTTATGGCAACAGAACAACAACAAAAAAGTCTATAAATAGGACTGAGTAACAGCAATGGGCTGGACAGTTTCATGACTAAAGTTAACTAGTACTAATTTACTAAGCAGAACACTTGTTATAACACAGAAATTTAGAGAAAGTTCCTTCTAGTGAGCAGAGTCATTCTTTCTCTAACTTGTTGCACCTGAGATGTTAGATTGTACATCAATGTGCTGTACTGTATAGTACTGTGCCTCCACCACATAAAATATCTAAGTTGTTGTACCTTGGCACATTTAAGCACAATGCATGAATTTATGTCAGGGCTCATGAACAAAGGTTAAACAGGCTTGAAATGACTCGTCATGATGTTTTTATCACTAAACACTGCACTGGACCTTTGCTTGAAGTTGAACCTCTCCCTGTATGTATCTTAAAGTACAGTTGATGAACCAAAGAACTGAAGCTGAAGCAAAAGTTCTTCTGTATATACACTTCAGTATTATATGTGGCCTGCATGTGTGTGTACACATATTATGTTGTGTGTGTGTATATATATGCATATTTATATATATCATGTATCTGTTTTCTGACAAGTGTAAATCTCAGCCATTTGAATGGTGAAGTAAAATGATAGAAAGAAGACTCCTTAAAACTTTTGCTTTAGAAAGCATTAATCAAAAGGTCAAGCCAGTATGCTATCATGGAGAATTTTTGAATTAAGTCAGTTTATGTGGTAATTTCTGAGCCAATGTGAAACAGTCTAGAATCAAATCACTCTCCTTTTTTATTATTATTACCTGAGCTTGTGAGAGATTTATTTTTCCCCTTGCTGACACAAACATTGACCTCTAACTTCAGTGGAAGCTGGAAAAGGTACATCCTCATGGTCTGTCTTCATCTCAGTTTATCTCAGTGCCCACTCACATCAGGGAACCAAAGAGAGGTCTAGAAATTCTGCCCTTGATCACAAGGTAGGTGAGGCACTCTCCACTACAGAAAGCAGAGGCAAATCTATTTAAACACAAGAAAAATGCAATTACACATCTGTGTTGGTAATCAGTGTTGGTGCAGGTGCTGCTGGAATAAGATTCAGGCAGATTAATTATTTACACAGATTATGTCTATGATTTGCAATGGACTTAAGGGAGGCTTCCTGGCAAAGATTGGAAGAGGATTGTTTGTGATTAACTTAAAAGCAAGGATAAAGCAATGCCATTATTAAGTAAATACTGCAGTCTGAATCAACATTTACAAACTGCTTGGTAAAGTCTTGCATGCTGATTGTCTTCAGCAGGCAGGCTGGAGACAAGGCAGAAAGAGTATGGAGAGAGGGAAGGGGCAAGAGAGGAACAACTCAGCTGAGTATGCTCAAATTCTGTGTTTGTGTTTTTGTACGCACTGTCTAAGAATGCCTGCCTCACAGTGAGAGAGTGGGAATGAATTAGAATTCTCTAAACACTGAGATTCTGTTGTCATAATGTGCTTATAAGCATTATAGTGGAAATGAGTATCTGGAGGCAGATTGAAAGACTTGACCTAATGCCCTTATCTCTCAGTCCTCCAACTCCAATCTAATGAACATATACCCATAATTATTTCTCAAATAGTTTTTATCTAATTTTAAAGTGGATAATTTATAGCACTTGTAGAAAAATGCTATAAGTTTTATTAAAATATTCAGCATTAGGAGAACTTTGAGCAGAATATATTTCCTTACTGTTCTACAAAGTCATACATATTTATAATATTAAAAACTCTTCAGTTGCTTTAATAATAGCATTCTGTTCCATAGATCTGAATACTAATGTTAATATATCTGCTGCATGCACTAGAAGGCTGTGCACAGGATAACATACGTTTTATACTTCCTTTTTTTTTTGTATATGTGTTTCTACTTCTCTTTAGTTTGCCTTTAATTATGATTTGTTTTGTGATAAAAAACACATTGTAAGCAGAAAATAAAAGCGTTGGAAAGAAAACTAATATTTCCTCATAGCTCTGTCAGACCCTAGCCTGGTAGTGCTGCATTTAGAATAGAATCATAGAATCATAGAATCATTTAGGTTGGAAAAGACCCTTAGGATCATTGAGTACAACTGTAAACCTAACACTGCCAAGTCCACCACTAAACCATGTCCCTAAGCACCACATCTACATGTCATTTAAATAGCCCCAGGGATGGCCATTTAACCACTGGTGTTCTCCAATGTTTGATAACCCTTTCAGTGAATAATTTTTTCCTAATATCTAATCTAAACCTCCCCTGGCACAACTAGACACCATTTCTTCTCGTCCTATCACTAGTTACTTGGGAGAAGAGACCAACACCCACCTCACCACAACCCCCTTTCAGGTAGTTGTAGAGAGCGATAAGGTCTCCTCTCAGCCTCCTCTTCTCCAGACTGAACAACCCCAGTTCCCTCAGCCGCTCCTCGTAAGACCTGTGCTGTAGAGCCTTCACCAGCTTCGTTGCTGCAATTCATTATTATGAAATCCTGCAAGTCTGACTGTTGACAGCTGAAGATGCTCTGCACCTTGCAGGATCAGACCTTTGGGCTGCAAACTGATTTTACTCACCACAAAGGCAGGACAGTGATGGTGGGGAGGCACGGGGCATATGAATGTTCTCATCTACCTTAGATGTCCCTGCCTGCAGCAGGTTTCCAACCCAAACCATTCTATGATTCCCTGATTCTGTGAATATACCCAATGTAACAACTAAGCAGAGCTATAGTTTTCAAAGTGCTCTCTGATTTTTGTATCTTTGCCCTATATGATGTGCAGAAACAGGCAAAATCCAAGGCTGCTTTTGAGAAGGAAATTCTAAAATAGCTGAAAAAAACTAGAACAACAAAAGAATGGTGTCAATTTAAGCACCTACAAGTACCTCTTCCTTGGTATTCTTAGTTCATCAGCCATCTCAGCCCAGGATGGTATTGGGATGTACCTCCTGAAAGAGTTCCTCGGGACAGTGATGGCAGAAATGAAATTATACTGTGTCTGGGGAGGGTGGTTATGCTAAAACTGCATTTGGAAAATGTCACAGCTGTGCATCAACCACCAAAAGGTTCAGATCTGGTATCACCAATGAAATAAGACAAAAAATATTACTGCTTTTTTGTGGGTGCAGTTCTGATGTTGTTCATAATTGCAACGATGGAGAAGGCTCTATTTCCTTATCTTCCCTGAAATGCCCCGGTCAAATAAGACTGCAGGTGCCTAGGGCCAGTGAAGTAGCTGTATATAGTGTTTGGGCAAGCAGTTAACAGCCTAGGCCTCGTACATCTTTCTCACATTTAAGGTCCTGCTTCCAAGCAGTGTTCCCACCCTTAGATAAATAAATCGGGGACCTAATGACAGGGAGGAAAACTGACTTGGCACAGATCCAGGGGTTTGTCTGACTCACTCAAAACTAAGGCATGGTAAAGTATGCTACCTACTGCTAAATATAAATAATGGATTTCTTTGTGCAGAGCAGAGTGCTGTCCTGTTGGATAGGATAAGTTTATTTTCTATCCCTGGCAAGATCGATGTTGTGACCTTCTGCATGCGGCCCAGAAAGCAAAGGTGTCCAAACTCGAATTCTTACTAGTCTATAGGAAATGCTTTGACCATTAGGAGACCAATTTTAATCTGATTTTATTTTCTGCCTATGATATTATCTTTCCTATTGATAAGAGATTCTTGATTTATTTATTCGGAGTTATCCTCTTTCTTTTTCCCCTTCTCCAATGAAGTATTTATTCAAGTTCTGGTTTAGAGCTTGATCCCAGATTGGACACTAAGTGTTAATGGCGTGATGTTTTGCAGAGAAGAGAATGCATAAGGAGGCGTATGGTTCTAGTACCCAGAAGTTTTAGGTTTAAAGTACACACACAAGAAGTACCTTGCAGGAAACTTGGAAATGTTGTTTGCAGGTGGAAGCTTCAGAAAAGCCTGATTCAAAATTAAATTTCATTTCTGCTTCAGCATGTTTTCGTTTTAATCTCTTTCAGTTCACTCTGTGCCTATTGGTATGTGTGGATATGTGCTTGTGTCTGCACTAGGTAGGTGGCTTTACCATATCTCTAGGCATAGTGGACAAACAGAAAGTGGGAAGAAGGGACCTTGAAAATAGAATCTTTCAAGATAGAAAATTAACTAAGGCTTGTGTTATCATATTTTTACCAAAAACTTAAATACTTGTAAAATGGCCTGTTTTGTTTTATTTTTTAAGAATATGAGTCTATGAACTTTTGACAATGTGGTACAATGACGATAAAACAGATTGTGAAGTGGACAGTATGAAATCAGAAAGCGAGAAGCACTGGGGAGAAAAATCATTAAGGAAAAAAAGAGTGTTAGAAGAAAAATAAGTGTGCAAAACCAAGTGCTATTTAGTAATAGGCACAGCAGGAGTAAAAAGACCTTCAGTATATTGCTGAATAAGGAGCTTCACAAAGGGATTAAGGGAAAAAAATCAGCTTAGCACAAATATAAAATATTGGAGTAGGATGGTGAAAATGTAAACATCAAATGAGTGTTTACGTAAGTGTATATCCATCTCTCATCCATCTATCTGTTTATGTAGACATGAACAGGCTACAATATATTTTAAAAATTGCAGGAAATTTTGCAAATGTTTAAAATGCAATTAACTGGAAAAGATGGGTCAGCAGGAAACCCTATCACCATTTAGCACAGTCAAGCTGTCTACACTTGCGTTTTGGCAGCTAGCAGCAGCAGGAGTAGAGTGAGGTGGTCTATCAGGACTTGCCTATGCTCACAGGAAAACAAAAGAGCACACTCAGATTAGCAGATAATGTTATAAAGGGAATGCAAGGGCTGCAGTCCAATTTATTCTTTTTTTCTCCGGTTCCAATAGGTATGAAACTACTGAGCCGTTTTACACAGCATATCTATCTGTTCCTGCAAAATGTGGAGCCCTTGTAAAAAACCCTGTTCCTTTTGTTGTGAAATGTCAATTCAATAAAGCTAGGATTTTATTAATAGAGGAAAAAGAACTTGGAATAGTTTTTCAACTAAATAAGCATTGGAGAAAATTTTAGTAATAGTTAAAAAAATTAATTTCACTTGTTCTTAAATGAAAAATTACTATTTTATTTCTTAATGCATTAGTCAAACTACTGTATTTTAAATATTCAATATAAAACTAGTAAAAACCTAAATGAACAACGTCTCAAATTATCAAAAAGGAAGAAAATAATGGAATGAAGTAAAACTGTTTTCTTTCCACATCTTACACCTCCATAGTTTGGTGGTTTTTTTCTTCTGAAACTGTGTTGTTAATAACATGTCTTCTGAATTTAGGATAGAAAGTTATTAGGATGAGAAATTTGTGGGCTTTTTTAGATTCACCTTTTAATCACAGACAAAAAATTACATTTACACACCTCTAATCTCCACCTACTGCTGTACTGAGAGTGGCTGTTGTTCTAGGTAGTTGTGTTAATGACTGAATCACAGAAGGAAAAACTGTTATAGACATAATAACAAACGCATCTATGGTGCAAGATATTAATAAAAATGCTGTTATTAAAAAAGCTGGTGATACATTCTTTGTATTGATGATTAATTTAATAGAATATGCACACACTGAAAAATCAAAATTTGTGGAGGGAAACATGAGACATGCTTTTATTGGTGGGGTATTTTGCTGTAGGTTTTTCCTTTTTTTATCAATCCCAGAAACATCACAAAGAACACAGCTCTCAAGCAGGAATGCAGCATTACAGAAATGTAAAAAGTTTAAGGATAGGTCAATGAACTAAAAAAACCCCACAAAATATCAATTTTGCATGGGGAAATGCCAAATCAAAACATGACGTTACTTCCTCTTTGAAATCCTAGGAATTTTTCATCTTAATAAAATTAGGACAAAAATAAATGTCAAATACCAGATTTTATACCAGATTGAAAGTTATGATAAGGAATGTGTATGCAGAGCATTGACTTCTAGTATCTTTTCCATTTAGGAAAAAAAAAAGTTAATGTATGAGAGCTTTACCTTAGGTATTCTATAAAGGGTGATGATAGCAACATTATCACAGTCAACATCATACATTAATTTAAAACCAGAACAAGCCCACGATAGTGCAATACCACCATAAAGGTTATGCACTTCAGAACACTCAGGGAAATCATGATTGTAAATAAAAGCATCATAAGTCAGAATTTCATATCTTTAAAATACAAGAACAACTTTAAGTACTATAACAAGAGAGAAGACAACAGCAGGTGTCACAATCCTGACAATGTTCCTTATCTAGGAAAGAAAGTACGACGTCATAAAGCTGAACGATATAGTATCAATGTTCAATGACTGGTTTTAAAGAACCACAAAAACTTTGGCTTTATGTAGATCCTTCAGGTCTGAAAATTTATCTCAAAGCAGCTTATGAAGTAATGATGAATCAAAACCAATATAATGCAGAAGCTATTTGAGCAAATGAAGTCTTGAGGAGAAAGATATAAAGAGATAGATTTATGCAACTAAGCAGCCCATCAAGCTAACCCATTAATCCATACTTGTGTTGAGTGCTTAACTTACTGATTTTTTCCCCCCCACAATGCTCATTGTTTTGACATCTGGATACAGCACAAAAATATGCAGCTGTACAAGAAAATAGAGGACTGCTCAGAAAAGGGTAGAGCACTAAATTACTACTTCTGCTACTGCAGAAAGATGAAACACCAACCGTAATAAAATCTTTATAGTGTCCTGTTAATATTAACACAGATGAAACCAATTACCTGCATTTCTGCCAGATCACTGAAGCTGCATAGTGGAGAACAAGTGTTGCAGATGAATGGTGTCTCCTGAAAGTCTCCTTTTGTCACAACTGTATTAAGAGCAACCAAGCCAGGAGAATCCTTGTATGCTGAGCTGTTGTGTCAAGCACGAGGGCATTTTCAGCTGTTTTGCTTTGCTGAGCTGAGGTGAACAAGAGTCCATCTCCTATTATGGTATTGTAGGGCTTTTCCTGTAAGGGATGAAAAACAAAAGGTAGCTTTATTGTAATTTCACCATTTATTAGTTGGTGAAAGAAGTTTAAAATATCTGAAATCAGATACACAGAGAACATAGATCTTAGCAGAATGAGACCCTAATTAGGCCTGTGTAAGATCCTGAAGGAAGAGAACCAGATTATCACTAAGGCACTGTTTGAGATAATAATTTACACAAAAACAGAGATAACGGATTGATGTTAAAGAAAGGATTAATCTATAAGCAGTTCAGACAGAATTTCTTTATGCAGAGGGTTACTGAATAATGGAACAAATTGTCAAAGGCAGTGATAGAAGCAAGTGTGAATTATTCTGACACATTTCTGGAGGAGAGAATTGGAGAGTACAGTTGCGAGCTAGATTTCCAAGATGATAAATGATGATATATGAATTGATTTAATTTAAAGCTGGGGAGGCTAAGGGCGGGAGGAAGTGCATTAAAAAGTCCAAGGTTAGTTATGGGAGATCTTAATGGACCATTTTCCTCCTGGTTCCCTTAGAATTTCCTTTATGCTACCGTGAGGCAAAGTTTTATACAATTGATTACAAAATGGACTAGCAAGGAAGAGGGGAACCAGCTACTTATTGGTAAAGACATGAAAGATGAAAGGATCACAAACCATTCAGTTGCTTTTCTTTGTGCAGAGTCTTTCTACTGAAATAGATTTTTGGGTACGATCTGAGAACTCCAAGGATATAAACAGAGAAAAGCATGCACTAAAAAAAACACAATCAAAAAAAAACCAAACCCAAACAAACAACTAGATAGGCAAAGTGCTAAACCATTCTTTCAAATCTAATGTGGATGGCCCTGTGGTCATACTGTCACGTCTGTTGAAGCCATTACCACCATCACTAATAGGTTTGCAGGTGTTCTTAACACTAGAAGAGGTCGTACACAAAATGGCCTAGAATGTCTCATTTCAAAAAAGAACACATTAATATTTGAAGCTAAAACAGAAGTACTATGGGTTAAACACTTTCATAAACAGATTGATGAAGGAACAGAAAATGGCACATCAGTTTGGCTCCTGTCCTCTGAAAACCCAAAAGTCCACTAATAATGAAAACTTTAGCTGAAAGAAAATAAAACCTGAACGCTTTGCTTAGAAGTAGATCAAAATTTGATACGCACCTGATGGAAAGTAACTGTCTTCCGTCCCAGTCCCCAAGTCCAAATAATGCTTATTAATAAAGGTTCTGCTAAACCTGAAATTTCACATTAAAGAGCATATGTGATACATATAACATGTTAAGCCATGGAAGAAAAGTCTGTCAAAAACCTCTTGTCCATCTATTGTTATTTCTTCTTAAAATAGTAATGCTGGTGTTGATTTTTCCCTTAGGTTATTTTTGGCATATAGCTTCCATCACCGGGAGAAAGTATATTAGCACAGACATGTCACTGCTACAACTTCTGTGAAACTAAATATGACTGTGTCCCAGAGGACTACCCAAAATCTAATGAAGTCTGAGTGAGAGAACGCATGGCTGTGCAGTTCTTGCCTGAATCATTCTTCTGTTGAATTTATATAAAATCCAGGGCATACAAATTTCTCACAGGGAAATTAAAATTATGACCGTGTTGAGGTCTGTGTGCATTTTCTGGTTCTCATATCAGGTTTACTATAATGTCATGAAATGCTTTTAAATAGGCAAAAAAAACTTTCAAACTATCGGTACTCATTAAGAAATGAAACTGTTTGTTAAGTAGTGTTAGATGGGGGAACCTAGAAAATTATCTAATCCTCCAAATTACTATGGGAGGCCTTTTGCTTAATCAGAAGGAAAGTGGAACAAAACAACTATAAAAATGAACCGGTGTATCCCAGACTAGAAAAGCAGCAGATCACTCAAGCATTTGCTTGAGCCATCTTCAGTGATAGAGATGGGAAGGATGGTCTTCAAGACTTCTGCATGGTTTTGTGAGCTCTGGCAAAGGCTCGTTAAATATGAGGAAGGTCTAATGAGGCAGACTCATAAGCTAGGGCAGATAAAGAGGACAGTGATCATTAAATACAATTCTAAATATATATTTTGGTATTTCATCTAAATTTATTCCACTACAGAAAAAATATGGTTTTTAGTGGAATATAAACTTTTGTCCTAATCCTGTTCTCATAATAGATGCAACTGGATCACCTGGCACATGTGAGGTATTCTGGTCTCTGGAGGCTGACAGATCCACTACTGTGCCACACAAAGGCAAATTTCTAGAGACTGTCTAACTCATCAGACTGTCAGATGTTCAAGAGTCTGTTGGATGATCACCTAATAAAATGAAAGCACTCAACAGAACATTAATAAAATTAGTTATTGTGGGGAAACATCTTGATTAAATGTCATCAGTGCCTCTATATTATACCTGTGTTCTTGGTCTTCATAAGCACTGAATGCATGGAAAAAATACTTTTTCCTCTCTGTTTGTCTACAAAACAAATAAAACCATCCATTAGTTGCTC
This sequence comes from Phaethon aethereus, assembly GCF_964289735.1. Taxonomy (NCBI): domain Eukaryota; kingdom Metazoa; phylum Chordata; class Aves; order Phaethontiformes; family Phaethontidae; genus Phaethon; species Phaethon aethereus. The sequence goes on along the minus strand of NC_138577.1, from coordinate 41,236,212 downwards.
CTCTAACCACAATCATTCCTAAGGAGACTCCTGGGTGAGCTGAGTCAACTATGGATTGTCCTTAAGGCCAGGCCTGGTGACAGCAACACCAAGGATGAGGGAAAGAAAAACAAGATGAGACTGTCTTTCCCCAAGCCCCTTCACACAGGTTTTTGCTCTCTTTGTGGCATATATTTTCATATCCCAGTGAAACCCATTATCTAGTCATTATTTATCATATCAAACATCCCTTTTTAATTTCTACTTCAATAGAGTCTTTTTTTGTTTGTTTGTTCCACACCCTCCACCCCTCCCCTCTGTTTTTATAAAGTTGCACAACCTTTAGGGAAAAGGGAAGTTGTTTACCATTTGTAATTATGGTACTAAAAAAGAAATCAAACCACAAATTCATTGCAGAGCGTTTGATCCAGAATATTGTTAGAAACATAATTAATAGCTGAAAGTATTTGAAACAACAGTCCTCAACTTAGTCATTAGACATCCAGAAAAATACAAGAACCCAGCTTTTCAAGCTTTAATGTACTGATATTTGTTTTCCATTTCAGTATTTAAAGCGTTAATTTTGTGGATCATTTTGTTTGCTGCTATAATGGAAAACAGAAATTAACACCATTTCATAATCTCAAAATACTATATATGTTTAAGGGTTGTTGATAGAGAAACATGTTGATTTTCACTGAAAGCTCTCATTTTGCATCCCCCATCTTCAGATCTTCAGAGGCCTTCAGACCCAGGAAAAACAAGTGGAACAAAACATGCAGGCTGGCATCATCCACTGGGTAGTAAGCTACCTACCTAAATAGGGTTTAAACTACATGACCGCAGCACCATTTTTTAAGTGTTTCTCTGGCTGGTGCAAACCAGTGGGGATCCGTGGATTAGTACAGTACAATGTCAGCTTATGGGGGTTTAGACCCTGGCAGAATACTTTTCTTCACTATTTCCTTGCAAATCTCTCCTTTGCTGGTTTCCATAGTTTTTGTTGTACCTGAAAAAAAAAAAAAAAGCAACCTTCCAGCTGCTTATCATTGCTGATCCATTCACACTCTGGCATTTTTACTAAATTTTTTGTTGCCATTTATTTTGGTTTATTTTGTTTTGAACTCAGACTGTATATGGGTGAGTCCATAACAAGAACCAATTGTTCAGAGTGATTATTTTCTGCTCTTCTACTTTCCTCCTTCTGCCCTTACCTTCTTTGGTTTATTCACATCACAGTAGTGCCTCTTCATGGAAGAGGGTATCAATGTACACAAGAAAAGTGTCTCAGTGCATGAATTGACATCCTCTAGATATGAGTAGCTTAAGTTTGTACCTGTTATATTTGTGAAGGTATAATGCTGCCAAGAGTATACTGAGGAGTCTGGGAAATGTCTGCAGTTTTCCAGGTCCAGTGCAATGCTGGACAACAGAAGTAGGAGAAAGGCTTGCCCCAGTGTTTGGGCATATAAGCCAGGCTAAATCCTTTAAATATGGAATAAGATCTAGAGCAGTTTTCCCGGTGCCCAGATACCATTGCTTCACACTCAAAGTAGACAGTGTTTTTTTCTTCTCTGTTACTTATCCTCTGTAACACCCATGTCTAATGATGTTTACAAGGCAATGGACGTTCATCTGAGCTATACAGCGTTGATCTACTGCTGCAAGAAGACCATAGGCATAACATGATCTTTTTGTGCCCCATGTTACATGCAGATATCACCATGGAACAGCAGTTTGCTTTGGGCTACTCTGTCAATGTCTTCCCTGCACACATGGCAGGTCTGTCTTGCTGCTGTAATTGCAGATCCTTTAGGGATTGCCTACATGACATAGGGTTCAGCACAGCGTTTATCAAGAATTTTCAAATCTCTGAAGTCTGAATTATAAAAACAGAGGAGGAGAGGAAAACTAGAAAAATGAAAATGCTCTAAACAAATTTTCTTCCTTTAGTTTTGAAATATATTCTGTCAGGTTCCTTAGCAGCATTCTTGATAACAGTGTTTTGTCACAAAAATCTGTGTTGTGAATGGGGTTGTAGGGTTTTTACTTAATTTACAGATTAGAGATTCTAAGGATACTAGTCTAACTGATCATCATATGTTTCTTACTCATTTCCATTTCAGTTCATCTCAAAATTGCCCTTATATTGGGAGGATTAGAAAACTGATGTTATCTAGGCTGGGCTTCTGTTTAGTAATTATATGAAAGTACAGTGATTTGGGAATTTCACCTTCTATAAACCAGCTACATTTTAATCATCTACTAAGCTACATAACTAGTAAGCTTTAAAATGCAGATGCCTCTTGCCTTTCTCAGAATGCTTTGTTTCAGTGCATCACAAATAAAGATGCTGTAAAAGCTCAAACTATAGTTAAAATTCAGTTGCCAGACAAGTTTGCCTCCGATACAAGTGATCATCTTGTATGTATAAGTAATAATGATTCAAGTATTCCATTTAGGTTTTATACAAACAAGTGGCTGAATGGCCTCCTACTCATGCAGCAAACTGATGAGAAGTGCTCCTGTTTGTTATTAAATACAAGCAGATTTTGTTATACAGCAAAGGCAGGAGTCAGGTTACCTTCTGCCTCTGTCATTGCCCCAGAAGAAAGCAGGAAAACAGCAAGTGCCTTCCAACTCTCCAGTCGTTAAACAGAAAAGCCAGGCTCTAAAGATCCTGATGCCTTAGGAAGGCACTAAAAGGGGTCTAAACCAATTAGCAGAAACCTCCAGCTGGTGCCTTTACTAATTCTAGTCCAGGATCTGGCTGTCTGTACTAGAAGTAACAGAGAAAATCCCACAAGCCTGTTACGTGCCTTCTGCGGGAGTCAGCCGTAGCCAGTGGATTTGCCGAATCTTGTGTATGTTTTGATGAGCTATTGGAGTAGGTAAGAGACCATGCTGACTACTGAGGCTGCAATATATTCCTTGTCCTCCACCTTCTGTGGGACCTGGGTGTCAACAGGGGAAGTCTTATTTCCCATTGTTTCTGACTCTAGTTCTACAAGTGGCTTTAATAACAACCTGAGTAAAAGCGTGACTCCTAGATCTTCCTGGAGCTATGATCTATACCTGTGATCAATTCCAGTTGCCTGGGGAAATGATTAATAAGATCATGAAGAAGGAGTTTCCTTGTCTTTTTAAAAGGTATTTTTTACAGAGTGTACTTGGGATACTATTCGGCTCACAGAATCCCATGAAATGTGTCAAAAAGACTCTTTATTTCACATTTTTTACTTAATTTAATGACTGTGTGTTACTGTTTCAGAATTAAACAAAGGCACATGTACTCACGTTGTTGTAACTAGGTGCTATGTAGTGGGTGCTATCTTTAAAATACACCATGGAGTTGAGCTGGATGAAAAATAATACCTGAATGAAAGTGAAGTTTGCCACATCACCCAAGACTTAAAGAAACAATTCTGGACCCTTTATTCTTTTTTATTTTATTTGTTCTCATTTGTAGCTTGTGCATTATTCATGATGACCTTTCAACCAGAAAGCTTCTGCTACCAGGCTTGTAAGTAAAGCACAAACTATATGCAATGAGGAACATTTTGGACCAATGATTTTTAGCCCAAGATGGTTGCAAGAGGCATTAATATGGTCAATATAAAACTCTTCTGCTGAAGTAGTTTCTGAAGTAGACTATAGGCTAGCCTTGCAAACCACTGTCTACCTATCACTGCCATTGCATCTGAACTATCTTAAGAATACTGTAAATTTTCTGTATAAAGAACACTCAAAACCATCTTCTAGCTGACTCCGTTCCTTCCTCCAGCACAAGTTTTTTCTCTGTTTTTGACCTGCATACTCTCACCTCTGAGTCCAGTGAGTCGGTTCCCACATTTGCTACCTAAAATCCATTATAATGCATCAAATGTTCTGTAAAGCAACCAAGGCAGGAGGGGGGCAAGGGGAGAAGGAGGGAGCAGGATGACATAACAATATGCCAATAGTATGCAAATAGTAGGAAGTATGTTTGCTTCCAGTAGTTTCTATGAGAAAATTGTAGCTCCTGGGAGTCTTTGCTTTAGCTATCAACGTATTAGATGTACCTATTCTTTGGTTCTGTAATCAGAAATAGATTTGTAAGTTGCTGTATATCTGAAGACGTTCGTACAGGACTTTGTTACTTATTATGCGTACATTATTTGCCATTTAATTAAAATGTGCCATTAATATAACTCAAGCAGAGAACTTTATAAGATCTTGATCCTCTAAGATGTATATGGTTCCAAATGTTCTCCATGCTTTCTTTTTCCTTAGATTGTAATTATAACAACTATACAGATCTAAATATGAACAATGAATTACTAGATCCTTAGTTTTCTATTTTTTTAAAGTCTTCATTGTCAAAAACATTTTAAGGAATTTCTGGTGAGAGGGATCCCAGACCTTCAACTATACATGATATTTTCAATCTGCTGTCTTTGAACAGAGAAACAATCTCCAAAAACATTTCTCTAAGCTTTCACTAAGGCACCTTCACAAACAAATGGCTACCATCTTACACACAATCAGGTCTTATTTTCAGATGCTTCGTATTTTACCCAGGTACGGCATGCATTTTAGAGGGGAAAGAATGGAACATATGAAGTAAGTGTTTTACCCTGCAGAGAAGTAAATAATTAATGAAAAGGAATGCAGAGTATAGCTCCTCTGTATCTTAAAAATACATAAGATCCTAAAGTGACTGATTTCGTTGGATAAATTAAACTAAATGTCATGTTTCCAAGAAGAAATGGCAGGACTGGGGAATGCACAGAATAAATGTTCCATGGTAATAACCAGGGAAAGAAAGATTCTCAGAAGATGTGGCTAGATTTCAGGAGGTGTGTAATATTTTTCTGTCCTGTAGTTTTATTCTGGACTATTTTGGCAAAAATAATCCTTTTTTTTTTCTTCTTTCTCTCTTTCTTTCTTTCTTCTTTTAGCTTACATATCCATTACTATTGAATTTACAGCACTGCTGCTTAAAACTGTATGAAGTCGTCCAGCGTATTTAGCTTGAAATTTCATCATGTCTGAACAGCTTAACTGATAGGAGGCTGATAACACTTTATGAAGCAGGTTTTAATAATGCTTTCATGTTTCTGGTTTATGATACCATTAAAGTCATCTTTTGTCATATTAGTAATAGAGATATTCTCAAAATAACCCAAGCAGCAATTTAATATAGCTTTTAATGTCAGCATAAATTCCTGTATTACTAAACTTATTTAAAATGTTAACAGTGTCATTTGCATTTACAGATATATGTTTCATGTTATTATGGAATGCAAATCTCTTAGGCTAACAAAAATGTCCATTTTCTGAAAGTCAGGGGAAATTCAGTAATACTTTAGGCACGTGTGATTCTGAGGCACAATTCACTAAACAGGAGAATTATGGATTTTGTAGATTTGTTGTAGATCAGGTAAATACTTCTATGAGAAAGCTCAGATTTTCAAAATGTTCAGCACCTAACAGCTTTCTTGAGGATATTCAAATCAGGTCATGTAGTCTAAACTTGGAGCCAAATGTGCCAATAAGCATGATACTCTGATCCCGCTTTATAATTAATCATGAGAGAAATTAGAAGGCCTTATAGCATAGAATTAAAAATTATTCCATGTTGTTTTACCCTGATAAACCTGTGAAAAGGTCAGTTACTGTACCTGATATTTGTTGCTTTCCTGTCAAGAAACATGGGGGATCCAAGGATTTGTTTTAATGGAATTTACTGTACAATCTCAATATTCTGTCTTCTTTGCTAGGCTGAAATCAGAAGGCTGATGAAGTGTCATGCATAACTAGATGATCTCATGCTTACAGAACAAATAGATTTTGAACAGAGTGTACCTTTTATTGTCAAAGCTGTTTCCTATACTGGTTTCACAAAAAAGAAATCCTTCTGCAGAATGAAAGCAGGCTGGATAACAACATTGTCCTCGTTTTGGGGGAGAAACACACAAGTTGTCTGTGTACCAACTGCAGCAGTACAAGGCACTATAACCATTAAATACCAAGAGGCCAGCATGAACCAAATTCTGCCCTCAGTCTACTTCTGTTGCAAGTGATGGGAATTCTGGCCTCAGTCCAACAAACCACTGTGCATAGTTTTGAGATTGTGAGTAACCACAGGGATTTCAATACCTTCCAAACAGCACTCTTCGTGCATACCACAGAAAACAAAAAATGATGGCAAGGCAGTCTCCACTAGATAGATAGCCATTCCTTGAAAAACATCTGGTATTTTTTAAAGCCAAATTTGTTCAACAAGCCCTCAGTTGAGAAAAAAGAACATGCATAAACTAGTTATACCTTAGCCAATAGAAAACACTACTTTAAATCAGTAGAGCTTCCTTAGTGTTGCATATGGCAGGACCGGCTCTAATAAACTAATAAACAGAAAAAAAGGTCTTCCTCAAAAGAAAAAAGGACTTCTCCTACTTTTTGCTGTGGGGTCAGCACATTCTGTTCTTGTTGAGAATTTAAACTACCTGTTCTAAAAAGTGCATATTTTTAGAGTGCTAAAATATCTTTGGATTACAGTGAAGATATGGTGGGATAAAATCAGCTGTAAAATTATGTGGCTACTGAGTAACTTTTATGAGGAAATAAATTATATTTTGTGCTTGTCTAGAATGGGATTCCACTCCTGAAGAAACAGATGTTTTCATCAACACAACAATAGAAATGTAGAATTATAGTTGCTTTAATTAAATGTCACTTGTCAAAAACTTAATAGGATAAAAGGATCATATGGTACCAAAGAGGGAAAAACACTTTTAGTCTTTTCTGTTCCTATATTCATTCTGATTATTAAGCTGTATCCTGTGGCCCTGGAAAAAAGTACTCTCAAAAAACTGTATCCAACTTGAAAGGTATGGATTCAGCATATCTGTCTTAGTGACATCTGCAATGTAATTTAGATTAAGGGACTTGCCCTATATTGAGAGAAGAGTAAATAATCAGAAAGTAGTACGTCCTGCATCTTGCCATTCTCCCATTATGTTACATAATTCAATATTCCATAAATACTGGGTTTATTAACATTTAAAGCTTGTCTGTACTCTCACTCTTAGAACAGTTATTTCCAAGATTTATAAGTTTGTTGTTTTTTTTTTTAAAGGACAGGCAAACACATTTTTATCCTCATTTCAAGTTTAAAAGTTTTCAGTGAACAGATCATTGTACTAAAATTCAGCAAAACCTCTGAACTGTTGATCTTCCAAACTGTATGTACTACCTACTTTTACACAACCATCTTGATCAAGGGAAATCTTTACATACACTGAGTAGTTATCGTTAAGGTCATTGATGAATCAGAAGACACTCCTCATTTGTTTTAAGCCTCATTTACATCTTTGTATAACACCACATGGAGGATGAAGGCTCTACAGGACACCATAATATAAACTATAAAATTTATGTATGCTGTATGCTATTAATTCTTTGCAACCCTTCATACAACTGAGACTATATTGGTTTCTCTGAGTTTGACAAATAGTACTTTATGATGAAGACTTGACAGCTAATTTCTGTCATGACAGGAATGCACAAAGGCTCAGAGGAAAAAATTGTAATTATATATCCAGTCATTTTGTATGTGAAATAGAATAGATTATTTGTGATGGAAGACTATCCTCTTCAGAAAATATACATTGTCACAGTGGGCTCTAATTATTTTACTGATTTTTTACAAAACCATAGGTGAAGAAAATGTGACAATCTCCATGTATCTAGGCATTGGTAATCACTATAGCATGAAAAGGGGAATGATTATCTAAGTTAGAGAAAAGGGATCAAAATTTATACCATGAGTAAAAGCTTTCTGCAGAATAAGCAACAGCTGTTTAACAGGTTTTCTTTCAGTGCAGATTGGAAAGAGAACACCGACAGAGTTCATAAAAAACAAATTCTGGAACTGATCTTGCTGGGTTTTTTAACAGAGAGAAAAGGTAAATGTATCCTGATACATAGGAAGCACTGGGTGACCTTGAGGGCCGTAATTTTATATATATATATGTACTAATGAGAACTACTATTGTAAGTTGTATGCCCATCATTTGGGAATGACAAAGTAAGAAAAAGAGAAAAGTATAACTAGCATTAACAAGATTTTACAATAATTCACCTAAATAATGAAGATGTGAAAGGTGAATGTGACTAGAAAAAACACATCATGCAGTATATTCCCAGCAGAAAAATGACCTGATAATAATATTGCAGAGATTGTAGTAGGTATCTTTGGAGTGCCTATTGTACAACTTGGAGAAAGATCCAAACATCAACAGAGACCAAAAGATGATTGAGAGATTGCCACAAAGACTAAACAAAACAGTGTATGTTATCCTAGAAACAGAAGACTAATTATGAAATATACTGGCACATTACTAATAGGTTTATTGCACAAGGGACATGAAGTAAAGCAAGTATTTTAGACAATATACATATGAATTTTGTAAGAAAAATATTTATTTTTTGCTCTTGAGGTCACAGAGGTGGGCAGTTAGTAGGATTCGAACTACCAGAGGAGTTGTGAAAGAGCTCTCTAATGTAAGTGTCAGGATTAAAAAAAAAAGGGAGAGATCGTGTATCTGCTAGAAAACAAAACTGAAGACCCATTGTTTCTATGACCTTGTGGGTGTTTTGGGGAGAATTTCTTCTCTGATACAGTCTTGAAAATAAAGTTTCCTATAGAAAAAAAACAACCGTAACAGTTTAAAGGACTTTCAGATAAGGAGGGTTAATCTGTATGTTTTAATGTGTTTCTCCCCACCTATGTCAAAATCACAACTATTTTGCAGGCATATTGCACAAAATTTATGAGGATGCTTGAAGATGCTGAAATTATCAAGTCATATGAGCATAGTACTTATGCAGTACTTATACTGTTTCATTTAAATTGGGAGTAGAGTGTTTATGCACACAAATGCATTGCCTTCCCTACTTTTTTTCTATGGGAGCATGTTATGCACTGTGCAATCTGTGAAATCAGTGCATGATGCTCCTTGCTAAAGATTGTGATTTCTAATGTACAGTGTGTCATGTGTACATTTAAGGCATTGATTAACCATTAAGAACATCATGTGAAGCTCAGCAGGATTATTTGGAACCTTTTGACTTTAGCTCGATTCTTTAAAATGGATTCATGTGAATATGGGAAATAATTTTTGTGAGTATGGGAGATAATTTTCATCAAACACTGAGATATGGTATGAGGTCATTAAAGCAGATCTTGGAAACTTGAATCTTAGAGCTATCACTGAGAGATTACATGTTTGTGTTCCAGCCTAAAAAAGTAGGTTAAAAATAAGTTGGCATCCAAGATGCACAGTTGTTATTTGTTAGGTCTTGCTACTTGTTCAATATTTTTTAGCTTTCCTCATTACAAAAAAAGGGGAAAAAAACTGCTCTGGTGTCTCTGAGGATGTTTTGCTACATACAGAGAAAATTAATTCAACTAAACCAAGCTATAGGCAGAGAAAACACTTAGTGCTGATGGAGACCACTGTAAATATTTTGGGAACTCCACATATACTATGCAATCTTTTTCAAGTGCCATTTCTAAACTGAAAGAGTTACTATGCCTTCTTATTCCTATTATGCCATCCTTTGAATAAATTCTCAAATTTAGGTTCAAGATTTTTTAACACAGTTGTGAAAATTAATAAATATGAAATGCAATATATTGCATCAAGAAAAGGCTACTTCTGTATCATGTAGAAATACATGATAATAGGAACATTATTTTGATAAAAAAAAAAACAGAAATGACAATAGCAAGATGAGGATAGCAAAGAAATAGAGTAAATCAAAATGCTGCTGTTTTGCTCATCATCTCTAACTTGTTTCCTCTGTTTTTCCTGTATTCTCTACAGAGGTTAGTCACTGAACTTACTGGCAAAATAATTAATACTTTTACTGAAATATGGAAGGTTTTAGAAAGCAGCCATGAATTTATTACATAAGCCCCTTTGCTATCCAAGCACTGTTGCAAGTGATCTAGACTTAGAGGTCATCCTTTTCACAGTGCCCAGAGAGATGGTGTCCTGACCAGCATACTGATGGGGGATGGCGGGGATGGGATCTTGCAGAAGCTGAAATCAGACTCTAAAATGAAGACTAAGAGATCCATAGCTATGTAAATGAACATTGGCTTCAGTGTAGCTCCACCATTTTGTGCCAGATGAGATTGGCACAAATCATGGAGGATATATCTTAATTAAAGATGGGACAGGGAGGGGGAGAGGCAGAACAGTACTGCCAAAGGCTAATGTTAGAATCTGAATAATTCTTTCTAATTCTCCTGGGCTATAAAACCATTTGTTGAGGGGAAAGGAAGAAGGTGAAGTATGAAGCAAGAAACAGTGGTCAAACTGAATTCACGTATACTTGTATTTTTGTTTTCACAAAATAATGAACAATTTCAAATCTTCAAGGGGAGGTTGGATGGGGCTCTGAACAACCTGGTCTAGTGGAAGTTGTACCTGCCCATGGCAGGGGAGTTGGAATTAGACAATCTTCAAAGTCCCTTCCAACTCAAACCATTGTATGATTCTATGATATACAGCTTTCACCTTCTGTTTAAATAAAGTGCTATTACATTTGCCAGGCTTTAATGAACAAGGTGATAACTGGCATAGAAGGTTAAAGTTAAGCATCTGCCTTGAGCCATTTACTTACATACAATACAACATCAAACTGGATTTTAAAGTCAAAGAACAAAAGCAAGAGATGAATGACAGTAGTACATGCATTGTGTCTACGGTCCCTCCTTGGTCTACCAGCCTGTGGCAGCTGTGTGTTGGAAGATCTCTAAACAGCAAAACCATAGCTTTCCTATCATACTATTTGATTGTATTTCCCCTTTCTGGGCACAGAATGCTTAGTATACTTTATCAGTCAGAGTTAAGAAAAGAGATAGTAGAAAAATCTACCTGTGGTGAAGACAACTCTTGAAACAATGGCACAGTTAGATTTCTGTCGTCTTATATTTTTGCTGCTGTTATGTTATTCACAGTATTCAGACCCATTTAAAAATACTCAGCCTGCAGCTTCCACTGGAAAGGATGGTCCTCAGACCCAGAGCTAAGCTGCTGAGCAGAGCTGAGGGGTGGAAAATGACTGACCTTGGAGAGCAGCTCTCGGCCTTGGGAGAAGCTGTACTTCAGCAGGGGTGAAGTTTGGCTCTGGGTGAGTTTCAACAGGCAAGTCACCTGGCAGCCTCTGAGTCAAAGCAGGGAGACCCTTGCTCAAATGCTAAGATTGTTACTCAGCTTTACCCAGAGCTCTTCAGATCAGAGGGTATGACCACTGCATGTCATCTTATGAACTGTGTAAATACATGCAGGGTGTGTTTCATTTTTTATTTAAAAGAAGAACTATTTGTTTCAGTTAATGAGAAATCTCTTCCCAAAACATTAACATTATGAATGCTACCAATCCCTTTCATTGTGTACAGAGTCAATAATGTGTGCACTCAGTTCAAAAGCAAATGAGATGATACGTCTCTTCCCCAGAGAGCTTGTGCTCTAGTTCAAATACAAAGTGTTTCAGAGGCAGAGAGTACATGGTGTGCCAGTACAAGGTGTTTGGAGGTAAAGTAGGAACTGGCCTGTTCTCCTTGTTCTAGCTCTGATAGATGTTCTCTGTGTACTTTCTAATTTCCTCATTAGTGCAGAAAGAATGTCAAAGCAAAGAGGGATCTTTTTTATTAAAGAGGCATAAGAAGTAGCTGAGGTGCAGGGAGAACAGATTTTTCTCACTAAAGTCATACAGTTAATACACATGCCAACTTTCTAATTGCAACACCTGAATAAATGGTTTTAAAGGTGGGTTCAGAACATGGATGAAGCTCTGGGTTTAGTCTTACGCCTTGTAAGGTGTCATTAAATTAAGACAGAAAGTGTGGCAAGTGTATACAGCATTTGAATACAAACATGTACCTCATACACTTCTAATTTTTTGAAAGGTCTCGTCTCACACATCCTTAATCCATTCCACTGATAAAGTATTGGTGATTGGGGGGACACTTTTTTTTTAACCGTTAAATTGAGGATTATGCATGGGAAAATATAACGCATCTTACACAGACTTTGTTTTATCTGCAGGTCTCCAAAATGCCTCGCAAAGAAGAATAACCTTCATTAAAGACAACACTAACAACAATCATTTGTTCAGCTAAGCTAATATTATGTCTGATACTAGGATAAACTTTTTGGCTGTATCTTAAAAGGGTACTTGTAATGGGAAACTATGACACTGATGTAACACATCACAGATCCTGACATTCTTCATTTTTTTGAATATGATCTGTTAAGATCACATTATAAATATCATCTCTGATCCTTCTATTATAATAAAGGGGAACAAAATATGTTGGAGATGGCCCTGGTAAACTCCCTTATAGTTTCAAACACTTACACATTTTTCCTTTTAGGAGGACACATACACAGGATTTGTAACCCCTGTACAAGTGTACTTTCAGTTGAGTCTTGATAAAGCTTGTATTTGTGAATGAATCCTCATGGGGAAAAGAACAGTTCAGTAGAGCAGACCTACTCTATTTATAAAAAAGAAAAAATAAAAAAGAAACAAAACAAGTTAAACAAGTTGCAGTTATACAACATATATTTTTGGCTAAAACTATGTGAGGTGAGAATGCTGCTTCAATTACAGGCAGTAAAAAATAACTTGGTAAAATCGCACAGGAAGTCCTTATTCAACACTTTGCTTTGCTTTCCATTTCTTTGAGTAAATCTGACGTTATAAGCATAACTGACTCTCTGAGGACCTCTTAAATAATTTAAAGATGCTGAGCCTCATATTCTACAGGCAAAAGATGCTGACATTATTTTAAATTAGGTTTTTATACTTAAAATATATTGAAGTGCATTTTGGGGAAATGAAGTTTTGCTACCTGTGCTTTTTCTGAAAGCTACTATGTGTAGAACCATACAGACACTGTGGGTACAATAATGCCCACAAATATTTTTTGTATATTTTGAAAAATGTTATTAAGCACAATAGTCTCTTTTTAAAAGAATAGCTTGAAATTGCTCTGTTACCTTCTGGAAATGTACTAGCTCTAGTGTGGGGTTTTTTTGCAATTTGTTGTACCCGATAAAAGGCAGGCATTGTTTAAATCAAGTTTTGTGAATAATTAAAAATATACCCCGTAAATACACCAGGTAAAACCATACTCTGGCCCTTCTGAGTGATGCTTTGGCTTCAGTGAAAGTCTGATTCGGCTTTTTCTGTTAATAGTTTGAACACTGTTATTTATACTTCTAACTCTTGATGTTTTAAGCTGTCACAAGCAGCTGGCCTCTGTCTTATTATCCCACTTTGTTCTCAAATGTCCTTCAAGTCACAATCGAAGTGAGAATGTGTAAAGAAAAGACTCATGGATAGCAAAATTCATCCCTAAAATATGAGGAACAGTGAGTGGAAGAGTTGACATTTGTATGGTTTGTTTGTCAAGTTTATTTTTACCTCCTTAATGGATAATAATAATTTAATGAACAGACCCCAAATAAACCCCTAGTAATCCCCCTGAAACAAACCAAATCCAAAAATACCCCCAAATTGTTCTCACTGGAGGGCAGGAAGTCTCTGCAGAGAGTCCTGGACAGGCTGGATCGATAGCCTGAGGTCAACTGCATAAGGTTTAACAAGGCCAAGTGCCCTTGGGTCACAACAACCCCATGCAACGCTACAGGCTTGGGGACGAGTGGCTGGAAAGCTGCCCAGTGGAAAAGGACCTGGGGGTGCTGGTTGACAGCTGGCTGAACATGAGCCAGCAGTGTGCCCAGGTGGCCAAGAAGGCCAACAGCGTCCTGTCCTGTATCAGAAATAGTGTGGCCAGCAAGAGTAGGGAAGTGATTGTGCCCCTGTAGTTGGCCCTAGTGAGGCCACACCTCGAATCCTGTGTTCAGTTTTGGGCCCCTCACTACAAGAAGGATGTTGAGTTGCTGGAGTGTGTCCAGAGAAGGGCAACAAAGCTGGTGAGGGATCTGGAGCACAAGTCTTATGAGGAGTGTCTGAGGGAACTGTGGTTGTTCAGTGTGGAGAAGATGAGTCTGAGGGGAAACCTTATTGCTCTCTACAACTACCTGAAAGGGGGTTGCGGTGAGGTGGATGTTGGTGTCTTCTCCCAAGTAATAGTAATAGGACGAGAGGAAATGGCCTCAAGTTGCACTAGGGGAGGTTTAGATTGGATATTAGGAAAAATTTCTTCACTGAGAGAGTGGTCACCATTGGAACAGGCTGCCCAGGCAGGTGGTGGAGTCACCATCACTGGAGGTCTTCAAAAAATGTGTAGACGTGGCACTTCAGGATATTGTTTATTGGGCATGGTTGTATTTGGTTAATGGTTGGACTTGATGATCTTAGAGGTCTTTTCCAACCTTAATGATTCTATGATTCTATCCAATGATTCTATGACTCTGCTGCTTGCTAAAACCTAATGCATCCTGGGATTGGTCATTTGCCAGTTAGGTTATTGATCATGTCTGATAGTGTAGACGTGATCAATAATGCCAAGAGTTGTGCATCTCCATATCAAATGCCATTGCCTTATCTGTGAAGTCCTAGAGATGAGACAACACCACAAAGGCAGTATCCTATGCTCCCTCTCACATTTGGAGATGAGTTCAAACTAAAACAGCTTTTAAAATCATAGTGAAGCCAGCCTTACTGTGTTTGCTATCTGATTTTGGAGCCATTGGAGTCTACCTGCACTACATTTTTAAAAATTTGTTTTGAAACTTGGACAGATACAATTGTCTTTTCTTTCTTTGTAAAATGGTGCAACTCTCCTGTACTCACTTGCCCAAGTAGCAAAGACATAGGAAATACCTCTGCAGGTCTAGTTTCCACCTTGCCGCCAGTGGACCTCCCAGTAGAGAGGAGCTCATTGTTCACCCAAACTCATCAGCTGCTTTATGAAATAGTGTAATTAATGTCCCATTTGGCCATAGTACTTTAAGAAGTGCAATCCAGACAGCAGCAAAGACACCTCCTGGGCAGTTTCATCCCTCTGCACCTCTATTTGGCACCTTGCCCGCAGTCCTTCAGCTATCCTCACTGACGGCCACTGTTGGTGCTGGGTGTGGCTAGCAGGAAATGCAAACTGGGTATGAGAGAGAAGGAGGTAGAGGCCAACATCACTTCAGAGGCTTTGACAACACCCTATCCATATTTCATCCGTTTAGTCAGTTTACTCATACATTTCAGGGAAATCCAAAACCATTTTTCTCAAGGATGGTAGAGCACTTGCAACCAAAGAATTCAGAGCTCATCCCTATTAATGAAGTTGGCAGACAAGATATTGGGACACTTTTTACTGCTTATTCTTCATGTGGAATGTCCCAAGAAATAAGGCACTTAATTTTTTCCAGCTTTAATGGTGACGGCAGTAAGTTCATAGAAAATATGATATGAACTCTCATGCTGACCAATGGCTTTGTGTTCAATCAATTCTAGATGACACTAATGACTGTTGTCACTTATTAATGAGTTTTAAGAAGAGAATTACTTTCATCATAGCAACAAATATGCCATGCCTACTGCAAGTTGGCTAGATTTGGACTAAACAGATTAAAGAAGCCCTAGAATTAAAGGTTGTAAGCTCAGTGACCTGTAAACTGCAGCTTTCTGAAGTCATCCAAAAAGGACTTCCACTCTAGTCAGAGCAGTAGAACTGCAATAATAACGTCTTGGACAGAACTCACTTTTTTTGTGGCTTGTAGGTTAATATCCCATATACATGTACACACACAAGCACACACACACAAAAACAGCATTATCAGAGGTAGTCATTCATCCTGGATACACCATCAAAGAATCGAAAGCAATCAGTACTTTTGCGTAAGATTCTGATCTTAAGATGGAGACTGTCAAATCAAGAGGCTATGCTGAAAATTTGCCTGAAAGTCCAGAAAAGTCCAAGCAGGGAGGGCAACAAAGAAATTATTGGATCTTTTTGTCATTTGTTAAAGTCAGTATTAGAGATGAGAGTAAAAGAAATGTTGTTGCCCTAGGCATGCTTTCAGTGTACTTTTATTTTGTTGTTGCTGTTCAGTTCATTGAGTTGGTTTGCTTTTAATGGTTCACTAAGCTTTGACTTACTGTAGAGATTATAGTAATTTCCTTTACTGTAGTAGTCTCCTGGACTGGAGCATGTGTGAGAGATTTCAAAGCACCAAATCATGTAAATATCAATAACGAAAAAGTTTTCTCAGCTGAGACAATTCCCCGGACTATAAAATCACAACATTGTTAAGTTGCAGATGCCAGTCCAGGAGGACAAGGGATATTGTTTATTCATGAATTTATGGTCTGTTTTGGATATTTGGTGTTTAAGATACCTTGATTTGGGATTTAAATGATCTCTAAAATGTAGAGGTTTGTCTGAATTGGAATCAAAATGCAGAGAAAATGTTATCTGTAGCCACCAAAACTATAAGGTTTCAAAGCCAAACTATTTTCACAGACTTTTCTCTTAGGATTAGACAGGCCAGGTGTGTTAAATGTCACTCCTGTCTTCAAAAAGGGCAAGAAGGAGGATCCAGAGAACTACAGGCTCATCAACCTCACCTCGATCCCTGGGAAGGTGATGAAACAGTTATTCCTGAAAGCATTTCCAGACTCTTGAAAAGCATGGAGATGATCAGGAGTAGTCAACATGGCTTCATAAAGGGGAAATCATGCCTCACCAACTTGATAATCCTGTGAAATGATTGGCTTGGTGGATGACAGAAGAGCAGCTGATATTGCCTACCTTGACTTCCATGAGGCTTTTGACACTGTCTCCCAGAGATCCTTGTAGAGAAGCTGATGAACTGTGGGCTGGATAAGCAGACAGTGAGATGGACTGAAAGCCAGCTGAATGGCCAGGCCCAGAGAGTGGTGATCCATGGTATGAAGTCTAATTGGAAGCCAGTAACTATCATTGTACCCTATGGGTCACTTCTGGGCCAATCCTGCCCAGCATCTTCATTAATGATCTGGATGATGGGTCAGAGTAAAACGTCAGCAAGTTTGTTGCTAACACAAAACTGGGAGGAACAGCTGATACACTCGAGAGTTGTGCTGCCATCTGGAGACACCTCAGTAGGCTGGAGAAATGGGCTGACAGTTCAAAAGTGAAATTCAGCTGAAGTTCAAAAAAGGGAAGTGCAAAGTGCTGCACCTGGGAAAGAATAACCCTACACAGCACAATATGCTGGGGGCCAACTGGCTGGAAAGCAGCTTCACAGAAAAGGCCCTGAGGGTCCTGGTGGACACCAGGTTGGACATGAGCCAACAATATTCCCTGTAGCAAAGAAAGCCAACAGCATCCTGGGCTGCATTAAGAGGAGTGTTGCCAGCAGGTCGAGGAAGGTGATCCTTCCCCTCTCTTCAGTACTGGTAAGACCACACCTGAAGTACTGTGTCTGGTTCTGGGCTCCTCAGTACACAAGACATATGGACATAAGAAAGTCCTGTGAAGGTCCATAGAGATGATTAAGGGACTTGAACATCTCTCCTATGAGAGAAAGGATCTAGGAGGAAAGGCTACATGAGCTGGGATTCTTCAGCCTGGAGAAGAACAGGCTCAGGGGCAATCTCATCAATGTGTACAAATATATGAAGGGACGGTGTAAAAAGATGGAGCCAGGCTCTTTTCATTGGTCGCCAGTGACAGAACAGGTAATGGACACAAGCTGAAACACAGTAGGCTCCCTCTGAACATCAGGAAACACTTTTTCACTGTGAGGGTGGCGACTGTTGTGAAGTGTCCATCCCTGGAGATATTCAAAAACCATCTGGACATGGTCCTGGGCAACCAGCTCTAGTCTGCCCTGCTTGAGCAGGAGGGTTGGACCACATGACCTCCAGAGATCCTTTCCAACCTCAACTATTGTGTAATTTGTCTCTGTGTGCTCAGATGTTGAGGTTGGTTGTAAGGTTCAGAACACAATAGAAACACAAATCACTGAGGTGGCACTGTGTAGTGAATGGTCTCTTCAAGCATAGCCTGCCTTGAAGGGCAGGAACAGGCAGGACGATACCTTAAGACCCTGTCCAGCTCTGTGATCTATGGTTTCAGTTCAGATAAGTCTAGAAGAATTCTTTCACATTTCCAAATGATGGAAATTTTACCCCTGTCAAAAATATTTTTTTTTCCCATTGACAGTATTAAGGATCTCCTATAGCAAGCAATTTAAATAAGATGACCTTCTGGTGATGCTAAAATTTTGGGGTGACACACAGAATTCCGGTTGTCTTGCAGCTCCATGTCATTTCTCATTCTACTCTCGCCAATCCACATATCTAGTCTTAGGTCTATCTGATTAATATTGTTAAACAGGTTTACTTAATTTTTTTTCTCATAGTGATCATCATGATTTTTCTGCCTTACAATGAGTGGAAGTAGGACAAATTTTCAGGTGAATTTGTTGTTTAATATTGTATATTTTGAAGAGATTTTGTTTGATTTTGGCCTTTCAATTGTTTGACTTTGTTGCTTGTGTCTCATTAGTGTAAGCAACAAAGGTTTTTCTTTTTTTACCCTAAATAATGCTCTGTCTCTGTTTGATATTTAAATTGCACTGGAGTCTGTTAAAGTTTTTTAACAGTATTTTGAGTGCTTCTTGTTTCCAATCAGTACTTGCAGACATGGTGAGAGCAATTTTCCTTGTAATAATTCAAAATTTAGAGTCCTTGCTGAACTTTACAATTCTCAGCTATGAAGCACAATTCATGTCATGTAGAGATTAATCTTTAAAAAAAAAAATTAAAACATGAGTATCAGCAATGTAAACAGTTTAGGAACACTTTGAAGACTAAAATTCTATTTGAGGTCTGGGTATTCATCCAGTTCAGCTTGTCCAAACCTGTTTCTCATGATCATGTCTTTCTTAAGAGTAATGAGTTAAGTCTAAATAAACCATTAAGTTCTGAGATAAAGGTGTGTCCTGAAATTTTGTAGAGACAAAAATTTTGCTTTTCTTTGTGGGACAGGAAATAAGTATGGAAAACAACATGTTTTTGTGGTACCTAACCTGGCTGCCGAATATCCTAGGATCATTGACTGCTTGTACGCTCCAGTTTTCATAATCTGTACTTTTCTGTGCAGGGGTTATTGAAAGGTGTAAGATTAATTGCCTGAAGAGACCCAGTTTGTATGTCATCCCTGCAGAATACAGTAGCATATTTTTGACTTATCATAAGTGTTGAAATACATTGCTTTTAAAATTAGTGTGATAGCTAATATTGTTGATTCTGGCCAATGTGCTTCAAAATATTTATGAATAATTTGGCCTGAAAAAAAAAAAGGTAGCCCAGCAGAAGTAATTTCTAATACAGGCAACTTCAAAAGAGTATTCTAGCTGTTTCAAGAGCTACACCAAAAATGTGACTATGAATATGTGGCACAGCTATTGTTGAATATTTTTGTAGTGTTATTGCACCAAAATGCATTTCCTACCTTAATTGAGTATAATCGTTCCAAGGGAAAAATAATAGTAAGTCAGTTTTCTTAATGTCAAGATCCCAGAAAAACCTTGAAAAAATATAGGAATATATGGAACAAAATTCATGCCTACTTTTGATATCTTTTGCCTTTTTCCAGCCTGCTTCACTGCTATCCCTAGAATTCTGTCATGATGGGTTTGGATGGCATAATTGCTGCCCTTGTGCCATTTGAAGCCTTTCATTTTATAAAAGAGAAACTACAAACGGGAGGTTACATTCCCTTATTTTGATTTTAGAAGTAAAATTTTAAAACAGTGCAATAGGCAGCAGAAATGAGTTTTGAAGCTGCAACAGTGTTGACACTAGATCTTCAGACATGATCTTGAAAGATTCTCAAAAATGAAATGCATTTAGAAGTTAAATCTGTCTCTTTCTTCTTTCTTTCATTTTGAAGTTTAGCTTTTGTTTTAAAGATTTAGTGTTCATTAATTAAATGTTTTATGCACTGATACATCCTTTCTGCTCAAACAGGAGTGAATTTCAAAGACTGGTACACCACAATCATGCAAATTTACTGCTTTTCATATTCAGAAAACCTACACCTAACATATCCAACTTCACAGACTCCCTAACACACCTCAAGGGTGTACAACTGAAAAAGGAGGCAGAGTCAGCAACTACTTTACATGACTTTTTTTTTAAGACTTGGAAAAGTTTCAAAAATTTTAGGAGTGCAAATTATTTCTGCTAAGGGCAGAAACAAAGTTTTTTTGTAGAGTCTTCTTAAACACTGATAGAAACAAATTCTTAGAGGTTTTTTTTCTTCCTGTAGAGGAGGGAGATAACAGTTTGGCTAGTGCTTTGAAATGGTTGCCAGCGCCAGTGCTATACACAAAGATGTTTGTTGCTGTTCTTTCTCTTCTCTGTTCTTTCTTTCTTTAATTTCTGGTTTACATGGAGTCAGGTCTTGGTCCTAGTGAGTTTTCACAGTGATTTAAATGGGATCAGAATTTTGCCCACAGTCATTCACTTAGTAGGAGGCTTAGTAGAAGAGAACGGCAACTAACTGTCCGGTTAGTAAATGTCTTTGCACCTTACTCTGAGCCCGCTGAAGCTAATGCTCTCATTGACTTCTGCAGGCACTGAACAAGGCCTTAACTGCATTAAATTCACAGCCTGTAAAAATGTGGATTACATACCTACAGACTCACAGACCTTGCACACAAAGTACTGCCAAGCAAAGGGCTGTAAAACTAGGAAGCAGAACAGGGGAAAAAAGTAAACAAGCAACATACAACCCAAGCTTTATTTTAAAAAAAAACACAGCCTTTCATTCTCGCTATTAATTAATAAACCTGGTAGTTCCTAGATTGAGTTATGGCATTTACCAGGGTGCAAATCAAGTTCCACAAAAATTCTAAAGGCGGCCACAACTGAGCACAAAGCTCTGATAAGACTACTTGGCCTTGTGGCTGGATTCATGTGTTCCAGCCATTACCAGTGGAGAAGTTTCAAAGTCAGGGCATGACTTCAAATAAATCAATGATCTCCTCTTACAAAGCCATCCTCCTTCACTGTTTGCATCCTTCTGGACTAGATGAGATAGTATTTGAAGTTCTAGGGATATGATGAATCATCCTCTGTGGAGGCTACTGTCATGTTTATCCTAACCATGCAGCTCTCAAATGAAAAGTGCTATATAGGTCCAATTGTACTTTCACTTTTTTCCAGCAGCATTGTATCATCTTCCAAGCTTCTGTAGATGTAAAATAGGACACAAGAAAGGAGAATCAAGCCCTAGAACAGCAAAATAGTGTCATTTTCCTCACTGTTGCTTTCCTTCTGTGTAGTATTCCAGTTGTAATAGTTCTTGTAATTAACCTGAATGACAGCAGTCTATATGCTTTGGGCACATGTAATTTAGGAGGACACAGCCTTTCTGGTGTGATAGGCTTCTGAGACACATAACTTGTTTCAGCTGCGCTGGCAATAGATGTATGTTGCATTGGTTTTATCTATCACATAACTAGATCTATTGCACATATGTGGTTCAGTTACACTGTTCTGTGTCAAAAGGCTGGTGCTACCTAATGCATTGGATAGCAAATGAACCAAGGAGTGTGAGCTGAGAATTGCCTGAATTGTTCATACTGCCCACAAGCCATAAGATTGAGTACTGAGTGTAAAATAAGCTGCTGAGCTGCTGTCTGTACTCACCTTCCCCATTTACTGACTGGCTTTATGGAATAGCAACACATTCCAAGTGTAACAAAGTCTATCACCTCCCTGCTTGCTGTTCCAAATTGTCAGAAGAAGGTGAGGGAATATTTTCCACATTAAAAAAAAAGATTAAAAATACCCAGGATTTTCAAGAAATCACATATTTAGCTTCTGCTCTTTCAACGGGAGTACTCTCCATGTGTCTGATGAATGTCCAGGACCGACTCACTAACTAAAGCATGATTGAAGTATGTTCAACCATCCTATCAGATGTAAACCTAAGAGTTTTTGATAGTGGACAAGGTTTTCAAAAGCCATTTTAAATAATTTAGGAAAGAGACTGATCTTTTATGTTTAAGTGAGGTTTGGCTCTGAAATCCCTAAAGGAATGTCAATTTGTCAATATTAGAGTAATGCAAACATTTCTATGTTGCTCCTGTACTTAAATAAGTTTATTTAGAACTACCTCAGGTATCTATGCCTTCATAATGCCATGCAGATGTTTCAGAAAATTTTGTCAATCATCTGTCTATCTTTGTCACTCAGCTGGTGGGTCATATGAGAAAAGGGGGTTATAAAATACAGAAAGCCACTGAAATTAAATCCACAGGTATTTCATTTTCTTTTAAAAGGATTTATCTTTTTAATATATATAAATGGAAAACATGAAAATGGAAGAAGAAAAAATATATATGGTCTCCCCCTCACACACCCATCCTCTTTCACCTTTCATATCCTCTGGATTAGACAAGTTAATAGAGTTAATTAGTCTTCTGACCATTGCTGGTATGGTAATCAGGCAGTTTTCTAGCTAGAATTTGTTCATTTTACACCATAAAATTATTTTAATACATTGGTAGAAACGTGGGACAAATGTGGCCCATTAAGCAACAGGTCTTTCCAATCTATCTTTCATATCCTATCAGTGAGATCTTCTGGTGTAATAACTATAAGGCTCCCTTACTGCTGCACACAGACACACATACATGCATACATATAACAAGAAACTGTTAGAGTTCTAATTTTCAAAAAATTCCATTTACTCTCCAGCAAAGCAGAACAATTCTTCAAAGGCACCCAGATTTTATTTTTTTAATCAGAGGTACTGAGTGATAAATTTGTTGGAGATCAAATGTATTCGACTACATGAAAAAGATTGTGATAGAAACTTATTAAGGCATTACATGAAAGAGGTAGAGAGGTATTCCAATTCAAAAGGAGACCAGATGCAATATAAAATGATCCCTTGCTTCCAGGTAGAGTGGAAGATGTAAATGTCAGGATGAATGTTGCAAAATATTCTAATTCCCCAACAAAATTAATAAGGTATAGAAAAATCTGGTGGCTTTTGTCTCTTTTTGCATGGGACGAGCAAATACATCCAAATTGTTCCTGAAAGCCAATACTTTTACCATAAGGCATTTGTGACCTACATGGACCATTTGCTTTCTCTCTCATTATTTATTCTATTACCAGGACAAATAATAAGCTCTCTACAAGCATATGCATGGCCTAGCAATGAATATCATATTTATGCAGACAGATATTAAGCTTATTCTCATGATGGTCCTGACTTCTGTGACAGTCAACGTCCTCCATTCCATTTCAGTGGCATGCCTTCACACTGGACAAGATGGGCCCTTTACCCAGATCACTCAGTTTGAGGTTAAAATTGCCTGATGATTTCACAGGGCCAGGTTGTCACCTTCAATTCCCTTTAAAATAATCTCTGTTAATTTCCATAAATACTCTCCATATAATATCATTACAAGTGTCACCTAAAATAGCTGACACCTCATGTTGATATGTGGCCTGATTTTAACAATGTTTGCAACATGGACCCAAAAGTGAACATGAGGCTAACGCTATTGATTTAACTATTCTTTGCTCTTAAAATTAAAGTAAAAAAAATATTGCAGACTATCATTTGCTTTCATGTTGAGGATTTTTTTTGTTTTATCATAATGTTTTATCCTTTTAAGATAGCAGTCAGCTTTTACTGGTCATACTCTAATGGATTTCAGGTACAACAGATTCAATATGCTTCATTGCTTCATACGTAGAGAAAAAAAAGATGGGATTTTTGCAAATCCTACAGTCTCTCTGTAACTTCTTCGTTGTGGAACTCCATGTATTTCAATCACTTCTGGAGTTATCTATTTTTTATTTTGAAAAACTAGGATGACATGGAGAAAGAATGGCCCAACGTTCGGAAAATTTTAATGCACAGGCTGGAGAGATACCCTGCCCTGCCACAGATTTTTTGTCTCAACTTGACCAAGTCACTTAGCTTCCCATTTAAACAAAACAAAAAAAAAACCTCACACTGAATTCAACAGGAATAGGTGATCATACTTGATAAACGTCCTTAGTCTTTCCCTGTACCCGTTTTTCATGTCTAAAATGGGGATTAGCAGCCTAACCCTAACTCACAACAGGTCTCCTATAGGGCAGATCATTTTAATGCGGTAACACACGGTTATGCCCACCTCTTTTCACATGCCAGTGTTCCCACAGAGTCTCCAAAGTGGAGTCAGCTCTAAGGTGACTCAAAGAAAAGAGGAATGAGGTAGCAATGGTTTGCACCCAGCCAAGTACACCTGCCCTTGGATGCTAGTTAATATGAGTGAAGATATTGTTCAGTGCAGATTCTTAAAATACATTCTTTTTATAAGAAATGATGGAACAGAAAATGTTAGAGCGCAGGAAATGTTTGGTGCTTGGTGCCTGTTATAAGTAACTTGAACTAAATGATCATCAGAGTTCAAAAAAAGACAGCTGATTAGATATACCTTGTCCAAAGGACTGTCTGGATGTATTTATCACTGTTCAGTTAAGCTGTCACACATCAACCAAAAAGATTTTTTTTCTCATCTTGTTTTTATTCCACACTCTTTCCATTAAAGTTTTGTGCAATTGTTCTTCTTCTGTCCTTTTCATTGATTACATAACTCTGCAGTGCATTCTGAATTAAAGCTTTCTTCAAAGGTGGGAACATAAGAATCATCACTAACTGGCTGTATGAGATCATATGTTTCCTGTGCATTATCAGGGTATTCAACCAGCTTAACAAAGAAGTAATGTTAGCAGAGTGTTGTACTTGCTTGATGCCATGGTCAGCTTGTAACTGCCAGACCTTGTAGAGAGGTGATAATAAAATAAATAATGTGTCAAACCCCTAAGCCCACAGGATGCTCTAAGTATACTCAGTAACTGATGGCAAACACTTTTATGGACAGCTCCATCATCTGAAAGTGCTTGCAACTGAATGAATTTTAGAGAAATATATACTCCCTTCCCATTTTAAAAGGGCTGGTTTTAATGTGAGCTCTTTTTATATTAACCTACCTTCCAGTCATACAGATCTTTCACTAGAAGTTGTCAAACTGTGATAGTATTATCACTAGTCAAAATCAAAATTGGAGGACAAAGAGACAACATATTCTGAAAATAAAACCACGAGTTCTAAGGGTATTTCTGTTTTGAATCTCATATCTAACAAAATATTGTGCGGCAACTAGGCTAAAGTTAATCAGCTCTCATCATCTGTATTCACAAACTCCAACCACATACAGTGCAATTTAATTGAGATGTTAAATTGGGAACTGGTTATCTGTGCTACAGAATTAATCTATTATGAATTTCATATCCTTCTCCCATCCAAACGTAGCCCAAAATATCATAATAGATTTTATTAACCCCATGCATGCTATGTGTTGGTTTGAGTCAGGGCTGTAAGTGAGAGTTTGCTTCTTATAGAAGTGCTTTTTAAAAGCTGTACAGCATTTCATGAAGTTGATTGTCCCACATGAGTTCAGTTTAGTCTTGTAATAAATATATGCTGGGTCTAGGGAACTTAAAAGGTTGTCCAGAGGATTTGGAGATGTATTTTTTTCTCCTAAAGTTGGCTACTTGTATCCTGAAAGAGACAGAACTCATGGCCTTTGAATCAAAACCAGAAAGTTAATAAGGAAAGTATTAATCTTCTAACAGAAATTTGTAACTCCCTTAGTTAAAGTAAGTAATGAATTAACTTTTAATCATTTTCCATAAGTTCTTCTCTGACACTTGAAATTCCATGTTTGCATGCTAACAGTGACAAGGACTTCCAAATATAAGAGATACAATCAGGTGGGAACCTGCTAAAACAGACTGTTGGCTTTTCCAGTTTGAAAAGTTTGTCAAGTAGAAAATGTTAACTAGGAAAGTTAAAGTATTTGTTTGAGCTGTTGGAGGCATGGTACCAATGTCTTTAATTCCCATCAAGCAAATGGATTTCCACACAGTATGTTTTCAAGGACTTATGATGTTCCTTGGGTAGTTTGTACCTAGAAAAATCAAATAACTTCAGCCACCCTATGTACATACCAGTGAACATCTGGTTGCCATGTTGTATGGATGTTAGGGGATAGAAATAGTGAGACTAATTCTTGTTTCAGTTATTTCAGAATGACTGAGGAATCCACCTGTTGGACTCTATAAATGAAAACACTGTAGATAAGGGAGAAACGAGAATGCCTATTTTTCTACTTCTACAAATATGTGTGTGCATACATACACACATGCATATTAAAGTATGATATTTATGGGTCCACCTCTAGGAGTTTCATTTTCTATGCTAATGATTATTGCAATCTAATTTATTGGAGATTTTCACTGGCTTTTTTTTTAAGGATCATTTTTAAGTCTTCTAAGTGGTTTGAGAAGATTAAAACATATTTGCAGTATAGGTAAACTAAGGATCAAGAAGATGTGATGAAAAAATATCTGCTACTAACTATTTGGATTATTTAACAAAACAGAATTCTGTAACAGTACCTTTAAAGCCCAGTGCCAGCGCTTTTGATAGTGCCACAGTTTTGGTATTACATCCTTAGCAATAAAGATGAGGTGATTAAAAAAACCCAATATTTTATCAAATTTCTTGTTAACGTAACAGCCTGAAAGCAAATCAAACTTTCACCTTGTTCCTTTGAAATCATCCACTGTATTGCACTGGGAAAAAATCTTTTAAATGGCATTGTCCACTAATTGTTACAAACTCTCCGGTGCCCACATTTTCCAAGATTCTCTCTACACATAAATATTTGTCAGTATTTGTCAATATTTGTCAAATAATTAATTATTATTATTATAATGAGAATGTTATACTATAGCTGGAATAAATGCTGTCAGTTATTTGCTTCATCTTTAGTAATGGGCTGTATTTCTTCTTCATAATCAGGCTGTTTCACACTATGATGAGGACCAGCCTCTCTTTCTGAGGAAAATCCAGAAACTACATATATGTTGTGCTATTTTCACTGTTTTCATTAACAATTATAAATCTTCTGAAGGATGGCATTGTACACACTTGCCTGTAACACTGCATGTTTATTGCTGACTGAATCTAGATAGGTAGTCTTGCTGCAGATTCATAGATGTCATGCCATGGCTTGGTATTGGCCGAGGAATAGCATGAATGAGAAAGAACCCCCTACTAAAATGAAGTATCACAGAAATAATTCTGAATATGCTTGAGATATTTGTTAAATAGATGGCAGACAGCCCTTAGAGTGGTGAATACAATGATAACATAAACCCTGTAAAAAAACCCTTTCCAGTATTTTCCTCTTGAGCTGTAGAAGAAGCTTAACTAGAAATACATCCAGATTTCAGTGAAACTGTTGAAATGAGGGTTCTAAATGTTTGTGAAAATCATTCACATTGGATATGATAGCAGTGTGCAAACAAAATGATTCAAATACTCTTCATCCCTCAGCCTTCAGATTTTTCCAGTGTTTCTTTGAGACAAACTGAGAGTAACCAAACATAAGGGGTTCCCCCATAGTTCTCTAGCACTACTGTAGAAAATATGCTGAATGCTGCAGATACCAAAAGCAAAACCAAACCCTAGCTATATAAAGACACGTTTTATTACTGAAGTACCATAATTGCTTAGTACAAAGAATAATAGGTGGCAAATAGAAAGTCAGGCAGGGAGCTCTTCTCACAACTGCTAAGGGAAGGATGCCAGCCTTGGACTCATTAAGCATATTTATTAATTACAGCACAACTGCATTAAAGGAAAAT
The DNA here is from genome assembly GCF_964289735.1 of Phaethon aethereus. NCBI lineage: Eukaryota > Metazoa > Chordata > Aves > Phaethontiformes > Phaethontidae > Phaethon > Phaethon aethereus. The sequence goes on along the minus strand of NC_138577.1, from coordinate 41,208,486 downwards.
TAAGACTGTAAAGTAAAGCAAGGAAAAGTTAAGAAGTGCTAGAATTAAAGTGGCATGTGCACTCTTAATTCCTCCCTCGAGTGTGTGCCTTAATTACATGAGCACATACTCTTTTTTCCCCTGGACCCCAGCTTCATTCAGTGCTTGTGGCTCAGCTTCCAAGTCTCTAATGACCATCTTGAAACTGAGATTTTTATTTTTTTTAAAACATGTTCTGCTTTCATTGTATGTGAAAGCATGTTTTCCCCATGTATTTAAAAATGTGAGACTATGGCACAAAGGGTATCCCTCCCTGTCTGTAACTTATCTTGGCACAATTTTAAAGATGGAGTTCATATACTTTCTTTCAATAGTTGGCAGTTGTTCTTAATTTGAGCAAAGATACACATTTCTCCTGTGATAAATTTTCCAGAAGCAAACGTGTCTTGTTGCAGAAGAATATAATTTTTTAAAAAATAATAAAGACTTCAACCTGAAATGTTAACATTTGGCAAATTCAGAAGCATCTGTAAATGAATCATGAAACAGAGGTGTTGTTAAACCTAATTATTGGCAGCAATTCCATCTGTATGATAATAATCTACTGCAAAACAGGTAGAATTGAACATGAACCTTTTTATGTAAAGCAGTAAATCTGTGGAACTCCTTATCAGCAATATCGTGGATGCAAAAATTATATGTGGGTTTCACAGTAAGTGGACAAATACTTGGAAAATGCATCCTTTGAGATCTGTTAAACGGGTAAAATATATGGGGAACAAGAAAACATCTAAATTAAAAGTATCCTGGGAGAGCATTGGTTAGGAGAGTATTGCATTTTCTCACTCTTTTCTTACCCTTTCCCAGGTGTCTACTTCATGTGCATGTACTTTTGCCTTTATTCTTCAGACTAGACTAGTCTCCTATTTTTGCTACCTCTTGCTTTGTGGCTCTGTGTTTCCCAGGGCAACAGTATTACCTGTATATTGGGCAGAGTACACTCCAGAAGGATGATGACTTTCACACAGACATTGTTCAGACCATCATTGGGAATGGCAAGCTGCAGATGCTGAGGTGCAACCCTGGTGCCTATCTTGTCCCCAGATCTGTTCCATCCAGCTGTAGGTTATCCATCTTTAGATACTTAGTCATGGTGGATATGCACACCTGGGTACTCCCCCCACCAATTCCCTAATGTCTGATCAGGATCTTTGCCCTTGCAGAGCAAGTGGTGTATATTGGTCACAGGAACTGGAAAACATCTTGGAAAGAGTGAAACTCTTAATCCTAATCTCATCACCATCACGCATAGCTCCTTGTCTGTGTTTTAACCTCTTATAGGTAATAACTGTGATGCTGGTCTTCATGGAGTGTTGGTCTGAACTGGGAGAGTTGTTCTTATGTTGCTGGTAACAACATAGCTGCTGGCTTAATACACTCTTGTTTCAGGGAAATGGTCAGCACAGTACAGCCTCAGCAGAAATTGTGCAGGGAGAGAAGGGAGAGATGAACTGTAGCTAGAAAAGGGAAGGCAAGTAATACTCATGTGTGGACAGAAAATGTAGGGTGTTCCACTGTTTCCTTTCAGATTCCTACCACCAGAAGGAAAACAAATATTTTCCTAAGATTTGAAGAAAGGGCACAACCATCTGAATGGCTCACTGATTTTTGAGTGCCTCTAAGACAGTTTTATCTATTTTATTTCCAGTAAATTTCAATGGTGGTACGGAATACCGTTGCAAAGCAGATTATATACTTGGCCATGCTTTAGTATAAAAAATGTATTTTGACCTACACATGCAGGAATAATCAGGGAAAGGTATTCTACATACCTTACAGTGGCTCTAGCTCTCTAGTTACAGGCATTGGCTGTATGAAGTGAATTTTGAGAAGAGCAGCTTGAAGATCAGCAGGACAAAAAGAGGAAAATTACAAGGAAAATTTGATTAGCTGGTTCTATACAGTTTGACTGAACAAGTGCCAAAGTGAAAAAAATCAATATATGACCACTTGATATTTGTAACTGCTGTCACAGATCTGAGTTGTTCACTGGCCACCTGATCAAGGGGATTCTATTGATGAAGACTTCCTACTTCAGGTACAGCAGGCCTTGCAATCGCAGGCTCCCATCCTGGTGGGGAACATCAACCACCTGACATCAGCTGGAAAAGTAACATGACGAGCTGTAGGCAACACAGGAGACTCCTGGAGTACATGGAGGATAACTTCTTAAGGTAATAGACAGCCTTACCAGAGGCGATGTGATATTGGACCTGTTGGTCACAAATGCAAGTGAGCTAATTGGTGACATCAAGATTGGAGCAGCCTGGGCTGCAGTGATCATGCACTGGTGGAGTTCACAGTCCTGAAGGATATGGGTAAGGCAAAGAATAAAGTCAAGACCCTGAATTTTAGGAAAGAATATTTCAGCTCTTCAAGGAGTTAGTCAGTAGGACCCCCTGGGAAACTGCCCTCAGGACAAGGGAGCAGAACAGAGGTGGCAGACCTTTAAGGACGCTTTCCATAGAATGGAACAGCTCTCCATGTCCAGGTGTAAGGAATCAGGAAAGGAAGGCAAGAGACCAGCATGGATGAGAGGAAACTTGATGAGCAAACTAAAGGGCAAGAAGGAAATGCACAGACAGTGAAAGAAGGGACAGGTATCCTGGGAAGAGTATAAGGATGATGCACCCTTTTGTAGGGATAGGGTCAGGAGGGCTCAGACACAGCTGGACCTGAACTTGGCAAGGGATGCAAAGAACAGTAAGAAAGGCTTCTACAAGTATGTCAGCCAGAAAAGGAAGTTCAAAGAGAGCATAGCCCCCCTTGATGAGCAAGACTGACAGACTATTAACAATGGATGAGGAGAAGGCTGATGTACCCAACAACTTCTTTGCCTCAGTCTTCACTGGCAATCTCTTTTCCTACACCTCACGAGGGGATGGACTGCAAGACAGGGCCTGGAGGAGCAAAGTCCCTCCCACTGTAAGAGAAGATCAGTTTTGAGACCCCCTGAGGAACCTGAACATGCACAGGTCTATGGGACCTGACGAGATGCATCCCAGAGTCATGAGGGAATTGGCTGATGTAGTTGCCAAGCCACTCTCCATGGTATTTGAACAGTCATGGTAGTCAGGTGAAGTCCCTGGAGACTGGGGAAAGGGAAACATTGCATGCATCTTTAAAAAGTGTAGCAAGGAGGACCCTGAGATCTGTCAGCCTCAGCCCCATGCCTGGGAAGATTGTGGAACAGATCCTCCTAGAAGCTATACTAAGCCACCTGGAGGACAAGGAGGTGATTTGAGACAGCCAGCATTGCTTTACCAAGGTCAAGTCCTACCTGACCAACCCAGTGGCCTTCCATGATGGAATGACTACATCAGTGGACAAGGGAAGAGGTACGGATGTCATCTATCTGGAGTTCTGTAAGGCCTTTGACATAGTTCCCCACAAAATCCTTCTCTCTAAATTGGAGAGAGAGGGATTTGATAGGTGGACTCTTCGGTGGCTAAGGAACTGGAAGGTTGCATCCAGAGGGTGGTGGTCAACGGCTCAATGTCCAGATGGACATCAGTGATGAGCAGTGTCCTTCAGGGGTCTGTACTGGGACCGGTACTCTTTAATATCTTCATTCATGACACAGACAGTGGGATCAAGTGCACCCTCAGCAAGTTTGCAGAAAACACCAAGATGAGTCGTGCAGTTAACATGCCTGAGGGCGTTGCCATCCAGAGGGACCTGGACAAGCTTGAGGAATGGGCACATGTGAACCTCATGAGGTTCAACAAGGCCAAGTGCAGGGTCCTGCACCTGGGTGGCAGCAGCCCCCAGTATCAGTACAGACTGGGGGATGAAGGGACTGAGAGCAGCTCTGCCAAGAAGGACTTGGGGTTTCTGGTGGATGAAAAGCTGGACATGAGCCAGCAACGTGCATTCACAGCCCAGAAGGCCACCTGTATCTTGGGCATCCAAAGCAGCATGACCAGCAGGTCGACGGAGGTGATTCTGCCCCTTTACTGTACTCTGCTGAGACCCCACCTGGAGTCCTGCATCCAGCTCTGGAGCCCTCAGCACAGAAAAGACATGGACCTGTTGGAACAGGTCCAGAGGAGGGCCACAAAAATGATCAGAGAGGTGGAACACCTCTCCTGTGAGGACAGGCTGAGAGAGTTGGTGATGTTCAGCCTGGAGAAGAGAAGGGTCCAGGGAGACTCTATCGCAGGCTTTCAGTACTTAAAGGGGGCTTTTAAGAAAGATCAGGACAAATTTTTATTAGGGCCTGTAGGACAAAGGGTAATGGTTATAAACCTAAAGAGGGTTGATTCAGACTAGATAGAAGGAAGAAATTTTTCACAGTGAGGGTGGTGAAACACTGGCACAGGTTGCCCAGAGAAGTGGTAGATGCCCCATCCCTGGAAACATTCCAGGTCAGGTTGGGCGGGGCTCTGAGCAACCTGATCTAGTTGAACAAGTGCCTGCTCATTGCAGAGGGGTTGGACTAGATGACCTTTAAGGGTCCCTTCCAACTCAAACTGTACTATGATTTTATGATTCTATGATTTACAGGTGATGGAATGTAGTTAATAGTTAATTAAAAAATTAAAAAACTGAGAAATGGATCAGGATCAGGAAGACTACTCTAGGAGTAATGTCATGTGGTCTGTAAGTCTCCGAAGGTTGTGAGAGAGGTTTCAACATATAAAACATTAAATATTGTCAAGGTTCTTGAGAATATTCTGTCATCCTGTGTGTGCACAGAGAAAGGCAGGGTAATCTTACAGAGCTTTCTTCAATATGCCAATGTAGGATTCTTTTTTACCTTACGTAAGTGTACTAATCAACCTGAAGCATGTTCCATTATGAAATGATGGCTATGTGACTCTTCTTTCAAACCAGTCTCTTTGGAAATAAGAAGAATCTCTGTTTAAAATGCACTCTCCTGGAGTATGTTGCATTTCACCCCATGATGTACTATGCATATATTGAGTATTTCTCCTGTGTTGTAACAAAATGTATGTTCAATGTAGCCTTAACTATAACTTGTTAAGCTTTCAAGGTTTTAAGTAAAACTCACACAGCATACAAGACTTTATATGTGTGCTTTCTGATGGACACATAGGACTATATGATGAGACCAAGACAGACAGAAGGATGATAATACAGTGAGCAAAAAATTTTTTTAGCTTTCATCTCTGACAGCAAGAGAAAGCTCGAGTTTATTGCAGAAGAAATTACTGGTTTTGTCTCTTGTGTAACTGGTCACATTTTGAGTTGACCACAAGGTCTGAACTCAGAACTGACTTGTGCCGATACTTGACAAGTTAATCACAGTCAAACTTCACTGCTAAGACAGAGCAACCCCTTTCCTCTGTACTTACCACCTCACACCTTTTTTTAGGACTTTCTTCTTCGTGCCCTCAAGTGGAAACTAATTGTTACTGCATCTGTAAGGCAAAACTGCCATAACTTTGTACAGAACAGATAATCTTTAAGGGCCCCTGCACTGTTTTGTAACAACTTTTTTTGAGAAAAGACGGGATTAGCATAAACTCCCTAAACTGAAGGGTGATTCCAATGCAATAAGTAAAATTCTGCAAATTATCTGAGACTGACTTTGCGTGTTAAATCAACAGTTTATTCAATAATAAGTTGCTTTGCGAGATGTTTTCTCAAGGCAGGGAGTTTTTAGGTTTTGTGTTTTAATAGTTTCTGAGAAAAAGTCTTTAATACACTGAAGCAGAAATTACAACATAAACATATGTTTGGCTGAGCTCTTTTAAAAATTGGATACAGCATCCTGGTGTGGGGACACCCTTGGTTGAAACAGGCTGTCTCGCTAAGACATTCAAAGAATGAGACCTATACCTATGCTCAACAGTCCGCAGATCTCTCAGGATGTGTAAAGTCCAGGTTTCCACATATGCACTTTTGTCAGTGTGTGTGTTTTTGTTTAACTTTTGACATTTCTGTACCTTTACTTTTGCATCATTCTGTCTAATCAGCCTCGAAGAGAATGTGTCTTTCTGTCATGAGTCACGGAAAATGAAAATAGCCACTGCAATTTTAATTATGGTGGACAATAAATAATATTTGACTGAAAAAGCCAAACTGCTACAGTCACCCAACTACTTAACTAAATATATGGAATGCACATAGAAAATTATCTTTGATGTTTGTACCCTCATCTATGGAGTATAAAATTTTCTTTTGTATTTATCCTGAATTATGGGTAAATCACTTTTTTTTCAGTGATATGAGCCTCTTTCTATTATTAAGTTTTTGGGAGTGATTTTCTTTTACTTAATTTTGTTTTTATTTCAAACCATGAATTAAATAATTCATATGGTTAATTCCTAGCTTTTGAATTTATTTCCAAGTTTTACCATTAATTTCTATTACCCTTAATAAGAAATCTGAAAGTTGCATGATACTGGCTTTGTATGTGTGCTGAATAACTTTGATTTTCAGATTTGGCTACTTTCTTCAAATACTCTGAATAAAGAATTTGCATGTTGCTCTCAATCACAGCATACACAGAAGTCGTTGTTTCCATGAACATCCCCGGTAGTAAATGCCCTGCCCAGGGTATTAAAGGGGAGCAACGATAAAGTGATGTTAATTCAGCCAAAGCAAATGTAGTGAGCCATAACCTCAGCTTGCTCACATCAGCATAGCACCATTGTAATCAATAGAGTTATGTTAGTTAATACTGGTGCATTATGTACAAAAGCTTGAGGTATTCACAGGAATCTAATTAAAATTATGAGAGTTATTATCTAGAAACACCATTTTATCATCAACCATGGCAAAGTGCTTGGTACCAGCATTGGTAAACAGCTTTCCAGTGATGTGGATGTAAAGTTTCATAGGCTGTGCTTTTTCTTCTTTCTCCCATACATATATGCATATTATATGGCAGCTTTTCTCTTTTTCAAAGAGTACTTTCAGGCTGAAGTTCCCTTGCAGATGTCAAAGGTAAGCATAAAACTCAAATGGGTCAATATCTGATGTTCCAGATGAAAAAACTCCACTGTGGGGTCAGTGAGATCAGCGCATTGATTTTGAAGCTTGCAGTCCCCACAAAAGTGGTCAACAATAGCTGGTGTCACAGAGTATTAGGTTTCTGCATCTGAATCTTTGGTTGTACACATTTCAAATTAATTAACTAAAACTGCTGTTACTCATAATGAGTGAGACTGTGAAGTGCTCCTTATGAAGTTGAAACTTGTGATTAATGACCTGTCTCAAGGTTATTTTTGTGCTGTGTGAAGAGCCCATGGTTCTTCATGTACTATTTTGCTGGGCTACTGTCAGACACACAGATAAAGGGAGTTATTTGTGAGAGGGTGTCATCCTTGCGCACAGCCATATTGCACTTCCAGAGCATATAGGACTGTATGGCTGCATGTTGTACACAAAGCATTTTAGTTCAGAGGGCCTGCGGACATTTCTCCCTGCAACAGCAGGATGTATTGTGGACTATTCCAACTCTTTATCCTATGTGATGAGCAAAGCTCCATGTGTTTGTCAAAGCTATGTCAATTCAGGCAAAACTGAGAATGGATTGCTAAAAGTTTGGAAATTTTGCCTGTCTAATTTGGTGGTCAAAACGCTCATTGATTCTAACCACTAGCTAAAGAGTCAGAAACTGCTTTTAAACACACATTGCATCTTGCATTAGGCACCATTTTACGTCTTTGCATGAATACCATTTGAAGGAGGTCAAAGCTATTCCAGTGTGTGTATGTTTCCTGAGAAAATGCACCCTAGTGATGCATTTATATACAGTCTGATTCATGCTGAATCGATGAAGTAATTTAACTGTTGTGAGCCTGCAGCCAATGATGCATAAATCAAAAGATGGGGCCTCACAACATTCATGCTCATATTTTGTCAGCATGATCACTGCTGCATTCCCCTAACTTATTGTCAACACTTTAAGGACTGTGTGACAGTTTGCCTATTATAACTACCCAGAAGTGTTTTGCCTAAAATAATCCTCTCCAGACTACAATACACCACATCACCAGTTTCTGACTGAAAAAATATGGGCATTCATAGGTTACAGTTTGTTGATTTTAGCCACTCACTGGTAATTCTGTTGGTTTGGCAATTGGTTGTCAGCACTGAAAGGTCTGCAGTGCAGAGGGCTGTGCAACTTTGTTCAAGCTGTGTCTTGATGAGATGAATTCTAATGAATCCCTCCTCTACATGCTGAAGCTTAATCCCTATTCAGAAGGGATTAGTATTCAAATTTATCATAGAATCAAGAGTGATTAGTGGTCTATCACATACAGTATGTCATGGAATATTCACAAGAAAGCTTGGGACATTTCTTGTTTATTTCTCAATTTTTATGATATTCGTACAGTTAGCGGGGTGGTCTTTCTGGTAGTTGTCATTTGCTGTTAGAAATTAGTGATTAAAATGTTGCAAGGAGCTGGTAGGGAAAACTTCAAGTCTCACTGCACTGTGTGACACTTAGCAGCTGTATGCAAATGACAAGAAAAGTTCTTCGTTTCCTGGGGGAAGGTCAATATGAATTCTGGTTGGGCGCATTGGCTCAGTAGACATAGTTTTGATCCTGCCTGTCTAAAGAAGTTTCTGACGGGACATTTGATCACAAGCATGCATTACAGTGGAAGGCTTGTAGTGGAGCATTTGACTGAAGAAAAGTTGCAGATGCAGGACATGGATAGTCAATAAAAACACTCTTTTAAAGTTCCTCCGTTAACAAAGTGGAGCTAGGTTTCTTCCAAAACTTAGAAAAGTTTGAGTCCTGTGAGGGATTAGATGGATCTAGTTTGGAAAAAAACAGGAAGAGTAGTACCACTGGGTAAGTGAACCACCAATCAGTTCAAACGGCAGTGGTTGCAGCTGTGAATCAAATAGTTCCCGAGTTCAGAATAATACTCCTTCTGTGAAATTTCAGCAGAGGAGTCTGTGTTGATTAATGACCCAGTAGTGAGCTGCAAGATTCTGTGTGTGCATTTCCAGAGCGCCTTTCTGTCTCCTCCTTTCCCCCCAATACACAGTACACATAATAGAAAAAGCAGGAAAAATATTTCAGATTATGTCATGGTGATAAGAGTTACAGACACAAATAAAAGCGATATTTCTCCCCATATCTATTACAAATGTAAATGTATACTGTTTTCTGGCACATCTTTTACAAATTTTTTATGTTAGTTCCAGATTCAAAGACTACTGAAATCAATGGAAATCTCGCTTTGATCTGTGTTGTGTGGGTGTTGGTTCTTAAGAAGGTTGAATGAGAAGCGGAAGAATGGAGAATGTTTTCAGGTCAGAAAAAATGACAAAGCACCCTATTATTGAATAGGTCACAGGATTAAAAAAAAAATCATAATGTGGATATTTAAGACAACAGCTCAGTATTTCTTACTTGCATGTTGATACTATCAAGGAATTGCATCTTCAATTAATCTCCTGAAGTACCAGCTTGTAGATAACCAGTCTGATCATGGAGGAGTCCAGTATCTTATGGATGTATGAAACATTTGATATAAATAAGAAGTGTGAGCAAGGGACAGTAAGGGAGGGCCTAGAAGAATTAATGGTTGTCTATTCCCACTTAAACTGGAAGTTGTGATCTGTCAGTACTGTGATATTTCTTTGTAATTTCTTATACACAGCTTGAATGTGTGATGATTCCTAATTTCAGACACTAGGTCAATATGACTTCTTTGGCACCTGTCACCACATTTTTAGGGTGTTCTATCATGCTGACATTGTGCTTAGCGGAACAGTAAGGAGTTAACTGAAAGCTTAAATGCTCAAATGTGTCACATAAGTACCTTAAAAATTTAGTTTGCACATATACACTTAGCTTTTACTGACTCTTAAATTAGATGTAGGTCATGGTCAAAGTGAACTGCTAGTTTATGTACAGAGAGGGAAATCATGTTAGGAGATGCAAAAACTGAGCTGCTCCTTTGTGGCAATGAGTTTCAGCTCACTTTGTGATCACTTCGTTTAATATCAGTGCTCTGAGGTCAACAGAGTACTCAGTCATGTTCTCAACTGGGGTAAATTAGCTTACATCAGCTAAGCATCAGTATCATCAGCTGGCAATACCACCTTTGCAAACAGTTGATTATACTGAAGGAAGCAGGACAGTCAGGAGAACTGGAAGACATAAAAAGAATAAGAAAAGCTCTAGGAGGTGTAACATTCTTATTACAGCTAACCATGCTGCACCAGCTCCCTGGTCACACCAAATCCAAAGCCAAATAAGTGTGGTTTAGGCATGTCCCACACCCCTACATAGTCTCCAGTTGCAGCCTCACTCCAAACCTATGTTTAGTTAAATGAGAAATATTACAATGTATGCTGGAGCAGGGTAGCTATTTCCTACCACTAGCAAGCAGTCATTTCATAGCTCAGAGTGTAGAATTAGATTACATTATTTACTTAGCTTCCTGAACGTTGTGTTCTGGTTGTGAAAAAGTCTTCTAAAAATCTACTGACAGATGGATATTTCAAAATAATGTTTCATTTATGTAAGATTCCTGATGAAAAAATATGAGGCAACAAGGAATGCAAACGGTCTAGAGGAGAGAAGACAATGAAAAAAAACTACAAATAGTTTGGAAGACACTCCAACAAGAGATGAAAACAGGAATTTTAGTTGGAAATCCTGCCCTTCAAGAGTAAAGACAGTTTGAATAAGATATATCTCATCTATCTAATGAAAGTGAGCCATACCTTTGTACAGTGTAAGACAATACAGTTCAAAATGACAGTGTGGCTTACCAATGTTAATTGCCACCATCTTCATGTGGCAATTATGGCTAAAATATCGTCGACATGTTCTGTCGGGAACAGATACTTTGATCCATCTCAACACATGTATCACTGCCAAGATTGTGGTCTTCTGTTTCAAGGGAATGGACTAGAAGCCCTAACAAGTGGGAAGGATGAGAACAGGCATTTACCTATAGCAGTAGGTGGGTAGTGAGCTCCTGGTAACTAGTGAGGGTCGTGTATGGTGAACAAAAGATGAAGGAGATCTCTGACTCATTCTTAAAACCTGATTTCTGAGAACAAGCTAAGCATCTCACTAAAACTACTACTCCTGACTAGCCAAATCACTTAGCAGCTTCATCCCTCTCCATGGAAGCTTGTACCTGGCAAAATATCTTCTTAATGCATGACTGCTGTTCTGTAAAAAAAAAAACAGCAAAAAAACCCCACAGCAAAAATGATGTGCTGTCCTGTGTGCCTTCAAAGCATCCTTGTTTAAGGCAGAGTGTCTCAGAGAATCTCCTCTCCTCCGCTGCAGTGGTTTTATTCTCATTTCTAGTGCTTCTGAACACATTAACCTACAACCAAGCAATACATATAGGGGTTTAGTTAAATCCCTTTGTCAGGTAATTATTGATTAATCTTAGTAGCTTGAAGTTAGTACAGCTAAAAAGGGGAATGAAAGAAGAAAAGTTTGTAGCAAGATGTCTTCTATTTCTCTTTGATATCTTAAAATAAGAGAAAACTTTATCATTGTGTGTTGCATCAGTTCAGAGAGTTAAAACACTAGCCGCTCTGAGACAGACTGTGAAAGGAAGATTATGGTAAGAAAAAGCAAAGTCAAACACTGCAATCCTGTTTATCATCCAATCAGAAGATTTACCAGAGTTTTGTTTTCTGTTCTCTCATGTTCACATGGTTTAATCAGTAATCTTGTTCATTGCATGAGGGGTACTGATTGCCTTACAGGTGCCTCACATTCTTTGGAGTAAGTTACCTAAGTCTGGGTTACATTACAGCCTGTTGGCACCACAGCTGGCTGTGCTTTTGCTAGCTGTTATGTATTATACTGTCTCTATCTCCTGACCAGGTATTGATAGATTTTCCTCAGTAATGCACAAGTGATTAATGAGATGAGAGGATAAAATACTCCACCTGCTGCAGCAACCATGAAAACTGAATTAGTGAGTAGGGAAAAAAGGGAAAAGGAGTCTCAATGCTTCCGTGTACCGAACAAGCCAGATCAGCTGCTTATTTGCCTCAGCTCCTAATGACACTGTTGTGAATGAGTTAGTGCTTCCTGAATTAGACCACGAGCAGACAGTCAATCCAGGGAAAAGTATGCATTACTATGATAATTGCTTGTATACCATAAAAAAAACCCTATCTGTCTTCAAGACTGTAATCTTAGGAAAAATGCCTTATACTCATTACTCCATTGTGTAATATTTAAGAACAGTAAATTGCTTATTAAAATACACAGTGGAATAAATGCATTGATGAGAGTTTTAGAAGGATGTAGAGAATGTGCACTGGGTATAAATGACACGTGTTTCCAGTGTTTTGTTTGTTATATGAAGAAGGAAAAATCTCTATTACAGTAAGCACTTTACAACCATAAGCTTGGGCTCAAACTGTGTGACTCTAACAAAACATGAAGAAAGCTTCTCAATCTTTATTTGAAATATATTAGTAATCTTTATTTGAAACATATTATATGCAAAGCAAGAATTCCTTTACTTAAATTAGATGCATTAATTTTCCTTGTTATGTTTAAATTAATGTAAGTCTTAGCAATCCAAAGCTAAACAGAATCCACAAGTACTTACCAAACAAACAAACAACACTGCACCCTCTTTAAAGCATACTCTGCAAAGTAATCAACTGTTGAACCACAGAAGATCCTGGAAATATAGTCACCACTCCTGTTGCTTTATAAAAGGAATGTGTCTCAGCAGCCAGGTGGATGGAAATGTAAAAACTTTTACATTATAAAATCTCCCATTTAAAACTAGTTTATCAACTTCAACTTTTTTTTTTAAGAGCCGCAGAGTTTTGAAGACATCATTTGCAGCTGATTTTTTAAACCAACACTTGCAGTTTTCAGCGAACAGTCAGGAACTGACATCTGCAAGCGAGAGTTCTCACACTCAGCTACTGACTGCCAGCAGCCTTTCCACTTTCATTTCCATGGAAACTGGGCAAGGAAAGTTTGTAGAAAGTTTGAGGGGTTTTTTGGGGTTTTTTGGTTTGGTTTGGTTTTTTTAATTCTTATTATATTCACCCAACCACTCAGCTTGCAAGGATGGGAATTAACCCACAGCATCCAGAGTTCATGTGTAACTGGTGCTTTCAGCAGACGGAGTCTAAAGCTGCTGCAAGATCTGAAGTTCATCGACTGGAGCTCCCTATTGTGACATTTTTAGCCTATTTGGTTTTGTTTACTGGTAAGTCTCAAAAGCTTTGATGTTTCAGTAGCAGTTTTGCTCCTTAGGTACATACTAAACAGAGGGCTAATAGAAAGATGTAGATTACTTGGGTAGAGTTTTATATCCAGTTTCTAGACTCCAACCACTCTCTAGCGCATTGCCAGTGTATGTGTATTAGAGATGGTAGTTCTTCAATACAGAGCTTTCTGTCCTCAGAAAGAGAGCCTGCATTTACACAGGATCTGAATCTGTTCCTATTCACTTGGGTTTATAGCTGAACACGACTGAAGACAAGGTTCTGATTCTGAATTTATTTCTTTCTTATTCAGTTCATACAGTCATACATTTCCACTGAGCTGAATTAACTCACCCTGGATTTACCTGAAAATTAGATCCAGTTCAATTCAATTTAACAAATGTGAATGTCAATGAGTACTTCGGAAACCGTTGTAACATAGCATTTGTTAGTCATCTCGATGGCAATACTGAAACTGCCCAAGCATAATATTCTGTAAGTTCTAGAAACCTATCTATTATAACCAAATGAGTCTCTCCGAATCTATTTAGTCCCGTACAACAGTGAACACTGTTTGCAAATAAAAAAACTCCTAAAAAAAAAAAGAATGTTACTCACTTTCCCTAACAATCTTCATAACAGTGCTGGATTTCATTAGTGTACTGTTTTCAGCAGTGTAAGATATTCAAGAATTCCAAAAGTGGCTGGATTAATCAGGTGTCAGTGAATATGTTGAAATGAATAATGAAAAAAGAAACCAAGAACCTATGAAAGTATTCAGATGGTTGGTAATAAAAAGTTCAGCAATTATTTGATCATGTTGCTGAATAATTAAAAAAACGGAAATTTATTCAGGAAAAAATGTCAAAATTTGTATTATGAATAATTCATAATGAATAATTCATCTATCTCTGCAATATATAGAAATGTTCTTGCTGTTCTGCACATACATTTATACAGTTACTTTAAAGTTTCAGTTCCAGTGGCTCGAGGCAGTGTTCAGCAGCTGAATAAATCCAGGACCACCCCAAACTGCCCATGCAAACCAGAAGACCTAATAAACAATGTTTGCTTGTGACAGCCCAATTGACACTCTCACCATGCTAGTGCAGTCCTGAGCACAGGTGCACAACCGCTGTTGAATGTGCTCCCTTTTCAACAGTGAGAGCTTCAGCCACAACTAGTCACAAGATTTTTGAGGTTACATCCTTTGTTCACATGCAGAAACCTTTTTAAGACACCCTTCTCCTCCCCAGCTTTGACAGGCAGGGCTTTTATTTCCCTCCCTGGGAGTCATCTCTCTCTCTGTATCACGCTGAATGGCCCTTGTTATACTCCCCACCTTGTGTGTATTTCTGACCTGCCTCTGAACACTCACAGACCAGAAGTCCACCAGCTATTGGGTAACTTGTTGGATGCCATTTTTTCAAAGATGGGTCTTCCACTCGCTACTAAAGCCTGGTACACTCTGTCAACCATTCTTTGGTACAGTAGACTGTGGACTTCATCCATTAGCTGTATAATTTTGGAAAATAAAATAATATTTCAAAGTTGATTTACAGTTGCTGTTACAGTTTTCACAGCTTTGGTTCTAGGGGAGCTGCAACTTGAATGTCTCCTTGGACAACAGCTGTGACCTCAAAGTCCACTGAAACATTTGGACTTCGGCCCATTTGTCTCATTACTTTTACTAATCTACTCATGAAGCTCCCTATATAGGGAAGTGTAAAACAACACAAGTCTTTTGTTTAGAAGGAGACAGACAGGTTAGTGTATGTAGTGCATGCAGAGAATCTGTTCTAGATGCAGAATACAGAAGCCCACAAATACTTCCCTGTTACAACAATTTTCATGTTTTAATGATTATTCAGTAGTTTATCAAGTAGAAAGTCTGGCCATTTTCCATTCTTTTTTCAAAAATGTAACCTGCATTGGTGGTGTTCTCTGTCAGATTTCCCTTTTATGTAATTTTGTAAGTTTATTGTGATAGCATTCAAAAGGCTGTGCCTGAAAAGTTCTATAACATATGGCATATATTTAACATTGCTTGTGAATTAAAAATAACAGCCTGCCATCTGCCTTTGTGAGCAGATTTTATCAAAGTCTAAATGAAAATCTCAAAGATGTGAATGTTGTCGATTAAAATATGAAACACTCAGGTTCATGACAGGGTAAAAGTGCTCAGACTTACCTTACTTGAACCTGAGTCACTAACAGCTTAGCTGCCATGTTTGAGTAGTCACTTTATATAGGAATAAAACATCATACTGAGCATCAGGAATATGTCTTGTTTTGAGAAAATATAAGCTTTACAAGTCAGCCTACTGCCTGTTGGTTTATCAGGTATGAACTGTTTGAAAAGGTGTGATATTAGTAATTTTCACATTTCTAATTACCAGAAATGCTCACATAAATGAGCATTTCTATAAAATCATATTAAAACTTTTCAGTAGCTATTAGCTGATGGGTTCATAGCTTTAGAGCATAGCTTTAGAGCTGTGAATGATGGGTTCATTCTAGATCAATACAGTATCAGCCATACCTTCCCCCAGCCTTCTCTACCTATCGAAGTTCATTTTTAGCTTCAGGGTTTTTTTTTTCCCAAGCATGTAGATTTTTTTTACTTTTTTAAATGAGGTAAATTCTAAATGAAAATCCATTTTAAAATAGAAAGACAAAATATTTCATTTTGAAAATGTCAAAATGAAACACTGAGATTTTTAAAAGAAAACTCCCTTTCCCTCAATCTGACTTATTTTTTTGGCTAAAATTACTCACTAACTTGTCAAAAGATATAATGCTATCCTGGTGGACATTGTCTGCCTATAGTGTTCTGTATTTTTATGACCTTCTGACTTGATTACCACAAATTTTTACCTGAATTACTTTCAACTGGTGCACCAAGACCTGTCAAGGGAGAGTTGTTCCAGAGCTTTGTCCCCGTTACCTGTTGGGACCTGTTGAATCTAGAATATAACTCAAAATACACACTAGAACATGGAGTGGTAATAGGACTAAAATTTCAGAACTGCTGTCAGCTGAACTCTGGATGTGCTTTCTGTTAGATGTAAATCTTTTTTCAATTTTGCACTCGCTGCTTAAATTCTTTAAACACTTTTTAACTGACCAAGTTTTTTTGATAAACTGAGATGAAAGTGAGGGAAAATGACCTTTTGTTTCTACTTTCAATACAGAACAGGACTTCAGATGTCATAGTGATGCTGCACAGTGTCTAAAAGAGATTGTAACATCCCAGAAGATGTGTCACTGAGAAGAGAGAAGGTGGTCAATATTTCAGTCAATCGCTCCATCCTTTGCTTATGTATGATACCATATCATACAGAAAGTTCCTAATTTGAGTGAAACAAACTAAAATTGCATATGTGGGTATTGTGCAACTGAACCTTGTCAGCTTTAGCTGCCCTGAACTGCTGAAAGCTCTCAAAAATAGGGATTCAAGAACAATGTCTGGAATCTGATTACTGCACAAAGATAGAATTGTAGAATACCAGGTTGGAAGAGACCTCAGGATCATCTGGTCCAACCTAGGAAGATTTTACATCAGGCACTCCAGAAAATTCACATGGCTGTGAGAGCTTTGATTCCTACCTTACATAGTCTTTTGGAGTACATTTTGAGAAATACATTGGACCAAATGCATTAAATTTTCACAGCCCATCAAGTTCAACATATGAGTGTCCTCTCAGATACAGTGAATTTGGCTGGCTGCAAACATTTAACAGCCCCTCTGTAGGACAGCCTGAACTTTTGGAATTCTACAATTCTTCCAGCCTGGACTTGTTCATTTAATTATCACCTTCTTATTCCACTCCACCAGTTAAATAAATAATCAAAACCAGAAGGAAAACAGATCTGTGTAAATTTTTGTCATGGATCTAGTGAAGTTCATTCATTATTTTCTGTGCAAGAGAGGAAACAGCAATTTGAGGCAAAGAGGGGTTTTATGGTTAAAGCACAGGACTAGGAGTCAGGAGATGGGCTCCCTTCCTCAGTTGCCATGGATCTCCCATGTCATCATAAACCTGGTTTCTGCATGTTGATACTCAAATTCAAAAGCATTGATTCAGATGGAAGTAGAAGCAAGGTTCTAATCTTTGTCTGTTTCAATTGTTGTCATCTGGAAAATGGGCATCCTCTTTGATTTAATAGAATAGACTCTGATCCTCATAACTGTCCTTGAAGGGTGCTAGGAAGAACAAAACCATTTGTGAGAACAAGTAGGTAATTGATACTTTTAAGTTTATATAAAGGATGTATCTATGCATATATAATTTTTAATGCATTCTATACAGGCCTAAGTAGATAACAAACTTTTGGGAAAGAACAGCACTACATTTACCTCCTAGTAATCTTTCCCAGTGATCTCTTCCACATTTGTCCCTCAAATATCATACCTGTTCTGCTTCTCTATATTTTGTATTTGACTATACTGAAAATATATGCTAAACTGTAAGAAGCTATTATAATATATATTTCCTAGGCATTTCTGCCAGAAAAGAAACCAGCTGTAAACCAGGAAGTATTTTACCTGGAAGTTCTCTCCTTCCTCTCCATATTTCTTGCCATTGACTGAGGAACTGGAATCATCATTTTTCTCAGATTTCATTGCAAGAGTTTGATGTCTCCTTCAGACACACAGGTGCAACTTAACAAACTCTGTTGGATTCATCATCACTTTCAGGTATACTTAAAGGTCAGTTTCCAATTTAAAAGGCCCTATCAGCTGAAACAATCCTTCCTACATGGGGCTTCATGGACTAATACTATGGACCTGCCTAAAGCCGCAGCATCAGTTGTGTGCAATAACAGGTCGTTAACAATGGGAGCTGAGAGTAGTCCATTTTCTTAGTTGCCTCCAAAAAGAAAGTAAATATTATAACAATAAAGTATGGTTTAAAAGGGGGGGTGTTCAGTTTTTTGGTTTATGTTTTTCTTTCTTGATTCTTTTTTCAGAATGTTGCTACTTTCCAAGAAGTTCTCTGCTATAGTACTGAAAAGGAACCCTTCAGAAGCATGTTGTGGAATCCCACTGAAATTTAAATATTCATTATATTAATTGCTGGTTACTTATTTGTTTGGATTTAGATAAACAAGAAAATTTTTTACATAAAGGGAATCCTAACTTCCTATGCATCTGTAGGCAAAAGAGCAAAAATAGCAATTTTTAAAATAACGAAATATCAAAATAACTCAGCTTTGGCAATGAGAAACAAAAGGCTTCATTTTTACCCCCAGTGGTTTCTGAGAAAATATCTATCCAAAAAAAGGAGGAATGATCAAATTCAGGTGATCTTGGATCATAAGTAAGAGCATGTTTCAGGCTCCAACAGTTCTCAGACTGTCTGCTAACAGCTCTTCCTCTTTTCATGTCAAGTATGTCAACTAAAGTATGCCATGGAGAAGTGGGGTCTCAGGTGGTCTCTGTTGGAAATTCCAGCCTAACATCTTTGGTGCAAACAATAGACGGTTAAAATAGAAAATACTTTCCAAATTTATACTGAATTAAACCCTGTTGCCTATTAACAGAAACAAGTTGAGCTAACTATGTTACTCATAATGCTAAAAGTAAGTGGACAATATGGAGAAAAGAAAGAAAGAAAAGAACAAGTCATCGATTGACAATGTTGTTCTTACTTTGCCCAGAGGCTACTGACTAGTAAAAATTATATACGAATGCTAAATCCCAAACAATGGATCATCAGCATGTGAGAAATGTCAGGTGGTCCCCGTTCCTCAAAGACCCTAGAACCATTATATATAACTAGTACTAGTTATATGTAGGCCCTAGACCCTAGTTACATTACATATAAATCCGTATATAATGAAAGATCTAGCTACTCTTTCCCATCTTCCATCTACAGGTGTCTGTTCCTCTTTAGAGGAATGCTTAGAATTTGTCTGGAAAAGGATGTATGCTTCACACTAAAAAAAAAACCAACAAAAATTCTTTTTCACTTGCAGTTATGTTCTGAAATGAAGATGTTAGCATCCGGTGATCCTGACACTTTCTTTAGCTAGCCACTGAGAAAGTGAAATGTCAAAATGCCATTTAACCAGTGCAAGGGCATAAAATCTGCTTCCTGAAGCAGCAGGTAGTGGAGATGGAGAGCACAACATGTATGGCCTGCTGCTCACTTTGTGTCTCCAAACACAAAAAGCCAGTTTGACTGCTGCTACTACTGGGACAGCAGCTGGGGATTCCAGGCACCAGCAGTCATCCTCGCTCCCACCCATTCCATTTCCCTGGCAATGCCTTTGCTTTCCCTATAGCAAAAGCAGCTCTAACCTTGTGTCTGTCCCTTTGTTTGAGGTAGCATAATTCAGTCGTCTCTCCAGAACTGACAAACCTTAACTTTACCATGAATCTCAATCATCAAACACCTTACATTCAAGTATTTAAATGTAGCAATTAATGACAGTTTATTTATATGTTACAAAATAAAAAATATTACTTTTGAAATGTTATGAATTTTACATTTTTCAATGAAGTTAAGAAAATTATTCATTTTTACACTCACAGTCTCATTTTTGTAGCATCAAGTATGTTCCCAGTAAAATGTTTCATTTCCTTTTTTAATTAAATTACATTTTAGAGGAGGAAATGCTTGCTGTCAAAAAATTTTCATGGATTTCTGATAATACACAAAGAAAGACTATGGGTTCAATAAAAAAACAAAACAGCAAAGCCTAACTTCCTATACATGTAAAATCTGCAAGCTTCCAAAGTGAAAGATTCCTATTACTATTTATTTTTATTATTGTTGTTGTTGTTGCTGTTCTTATTTTGTCAAAGCAAACCTAATTTCTGCCAGTGCTAATTATTGCCAGCTCTATCAATGTGGTTTCTTTACCACATTCATTTTACATATTTGGGAAAATGACAGCAATTCTTTTCATGCCAATTTTCTGTACCTTTATAGTGTTAATGAGAACACTGATGGCTTCTATTTGGAGAATGGATCTTCCTATGCGTTTCAAAAGGGAAAAGGGACCTGCTTTTCATTGTAAGTGACCTCTGATGCTTCTGGTAGTCTGCACAGAAGGCAGAGGACTCCTGGATACATGTTCCTCATGCTGCGTCCGATTAGAAGCACAGCAGAGCGCCAGTCATCCCACCTCTCAGTATTTTTGTCGTGCTGGTGGCCCTGCAATACTTTGCAGTGTAAGGCATGCTGTGCCTGAGGTGAACTTCTTTAACGACACAGAAAATGTAGGAGTAGTGGGATATGACAGCTGGGTGACTCCAAACTGAGAAAGGGAAAGGCTTCAGCTAAGGAGAGCTGGGGAGTCAGCACTCTGGTCCCCACTGAAGAGGGACTGAAGAAGCAGAGCAGTGTGCCCTGGGATGCAAGGCAGGGTTTGGCAGCTAGGACATCAGCTAAATGAAATAAAACAGCTTTTTCATTTCATCTTTGAAGATGCCTGTGGGGTCCTAGCACATTATTGAAGTGAGCGAGAGTTGCCAGGGGCTGCTGACAAA
The DNA here is from genome assembly GCF_964289735.1 of Phaethon aethereus. Lineage (NCBI taxonomy): Eukaryota > Metazoa > Chordata > Aves > Phaethontiformes > Phaethontidae > Phaethon > Phaethon aethereus. The sequence goes on along the minus strand of NC_138577.1, from coordinate 41,187,797 downwards.
GCAGGGCTTCCAAAACTGCAGATCCCCATGCAGCAGCACCCTTGCCACATGCCTAGAGACACCCCCGCCAAGCAGCTGATAATCCAGCCTCCAAACAAAGGGAACCAAGAGGCCAGAAACACACAGCTTTACAACCATGGGCAGAAAGCAGGTGCCAGCAATCCAAGAATGACAATAATAAAACATCTGGAGCTCAAGCCTTGAGACAAACTGTGTAAAAAAGGACAGAAAGAGAAAATAATCCCAACACAGTAAATCTATACTGGAAGACAAAGATAGCAAAAGATGCCAGAACTCCTACAGAGATAGAGGAGCAGAAACCACTGTGTCACCACCTCCTCTTGGTGTGGTGTACTGGTAGTTGTAAGGCACAGCCTGGTTTACTTGTGCCTGTTCTCTGTAGTTTACCTGAGGGAAAAAGGGGGATTTTTTTGGTGTGCACACAGTGGTATTGCAAAGGGACTTCTGAGAAGATTTATGTTGCTTTAAACCCTGTAGCCATTTTGAAATAAATAGCCTGTGATTAAGAGATCAGTTGCTAGCAATAGTGACAGATGTTGTTGGGGTTTGACTGCATAAAGTGTACGCTCTCTTTGAAGCAAAGTTTCCATTAAAAGACACATCTAAGTGTATAGTCCCCTGAGGATTACAGTGCTAAATAGGTTTTAGGTTACATTTTTGCCTGTATTTGTTTCCCACAAAGTTCTGCCCAATAAACTATTTTTCCTTTTCATCAGATGAAAATGTTGTGTTGATGAGGAAGTCTGGTTTTCTGAAGGGAAAAAGACCTTTTCCCTGAGTAGTTTTAAAATATCATTCATTTTTTTTGACTGTTTAGCAGTGGTGAGCCTACCAGAAGTTACACTAATAAAAACGTAAACCAAGGGTTTTGAACAAGTTTAAGAAGAATTCATGATTTCCCTTTTGAACATCTAATCCAAAAGCTAAAGGACTGGCATAAGTAATTTCTGTTTCATGCAGTTTATGAAGACTAGTTCAAAGCCACAGAAATCAGTGGGAGGCTTTAGCAGGAGCTGTGTAAGTCCTTTGCTATATAATTCAGTATACTTCAGCCCTTATTTTTTGCATGGATTACTAATTCTGCCTCTTCTTTTCTCTGCATCCCTGAGTTCCTACAACAGCATGGCTGGACTATGTTAAGACAAGAGGAGAAAAAAGGCTAATGGAAAGATCCGATGTGAGGTTAAATGAACTGCAATTTTGTATTAAAGACAATATTATGGAAAGACCTTGATTTCCCTGTTGCTCATATGTTGCAGGGAAGGTGCGAGACATTAGGATTTCCCCTGGGCACTGAAAATTTCTGGACTTGTTACCTATCTAAACAAGTCTGCCATACAAATTGACAGAAATAACTCTTGCCAGTTATGTGTAAGAGACATGTAAATTCCTTTAATAAAACTACATGTTAGGACTTAGTAGTGTAGCGTTGCACAGAGATAAATGTAACGCATATAGATGATGCTGGAAGAAAAGAAATTAGATCCTTAGGTCTCCTTAACGTTCTTGTTTAATTAAAATTGAGTTTAAAACATTTCTCCTTCTAGACGTATTTTTAAAAGTTGGGGTTTTTATTTAGTTCCTACACAAATCTTTTTGTCATATCAATGTAAACAATCAGAAGCTAGCAGAACAACAAATCAATTTGTAAAATTTCTTCCCAGAAATGTATTTACCTATTTGATGACCAGAGATAGTCGGAATCTAAACCACAGAAATTATGTTGATTGAGACAAACTGTGTAAAAAAGGACAGAAAGAGAAAATAATCCCAACACAGTAAATCTATACTGGAAGACAAAGATAGCAAAAGATGCCAGAACTCCTACAGAGACAGAGGAGCAGAAACCACTATGTCACCACCTCCTCTTGGACTTTCATCTTACAGCATGAAATTATACAGGTTTTTTGGAGGTTTTTTGTACAGTTTTTTTATACAGAATTTGTTGTGAGAACACTATTTCCAGATTCTGTTGTTAGCTGGTTGTACAGGTGATGTTCACTGCATTTCTTTTTCCTTCCTTTCATAATCATCATAATCCTGTAGCTCTTAATTGTGTGCCCCAGCAAGGGCTAACGGACAACATTGCAGTGTTACCGACACCATCGAAAATATAAGGGCAAATCATATTTAAAATATGCCTTACTTAAAAGAAAACAGATTGAAAAACAAACATAACAATATTTTTGAAGGCTATAATGCATTATGTATGCTGGAGAGCAAATCAACAATATGAAGCTGCTACAAAAATGTTGTCTTGTATCCTTTTAAAATTCAGCAAGATGGTACTGTTCTTGTTATTACATCCCTGCTGATGAACATGGATCAATGGAAAATTTTTACAGAAATATCCACCATAGGTTTTACTAATGTGACTTAACAGCAACAGTAGAGAAACGATATGCTCTGTGATTGGTATCCAACTTCAACTGCCAAAAAAAATTTATAATTGACAGGACAGGCAAATACAACGCATTTCATTCAAGTCATGATGTAGGATTGATTTATTACAGAACACAGAACCAATGCCAGTGGCTGATGATCAGGTAGGATTCATACTGGACACTTGAGGATTTTCAATTTGATTTCTTGTGCTGGAGAGCTCCTGTGGGGAGGAGGCATAGGTTATGACCTATGTCTGACTCAAGGAGGGAAAAGAAAGAGGTCTGTTTTGAGGGTTATCGAAGTATTTCTCTTTTGTGAGGCAGTGAAATTTTGGTATTTGCCAAACAAAAGTCAAAGGTTGACTTCCTTGAAATAAACACCTAAGCAAATTTCATGCGTTGGCATATGACAACAGCAGGAAAGAATCAGGGAGACCTTGGCAGGAGGTCAATGACCTTTGTACTCACTTCTACCAGCTTGTTTCTTGAAGCTAAATATAAAATGGGAATGAAATACACGTTATCTAGACAGGTCGAGCAGCTGCATGCTCTTTGCATGCCTTGCTGCCAACTAATTCATTAAGTAGCACTGGATTTGACTTAAAAGGGAGCCATTTGCTCTGAACTTGCTAACTGCAGCCAGTGACACAAAGAAGCTATAAAAGGACTAGAGTGGAGAGTGATGGGTCCATAGAAAAACTTGCAGTAAAAGCCTGTGAAGAGAAATTTATACATAGCCTGAAGAAATCCTTACAAGAGAGTCTTTTTAAAGATGAAATATGCATAGATTTACTAAGATAAAATCTTCCATTCATCCCCATAGTCATCCTAGAGACTGCGCATGCAAACCACAATCTTCCTCCCATGTTAGAATGCCTTGGTACAGAATGCTTAGGACAGGAAATGAGGAAGTACGCAATACTCAATTGAAACTAGCTGGGAAATTTAGGTAGCAAAATATAATTATCTGAAAAGGAATTTTGCCAGAACTATTAATTTAATGGCCCAGTATTATAAGATATTAATAGGATTTCTATGCTTTTGAACCTTGACTTGTATGCTTTGCCTAAAGAAAACAGGCTGGCGGATCTCCACCAGCGTAAATACAGTGTGTCAGCACCACAGGAAAGGTGATCACTTTTCAGAGTATATGAAACAGTAATATTTTTCATAATAACGCTGTAAATATAGTCTTTCTAATGCCTTTTTGATACAGAAAAGTCCTTTAAAAGCTGCCACTCGTGCTTTGCCTAAGTTTTTGGCCATGTCCAGAAAAAGTCTTCCTCTCCCTGAGGATAACGTGCTGCTGATGGGAAAGGAGCAAAGACATCCAACAGGAAGGACAGACTGACCAGGGAGTAAAGAACTTCTAACAAGGGACATCACTGATATTTGTTCGAGATTCTCACAGATAAGGGGAGTCATCAAGTCATCTTGTTTAGTGTAACAGTGCATAGTCCAAGCTTATGAAAAGCATCTCTTGTCTTTAAGCATCACAGCTCAGGACTTCCACACAGAGATGAAAGAAACATCCCATTCCTTTTACAAATAATTCTGACCACACAGCTCCAGGTCTTGGGAAGGCGGCATTCAGACTTCCTCCTGTGGTCCAGTAATCTAAGGCCTGGCCAGATGTGTTGGGTTTGGATCCCATTTTCCTTCTGGCTTTTAAACTGGAAAAAAGAAAATAGAGAACTTACAAATTTGGTAACTGTTCAGCTTGTAGATAAATACTGTAATGTGTTTACTCAGCTTTGGCTCAGAGCAGTACTATTTAGGTGACAAACACCATTTCCCCAAGAGTTTGTTTGGTTTTTTTTTCCTTTGCAAGGCAATGGCCCAATCAACTGAGGAATAATTCTAGTTTTCTTGCAATAACTGGTCAGATCACTGTACAGAAAATAATACTGCAGTAGTAACTAATGAAAACATTGGTCTGAGAGATTTGCCTCCATAGTCATTATTTCAGTTTTGGGAAGATTGCTTCACAATTCATATTTCCAGATTCTTTTTGTAGGAACAAAGTGGACATTTGCTGCTCACTTTCTGCTGTCCTTACGGATAGCTGCATACTCTGTTCTTTCCTTGTGTTTTTGTCTAGGAAATAAGAATTTAGATATTACTCACATTCAAGTGAATGTAATTTTAATAGGGATAAACCTAGATTTTTAGTATCACTTCACCAAATTCCTTTGGTAATGACAGTGAACAAGCAAGAAACTTCTTCATTTTCTTATGACTAAAGCTGTCCTGGAAGATCTGCAGCACAACAATAAAGAAGTTGGAGTATGTAATTGTCTAGGCTGATCAGTGCATCCTACTCTGTACATTCAAAAAGCAAAAAAAGCTGTCTGTAATGCTCCAGCATGTGTTCAGTGGCAATGGTAATCTTACCAATGAAAGCAATACACACTGAAGTGAGAAGCTCACTGCTTTTCATTCAGATCCAGTTCTGGTCTGTCCCTTGTTCTTTGGCTGCACTCCAAAGTATATATAAAGCAAATATTGATCTCACTGCAAAAGATACAAATGGCAGTTTGTGGTCAGGTAATGATTCTAATTTCCTTTTTAATTTTTTTTAACTGAAATAGTTTCCACAACAAAAAATAGTCTCCTTTAGGGCTTTTTTTGTTTCCTTTGGAAATTGCAAGAAGTAAATTTTCTCTCAAAATCAGTTGTGTCACCTGTGGTCTTGTTTCATGCCGTTTTCCTGAGCATTTCTCTGATCCCTTGTTTGCCTAATGCAGACACCTTGACAACATCAGTACTGGCAGTATAGAGGACCATAAGCAATTTCTTGATTTTGTGACAGTAATTTGTTGATGTTGTGACAATGTAATCCCTACTGTAGAGAAAGTAGAGAATAGAGAATGATAGTACATTTGTAATAGTATCATGTGATTTATAGGGGTTTGCATTTGATCTCTAGTAAACTGTGACAAGCCTTTGACTGCAAAGGCAGCTGTTTTTCCTGTCGTATGCTAGTATGTGGCTCTAGATATGTAGTTTGCTGAAGCAGAAATTTACTGTGGTTTTTTTCTTTTTATCAGTGACTACAGGATTTTTACTGTTGTGGTGTGTTTTTTTTCTTTTTATCAGTGACTTCAGATTTTTCTGTATTATAGCATGCCTTTCCAAAGGTTTACGCTTCTGTATAACTGGAAAAGCAGAACATTAGGCCAAAAGCTGGTGTAGCAAAATGATGAATGCGCAGAGAGACTTCACCTCTGTTCTTTAGAGGGAAATTAAACTTTTCTGAATTGTAGCCTAATTCTTGTGTTTTCCCATGCTGCCAGTGGTCCTCTCATGGCCCCATACCTGTTGGCATAGGTTGTATGCTCTGTTACTGACACAGTACCAGACTATGCTGTGCTCTTCCTTCTGTGCCCTGCTCCTCTGAGTGCCTCACTGGCTCTACTGGGACAGCTTCTCACGAAAGGTTATGTGTAAAGGTTTGTGATGTGACCTCCAACTAATATCACTAAAGTTATAAGTGACAGAAACGTGACAGGAATAGGGCATATGATATGATCAAACCCTGAACATTTGTCGGAATCCTGACATTGTTTTAAGGGAAACATGAAGAAATCGAAGCTCCCCTTGCTCCTAGGCCGTTGTGAGGCTTGCACTGTCATTTTTGACATTTGATTCCACTAAGCCAGCTCACACAATTGAGCTGACCATCAGACTTCACTTGTGCCTGTTTTGCTGATAGCGCTGGTGACTTAACATCACTACTGCAATGAAGAGAGATATTCACTGAAGTCAAGAGCCATGGTGTGTGATGCTTACAGGAACTGGAGATGGCAGTTCAAGTATATCTGTGTTCTTAACAGTGTCAACCATTTTAGAAACAGACAAGAGACCTATAAGTAAGAATAAGGGAAGATATGCTCCAGCTCCATATCTCATAGTATTTGGCCATTTTCTTCACAATGAGATGGCATGCTGAAGTGACCCAAGTAAGTAAGAGTCAATGAATCCTTGAATTTGTTCATTTATTGTGGTGACCAGAGCTCTCCCTCATGTACACATGTTGAATGTATCTCCTAGACTTGAGTGATAGACTTTAAGACTCCTTGCTGCTGAGGCTGCTGCAACTGATCTTTGGGCCCCACACCCCTGCTTTTTGGTTGCATAAGAAATTTGTTGTGTAGAAATAAACAATGGTCCATCTGGCTTTCAGGTAAAGCAAGCATTTTGTTGTTTTGAAGTGAGGCTGTATATTTGATTAGTTTGTGTGTCAGCCACTTATTTCGCCATTAAGAAAAGTATCAGCTAATACTAAACTCTTACGCAAATGGCAGTCATAGTGTTCTGTAACTGGATATTATCTGCAAAGGTACAAGTAGAAAGCTTTGGCTAAAGTGCTCTCTGTATTACTTATAAAGTGGAAAAACAACCTCTCTCCTCCCACCCCAAACATATCAGTTATGCAACTTGTATGATAATGGAAAGCAAAATGAATTTATTACCTTAGAAGTTGAGTGTATCTGAACACCATGAAATATTAAATAATTTAAAAAGCATAATCAGAATTAAACAATTCTGCTACTTTATGGGCAATTAAACTTCACTAAATATAATTGTGTTTATTTTTGTATAGTGCTTGGTCCAGCCATGTCCACATATTCTAGCTGAGTCTATAGTGCTACCACATCAAAATGTTTCACATCTATTGAAAACATTTTTGACAAATGTATGGAAGACAATGGTGATGTCTCATCACTGCAAATATAGTATCTATTCAATCTGTCATCAAGGCTGGAGTGTTTTTTTGGAAAGGGTTGTAGCACACACACAGACACCAACAATAAAAGGTTAGTCTTTAAAAGGTAATTTTATACAGACTGTCTTTTTTCCAGATACATTCATGTCTTTAAACTAAGCTTTCATACAGAGAATTGTTTCTTTCTGGGGAATTTCAAAGTAGCGGACTAACCTGGGATCTTTAGGTCATTTCCCTGAAAGAAGTCTTCTGTACCTCCAACTGAGTGGTAGATAAAAAGTAGGAAAATTGCCACCTATAGATTCATGTTGGCCTTACCTGTCCTTAACGTTTTAAAACCTTTGTCACTTAGACAAGACTAAGAAATAGTGATTAAATAAACAGGGAAAATATTTGTTGTTACAAATGTGATCAAATGGATGGCCTGAAGGACTGGTGAGATGAAAGCAGAAATTAAAGCTGTTACTTCTCTAGAGGAAGGATCCCTCTAGAACACAAGAGGTATTAAACTTCATAGATGCTCTCAAGCATGATTTTTACCTAGGTGTTGGGTAATTTATTTCATCCTAAAATGTTCCAGACACCTAGGACACGCTAAGTAAGCCACGTACAACAGCTCCATCTCCATGTCTGAGAGTTTAGGGATTTTTAATTTACTGTTGCAACCCTGTTTTGAAAAATTTTCTCAAATGGCCCAGCTTTTGTTTGCTAGTTGTGTTTTTCATGTATAAACTGGGTTTTTCCATTTAGACGGATTTGAGTTTGGGGGAACAAAAGTGGCAAATACTATGGTGAATATTTTCAGAGCATTTGGGGACTTCTTTTCCTTCAGTGATTCCTGATTTATGCTATGAAAGTGTGAAAAGAAACAGGCCGTACAGTTTTCATGCCTTGCCTTAACCTGGGTAAGACGAAGTATTCAGTAGTTGTCAGGTTTCTGCACATCTGTCAGTTCTTCTACCCCCAAGCTTTTCTGACCCACAGGGTAATTTCAGTCAAACTTGACAGATGGACAGGAGTCTCAAAGACAATTAATTTTCTGTGAATACATGGAATATCAGTGATTGGTTAGAAGGTAATACCCCTGTTTGAGGGGAAGTTGGGTGAAAATCAGCTGTTGCCTGCTCAGCTTTCATCTTACTTTCTGGCCAACCAGGCAAGACAAACATAGCACTGGCCTTGCCCAGCATGGAACCTACCTTGGCCACCGGCACTGTCAGAGAAGATGGAAGGCTACAAAGGATTGAAGTACTGTGATAGAAAGAGGGATTTAAGGGGAAAAGGGCACAAATATGTAAGAAAATTGGCTTCACTAGTGCTCCTGATTTTGGAACAGGTTATGAAACTACATCACACTGCCAATATAGTATCTTCCATGTAGTGATACATTCTTAAACACACAAATAAAGTTTAGGGTAAGGAACACGAGTTTAAGTGACAACCAAAACTAAAACAAGATATCTTCATTTTACCTTTTTTTGATTGAGGGGAAGGAGGTAAGAAGGAGGATAAAACTGGGATGTTGAGACACCTGTGCAGGTGGAACATATTTATAGCTGATTGGGATCCCTTCTTTTGAGAATTCATTTCAGGGAAAATTCTGGATTTACTGTACTTCTGACTAGTATGGCTGTATTTTAGTTTGGGAAGGTGCTTACAGGCCCAAATGCATGTATATTTAAGTAGTATAGATGTTGTAAGGTCATATATGAATCAAAAGTATGGTAGCCCTGTTGGGTTGAAGATTGTATGATTGCCCATTTTTATCTCCAAGGATCTGGCTCTCCACTTCCTCTCCTTTCAAAAAATTAAAAAAAAAAACCCTCAACTCAATTTAGAATATCATCAGGAACCCCAACACTTGAAAGCAAGAGGATTTATAGTTATGAAACTGTTATAGTTGTATGAAAAGACATATTGCGGACATGATAACAGTTGTTATTCATACCAGGTTCAAAGGAATGTGTATTTAAGCCAAACAACTTAATATTCTGTGGTGGGTTGACATTGGCTAGATGCCAGGTTTCCATCAAAGATGTTCTATCACTCCCTCTCCTCAGCTGGACAGGGGAGAGAAAACATAACAAAAAGCTTATGTGTCAAGGTAAGGACAGGAAGAGATCACTCACTAATTACTGTAACAGGCAATACAGACTCAACTTGAGGAAATTAATTTAATTTATTGCTAATCAAAATCAAAATAGGATAATGAGAAAAAAAACAAATCTTAAAACACCTTTCCCTCTCCCTTCCCTTCTTCCCAGGCTCAACTTTGCTCCCAATCCCTTTACCTACTGCCCCCTCAAGCAGCGCAGGGGGACGGGGAATGGGGACTGTGGTCTGTTCATCACACATTGTCTCTGCTGTTTATTCCTCCTCAGGGGGAGGACTCTTCACACTCTTCCCCTGCTCCAGCGTGGGGTCCCACTGACAGTAGACAGTTCTCCAAAAGCTTCTCCAACATGTTGTTCCCATAGGCTGCAGTTCTTCACGAACTGCTCCAGCCTGAGTCCCTTACACGGGGTCACAAGTCCTTCAGGAAGAGACAGCTCTAGCCTGGATCCCTTCCACGGGTTGCCATCCTTCAGGAACAGACTGCTCCAGCATGGGTCCCTCACGGGCTCACAAGTCCTGCAAGCAAACCTGCTCCAACGTGGGCTCTTCTCTCCGCAAAGCCACAGGTCCTGCCAGGAGCCTGCTCCAGCACAGGCTTCCCATGGGGTCACAGCCTCCTTCGGGCACACACCTGCTCCAGCGTGGGGCCCTCCCCGGGCTGCAGGTGGAGATCTGCTCCCCCGTGGAGCTCCATGGCTGCAGGGGCACAGCCGGCCTCACCGTGGGCTTCCCCAGGGGCTGCCGGGGAACCTCTGCTCCGGCACTCGGAGCCCCTCCTGGCCCTCCTGCTGCTCTGGCCTGGGGGCCTGCAGGGCTGTTTCTCTGACATATTCTCACCACTCTCTCCGGCTGCAATTGCTCTTGCTGGTTTTTTGCCCCTTCTTAAATATGTTATCCCAGAGACGCTGCCACCGTTGCTGATGGGTTCAGCCTTGGCCAGCAGTGGGCCCATCTTGGAGCCGGCTGGCAGTGGCTCTTTCGCACATAGGAGAAGCTTCTAGCAGCTTCTCACAGAAGCCATCCCTGCAACCACCAACACTGCCAAAACCTTGCCACGCAAACCCAATACATACTTCAACCCGTGTTTTCTTATTTTTAAAGTTTTATCTTAGTTATCTTGAAAAAACCTGTCATATTACATAATGAAAACTGTTTTATGGATATTATAACAATTAACATCTTTATCAATTGGCAGTACAGCTCATTGCTAATGCACTTAACATTGCTGTTTCATGAGAGTAATGGTGCATCCTTAACATAATAAGAAAAATATTGAGCACTATTCATATTAAAATTATGTCGCTTATTGCATTTAAAAGAGATCAATACATGCCACTGATATGACTTATTTCATCTTCATATTCTTTTTGTAGAAGCAATTTGTGATAAGGTCCTAGTTCATTAGACTGTTGTTGAAAGACCAGGAATATAAATGAGATTTGTGTTTATGATGATACATTGTATTGTGCAGACAGAAGGTGGTGTGAGTGTGATTCCAGATTTGGTACAAACAATTCCAGAAAGGGAGGTTACGTCATGAAGTCTGTGTAATGCTGTGGTGGGTTCCCCTTGGCTGGATGCCAGGAGCTTGCTAAAGATGTTCTATTGCTCCTCCTCCTCAGCTGGACAGGGGAAAGAAAATATAACAAAAAGCTTATGGGTCAAGATAAGGACAGGGAGAGATCACTCAACAGTTGCCATCAAGGGCAAAACAGACTCAGCTTGGGGAAATTAGTTTAATTTATTGCCAATCAAAATCAGAATAGGATAATGAGAAATAAGACCAAATCTTAAAAACACCTTCCCCCCACCTCTCCCTTCTTCCTGAGCTCAGCTTTGCTCCCAATTTCTCTATCACCTTCCCTCCCCGAGTAGCACAGGGAGATGGGGAATGGGAGTTGTGATCAGTTCAATACACATTGTCTCTGCTGCTCCTTCCTCCTCAGGGGAGGACTCCTCACACTCTTCCCCTGCTCCAGAGTGAGGTCCCTCCCATGGGAGACAGTCCTCCATGAACTTCTCCAATGTGGGTCCTTCCCACAGGCTGCAGTTCTTCACAAACTGCTCCAGCCTGGGTCCCTTCAATGAGGTGCAGTCATTCAGGAACAGACTGCTCCAGTGTGGGTCCTCTGCAGGGTCACAAGTCCTGCCCACAAACCTACTCCAGCATGAGCTCCTCTCTCCATGGAGCCACAGGTCCTGCCAGGAGCCTGCTCCAGGACAGACTTCCCACGGGATCACAGCCTCCTTCAGGCATCCCCCTGCTCCAGCGTGGGGTCCTCCCTGGGCTGCAGGTGGAGACTTGCTCCAGCGTGGAGCTCCATAGACTGCAGGGGCACAGCCGGCCTCACCATGGTCTTCACCAGGGGCTGCTGGGGAACCTCTGCTCTGGCACCTGGAGCCCCTCCTGCTCCTCCTGCTGCTCTGGCCTGGAGGCTGCACGGCTGTTTTCACACGTTCTCACTCCTCTCTTCGGCTGCAATTGCTGCATGCCAGTTTATTTTTCCCCTTCTTAAATATGTTGTCCCAGAGGTGCTGCCACTGTCCCTGATGGGTTCAGCCTTGGCCAGTGGTGGGTCTGTCTTGGAGGCAGCTGGTACTGGTTCTGTCAGTCACGGCGGAAGCCTCTAGCAACTTCTCACAGAAGCTGCTCCTGCAACTCCCCCTGCTACCAGAACCTTGCCACGCAAACCCAATACATATACCCTACTGAAGTGCTTTGCATAATCGAGAACATCTTGTAGAGAGCTGGAATCAACATAGATAACTCTGGAAATTTTTAGTAATGGAAAATAAAATCCTCCTCATGTAGCATTCCTTTTATTTAGAATGATGTCCTCCAATTAACTGTGTGTTTATTCTTCAAGATTAACGTTCTTTAAATTCTTTGAATTTGGACATGTTGTTTTAAATCATCTATACATATTGAAGATTTTAAGTTAAGAGAAAGTAAGAAACTCTAAGGGATGAAAAACTGAAGTTTTGTGGAATAATGTGTGGTGAATATGAAGGTATAAAACAATAGAAACAAATTACTAGCAATCTAAAATGAGAAAATGGCTGGTAGGAGACCTGTAATACAATAAAGGTAAATAAAACTGCCAAGCAAATCAGAACAAATCCTGCAAATGAAGATTAGGAAATGGATAACAGCAACAACAAGTATTTTTTATATGAGAGTATTACAACAACATTCACATAAAACAGTAGCAAATACTCATTTGGAGGGCCACTTATATTTAAGAAAAATTCTTGGTATAAAGTACATCGCAGATACAGGTTCTTGAGAAGTCTGTACTGTTCAGTTGAGAGATGAGCACTTTGACAGTCAGACAAACAAATGTCATCAATTAAATTAAAAATTTGGTAGCAAAACAAGCATGAAATGAGGTGTGAATTTGAAAAAGCGCTTAAATAAATGTTGAACTTCAAGTCTGCTTATAGTCCCCTGACTTGAACTTCCAGGAAAAAAATTACATTTTCTCCATTTCAAAATCACACACACTTCAATCACAAATCATCTTCTGTGGAATGGTTATTCAGATACCTTATATGCAAACTTAATAATTTTCTGTGAATATTCAGAATGCTTAAAACATCCTTTTTCAGTTTTCAGCATGCAATAGAAGTTGTGCAAAAATGTACACACAAAAAGTAAGGAAAGTACTTTGAATGTTGACTAATAACTATAATTGTTGATTTTTTTATTCAGAGAAAGAGAGTTGTAGAGAATGAAGTTACTTTATGGCTGAATATAAACAGTGAAAGAGAATACACATCAAAATGTTTCCCAATGTAGTATCAGTGGAACAAAATCAGGCAGAAAAAAGATAAAATTATAAAAGATAGTGATTGAGATTTAAATAATATAGGCTGCAGGACATTGTAGATATCTTTGTGACAATGTTGTGACTATGACTTTGTGTGGTAAACATCAGAGCTTGAACTCCCTTAGGCTTCACTGTGGTCAGAAATACGTCCTCATTTAGATCTTAAATATATCTTTTCATCTATAAATATTAAGCAACTAATTTTGTAGTGTTGTTAAGGGATTCAACAAGCAAGGACTGATCTTCCTGAAATCCCCACTTACAATCCCAGCTGCTTTCAGGGCCCTGCCATACAATCATTTAAGAGACAGTGAATGTGGTGGATGCTCTTGTGCTTTGAGTACTTTGAGGTAAAGGCTGCAACACCAACAACGAAGTCTCACTCACATTGGCTGGGTGGGCTCTATGTCTGTGTTAACATAACTTGAGATGGGTTAGCTTAAACCAAACCTAAAACTGGATGATTTTGTCCTGAAGTGGATTAGGATGAAGAAATGGCAGCAGCTTCTTGTCTCATTCCAGCTGGAAACACAAGATGTCTGCTACAATTACTATATGTGCATTCACTGACCTCTGGCAGGAAAGCAAAGAATTTCAGATCTGTCCTCTAGAGGGTGACTAGTTTTGTGTTAACTTCCTTCTCTCCCATCGTCTGTATTTCTGTATTCCAACCACTGGCAAGTCCACACTGAAAATGATCAAATCAAATGAAAATCAGCTACATGGGAATCTTATCTCTTAAATGTGCATCTTCATTTTGTTTTAGCAAGGCAGGACTAATTTTTCTCTTAGAAGAATTTTCATGCTGCTATTGCAGTATAAATATGAAATAAAGCACACAGAGAACTGAGATCAAAGTAGATGACATAAATGTAGATTACATGAAAAAAAATACCTTTTTTGTAATTAATTATTACAATTTTTAGTTTTGACTTATAGCACATACCAGAAGTGTTAGGGGAATTAAGTTAGCATCAGACTGAGCTAGGGATCAGTATTTCACTTTGAATTTCCAGTTCTGCTGTTTGAAGATGTGTTGGGGAAGAAAACTTCAGAGATAAACAATGGACCATACTGATGGCTGGTGTAAATCAGCTCTTCTGAATCCTTTGGAGTATGCGGATTTAAACAAATTTGTGTGTATTTGCCACAATATTTCTAAACCATAGTTTCTATGTAGCTTCAGATGGAAATATATCTATTTGATAGATATTGCAAACAATTTAAATCTTATTTAGTTTCTTAACATGTGTTGTTCCTCTTTCATTTGTGCTTTTCTAGTTTTTCTTTACTATGTCTTCTTAGTCACTCAGTAATGCGAACCATCATAACTTACATTGTGTTACTGTTCACAGTTAATACATCAACTCTATCTGTTCTTTCATATGCTATGTATAGTCAGTTCCCAGCTGATGCGTTTCCTCTGTGATACGAAGATAGTGCTTTGTGAAGATCCTTGGTGAAAGGACTGAATACAGTCCCAGTTCTGCAAAGAAGATGACTTAGCTGTAAAATTTTATACCACTATCTTAGCCCAGTGCTCCCAGTTGAACTTTGCATCTGCAGAATATTACATATACAGACCCTGTGTTTTGTGCAGCACCATCACCAACTTGTTTTTTTTTACTATAGTGTGATTAATTGCACACAGGATGTGTAGAGTATTGGTCATGTCATTTTATTCTAAGAGAAAGCAAAGTAATATGGATCTCACAGAGATGTCTTCCTAGAATGTTTCCTGCCTAATTTTTGTAGACAGACCCCAGATATTCTCTAAAAGAGTGTAAAATCCTACTGGCAATATCTCAGCAGGTCCTTAATCCTACTGAACTTCTCAATAACAGAAACAGATTCACACAGAATCATTAAGGTTGGAAAAGACCTTTAAGATCATCAAGTCCAACCGTTAACCCAACACCACCATGCCACTAAACCATGTCCTGAAGTGCCACATCCACACATTTTTTTAATACTTCCAGTGATGGTGACTCCACCACCTGCCTGGGCAGCCAGTTCCAATGTTTAACCATTCTCTTGATGGTGACATTTTTCCTAATATCCAGTCTAAACCTCCCCTGGCACAACTTGAGGCCATTTCCTCTCGTCCTATCACCAGTTACCTGGGAGAAGAGACCAACACCCATGTCACCACAACCCCCTTTCAGGTAGTTGTAGAGAGCAATAAGGTCTCCCCTCAGCCTCCTCTTCTCCAGACTGAACAACCCCAGTTCCCTCAGACATTCCTTATAAGACTTGTGCTCCAGACACCTCACCAGCTTTATTGCCCTTCTTTGGACACGCTTGAGCACCTCAATGTCCTTCTTGTAGTGAGGGGCCCAAAACTGAACACAGGATTCGAGGTGAGGCCTCACTAGGGCCAACTACAGGGGCACAATCACTTCCCTACTCCTGCTGGCCACACTGTTTCTGATACAGGCCAGGACGCTGTTGGCCTTCTTGGCCACATTGGCACACTGCCGGCTCATGTTCAGCCAGCTGTCAGCCAGCACCCCCAGGTCCTTTTCCACCGGGCAGCTCTCCAGCCACTCCTCCCCAAGCCTGTAGCGTTGCATGGGGTTGTTGTGACCCAAGTGCAGGACCCGGCACTTGACCTTGTTGAACCTCATACAGTTGACCTCGGCCCATCGATCCAGCCTGTCCAGATCCCTCTGCAGAGCCCTCCTACCCGCCAGCAGATCAACACTCCCACTCAACTTGGTGTCATCTGCAAACTTACTGAGGGAGCACTCAATCCCCTCATCCAGATCATCAATAAAGATATTGAACAAGGCCGGCCCCAGAACCGAGCCCTGGGGAACACCGCTTGTGACTGGCCACCAGCCGGATTTAACGCCGTTCACCACAACCCTCTGGGCTCAGCCACCCAGCCAGTTCTTTATCCAACGAAGAGTACACCTGTCTACACAGGACTGCCAAGCAGACAGATTGTGTCACCACAACTTACTCCAATCAGGAAAGTTAAGCAAATGACATTTTATGGCATGGATCCTATTTATTTTGACCATGTCAAAAAGCATCATATTAACTTCAGTCTTCTCAACCAGTGAACAAGTTTTACTGTGTTTTCTTGTATCATAGAGTCAGCTGCAATAGAAGAAAACACAGCAGAAGTAGTCTGGAGACAGGAGGGAGAAAAAATTTAGCAATAACATACTTGCAGATAATGATGTGTTTACACACAGGTGCACACACATACAAACACACACAAGCACACACAAATAAAATACCATATTCTTATTTTGAGTATTTGGCAAATATAGAACAGATTGGTTTTTCTTCCAAAAGTACTTACTCTGACACTCAAAAAAGGAGCAACAAAAAAATATTATCACGACACAAGTGGAAATGTTATACACGTTTTATGAAATACAGATAGAAATGGACATATGAAGTTCCTGACTCAATGTGATATGCAAGATACATGGACCTACAGGAATACAATTGACTTTTTCAGTAGGTTCAATATTGGAAAGATCCCAAGGACTATTAAATAATAAATAAAATATTACCAACAATGATCAGTTCTTCTTGACACTGTTTCCTGCTATAAACTAGAAGAATCTTTTCTGCTGAAAAGATATCAGATATCGGAAGCTGATCATTTTTTATATTTTTAGCATTTCTAACTTGTGTGTAGCTAAAAGAGCCATTAGAGCTTTATCTCTGCTATAGTAACATTTATTTCTTAATAAAGAGTGCGCAACAGACGGAAAATACGTTTTTCATTTTGCAAAGGTTATTCAAAATAATATTTCAGTATCAATAGGAGATAAATAAATTCTCTCTGCTTCCTGCATTTAGGACTACTGTTCACTCACATTTGGCTTTTCACATTTAATTATATAGATTTCTCAATCCATTAGCTAATAGCTGTTGAACCATAATACTCAAACAAGAAGGTTCCAGGAGGAAATCTTGCTTGTTATATAATCAGACAACTTAACAAACTAAAAAAATTTGGAGCTAGGACTTCAAGCTGAGGAAGGTAAAAATCCCAGAGTATGTTTAGGAAGAGTATGCTGTGTGGCTACCAATTTTAGGACTTTGTGAGTCTGTTAGATTTTCAAAAGAAACTGTAGTTCACTGTTTCCATTATTACTATTAATAGTCGTTAATAATTCAAAATTACAGAAGGAAGTGGAGGCATACATTTACAGAATATGGAACAGGTGTGAACATTCTTCCACAGACACCTAATGATTTAAGTTTAGTTTCTTTTGGGGAGTAAAATTCAACTTTAGAGACATTTTGAGGATTGGCCCTGTTGTCAGCTGTTGATAAGAAGATCAGAGTTGCAACCCAGATGCAAAGATCAGTAAGAAGTTTCCACTGCTCTTCTTATATTAGATTATATATTATTTCTTGGGTTTCTTTGACTTTTTCACTTGTCTAGTGAGTCCATAGTGGGAGATGGTAAGAGGCAGAGAAAAGGGAATTATCTGCCATTGCATCTTCCTGTGCCTCTGGCTACAGCTCTGATCTGCCCGTATTCACACATTATTAATGATTTCTATCTGAATCTATTCCCGTAACATCCAAAATGGGTTAGATATTATATGAACATAGGAGAAGGGCACTGTTCTCACCCTGACTATTTAAAAAAAAAAACAACAGATTATTCATGATATAATCATCACTAAATGTCAAGTCCAGTGAGCAAGGAACAGTTTGGGTCATATACACAGAAATTTTTTAAAGTGTCTTTGGATATTTTGTTGGGCAATTTCATCATGTAAATCGTAGAAATGTAGAAATGCTGCTAAAGTTAATATTTGTGAAGTTATCCAAGGAAATTGAAAAGGTCACTTCAATTTTTCTTTTAAACTATAGAAACTGTTTTGTTTTTGTAGAGTAAATGTATGTGTCCTGAGGCAGTGTGCAATGAGCAGTTAAGAAGAAAATATACACTTTTTTCATTAAAGAGGAAAAATCATTCATGAGCAGTTATAAAAGACATTATGAATCTGTGAATTCAGAGTAGCCCCTTCTTTATTATACTCAGTGAAAAAAAGACAAAATCATGAAAATATGCCTTTTACAAAAATTATTTTTTTCTTTTACCAGTAGGTATTCATTTTTTTCCCTGCTTTTTAAGCACTCTGTTTTTACACTCATATTAATCAGTTAAGATCTCCTATCAATGACTTAAACCCACTAATGTTAGAATTTTCATTTATAATCAATTTTAAGTGAAATGCTCTCAGTACCAAGTTACAGGATAAACATAGTTCCATTTTTCCTTTCATGTTCTCTTCCAAGTAATATCTTCCCAAATCTAATTCTTAATCTTTTTTTGAATACAGTTTGCTATTCTAACAAGCTGTGTTTGTATCTGGCAGCTCCATCAGCAGCTGGAAAGCTGAACCAAGTTGAAAATGGTATGAAATATTCCACTGTCTTAATTTCATTATTTTTAACCATCTTTGGACACTAACCAGCACATGCTTGAAATTAAAAAAAAAAAAAAATTAAAAACAACAGCAAAAAACATAGAGAACTTATGTACAAGGTTGCCCAATACAGACAAACCAGTGCTTACTTGGTATGATAGACATGAGACAAGAGAAATGCTGCTCAATTTGCAAAATTTCCATATAAATTTCCCTTTCTTTTTTTTTATGATCTTTCTGGAAGTTATGTTTACCTTGCCTTCAGGATGCAGCTGGATCTGAATTCAGTTTCTCAGAGATGATTGTTTTCTGCCTTTTGTCCTTGTATTTCAGGGCAGTAAATCAAGCGGGT
The DNA here is from genome assembly GCF_964289735.1 of Phaethon aethereus. NCBI lineage: Eukaryota > Metazoa > Chordata > Aves > Phaethontiformes > Phaethontidae > Phaethon > Phaethon aethereus. The sequence goes on along the minus strand of NC_138577.1, from coordinate 41,168,955 downwards.
CTGCAGTGCAACTCGTGTGCTGTGGTTAAAAAGCTGTGGATGTGGAGGGTAAAGAAGAGAAAAATGAACCTGTGGCATGCCATCTCAGTTATCCAGAGGCTGTGTCCTCTGCTAAATGTGGTTATCAGCACGTATGGTCATTGTAATTCCATGCTGAATTCCTGTTGTATAGTAATGTAATATTCACTTGGCTTGCTAAAGAAAAGGCAGTGAGGTCTGAAGCCACAGGCTTTTCTGGGAATTTAGATGCCAATGAGCAAAAGCAGCCAGGAAAGAAATATATATGACCCGAAAGCAAGAAAGCCTAGCCATGAAACTTACATGGCTGTAAATACTTCAGTTTCATTTGGTATATGCTCTTTTCATAGCTCAGTTTTTCCCTCCTTCTTCAGTCAGTCTTTTTTTCTCTACCAAAGGCTCTTGACTACAAAATGATAGCTGAAATCTGAGGATAAATGTACTCTTGCCAGAAAAGGGCCTCTACTGACTCTCAAAATACAGTTCTGCTCTCATGATGGCAGCACTTGAAGATTGTCATGTTCCCTGGCTTTTGCTTCGCACCCTTACCTTCTGATACCCCTCTGGTATCCCTGACCAAACCCTCTCTCTCCATGGGAACCTTATCCTGAGATGTTCCTTTCAGACCAGTCATACTGCAACAGACCTATGAGAGGTCAGGGGTCTACCTAGAGGGGCAAAAGCTGCATAGAACTCTTAAAGGGCATACTTATTTCTTCAGGAGACTTCATAAATAAGGTCAGGTTAATTTACAGTAACTTAAAAAACCACAGAAAATTTGAGACTACAGTAAAGGAAAATAACACCAAGAAGATAAAAAAAATAGCAAACCTACTGCTGCCATAGTCCTGTTATAGGACATGTGTATCATGGCAACAAAGTCATGGCAACATGTCATGGCAACAAAGCACTCCCAAAAGAATAAAATCAGACTCATGGACACCTGGGCCCGTCACATCCCCTATCACACCCCGGCCATTAATCGGACATTTAAAAACTATACTTAGAGCGGTGGGTGCTGGGACCTTCAAGCATTGCGATACAAATCCAGCAGAAGCCACTTGGCTGGTTAACACTAGAGGATCTACTAATCAACCTGGTCCTGCCCAGAAAAAATCCCTATGTACTGTGGAAGGACATAAAGTCACTATAGCGCACATAAGCAATTCTCTGAGAAAGCGTGGGTTACTCCTTCCTTGGGAAAAGACAAACCCATTCATGGGATTGCTTTTGCTCAAGGACCTGGATGCACTTGGTGAGCAATGCAAAAGGATGCGGAAATCCAGTGTGCATCTTAAGGAGATTTAACTTTGGGTGAAAATAACCCATGATCTGTGTTGTATGTTGGCACTACTGTGTGATGCCATAAGTTCTATGTCAAAAGTACCGAAATGGGAGTCACCCAAACCAATGGAGGATGAACTTTGCAAGCAACCAGGCAAATGCAACAATGATCCATTAGTCCAACACAACACACCATCTCTCCTGTCCTGAATGACCATCACAACAAGTGGAACCTAACTCATGGACTAAATTAACTGAATGAACATTTGAATGGATATTTGAATGGGGATGGTCCATAGATGAAGGGACTGATACCTGTGTATATGTCAAAGGGTAGTGAAGGAGGTGGTGGTGGCTGATGAAAATATATTAAATAATACAGTACCTGAGCAAATGGTATGGAATAAAGTAGAGGTTGTACTAGGGTGGAGTTAATTTTCTTCATAGCAGCCCATATATGTTGCTGTGGCTTTTTTGACAGAAACTGTGTTAATAACTCAGTGATGTTTCAGCTGTTGCTGAACAGGGCTTGTGCAGCATCAGGATCTCCCCTATTGCTCACTCTGACCCCCCAGTGAGTAGGCTGGGGGTGGGCAAGAGACTGGGAGGGGACACAGCCAGGACAGCTGACATGAATTAACCAGAGAGAAATCCCATGCCATATAATGTCATGCTCAGTGACAAAAACTGGAGAGAGGGTGGGGTTTCTCCAAACTTGCTTTTGCTTAGAAACTGGCTGGGCATTGATCTGCTGGTTGTGAGTGACAGGTTTTGTATCATTTGTGTTTTTTTCTTTTTTTCCTTCCCTTATTGAAATGTCTGTATCTTGACAAACAAGTTTTCTTGCTTTTGCCCTTCTGATTCTCTCCCTCATCCCACTGGGGGTGGGATGAGTGAGTGAGATATGTGGTCTTTAAGTAGTTTGTTGTTGAAGGCATGCATCTGAGTGGGAGAACTGGGCTGTGACTCCTTATTGACTGATTTTAGAAAGGATTTAAATTGAAAACTTATATTCTGTGGAGAAACCTTACATGCTATGTGTAGCCATCTATACATTGCATAAATGTCTTCCTCATTTCAGCTGATAGGTGTTCATTGGCAAAGATATTGAACATTGCGTTCTCTCACTTAAAGAGTATAATTCTTAGCAGTTAGATTTTTTAATTGTTCACTGTCCCTCTTGCCAAAAAACCCTAAACTTTTTATACAAAACAAAAGGTTTAGAAAAATAACCAGCTTGTTGTTACAGTTATAACAAATTAGGCTCAAATTTTTGCCATGAGAGGAGTAAAAAAAAATGTGTCCTGGACACATTATTTATTGGGACTGCAGAGTTTATGTGTAGGGAGTTAGACAACAATAGTGGTGGCGGACATATCCTCTTTTTCCTTAGGTAATACCTTTTATTTTACACACACGGGAATAATTCAGATTTGGCTTTAAAAAATGTTTTAATTGCCAAAATGGGAAAAAAAAAATGGTTGGGCACTAAGCCAAAAAGTCCATTATTTATAAAGGTTTATCTGAGAGGAAATGACTCAAAAGCAGAACTGTGTAATGAAGATGTTGTCTCTAATGGATGAAATAATGCTACAATTACAGTAAAAGAATAATTTGAAAACTTAAAATGACACAAACAATTGTTAAATGAAGAAATTCTTAAAATAAAGTCATTGTGTTCCTCTGTAAAGAACAGTTCACACACACATACATATATTTTAATATATACATAAATAAATAAAAAATTAAGACTAAAAAGTTTTCAGAAGATATTTTGGACTTGTAGTACCAGGGATCTTTTAAACAAACTTTTCTACCTAACACAGATACCGACCAACTTGTTGGCGTAAATAGGTTGTCTAAATTCAAGTCAATAGGCAACATGTGAGTAGTTGGCCCATGGTCTTTACACTAAAGCTAATAGACAGCACCTGTGCATCTAATATACAGTGTTCAGGCTAACTGACAACTACCTTAAATAAAATAACCTCCATTTGTGATATGCTGTGTAGCAACTGGAGGAAAGTTCACAGTTTAGTTCAAGTACTGAAGTGTCTGTGGGTTTTTAATCTTAAAACAAAATGGCCAGATTTTTAAGAATTACTCTGTAAATGTTCTTTCAGGCTCTGATAGCCCTTTTCCAGAGCTGTAGAGTGGATTTAAAAACCCATTTTCCCTACAACATAGGAGCTGTTTATTCTTTTCTGGGGAACAGCAGTTCCCATTTGAATTCAAAGAAAATATAAGCACATGCAAGAGCAAAGTTCTTTCCCTTCAGATTTGAAGCTGGAAAATAACAGAAAGGAGAAATTATCACCCAGAGACACTTGTGGGTGCTGGACATAACACATACAAAATTTGATTTTGAAAGAGAAACCGGTGTAGAGAACCTATTTGAATATGCTAAATATGAAAAACCTAGGAGGTAAAACTTCAATTTTGTTGTGAAGAAGATGCACAGTTGGATCCCATTGACAGACTGTAGTTATGATCTACTTCACAATTTAATATTTGTGTTCTGTTTTAACTATAAGACTGTCACTTATTGTACTACACACAGCAAGGAGATTGGGTTGCTGAAAATTGGGTAGAAGAGTCCTAGTAACAGTCTAGAAGCAGAGGCCTGGAGAACTGCAGTGACTACTATGTACAAAGAAAAGAATGAACTTGAAATATTTCACTTAGCAGCTTTAGAAGAATCTTAACGGAAAATAAGATGTTTGAGCAAATAACAGCCGGAGGCCTGACAGTTTGCAAATCTCCAGGGCTATGGAGGCAGGACCATTCCTACATTTGGAATAGATGTGGTAGAAAAGAAAGAAATGCCATCTTGAACACAATGTCATTTGAAAGAATGTCTTCCAAATTTCAAATGTAATATTTTTCAAAGAGAATGATTTCATAAAAACAGAGATTGTGGTAGGAAAACTGGAATGAAAAATTCAGTTTTTCTGGAAAAGCCAGTTTTGAATTTGAATTGACACGAAGCTAGCAGTAGCCAAGAACTTGAACTCTATCTCTTCCTTTACGCCAGCTGCTGCAGAGATGGAAAGGAAGTGGAAGTCAGTAGACGGGCAAAAGACTAAAGCACTCAGTCTGACTTATTCCTTTTTCCTATCTCCAGCTAGCCCAGCTGCGGATTATTAGTGTGTTCCTAGTAGCAGGAGAAGGTGCAGCGAGGAATGGCCTTTTCTCTGCATTGTTAACTTTTTTTGAGGACCACATACCCGGAACACTGTGGGAAAAGTATTTCCAGTTTCTAGGAGATCTCCACCATCTGTGGATATCCAACACTTCTGGAAGGTAATATAGATGCAGGAACACCTCTGAGATATTGAAGGTGAACATTCTTGGTGCAATAGCAGAATGTAAGAAATGTTGCAGTGTTCTAACCCACCATCTAGTCTCTAGTAATAACCAGGTAAAATAGGAAGACTGGCAAGCACCTTTTCTCTTCCCTAAACAGTCTCCCATTTGCACATTAGAGTTCAATATTTTAACTTTGTTTCTTGCACTGCCCTAAAATCCAAACACTTACAGCAGATGGAAGTTAGATTGAGAAGTGGCTTGTATGGTTGCAGACCAGGAAATTCAGGTATAAGATAGAATATTCTGGCATTAGCCTAAATAATCAATACTATCTTTAAGTATGGGCTTAAATCAGATTTTTGGACTTATTTCGTCATGGATTCATACAGTCAATGAGAGTCTATAGGTTTTGAAACTGAAAAATATAAGTTCTGATTAACTAGCTCTTCCAAAACAGAGAATATTCTGTACCCAGTCAAGACTGTGTACCTTTCTGATTACTTAATTGTGGTGAATAATGAGAGGGAGGCTGTTTGGGTTTTCTTTCTGTTCTACCTTTAGCAGAATGTAATTTTTTTACCCAAGAACCTTTGAAAAAGCTTAAGCTTTAAATCATCATTTTTCTCTGATGAAAAGACTTTATGCCTTCCTCACTGACCTCTGTATTCACTATACAATACATTTATACTTGCTTAGGAGCTTTGATTCAGGTTGAACAAAGTAAAGGGCCATCTTACTCTTAATTGACTTAGGTGTGATATTTCCAGCTCATTCATCTTAAAAAAAAAAGTGCAGAAAAAGACATTGTTTAGAACGAAAGGTACATATTACAACCTCTTACTTAAGTGTGGCTCACATATAGCTGTGTTCTGTTTTTCTCTTAACTTTACACGTCTTTTTCATTTCACCTATTCTTCTCCTCATTCTCCTCTTTTTTTTTTGTTACAGTAACTTTTGTTAGCATGGTATTTCTTCAGTTTATATGTAATTTTATTTTAATGTGCCAAAAACACATACAGCAGAATTCTTGTGCAATACAATACAATATGGATTGCTCAGAAGAAGCCTGCTTCTATACAGCATATCAGATAGTTCCTTAGGTAGTATCTGGTGTTATAGGAGTACTGTATAATACAAAAAATATGTAGCAATAAAAACTTTTCTTTCTGGTACATTTAAGGAACCATCATTAAATTCACTGGAGTTCTTTCACATTTATTCAGGTCTGTGTGAGAACTGAATGTGCCAATACTTTAATTTAATTAAGCTTTTGCATGCAAAATTAAAATGGGCTACGTTTCCTTCCTGTTGTATTTCACTCTGCTCGTGACAATACACAGGCAATAAATCTGACATAGTGCATGTAGAATATGAAAGGCTCCGATGAGAACCAGGCAAAACCAGACATAACTCTATCGATCTCTGGCAAAATTGGATTTGAAAAGCAGTTTATGCAAAAAAGGAGGATCACACGACTTTCAGAATTACATAACTCTATTTAGTCTCATTCTTCACTTACTAACTACATTTATGGTGTTGTATCCCGAATGAATCCTGCGAAGTTACACTAATGCAAGCTAGTAGGGAATTTGTGCCAGTGATTTTAACAGCACCCTTACTCACGTAAGCAAGAGAATTAGCTTCACAAGTGTATCCAGAGGTTTATTAAAAACAATCAAAGTTATATTTTAAAGCAGTTCTTCATTTAAACAGAATAATTATAGGAACCTGCACTCAAATTTGGGAAAATAATATTCTCAAAAATGATCACTGGCTCATATTTTATTAAATTCCTTCTGACATTTGTGTATTCAGAATAATATATTTCTGTGCTGGGGTTCAGTTTTTAAAGGTACTATTCTTTGTAGCTAATACTTACAGAATTCAATTTTTAAAAGTACAATGAATTCCCAGATCTGGCTGCCACACCAGTAAAGATACCAGCAGAGAGGCTCTAGGGTAGATTCTGATTCAATAGTTCTGACTTTTCTCCCTGACTTTGACAATATCAGTCTATTCACCACTTAAATTCACATCAGAAAGCCAGTTCCTTTACAATGTATGTGCATGCCCTGCCATTTTTGCCATCACAGTTCGCAAAATAGTATTGTGATGATTGATTAATACGTTGCTAATCATCTGCCTGGAGCATTTATTTACCACAACCTTAAACATCGTAGGGATTTAAGAATAAGTTCAGTTGTCAGTAACACTGATCTAAACCCAGAATCATTCCTGTGAGGTCTGTGAAATTAATCCAAAAGTACATATGTGACAAACACTTCCTATCACATCTATTCTACTAAACACCATCCCTACCAGGTTGGAATTGTGTAGGTTAGTCTTGCAAAACTAAATTTCAGTGATATATAAAAATATTCAGCTTTAAGATTGCATAGCTTAATCACCTTCTGACAGTCAGGAATGTTTCCAAAACGTAGCAATGTACCATGATCTCAGGCTGGCACAATGGTCTGTTCAGGAAATGTATGGTCTTCATTACCTAGAGAATCTTTGTACTGCCTGTAACTTTCACCTGCTCTGAATCAGTGCCTTTTTGCTTTCCAAGATCACAATTTTTCAAAACCTGTACCTACCGCTGCTATATGAGTAAAAGAAGGATATTGCAGGACACTTTTAAGGTACAAAATTAAATTTAGCTCTGGTGCACAAGGCATAGTATAGCCCCAGCCACCTTCTACTTCATCTTTTTCCCTTCTGGCTGTGCTGTTGACAGTGGGGGCAATTACGTATGATAGATAACAGTTGTCTAGAAGGAATAATAATTTCAAAATTCACTCTCTCACTTTCTTGAGGAAAAAGATGATTTCTAGAGCTGTTTCAAAAAACACCTTTGGGCAGGAACTTAGGATGGGATAAGATGGACAAAGATTCTGCTGATTAATTAATTTTGCTCTTTTGTACCGTCTTGCTGATTAGTGTTATGGTGGGGAATAAAGATGGCACTTTTATCATGTGCTTATTTTAACTGTGTAAAGAAGATAAAATCTGCAAGTGCCTGCACAAGTAAATAAAATTGTGTTTATCCAGGCTATTTTAAAAATCTCAGCCTATAGAGAAATACTACATAAGTTCAGTAGAAGATGCTACCATTGCAGTTTATGGAATGGAATGTGAACAAGCCTATAATTTTTTCTCTGTCACACAGAATTTTTAAGTTACAATGAACTGTTTTGCATTGAATAAGAAAAGCTATGAGGGGATCAAATTTAAGTTCAGCTCAAAAAAATGTTGTGGTTAAAACACTTCTGAAGATTGAAAAAAAGATGTCTGGTAGATATCTGTTGATTGAGTTGCTAGTATTCTTTTTAAAAGTATGTCATCTTCTCCATTGAATTGACAACCCAGAATATTTTATTTTTAAATGGTTAGTAAAGTAGTAAAATATAAGTAGTAAAATATAAGTAGTAAAATATAAGTAGTAAAACTGAAGTAGTAAAAATATAACCCTAGAGGCTACTAGAGCAGTGAGTGTTATTTTTCAATTATTGGGTGGAACTTAAATTATCCACGTAGTAATGTTGAATTTCAACAGCCATAGGCCATCAATTGTGCCTTTTTAATACAAAATATTTAACATAATGTTAAGCATACAGTGCAGGCACTGCATATTTGCCTGGAAAGAGAATTGATGCTGCCTGGTATCTATGCTGCATGTTGTAACTGCAAAATGCAGTACATTCTTCTGTGATGAAAAAGCACTAGTTAAATTGCCAAACAAAGGTGAAAATTAAATAGCGTTTTCTTCCAGTTCTGTCAGTTAAGAACTTCTGGGCTCAAAATCACCCTTATATTTTAGATATTCATGAAAATGTATTAGAATGCCTCTTAGAGTAGGAAATCAGTGTAACAGAAATTTAAAACTTATTTACTTCAATAGGAATTCTGTTATTATCTTTGGCTGACAGAAAACTTCACTATCTGAATGAAATTCAGGTTTTGTATATAAAATTCCCATTAACTTTCATAGTGAAATATGACAAATGTTGTCATCCAAGTATAGGTGCATATTTTTGGGGATAGAATGTGGTGAAGATGTAGCTGTTGCTGATAAAACTGCTTTAAAACACCATCCAAGAGATAGGGGGAAATATCCTAATCATAAGTACTCCACTTTCCACAAAAATTTTATTCAGAAACATGAAAAAGAAGCCCAAAATAAGGAAAAAAGGCAAAAAAACAAAACAAACAAACAAAAAAAAACCTTTTTCATCTGCTCTATCATAAACTCTAAAGTGTGACCATCTGTCCATATGCTCCTGTGATGTGCATGCCGAAGAGCATATAGAGATTTTCTTTAAAAAATGTCTTCTGTGCATAATCTATAAATCCGTACTTGTATATTGGGTGTATTTCAACAGAAGAAGCCTTGCAAAGAAGATCCTTTAAAAGGGATTGTGTAAAAGCAATGAAAAAAAGCGCTTTTCAGAAAGGAAGGAAAAAGTTAAAGTTAATGTCAACACTGGAGCCCACATCACAAGACATTCTTTAAAAAGATTTTTTTTTTTTAATGTCACCGGCTAGCAGGGTAATCATCTTTTTAACTAGAAAATATTTACAAAAATAAACTTACTCAATTTTATAGTTCATAGTAACTTATATAATGATAGTGATAAAACTAATAACAAGGGACTGTGAACAGTAAAATGTGTAACTCTCATTCATCTTAAATTCTGTGTATTACTCTTATTAGATTGCTATATCCTAGCAATCCAATAAGATCAGATCCATATTTTTCTGCAGTTACCTTGACCAACACTAACTGCCATAAATATTATATGGGTACTCATCAATGGTTAAATGACCATCATATTGCCTTGGCATCCATTTTTATTAAAGCTGGAGCCCTAGATAATAGTTAAATTATTTGTCTGTTTCCTAATGCAAGTAGCAGAACTTGATCTCTGGTCATTAATATTAGCTTCTGGGATGCTGAAAATTTAGCAGAATTTTATATTCTTTTGTAATTATATTCATTGAAGTTGTAGCATTTTAAGGGCAAAAAAATTCAGGAACCTAGTTGGCACTCGGTTCCAAGGGAGAAATCACAATCCCCGTGCATGGTGATGCAGTGGAGACACCTACTCAAGCATCTCCCTAACAGTGTGGACAGCTGGAATCCATGGGGCAACCTCATGCTGACTGGTTTTCTGTGCCCAAGAGGAGACAGACACATGATGGCGCAGTTTGTTGAAGAGGAAAGCTTGGTGTAGGGTTGCAGACCTCAGATAGAGTTGTTGGAAAACCGCTGTGGCTGCGTCAGAGAATGCTGGTCTTGCCTGCAAAGGCTTGTGATGCTGAGAATGTCCTGGCAAGCCATGGGGCATCCAGTTTTACCCCATGTGGTGCTATTTGCTATAGTTAATCTTTGTGCATCTTTCTCTTCTCCCAGGCAAAAGCACACAAAAAATTCAGATGTCATGCTGACTAAAATCTCTCCAGATTTAAGAAAAAGTTGTGCTTTTAAAGCCTATAATTTTTTACTTTCCCTTCTTCTGTTAACGCTTAGTCTTAGTTGGGACCCTTGATTTATGATCATGTGGGTTTATAAGCAGGGCTCAGCGTGTCTTCACTTGTGTTTTGCACCTAGTTTGTCTTGGAACAAAAGCGGGGGGGGGGGGAAAAGAAAAAAATCCCCCAGATTTCTAGTATCCCAATATTGAAACATACTATTTGGAAATATTTTTTTTTTCTTTTGTGGTGAAAGACAAAAAAAGGGTATATGTTGTTGTATGCAGCTACCTCTCACTATTATTATTATTGTTCTCTTAAAATCTCTCTCTTTATAGTCATCTAGCATTACTTACTGTAAGCATTTTGCACAGCTATACTTTTTCTTGGGGAATAGGGGCTGCATCATGTCAATTTGCTCTAGTAATTGCTGAAAATAACCCATCCACCAATGTGCTCAAATAACCCCCGTTAAAGTATCTTTCTCAATTCTTTCCCGTGTTCATTCCCCTGGGAACTCCTATAGCTATGCCTTCGTGAAGGCAAGAATCTGCTGCCTGTAGTGAAGAGGTGGTTGTTATTTTCTGAGCTGTTGTCGTTCCCATAAGAGACCAACTCACCAACGCTATGGTTTGTTAGTCACTTATAATATCTAGCTCTTCCAAACCAGACTCAGACAAATACAAAACAGGCATTCCCTGAAAGCTGAGTTCAGCTTTTGAAGAGTAAACAAACATTTCATTAAAATAGTCTCACTAAAGACGGGCAGAGAGATCTGAACTGAGCTGTCACCTTGTATTAGTCACACCCATAAATACTGCCATGTTACAGTGCTCACTTGCAGTATCCCAGAGAGCTTGGAAGAGGCAATTCTTCAGGTTTCCCTCTCTTTGTCTTGGAGTTTTGTCTGGGGGGAGGTTATCATCTCCTTTGCAATGTCCAGCATGTGTTTGCATCAGTACTGCCACACTTGCTTTATGTATATGCACTCAAATACTGACCCTGACAGAAATAATTTCTATTAGGCCAATGCAAATAAATATTTTTGTTAGGAAAATCACTTTTTTCTGTATCAGCTCCTCTCCTTTCAGGTCTGAGACATAGCATTTCTGATGTTGACAGATTCCTGGTCTTTTAGATTCTTTTTCCCCCAGTAGCACTGACAGTGAGTTCAGTCCTCATATTCACTTTGACAGCCTGACAACTGATATCGCCAGGCCACGGCTAGGAGTGGTTTATTACTTTTAGTAGGATTTATTTAATTCAGCCTCACAGCCTAAGGGGGTGGGGGAAGAGATTTAACTCAAAATTAAATTCTTGCAGGAGTCCTTTTAATATAAGAAAAATGGACAGGAGGAATATGGAGAAAAGGTAGAAAAGCAATGGTTGGAAAAGCATGTAATGTGAACATGATTGTTACATGTAATGAGTCATGGAAGTGGGCTTGGTACAACATGTATGAAGCAAAAAAATAGAGGAAAAAGAATAGCAACAGACTTTGTAACATATATGATAAGGTATTAATAAAACCTCTGTGTCTGAGATTTTAATGGAGTACTGGCTGGATGTTTTCCTCCAAAGTATAGCTTTGAAAAATGAAATTTAAACCAAAGCCTAGATGAATAATTCTTGAAAGTTGTCTTTCCAACAAAATATCCAATAGAAACAGCTTTTTACTGAATAAATATTACTTTGTTTTCCACGACTCAAATGCTATATTATTTTCCAAATGAATAAGGGGAAAAAAGCTAATGATGTTTTAAAAAACAGCTATAGAAGTAAGGAAGGATTAAAATGAGTTTTTCATGGCTTAATTCTATGAGCCCTTGTTAAAGAAGATTGTGTAAACAATGAAACTATGAGAGCTGCCGACTGCACTCAGCTATTCCAAATTCAGATACTGTTCCCAGTTCAGTTCTCCTGTCAGGTCAGGAATTTTCCTCTCTAACCTGGGCTATCAAAAAGCCCACACAAACCCCTTCCACACAAACCCCTAAATCCCAAACAAGGAAGTTCTTTGACGTTGCCTTTCACTGTTTATGTTGAAATTAATTTATTCATTAAATCCAAACACGAGAAACAAATGGGGTGGAAATAGGTGAACATAATTAGAAAATGTGCTAATCTCTACCTTTAACATAATTAGTGTTGGAGGACTTTTGTGTCCCTTTCCTTACAAGGATTTTTTTGAATCAATGAAGCTTTCTTCTCACTACACCACAGACTACCAAATTTCTTTGATACCTGAATTGTTTTTCGGGCACATGGACCATCCAGCCTGCTGAGAAAGCAGGCAGTGCTTAGTAAAAACCCAGAGCAGCTTCCTAGCCTACAAGGACGTAGAATGTTCTTCCCCTGCAGGGGTGGGGAACGTTCTGCATCCACAGGGAAGCCTTTCATGATTATGAAGGGGTTTTTTGTATTAATAAGCAACTTGCTGATCAAAACTTAAACAATCACCTAACAGGGATATGCAGCACATCCTTGAAAGTCAATGTGATGGCAAGCAATAACCTTAAATAATAATAGTAGTAAGACAAAATTACTCCCATTCCTGTCCTCCAAGGATACTGCAAAAAGGAATATGGGATTACTAAAATATACTCCTTCTGATATTCCATGATTTCCAGGTTAATATCTGCAGTGAACTTACCCTTAATCAGAATAGAAATAAGTGGAGGCCATGTAATCACATATGAATTATGGCATTTTGTGACACGTGTGCTTCATTCAGCACTATTAATGCTCTCTTCCCCCTTCCTTTGCTCATTTTTAGCCTTCAGTAAATCCGTAGTTGGGTACAAGGGAATGGAGCTTTGGGATGGGACCTGTTTTTATGCACACATGTATAAAGTAGACAGTCATCAGGTGAAATGCTTTAAACCTGATTCTGCCACCTCTAACATTCTGAACCTGTGTCAGGAGGCTCTTCATTTTTGAATGAATGATTGCCTGAAAAGGCAAACTAATCAGATGTTTTAAAGCCAGTGTCATACATTTCTGCAAGGAGCTGTGAACATACCTGTTAAATAACTGCGAAAGAAAGGAAACAATCTTGGGCATGGTATGGTTTTAGCGAAGGAGCTTAAAACCAGTTTTTAAACAGCTGCTGGTGGAGTAGAAGTGATAATATGACTACCAATGATCTGGCCATATATCCTCATTTTCCTGTACTGAGCAAGGTCTGTCAGAGGACTGAAAGGAAACCCTCATAGTTGCCTTTTTTTATGTGTGAAACTTCATTCTTTTTGCCTCTCGCCTTAAAAAGAAAATGGCCTGTTAATGATCAATACATACTTCAACATTAGCATATTGCTCAGAAGAGAAGAGAGGGGTCATTTGGGAAATGAATGACTGGAGGAGAGGAAGGCAGTACACAGCAGTTCATCATCTGCGTAGCATTGCACAGAGCTTTAGCAATGGTTAGATTCAGAGACTGCAAAAAACTTGCATAAATCAGGATTCTGTCAAAATTGTTTTTTGTCTGCACAGAAACATTATCAAGAAATCCAGATGTATAACCTAAAAAACATCCTGAATTAAATAGTCTGCATAAAAAAAGATACATCACTGCCACTAATCTGGAAGTCTACTATTCAGACCTGCAATCTGTACCTTAATATACATCCTGTACCTTATGCCAGGTCTGGGCAGTTCTCTTTAAAGCTATGCCCTCACATGCAAAGCCAAAACAAACTATCTTCAAGCTTTCTATGTTTATATATTCACAAACTTAAAGACCTCACAATTTGAAGACCTCAGGTAATCCTTCTAAATTAGAAGATAAAGTCAAGGGGCGATATTCCTTCTTAGAATAGAAAGAGGTGTTTGCAGGCTGTAGAATTCAGGTTTGAAAGAGTAATTTCTACTATGATTACATCTTTGGCATTACAAAAGGCATAGCACGTGCCTTATATAATTTCAATGTAACTGTAGTAGAGCTTAGAAAGGTAACTATTAGACAGCGTAAATCACTTCAGCCCAAATTACATCATCTGCTACATTAATAAATAAGATACTTTTATAGAACCAAAGAATCTCTGGGTTGAAAAGGAACCTTAAAAGTCATCTAGTTCAACCCCCCTGCAATGAGCAGGAACATCTTCAACTAGAGCAGGTTGCTCAGAACCCCATCCAACCTGACCTTCAATGTTTCCAGGGATGGGGCAGCTACCACCTCTCTGGGCAACCTGTGCCTGTGTTTCACCACCCTCACTGTGAAAAATTTCATCCTTATAGGCTAGCCTAAATCTACCCTCTTTCAGTTTAAAACCATTACCCCTTGTCCTATCATAACAGGACCTGCTAAAAGGTCTGTCCCCACCTTTCTTCCAAGTCCCCTTTAAGTACTGGAAGGATGCAATAAGGTCTCCCTGGGGCCTTCTCTTCTCCAGGCTCAACAACCCCAACTCTCTCAGGCTGTCCTCACAGGAGAGGTGTTCCATCCCTCTCGTCATTTTTGTGACCCTCCTCTGGACCCACTCCAACAGGTCCATGTCTTTCCTGTGCTGAGGGCTCCAGAGCTGGGTTGGTCTTCTGGGCTGTGAGTGCACATTGGTGGCTCATGTCTTGTTTTTAATCCACCAGAACCCCCAAGTCCTTCTTGGCAGGGCTGCTCTCAGTCCCTTCATCTCCCAGCCTGTATCAATACTGGGGGTTGCCCTGACCCAGGTGCACTTGGCCTTGTTGAACCTCGTGAGGTTCACATGGACCCATTCCTTGAGCTTGCACAGGTCCCTCTGGATGGTATCCTGTTCCTCAGGCATGTTAACTGCACCAGTCATCTTGGTGTCGTCTGCAAACTTGCTGAGGGTGCACTCGATCCCACTGTCTGCACCACTGATGAAAATGTTAAAGAGTACTGGTCCCAGTACAGACCCCTGGGGGACACTGCTCATCACCTATCTCCATCTGGACATTGAGCCATTGAACACTAACCTCTGGATGTGACCATCCAACAAATTCCTCAGCCACCAAACAGGCCACCCATCAAATCCCTCTCTCTCCAATTTAGGCCTGTCAAAGGCCTTACAGAACTCCAGATAGACAACATGCGTAGCTCTTCCCTTTTCCGCTGGTGTGGTCACTCCATTACAGAAGGCCACTAGATTAGTCAGGCATGACTTGTCCTTGGTGAAGCCATGCTGGCTGTCTCAAATCACTTCCCTGTCCTTCCTGTACCTTAGAATAGCTTCTAGGAGGATCTGTTACACGATCTTCCCAGGCACAGAGGTGAGGCTGATGAGTCGGTAGTTTCCAGGATCCTCCTTGCTACCCTTTTTAAAAATGGGTGCGATGTTTCCCTTTCTTCAGTCTCCAGGAACTTCATTTTGATGCATGGAAACAAACTTCACGACTCAAAAGAGTTATAAAGCAGGTATGTTTATTACAATGCTGGACACATGGGGGATATCATCTACTAACATGCGTGCGCTGAAACAAAAGTTCATCCTTTACATACATTAAAGACATGAATATTCACACATTTTCCAAGAAATCACCCCCTCCTTGCTTATCTATTACATTTACATAATGCTGGCATTGCAAAACTATACTACAT